>NC_065584.1:12931106-13546106 GCF_024542745.1 Macaca thibetana thibetana
AGCCGCTGTGCCTGGTCTCTATTCAAGTTCTTTACCCGTTTTTTAATAGGGTTATTTGTTTTGGTTTTTGCTATTGATGGTAGGAGTTCCTTATGTATTTTTTATATTAACTCCTTATCAGATGTATATTTTGCAAATATTTTCTCCCATTCTGTAGATGGCCTCTTCACTATATACATATGATCAATTATTATTGGGCCTTTAAAAAAAGGAAATTCTGAAATATATGACAATGTGGATGAACTCGGGGGACATTATGATGACAGAAATAAGCCAATCACAGAAGGACAAGGACTGCATGATTCCACTTACCTGAGATTCTAAGACAGCTGAACTCATAGAAGCAGAACAGAATGCTGGTTGCCAGGTGCTGGAGGGAGGGGGAACTGAGGCAGCGTTATTCAACAGATAAAACTTCTAGTTATACAGGATGGAGAAGTTTTAGAAATATGCTGTACAACCTTGTGTGTGAAAACAATCCTGTATCATGCATTTAAAAATTCGTAAAAGGGAACCTGAGCAACATAGTAAGATCCCATCTCTACTTTTTTTTTTTTTTTTTTTTTTTTTTAACTGGCCAGGTGTGTTGGTGCATGCCTGTAGTCTCAGCTGCTTGGAAGGCTGAGGTGAGAAGATCGTTTGAACCCAGGAGTTCGAGGCTGAAGCAAGCTATGATCCCACCACTGCACTCCAGCCTGGATGACAGAGCAAGACCCTGTCCGTGGAAAAAAAAATATTGTTAAAGGGTAGATCTGTGTTAAATGCTTTTACTACAATAAAAGAAAAATCAGAGAGAAATGTGGGGGAATTGCTTTGCTTCACAATGTATTTCCTCCGGAGCAGATGCAAGCTTTTTGTGTTTTACTTTGACCAACCTGGGATCCAGCAGGCAGAGCCCCCTTTTGGAGAGCATAGAGTTGGCAGTGCTAAAGGCCACGCTTTCGGGGCTCTCAGATTACCCACCTGGCCTCTCTTAATGAGCCTGTGGACATCTGTGGCATGGGCAGACCAGCCATATTGGACCACTTTTCTCTACCAACCCCCCATCCCCCACCCAGGCACAGGGCCACGGGGGACACGGATGCCAAGCCTGGTTTGGTGAGATTTTCTCCAGCAGGCCTGTCTGCCCTGCCCTGCTTGCCCTCCCTCCTCCCAGTCCTGGCAGCTGCAAGGGGACCTCTAGACCTGCGAAGTGACAGGGCTGTAGAGGCCGGGGGCAGCTCTAAATGGCCTCTGGAAACAATTTCTTCTGCTCTGCTTTGGGGTTCTGTGAAATTTTCTCTCCTGTCTCCCTGCTGCCTTTCTTGGCCACGTCCCCGGGGCTCTGCTTTGCCTCTTTTCCCAGCCTGCTCTGTGTGTGTGTGTGTGTGTGTGTCTGTGTGTGTGTGTCCATGTGTGTGTGTCTCAGTGTGTGTCTGTGTCTGTATCTGTGCCTCTGTGTGTGTGTCTCTGTGTGTGTGTATGTGTCTGTGTGTCTGTGTGTGTGTGTGTGCTGTGTGTGTGTCTGTGTCTGTGTGTCTCTGTGTGTGTGTCTGTGTGTGCCTGTGCCTGTGTGTGTCTCTGTGTGTGTGTGTCTGTGTGTGTCTCTGTGTGTGTGTGCCTGTGTGTGTGTCTGTGTGTGTGTGCCTGTGTGTGTGTCTGTGTGTGTGTGTCTGTGTGTGTCTCTGTGTGTGTGTGCCTGTGTGTGTGTCTGTGTGTGTGTGCCTGTGTGTGTGTCTGTGTGTGTGTGCCTGTGTGTGTGTCTGTGTGTGTGTGTCTGTGTGTGTCTCTGTGTGTGTGTGCCTGTGTGTGTGTCTGTGTGTGTGTGTCTGTGTGTGTGTGCTGTGTGTCTGTGTCTGTGTCTGTGTGTCTCTGTGTGTCTGTGTATCTGTGTGTATCTGTGTCTCTGTGTGTGTCTCTGTGTGTGTCTGTGTCTGTGTGTCTATGTGTATGTCTGTGTCTCTGTGTGTGTGTGTCTGTGTGTCTCTGTGTCTCTGTGTGTATGTGTGTGTATGTGTGTGTATGTGTGTGTATGTGTGTATGTGTGTCTCTGTGTGTGTGTGTGTCTCTGTGTCTCTGTGTGTATGTGTGTATGTGTGTGTATGTGTGTCTCTGTGTGTATGTGTGTGTATGTGTGTCTCTGTGTGTATGTGTGTCTCTGTGTGTATGTGTGTGTATGTGTGTCTCTGTGTGTATGTGTGTGTATGTGTGTCTCTGTGTGTGTGTGTGTCTCTGTGTGTATGTGTGACTCTGTGTGTATGTGTGTGTATGTGTGTATGTGTGTCTCTGTGTGTATGTGTGTCTCTGTGTCTCTGTGTGTGTGTGTGTCTCTGTGTGTATGTGTGTGTATGTGTGTATGTGTGTCTCTGTGTGTATGTGTGTCTCTGTGTGTATGTGTGTATGTGTGTCTCTGTGTGTATGTGTGTATGTGTGTCTCTGTGTGTATGTGTGTGTGTATGTGTGTCTCTGTGTGTGTGTCTCTGTGTGTATGTGTGTCTCTGTGTGTATGTGTGTGTATGTGTGTGTATGTGTGTCTCTGTGTGTATGTGTGTGTGTATGTGTGTGTATGTGTGTCTCTGTGTGTATGTGTGTCTCTGTGTCTCTGTGTGTATGTGTGTCTCTGTGTGTGTGTGTATGTGTGTCTCTGTGTGTATGTGTGTGTATGTGTGTGTATGTGTCTCTGTGTGTATGTGTGTCTCTGTGTGTATGTGTGTCTCTGTGTGTATGTGTGTATGTGTGTCTCTGTGTGTATGTGTGTCTCTGTGTGTATGTGTGTATGTGTGTCTCTGTGTGTATGTGTGTCTCTGTGTGTGTGTGTCTCTGTGTGTGTGTGTGTCTCTGTGTGTATGTGTGTATGTGTGTCTCTGTGTGTATGTGTGTCTCTGTGTGTATGTGTGTGTATGTGTGTCTCTGTGTGTGTGTGTATGTGTGTATGTGTGTCTCTGTGTGTATGTGTGTATGTGTGTCTCTGTGTGTGTGTGTCTCTGTGTGTATGTGTGTCTCTGTGTGTATGTGTGTATGTGTGTCTCTGTGTGTATGTGTGTGTATGTGTGTCTCTGTGTGTATGTGTGTCTCTGTGTGTATGTGTGTGTATGTGTGTCTCTGTGTGTGTGTATGTGTGTATGTGTGTCTCTGTGTGTGTGTGTCTCTGTGTGTATGTGTGTCTCTGTGTGTATGTGTGTATGTGTGTCTCTGTGTGTATGTGTGTGTATGTGTGTCTCTGTGTGTATGTGTGTCTCTGTGTGTATGTGTGTGTATGTGTGTCTCTGTGTGTATGTGTGTCTCTGTGTGTATGTGTGTCTCTGTGTGTGTGTGTGTCTCTGTGTGTGTGTGTATGTGTGTCTCTGTGTGTATGTGTGTCTCTGTGTGTGTGTGTGTCTCTGTGTCTCTGTGTGTGTGTGTGTCTCTGTGTGTATGTGTGCCTCTGTGTGTATGTGTGTCTCTGTGTGTGTGTGTGTCTCTGTGTCTCTGTGTGTATGTGTGTATGTGTGTGTATGTGTGTCTCTGTGTGTATGTGTGTGTATGTGTGTCTCTGTGTGTATGTGTGTCTCTGCGTGTATGTGTGTGTATGTGTGTCTCTGTGTGTATGTGTGTCTCTGTGTGTATGTGTGTGTATGTGTGTCTCTGTGTGTATGTGTGTGTATGTGTGTCTCTGTGTGTATGTGTGTCTCTGTGTGTATGTGTGTGTATGTGTGTATGTGTGTCTCTGTGTGTATGTGTGTCTCTGTGTGTATGTGTGTATGTGTGTCTCTGTGTGTATGTGTGTCTCTGTGTGTATGTGTGTGTATGTGTGTCTCTGTGTGTATGTGTGTCTCTGTGTGTGTGTGTGTCTCTGTGTGTATGTGTGTCTCTGTGTGTGTGTGTGTATGTGTGTCTCTGTGTGTATGTGTGTCTCTGTGTGTGTGTGTGTCTCTGTGTCTCTGTGTGTGTGTGTGTCTCTGTGTGTATGTGTGTCTCTGTGTGTATGTGTGTCTCTGTGTGTGTGTGTGTCTCTGTGTCTCTGTGTGTATGTGTGTATGTGTGTGTATGTGTGTCTCTGTGTGTATGTGTGTGTATGTGTGTCTCTGTGTGTATGTGTGTCTCTGCGTGTATGTGTGTGTATGTGTCTCTCTGTGTGTATGTGTGTCTCTGTGTGTATGTGTGTCTCTGTGTGTATGTGTGTGTATGTGTGTCTCTGTGTGTATGTGTGTGTATGTGTGTCTGTGTGTGTGTGTGTGTCTCTGTGTGTATGTGTGTCTCTGTGTGTATGTGTGTGTATGTGTGTGTGTGTCTCTGTGTGTATGTGTGTCTGTGTGTGTATGTGTGTGTATGTGTGTATATGTGTATGTGTGTCTCTGTGTGTATGTGTGTCTCTGTGTGTATGTGTGTATGTGTGTCTCTGTGTGTATGTGTGTCTCTGTGTGTATGTGTGTGTATGTGTGTCTCTGTGTGTATGTGTGTCTCTGTGTGTCTCTGTGTGTGTGTGTGTCTCTGTGTGTATGTGTGTATGTGTGTCTCTGTGTGTATGTGTGTCTCTGTGTGTATGTGTGTATGTGTGTCTCTGTGTGTATGTGTGTCTCTGTGTGTGTGTGTGTCTCTGTGTGTATGTGTGTCTCTGTGTGTATGTGTGTGTGTGTGTCTCTGTGTGTATGTGTGTCTCTGTGTGTATGTATGTGTATGTGTGTCTCTGTGTGTGTGTGTGTATGTGTGTATGTGTGTCTCTGTGTGTATGTGTGTATGTGTGTCTCTGTGTGTATGTGTGTCTCTGTGTGTATGTGTGTATGTGTGTCTGTGTGTGTGTGTCTCTGTGTGTATGTGTGTCTCTGTGTGTATGTGTGTATGTGTGTCTCTGTGTGTATGTGTGTCTCTGTGTGTATGTGTGTGTATGTGTGTCTCTGTGTGTATGTGTGTCTCTGTGTGTATGTGTGTGTATGTGTGTCTCTGTGTGTATGTGTGTCTCTGTGTGTATGTGTGTCTCTGTGTGTGTGTGTCTCTGTGTGTATGTGTGTCTCTGTGTGTGTGTGTGTATGTGTGTCTCTGTGTGTATGTGTGTCTCTGTGTGTGTGTGTCTCTGTGTCTCTGTGTGTGTGTGTGTCTCTGTGTGTGTGTGTGTCTCTGTGTGTGTGTGTCTGTGTGTGTGTGTCTCTGTGTGTGTGTCTCTGTGTGTCTCTGTGTGTCTGTGTGTGTGTGTGTCTCTGTGTGTCTCTGTGTCTCTGTGTGTGTGTGTGTCTCTGTGTGTGTGTGTGTCTCTGTGTGTGTGTGTGTATGTGTGTCTCTGTGTGTATGTGTGTCTCTGTGTGTGTGTGTGTCTCTGTGTGTGTGTGTCTCTGTGTGTGTGTCTCTGTGTGTCTCTGTGTGTCTGTGTGTGTGTCTCTGTGTGTGTGTCTGTGTGTGTGTCTCTGTGTGTGTGTCTCTGTGTGTCTCTGTGTGTCTGTGTGTGTGTGTGTCTGTGTGTGTGTCTCTGTGTGTCTGTGTGTGTGTGTCTGTGTGTGTGTCTCTGTGTGTCTGTGTGTGTGTGTGTCTGTGTGTGTGTCTCTGTGTGTCTCTATGTGTGTGTCTGTGTGTGTCTGTGTGTGTCTGTGTCTCTATGTGTGTGTCTCTATGTGTGTGTCTGTGTGTGTGTGTCTCTGTGTGTGTCTGTGTGTGTGTGTCTCTGTGTGTGTGTCTGTGTCTCTGTGTATGTCTGTCTCTGTGTGTGTGTGTCTGTGTGTGTGTGTCTGTGTCTATGTGTACGTCTGTGTCTGTGTGTGCCTCTGTGTGTGTCTCTGTGTGTCTGTGTCTCTATGTCTGTGTCTCTGTGTGTGTGTGTCTGTGTCTCTATGTCTGTGTCTCTGTGTGTGTGTGTCTGTGTCTCTGTGTGCATATGTCTATGTCTGTGTGTGTGTCTGTGCCTCTGTGTATGTCTGTCTCTGTGTGTGTCTCTGTGTGTGTGTCTCTGTGTGTGTGTCTCTGTGTGTGTGTCTGTGTGTGTGTGTGTCTCTATGTGTGTCTGTGTGTGTCTGTGTGTGTCTGTGTCTCTATGTGTGTGTCTCTGTGTGTGTCTGTGTCTGTGTGTGTCTGTGTCTGTGTCTGTGTCTGTGTGTGTGTGTGTCTATGTGTGTGTCTGTGTCTGTGTGTGCCTCTGTGTGTGTATGTCTGTGTGTCTGTGTGTGTGTCTATGTCTCTGTGTGTGTGTGTCTGTGTGTGTGTGTCTATGTGTGTGTCTGTGTCTGTGTGTGCCTCTGTGTGTGTACGTCTGTGTGTCTGTGTGTGTGTCTATGTCTCTGTGTGTGTGTGTCTGTGTGTGTGTGTGTGTCTATGTGTGTGTCTGTGTCTGTGTGTGCCTCTGTGTGTGTATGTCTGTGTGTCTGTGTGTGTGTCTGTGTCTCTGTGTGTGTATCTCTGTGTGTGTGTCTCTGTGTGTGCCTGTATGCCTCTGTGTGTGTGTCTGTCTGTGTGTCTGTGTGTGTGTCTGTCTGTGTGTATGTCTGTGTGTGTGTGTGTGTATCTGTGTCTCTGTGTGTGTGTTCCTGTGAGTGTCTCTCTGTATGTGTCTCTGTGTGTCTGTGTGTCTCTGTGTGTGTCTGTGTATATGTCTGTCTGTGTGTATGTCTGTGTGTGTCTGTGTGTCTCTGTCTGTGTGTATGTCTGTCTGTGTGTATGTCTGTGTGTGTCTGTGTGTCTCTGTCTGTGTGTATGTCTGTCTGTGTGTATGTCTGTGTGTGTCTGTGTCTGTGTGTGTGTGTCTCTGTGTGTCTTATCGTTCCTTTCCTTTTCTCCACCCATCTCTCTTCTCTGCTCTATTATTAGAACAACCCAGGTCTGATGGTGTTCCAGCCAGCCAGGCCCTGGAGCCTAAAAGATCCAGAGTTGGCTCAGACATGGTTCGATCTGCTGCAAGCATGAAGGGCAGACATTAAAACCAAAATGCATGACAGAGAGGGCTCAGGGCTCAGAAGACGGTGTGGACGGTCCTATGAGATTTGGGAGGGAGACATCACTTCCATGCAGGGGACTTGGAAGAGGAAATTTCTTAGCCTCTCAGTCCCTGTTTCCTCAATTGTCGAATGCAAGGAGCCGCCACGTCGAGTTGCCATGAGGGCTGCATGAGTACGTGTCACCTTCTGTAACAGCATCTGGCAGGTGGCAGCCTTATGATGGCTTCCATTTCACAGATGGGGGACTGCGGCTCAGAAAGAGAAAGTAACCTCCTCACATTCACATGGCTCGTAGCGGCATCCAGTTGCACCTGGTACCCCACCCCCACTGCTGGGGTCTTTCTGGCATGCTACCCTGCTTCTTCATCCTTTGTGAACCGAAATCTGTCCTCTGGGCCCCTCTGTCACAGCTGTAATTGCCTTGCACTCTGGCTGGTTGTGCATAGCACAATCCTCCCCTGTCTGCCACGGGCTTCTTGAGGACGGGGATGGCGCTGGCGCTCCTGTGTGTGACAGCATCTCCTGTTCCGACGTTGCCTGTGCTGCCGGTGTGCTTGCTTGTCTCAGGAAGTGGGCCAGCCTTTGAGCTTCCTCGTTTCAGGAATTTGGAATCACAGGACTGAAAGTCACATTGTCAGACAGCTAACAACCCCCTCCTGGCGTTGGTATTGTGGGCACCTGGGCTCATGCCAGGGCACGGAACCAGATCATCATTCAGAGTCTGAATGGGGACCGTGGGGTTGGCCAGATCGGAGAGACAGAGGGGACAGGGTCCCTTAGGTGAGGAAGGGAGGAGGAGAGGGATTGAGTTACCAGCACTTCGTTCCCTCACAGAGGCCCAGGTCATGACTGAACTTGTGCTGTGGTTTTCTGTTTCTAATCACTGCCTACTGCCCACCTGGCCCAATAGGCATTTGAGTTTGGGATCCTTTCATTGGAAACCCTCATAAAACAAAAAGTAAGGCACCTGTTTTCTTGTACATTAGGGCTGCTCACTCCACCTTCTCAGGGGTATTACCTCCCATGACTCCAGGGCTGCCCCCTTCTGGGGGAGGCTAATTTTATTGACTCATTGGTGCTTTGTGGGCACCTGCTCACTGGAGAAGAGAAAAAAAAAACAATTTTTATTTCTTGCAAAAATGTAGAATGGAAAATGAAGGTTAGGCGGGCTCATGCAGGCCTGGCTCCTTGACCAGCACTCAGCACGGCTCCTTGTGCCCACCTGCTGTCCTTGGTACGGCTCTAGGACGGGCGTCTAGTGAGGGCCAGGTGCAGGGCAGTTCCCCAGGTGGCCTTGGATGATCCAGTTTGCCCCCACTTCTTTCTCATTTGCAGCTCTCAAGAATAACTGTAGCATGGGCTGGGAATGCAATATCCTGAGATAGGGAAGGACTGGCCAGAACAGCCCAGGCTCAGTTCCCACCCTCCCCAGAAACATGGTATCCTTCAACACTTCAGTCCAACAAGTCATGTTGACCCTGGGTATAAAACCCAGTGCTACGGATTGGATATGGTTTGTTTGGCCCCGCCTTGTCGCATGTCGAGATTCGATTCCCAGTGCTGGAGGTAGGGCCTGCTGGGATCCTGTTTGGACCATGGGGGCGGATCCGTCATGAATGGCTTGGTGCCATTTTTGTGGAAATAAGTGAGTTCTCACTCATTTGCTGAGAGCACTGATGTTAAAAAGAGCCTGGTGTAGCCTGGCCAACATGGCAAAATGCCATAAAAAATTAGCCAGGCATGGTGGTATGTGCCTGTAGTCCCAGCTACCCAGGAGGCTGAGGTGTGAGGATTGTTTAAGCCTAGGAGATTGAGTCTGCAGTGAACTGTGATCACACTACTGCACTCCAACCTGGGCAACAGAGTGATACTGTATCGAAAAAAGAAAAAAAGAGCCTGGTGCCTCCCTCCCCTCTCACTTGCTTCTGCTCTCCCACCATGAGATCTCTGCACATGATGGCTTCCCTTGTCTTCCACCATGAGTGGAAGCAGCCTGATGCCCCAACCAGAAGTGGATGCCGACGCCATACTTCTTGTACAGCCTACAGAATTTTCAGTCAAATAAACTTATTTTCTTTATAAATTACCCAGCCTCAGGTATTCCCGTATAGCAACACAAACAGACTAAGACACCCAGGGAAGGCTGCCTTCTGGGGTTCCTCAGCTGCTCTGCAAATGGAGCACACACAGATGAGACCCCGTGTATCCCAGGCAGCTTTCCTGAGCCTTGGGGACCCAGCTTGCAAGGAATCCTAGGCTTCTGTTATCCTTTGCTGCCCATCTGTCAGTAATAAGCCCACTTCATGTAACTCGTGTGTGGGTCTCACTGGACTCAGGCAAGTTGGTCACCAGTGCACAGTGAACCTGCTTTGCACCAGATGTAAGATTTGGTCTCAGATGTGCCTGGCCCTAAAGCCTGTGTGGGTCCTTTCTTTTGTGCAGTTGGAAATCCAGGAACATGAGCCACCTGACAGCCAAAGTCACAGTTGCAGTAACTTACATGGAGGATGATATGGTTTGGCTCTGTGTCCCCACCCAAATCTCACCTTGAATTGTAATAATCCCCATGAGTCATGGGAGGGACCTGGTGAGAGGTAATTGAATCATGGGGGTGGGTTTTTCTCATGCTGTTCTCATGATAGTGAATAAGTCTCATGAGATCTGACAGTGTCATAATGGGCAGTTCCCCTGCACATGCACTCTTGCCTGCCGCCATGTAAGACATGCCTTTCTCCTCTTTCACCTTCCACCATGATCGTGAGGCTTCCCCGTCATGTGGAACTGTGAGTCCATTAAACCTTTTATTTAAAAAAAACAAATTACCTGGTCTTGGGTATGTCTTTATTAGCAGCATAAGAACAGACTAATACAGTGGGTACAGACAGTTACAAATACCCGTTGTGTGTCTAGACTGGGCAAAAAAAATCTTTAGGACACTCATTTTTCCCATTCTACTCATTAATAGGTGGCCCTAAAGCAGGCTTTGTCTGTAGGCTGCAAAAAGGTGTTGCTCATATTTTTCTCAGCCCCACACATGAATTAAGGGACCAATGCCACTCCCCTGCCCTGCTGGTCACACCAACTTAACCTCTTTTGGGATCATGGGGGCAAGTGCGTTTAGCAACCTGCTGCTCAACATGTAGCCACCCTGCCGGTAACCTCAGCATCACTGGGACCTTGTGAGAAATATGGGACCTCAGGCCCCATCCCAGACCTGTTGAATCAAAATTTGCTTTCTAAAAAGACACACAGGGAATTTGTGCATACAGTAAAGTTTGAGATTCATTAATTTAGCAAAATGGATAAGACTGGAAAGCAGCTCACCTGCTTTCTAGCTCAGTGAGCTGGAGCACGTCTCTGAAATTCTCTGATCCTCAGCTATGAGAAGGATTGAATCATTAGAAGTTGCCTTTTTTTTAAATATTTACAAAATATAGGTACAATCCAAATATAAGCAATTTCATATGGTCCAACAAAATACTCATTTTGTTGGATTGTTGTGATAATTCATTTAAAAATGAGATAAAAGATAGAAAGCATTTGGTACATAGTGGGTGTTTGCTCAATGGTAATTACTGCCTGTGTGCAGGGAGAATAGCCTTGATCACCTTACCCCCATGGGTTCCTGTGAAAACCAAGCAAAAAAACCCAGGTATATGCAACTTTTCATTTAACTGGAGTCTATAATAGAAGGTCTGCTGTGTAGGCCATTCTGTTCCCTCTGAGTCACCCAGCATGTCTGAGGGGGTGTTATCCCAGTGGATTTACAATCTTCCCCAGAAAAAGCATGCTTCCCGTTTCCATGTGGAAAGTCATCACCAGGAAGGGCCGACTGAACTCAGTGCCTGGAGTGGGTGAGAGGTCAAGGTCTGGGTGAGGCCTGGGGGTGAGCTGAATGCTGGTGGCTGCAGCAGCTTCAGAGCCCTTCTCATCCAGAGTCATCATGGCCTTATGAGTGACCTGCAAGGAAAATTCTAGAATCATCAAGCCACCCCATAGGAAGGACAAACCAGGCCTTTATGTTGGGACCAATTTTTTTCTGTTCTGTTACTTAACCCCATAT
Organism: Macaca thibetana thibetana; assembly: GCF_024542745.1. Classification (NCBI taxonomy): domain Eukaryota; kingdom Metazoa; phylum Chordata; class Mammalia; order Primates; family Cercopithecidae; genus Macaca; species Macaca thibetana. The sequence continues at coordinate 12,942,045 of NC_065584.1, forward strand.
GTATCTATCTACTCACTTACCCAGTCAGTGATTCTTCTATCTACTCTTTAAAAAATTCACTATCCATCTACTACTCTTACATACTTCTGCCTGACTGTTGTCCATCCATCATTGATCCATTCAACCAGCCAGCCAGCCAACCATACTCCACACCTCTCAACCATCTACTTACCTCTGCATGCACCACTTATGTATTCATATACCTGTCCATGCACCACTCACTTACCCACCCATCCACGCATCATCCATGCACCCTGCTACCCATGCATCTTTCTATCCGTGATTCCAGCTATTCACTATTCACCTATTCATTCATCCAATCACCAGTCTCCCCATCTATATCCTTTTTTATGGCTGGCATCTGCACTTTACTGGTTACAGTATATTTTGAATATCACACCAGCATCTATCTGTCTATTCACCCATTTCTCCATCCATTCATTCATGTATTCATCCAACCACTCTTTCACCCAATCATTATTGACTTAATCTTTCATTCATTTCATTTTGCTAATTTATCCTCACTCATTCAATCACTCGTTTATTCATGAGTTTATTCCGTGTGCATTTATTGAGTACCGATGCTGTGTACTCCACTGTGCCGGGGATGGTAGGGATAGAAACATGGATTTGACTGACTTTAAAAAAGCTCATCATTTGATCGGGAAGATAAGACAGGTAAAGAAAGCAAGAGTGGAAAGTTATCAGGAGAGATTTCTTTCTGCTTTGAGTGTGGGAGTGAAGGATAACAACAGAGAAACCTTCATGGAGGAGGTAACATTTGTGCAAGGCCTTGAAGAATTGATATAACTTGAATATTCAGATATGGGGGAGAACATTTTGGGTGGTTTGAAATTAAAAAGTCTGGGCTGGGCGTGGTGGCTCACGCCTGTAATCCCATCACTTTGGGAGGCCGAGACAGGCGGATCATGAGGTCAGGAGATTGAGACCATCCTGGCTAACACGGTGAAACCCCGTCTCTACTAAAAATCCAAAAAAAAAAAAAAAAAAAATTAGCCGGGCGAGGTGGCGGGCGCCTGTAGTCCCAGCTACTCGGGAGGCTGAGGCAGGAGAATGGCATGAACCCGGGGGGCGGAGCTTGCAGTGAGCCGAGATCGCGCCACTGCACTCCAGCCTGGGCGACAGAGCGAGACTCTGTCTCGGAAAAAAAAAAAAAAAAAGTCTGAGCCAAAGTCAGAAGGTGAAAACTGTGGGGGCATGTAGGATACCGTGAAGTTCAGTTGAGCAGGATGCTGTGAATAGTAGGAAACATAGTCTGGACAGGAGGGTGATGACTAGATCATGGAAGACTGGGAAATCTTCAGTTCCCTGAGGACCAAGCTGTTCCCCATGTTCCCTGTCAGTTCCCCCACCTTTTTTTTTTTTTTTTTTTTACATAACTTGTACTTTAGGTCTAAAAGCAGGAATGATCTCCCCAGGAAGCGTCCTCTGCACTTCCAACCTGGGGACACAATTTGCATATCTGCCTTCCCTTTCCTTATTTCCTTTGAGATCCCCAGTGTCTTGACAAAGCAGGTGGCAGTCACAGAATCATCGCAAGGAAGCAAATAGCAACTTGCAAAGTTAAAAGAAATAGCGTCTCCTGTCTTTAAAGAGGTCCTGGACATCTCCCTCCAGTGTTCATCAAAAGACACTGAGACGCCCTCTGAACACACCGACCCCAACCTACTTTAGAGATGTTCAGTCCAGGCTGCCCAGGGAAGCCTCCACCCACAGTCACTTGTGGGAGGAGCATCTCCAGTCTGTAGGTTCTAGAAATGGAAAATTTGGGGAAGTGGAAATCGAGTTCTCTGTGGAGAGACAGAAATTGGGTTGCAGTAAAGATCCTGAAACAGCCTCTCACCTTCTTCCCTGCTTGGGGTCCCTCTGACCCACACACCCGCTCCATCCCATTCTCGGAGGGGCAGTGGGTGTGAGCTTTCTAAAAGGCATACCATCACCAATTCACCTCAGTGTGGGAAGGGGGTTGTAACTACACTGACATGGAAGCCCTACAAGGACAGTGTCATTCTCATGTGATAATAGCAGGTGATACAATGATGTTCCCAGGAACCCAGAGCGGGCACACCTTGCCTGTTCTGGGGATCTGTCAAGCCTTCACAGAGCAAGTGATAGCTCTGCTATGCCATGAATAAAGAATAAGAATCCCAGAGAGGGCTGGGTCAAGAAAGGGCACGTCAGGACGAGGAATTTGCACACACAAAAGCCCAGGGCTGAGGAACAGCCTGGCAAGTTCAGGAAACTGCAGGGAGCTCAGTAGGTTCCAGGAATAAGCATGGGGGAGTTGGGAACACAGAAAAAAAGGCCGAGGAGGGAGAAGGCTGAGACTGGGAGAGGCCAGAGCACCAGGCTCTTCAACAGCGTAAGGGGCCAAGGGAGCCCATGACAAGTCACTGTGTCTGCAGCAGAGGTGGGACTTGGGACCAGCCTCCAGACTTCTGGGCCAGTGCTCTCTCCAGTCCTTCCTCCCCAGAACCCAAACTGATATCTTCAAGGATGCAATAACAGTGCCCTGGAGAGTGACAGAGCCCTGAGGGGGAACAATACCATGGAGGTGACAGCATCCCAGGGGGTAACTGTGTCCCTGCGGTGACAGTGCCATGACAACGTATTCTGGGGGTGATGATGCTATGGGTGGAAGGTGATAGTGTCCTGAGGGCAATAGTGTCTTGGAGGGGTGACAATACCTGTGGGGTGACAGTGTCCTAGAAATAACAGTGACTGGGGAACGACAGTGTTCTGGGGTGTGACAGTATTCTGGGAAGGTGACAATATCCTGAGGGATGACAGTGTCCTGGAGGTGAGATGTCCTGGGTGATGTGACAGCATCGTGGTGGATAACAGTGCTCTGAGCAGGGACAGTGTCCTGGGGTGACCGTGCCCTGGAGGTGACAGTGTCCTGGGGTGATAACGCCCTTGAGGTGACTGTGCCCTGGGGACACTTTACAGTGGCTGAGGGAGAAGGTGGGGCCCGGCCTTCCCGGGGCTCTGCTGCGTGCGGGCTACCTGGTCCTGAGCAGACTGTCCCACTTAATCAGTGTTTCGGGCAGCAAGGCATCTTCCAGCTGCCTCATCTTGCCCCTGTTGGGGAAGATGAAGAAGGTGGTGGTGTTCCCAGCATGGTCCATCTGCAGCACAGAGCATTGCAACTCAGGGTCGTGCAGGAAGCGGTGGCTGGCCTTCTCCTTCATCATGGGCACCCACACAGCCCTGTGCTCATCTACAAAGAACTCCTTTGGGCTGGTGGCACGTGAGTCAAAGGGTTTCATCCACTCAGCTGAGGGGAAGAGCAACACAAATGTCATCCTCACAGAGAACCGAGAACGGGCTTGGGGTCACCCTTCTGGCAGCTTGTGGGAGTGGGGAAAGCACCTTGGATGCTGGAATCTTGGAGTCCACACTCAGGAAGCCAAGTCCCACTCAATAACTCACTCCTGAGAGGTCCCTTAGTACCTGTGTGGCCCTGGGGCTGAGCCCGGAGCCTCCCTGAGCTTCTGTCCTCATTTGAAAATGATCAATACTATTAGAAACTATTACAATAGTATAATAAGATTATAATCACATAAACACAAATGCTCTCTCATCTCCTTAATCTCTCCTGGAGGTGGTTAATTTTTAAGAAAAAATGTAGCCAGGTGCGGTGGCTCAAGCCTGTAATCCCAGCACTTTGGGAGGCCGAGACAGGTGGATCACGAGGTCAGGAGACCGAGACCATCCTGACTAATGCGGTGAAACCCCATCTCTACTAAAAAAAAATACAAAAACTAGCCGGGTGAGGTGGCGGGTGCCTGTAGTCCCAGCTACTCGGGAGGCTGAGGCAGAAGAATGGTGTATACCCGGGAGACGGAGCTTGCAGTGAGCTGAGATCCGGCCACTGCACTCCAGCCTGGGCGACAGAGCGAGACTCTGTCTCAAAAAAAAAAAAAAAAAAAAAAAAAAGAAAAAGAAAAAATGTTATCACTGTGGCACAAGCTTCTTGAATGTAGGTGTGGATTTGAAGGCTGGGTTCTGCCTGGCTTTGAAATCTAGGGCAAGTTACCCCACTTTGCGTCAGTTTCTCATCTATCAAGTGGACACGATATCTATCTTGTTGGGTTGTGATGAGAATTAAAATTAAATATGCGCAGAGCCGGCATGTTAATAAGAACTTTGTAGTCAATATATGTGTGTGTATGTGTAACCATGCCTACAAATAAACACCATCAACAGTCATAGATGCATATTTGAGTGACGCCTCACTGGCTCAGGCAAATAAGCTTTTTTCTTTTTAAAAAATCTGTTTTCTCATCTGTAAAATGGGAACATTGATCTTAGGCATATCTGCTAAGATAAGACTGGTCTGTTTCACCCAGGTGAGAGTCAAGAGAGATTGTGGGGTACACACACTTTGAGATCTACAGAGCACTGTACGAATGTGAGGACTGAGTTCACCTCCTGAGTCCTGAATGAGAACAAGGGGATAACAACAAGCGTCCCCTGCCCGCCCCCAAATGGCCACCATGGCATCATGTGGTCTATTAAACTAAGTCAGGCATTAACAGCGGTGGATTGAATGTCATGACTGTATTGTTTAAACACACACAATGGTGGGGTCATGCAGCCTGTTCACTGTCTTGGAAAAAATTAAGGACTTAAAAAAAAATTTAGGACTCTTCCTGCTCTAATCCATGCCTCCTAAGGCCTGCCAGAGGAAGGAAATTCAGGTTCCTTAATACAGTGGTGGCTTCTAGAGTTACTCAAAGGGGAGCTCATAGTCTTCCATTAGCAGAATCACCTGTGTGAGGAAGGGAGGTGAGCTTCTTCAAACGCAAGGTCATGGGTCTTGGACTTACCCCACTGAAATCAGAATCACTTAGGATAGGTACGAGATACCTGCATTAAACAAACTCTCTAGAAAGTTCATATGCACATTAAGTTTGAAAAACTCTTCTTTAAACACAAACTCTTCCAGTGTCATTAACATGGAGAAGGAGATGAGTTGCGTGTTACTGGAGGCATTCAAGTAGAGACATCAAGAACTCAAGGGCAGACACTCACTGAGTGTCACCTATATCTAAGTCAGGAGGGGACACTTTCCAGCTGCTGTGAGGGGTGGGGCTCGGGTGTGGTTGGAACCTGGGTTCTGGGATTCTGGGAAGGAGGTTTGCATTGGGCACACACGCTCTTACCTCTGAGGAGCATGTGATTCACCAGAACTGCTGTGGTTTCACTGCTGAGGTCCTTCTCCCAGGCCCCAAGCTTCCCCTGGGTCTGCTTCTCTATGTATTCATCAATGTGTTTTTGGGCCTCCTCTAGGCTCTGGTTGGCCCTTGTGCCCAGGCCACTGAACCTGTGCTGGGCCATGGTCAAGAGGAGCCGGGGACCCTGCCCAGGGAGCCTGAGCATCAGATCCCAGAAGCCCTCCTGGATCTCCGCCTCAGGCACCACAGTGAGGTTGAACCCCAGGCCCTCCAGGAGTTTGGTCCTGCTGGCCCCTGGGGCCCACCGAGAAAGCATGGCCAAGGCCAAGGAGAGGCTCACCGGGGAGAAGAGAATGTTCTCTCCAGGGGCGTTCACAGCCAACTGTCTGTAGAGTTTGAAGGCAAAGTCTATGTTGCTCACAGAGATTTTGTGGCAGGGCAGGGCAGGCCCAGGGCTGCTGTCCTGGGGGCCAGAATGGATGAGATCCGAAGCTTCTTGGTCAACCAGAGCCACACAATGAGCCCCAGCCATGAGCACAGTGACCAGCGGCCACCACCAAGGGGCTTCCATCCTCTGGGGTCCTTGGTCTGAAAGCAGTGTGGCAGAGAGGACAACAATGTCAATGGTAATGATAACGATAATGTGTGATATTCACAAAGTGTCTGCCCTGTGCCAGGCACCCAGCAAATACTTCAAGGCTCTCCTTGCCTCTCCTGGGGGCTCCCTTCCCATCCCCTCCTCCCCACTCCACAGCTTCCTGCTCACAGACAGACATGGGGGATCTCTGGACAAAGTCAGAGCCCCTCGTCCAGAGGACCCTTCTATGAATCCTGGCTGCGCCACATCCCAGATCTACGACCTTGGGTGATCCACTTAGCCCATCTGAGCCCCACTTCTTATCCCTGACCTTAGACTTGCAGGAAGCTTGTAAGGAGAGGAGGGCTAGGAGGTGCCTCATGGTACAGCAAGGAGTCCAGGGCTCTGCTCGCATAAGCCCAGCAACCTTAGGCAAGTGGCCTTGCCTCTCAGGACCTTGGCTTCCACTCTGTGGGATGCTGCTAAGAATCCCCACATCACAAGGCTACAGAAATTCAAAGTGTGCACAGAGCACACTCAGCCCAGGAGCCGGCACAGAGAGCCCCAGGAGTGGCAGCGGACTTGGGGCCTCCCTTCCAGTGGTCTGACTCAGCAGGCCTCCGTGGAGTATGGAATCCATTTTGGCAAGGATCTGAGCTGGTCCTGGGCCCCACTTAGGGAACCACTGTGATACTTTTAACAGTAAAATCAGATGCGTTCACTCCCTGCTAGAGATTTCCAATGGCCCTATAGCAACCAAGAGAAATCCTGTGTTTCTCACCACACCTTAGGAGGCCCTACATGACAGGGCCCTGCTAGCCTTTCTCGCATCCTCTTTTTTTTTTTTTTTTGAGACAGAGTCTTGCTCTGTCACCCAGGCTGGAGTGCAGTGGCGTGATCTAGGCTCACTGCAACCTCCACCTCCCAGATTCAAGTAATTTCCTAGTAGGGACACGGTTTCACCATATTGTCCAGGCTGGTCGAACTCCTGACCTCAGGAGATCTGCCCACCTCGGCCTCCCAAAATGTTGGGATTACAGGGATGAGATACCATGCCTGGCCTCTGACCTCCTTCTGATCATCCTTTCCCTCCCTCCCTCTGCTCCAACCATCCTGGCCTTCTTGCTAGTCTAGAACTTACCAAGCTTCTTCTTCCTGCTCAGGACCTGTGTTCTTGCTGTTGGCTGCCCGGAGCAGCCTTGCTCTGACCCTTTCCACAGCTCACTTCCTTCCTTCACTCAGTTGTTGGCTCAAAGGTCACCTCCCCAGAGAGACCCCACCTCTGCCCTTGCCACCCTCACCCTGCCTGGTTTTTCTGATGCCCATCTGGCATGATAGGACATGTTTGTCTGGTTTCTCCACTAGAAGACAAGCTCCATGAGAGCAGATACTCTGTCTCATGCATGGTTCATTCCTAGCGCTCAGCGCAGAGTGCTCTCTCAACAATATTTGTTGGAAAAAACAAATCGTTCATGGGCTAACCTTTGGGGGGCCTCCTTCTAGGGCTTCTGCCTTACCTAGAGCACAGGCGTTTTCCTGCCTCTCTGGGACCTAACACTGGACCATTCCTAGCTTTCTCTGCCACAAGTGCTTGGCCTCACATGTCCACTCTAGGCTTGGGTTAATAACTGACAGAATCGACCATCATCACAACCCCTTGTCCTGCCTCTGATTTTCCATGGGACCTTGGGCAGCCCTGGGCCTTTCTGAACTTGAGCTTCCTCATCTGCGTAAGAAACAATCAGCTTAGCCTCAGCCTCAGCCTCCAGGAAAGCCTCTGTTCCCTGCGATTTACTTATTGACAGAGAACCAACTATCTCCATTTACCCATTTGCCTGGTAATCTGCTGTGGTGAATATCTTGGTTTTGCTGAAGTTTGTACTTTCATTGTCTTGTCTTTAACTTTCATTCATTCACTCATTCATTCATTGAACAAACATAGACAAAACGTCTGCTGCATGTCAGGACTTGAATTGTACGCTGGGGACACAATATGAAAGAGACACAGTGGTTCCCTTGGGGAGGCTCGGGTCCTGTGGGACAGACAGGCAGAGATCTGCGCAGGGTGGTGTGTGCTGCATGGCCAGGCTGGTGACAAGCTGTCTCGGGTCCAGTGTTCTGTCCATGTTCGCATTCTCTAGGTGGGGTTCCATTGTGCCCTGCTGGTGAGGGTGTAGTTGGAACCTAGCAGCAGCAGAGACTTCCTCTGAGGGCCCACAACCATGGAGCTTTTGGGCAGAAAGGATGCCCTGGTCTAACCTGGGCCTTGGACAGACAGGAACACTGAGGCCCCGAAAGACGCTCATTCATGTACTTGCTGACTCACTCACTGAATGAATATTCAGCAGTCAGGGCAACAGGGACTGGCAGCCTGGGCCCTGCCTGGAAGGAACATGCCAGTGATTGCAGGGAAATGCGGGGAGCTGATTACAGCTCAGTGAGGAAAGGACGATAGCATTTAGAGGCGAACCACAAAGGGTGAATGAGGAGCCTATAGGAGGCATGGAAGGTAGAAGTTCCTGGAAGGCTTCCTGGAGGAGGTGGCACCTGAACTGAAACTGGAAGATGGAGCAAGAGAGAGGCAGGAAAGGGATTTGGGGGTTTCAGCAGAGGCAAGAGCATGCTTGAGGCCATGGAGGCAGGGTGAGTCGGCACCACTCCAGACTGTTGCCTATATGCACAGCTCCTGTTGCACAGTGGGCACGTGTGTGTGTGTGTGTAGGTGTGTGTAGCATGATGATCTAACTTGTGGCAAGTTCAACAAGTCAGCTGGGGAACTGGGGATCTAGCCCCACCCACAGCCCCCAACTCACCTGAAAGTGAATGCTTTCCGTGAGCTTTTGGAGGAGCTGGGGGAGATTCGGCAGGTTTAACGGCCCTTGAAAAACTGCGTTCCTCAGGGAGGGTTGTGATGGGCTGGATTTCTGGGAATAACTCAGACTGAATAAGGCTGCCCTTGGCTCAGTGTCCACCCTTGGCAAAAACCAGCAGAGGAAAACAATCTGCCCTCCATTAGGGTTATGTGGAAATCCGTGTGTGGAGAAGAACGTGGGTTGTGCCCTGGAATCGTGACGGGTGTCCTGGAATTGTGGCGGGTGTCCTGGAATTGGGGCCGGTGTCCTGGAATCGTGGCGGGTGTCCTGGAATCGGGGCGGGTGTCCTGGAATCGGGGCGGGTGTCCTGGAATCGGGGCGGGTGTCCTGGGTGCAGGTTCCACCACTTTTGTTGTGCCTGACACTCCCAGGCCTCAGTTTCTTCCCCCGCCCTCCTTACTGCTCAAGGTTGACGGGAAAGTTAAGCCTAGTGATATACATAGAGGTTCTAGCAAAAGGCTGAGCAAATTGGAGCGATGCTCCGCCCTCTCCTGGTCACATTCTTTTGCCCAACACACATTATGGACACTTAACTGTTGTGTCAGACACTGTGCTCATCACAAGAAAACAGAGACGCCCAAGTCAGAGTTCTTGCCTCCAAGGAGCTTGAGTTACGGTATTTTTAAATGTCATAATTGCTTTTTCATTCGGGCTCTAATACCTTTTAAGTTGTAATGGCTAGTTACAATGTAATGATTGCTTCTTTGGGAAAGTCGATAGAACTTTCCCCTTTCATGCAATGTGAACAGAAAAGTTAATATGTACTCAACAGAAAGAGTGTTTGCAAAGCCTTAGCGAATCAAATGCTTTGTCTTTCCTGAGCTGGCTTGGAGGCAGGGATGGCACAAGAGGACCTGCAGATTGAGTGCAGATAAGATTCCCAGGAGATAATGGGTCTGAGCCAGAATTAATTTTCTTCCAGCTTTGCTTGTTATTACTATATTTTTGCTCTGCTTATCCACTGTCTTGACATCAATAGCCACACGGTCACCTCTTGTTGACTTCCTAAAACCTTCAATTCTTGATGTTCACATCATGGATGGCACCACAGGGGTCTATTATGAGATTCATTGTATTCATTCATTCACGAATTCATTCATTCATCATGGAATGCTTACTGCATGTGAGGATGATGCATTAAGTACTGGGGAATAAGGCAAATCCTGCCCTCAAGGATTTTTTTTAATGGCTTTATTGAGATATAATTTATATATTATACATTTCACCCACTCAAAGTGTGTCATTCAATATGTTTAGTATATTGACAGAATTATATGGCCATCACCACAATCAAATTTTATTTATTTATTTATTTATATTTCAATACGTTTTGGTGGAACAGGTGGTATTTGGTTACATGAATAAGTTCTTTAGTGGTGATTTCTGAGAGTTGGGTGCACCCATCATCCAAGCAGTGTACACTGTGCCTTATTCATAGTCTTTTACCCCTCACACCCCTCCCACCCTTTCCCCAGAGTCCCCAGAGTCCCCAGAGTCCACTGTATCATTCTTGTGTCTTTGCGTTCTCACAGCTTAGCTCCCACTTATAAGTGAGAGCATACAATGTTTGGGTTTCCATTCCTCAGTTACTGCACTTAGAGCAATGGCCTCCAGTTCCCTCCCGGTTGCTGTGAATGCCACTATTTTGTTCCTTTCATGGTTGAGTAGTATTCCATGGTATATATAGACCACAGTTTCTTTATCCACTCCTTGACTGATGGGCATTTTGGCTAGTTCCATATTTTTGCAGTTGCTAATTGTCCTGCTATAAATGTGTGTGCAGGTATCTTTTTTGTATAATGACTTCTTTTCCTCTGGGTAGATACCCAAGAGTGGGATTTCTGGAGGATTTTTTTTTTGTTATGGAAAAATGCAAACCTATACAAAAATAGAGAGAATGGTACAATGCGCCCCTGTATGCCCATCAGCAGCTTCAGTTCTTTTCAATATAAGACCAATATCATTTTTTGACACCTTCCAATCTCTTTCTCCCTGTGGAATATTTCAAAGCAAATCCTATAAAATATTTCATTTTATGTACAAAAATTGGGAAAAAAATCTTAATTGTAATAGCATGTCACACTTTTAAAAACAATAATTTCTTAATGTTATCAAGCCATTGTTTCCCTAACTGATTCCTAATCATTTTTTCTTTGAATGTCAAGTGTCTTCTGTACTTTCTTTTATTAACATCACAGTCTTTGCATCAAGATACATAGCAATGATAGCAGATTTCTTTTTAAAGCTTAGTATTAAATAGTAAATATCTTTCCCCATTTAAATTTTACATTACTCTGACAAGAAAAAACACACTAAAACTCAAGTTACTTCAAGCGTGGACACACTTCTATGATTAGCCGGGCTGCTTAAGAGTTGGCTTCATTCTTTCTGCTATGTAAGCAGATTCAGGCCCTAGAAAGATGGGACCAGGTTATACAATTGTTTTGAAAAGTGTGCTACAAAAATGGATGGCCTGTTATAAGCCAGGATACAAAGTAAGGATGGGGGTAAGGGAGATACATTTTCTTCAAGAAAAAAAGCAAATTTCTCAAGAGTTCCACTTCATAATTTTCCCAAAATGGTTGGGGTAAAACCTCAACATGAGGTTCAAAGTACCATCTCTGTGGGGTTCGGTAGTTGCTTTGCCAAGGAGGGTGACTGCTGAGGAGGGGATGGCTAAGTTTTACTGTGCCCCATCCTCATCTAGGAGAATGGAAATAGAAACTTTATTGTCCAGCGGGTGTGAAAGTGGGCTGAAGTTGGTTGGTACTAAAATCTCTAAGAGTTTTTTCTAGAAACAGACAACTCAGACTCCTCCTCTTACTTTAGTGAAGAAGTTATTTTTAAAAAGCACCTGGTCTGGGCACAGTGGCTCATGCCTATAATCCCAGCACTTTGGGAGGCCAAGGTGGGTAGATCACTTGAGGTCAGGAATTTGAGACCACCCTGGCCAACATGGTGAAACCCCATCTCTAGTAAAAATACAAAAATTAGCTGAGTGTGGTGGTGCACACCTGTGGTCTCAGCTACTCAGGATGCTGAGGCAGGAGAATTGCTTGAACCCAGGAGGCAGAGGTTGCAGTGAGCCGAGATGGCACCACCTCACTCCAGCCTGGGTGACAGAGAGAGACTGTCTCAAAAAATATAAATATAAAAATAAAATAAAAGCACTTGGGAAGTTCCTCCTCCACCCCTCAGATGGGAAGGCTCAGAGAAGGGAGTCATCAGTACAGTCACCTTCTCAGCTGTAATGGAATTCCTGAAGGTTGGAGACCCCACAGAAGTGGACAAAGGCCACTGTCACCATGAGGACATGGAAAATCTGCTGAGACTGGAACCATATGTCAAATTTTCCCGGAAAGACGCGCTCAGGAATTTGAGCAGCATAAAGGCCAGCTCTGGTGATGTACATCACAGCCATGAGGCAGAACCAGCCCATCGGGCCCACCGTGGTGGCCTTGACAAAGCCCTCAGCAATAGTAGAGTGCATGGTGGGCACAATGCCACTCAAGCCAAATCCCAGGAACACCCCTGCCCTTGTCTGCCGGTGCTTAGGAGTGACAAACCGGTCCCGTTGTCACAATGATGGCAAAGATGCTCAGGACACAGACGATAGAGGGGTGGATGAGCTGTGGCTGTGGGAAGCAGTAAAAGGAGTAACAGAGGCAGGGGACGAAGCTCCTTGTAAGCAGTGGAGCAATCCCCGAATAGTACAGTTTGGAAAAGGTCCGAGAGACTTTCTCTGAATGACAGTAGACAGTGTGGACGAGCCAGGAGAAGCTGAGGCAGAGCACTGCACCCACAAAGAATATCCCCCAAACCACCTTCTCCTGTAGAGGGGCCGTGAAGTACATATTTGGTCTGAGTACGGTCAATATTTCCAAAAAGAGAAACAGCACGAAACCAAGCAGATGGGTCCAGATGTTGCCAGTTTCTGTATGGATATAGAAGATGCTCCTGGAGCAAGCCCAGAAGGAGGACATGGGTTGTCTATGGCCATATAGCAGACAGTCATTGTCCTTCAGCCAGTCAGGGAGCCCATCATATTGATGGTGGCAGCAGCTTGTCTGGAGCTGCCACTGCGGGGATGCCAGCAGCACTGGGCAGGGGACGGGGAATGCACGGCCAGGGTTGCATGCTCTGTGGAACCAGTTGGGGCTGGTAACAGTAGGGAGCCCCGTCCCCTACTGAATTGGTGGGGTGGGACCCCCATGCGTTCAGGTGCAGCTGCAGCCTCCCATCCTCAACTCCAGACCCAGGTATCTCTGTGCTCTAGGGGACCCAGGAAGTCCCTTGTTCCCGCAGGTTTTAAAGTGCCTGCTCCCACTCCCGGTGTCCGCTTCAGTGTGGAGCAAAGTTGTGGCCAAGCCCAGGTGCTGTCACAAGCCAGCTGGATGTGTGCACAATCAGGGCAGTACTGACATGCCAGCCCCCTGCCACCTCAGCACCCTCCGGACTTTGTGTTCCGACAGGCACAGGAGGGAGGCCAAGGGGATGCTGAGGGTGGCTCGAGGTGGGCCTGCAGGCACCTCTCAGCACAAACAGCCTGAATGCTGTGGACAGCATGTTAATGGCAGGAGGCAGACAGTTTCCTGGGCTGAAAGGGGTGGATCCCCAGTGAAGCCCCACCTTCAAGCCAGGGACAGCCTGAAGCCTGGGGACTGGGCTGCCAGTTCTGGGTGGGGTTCTGTGGTGCAGAATGAGAACTTACGGTGCTTTTTCTGGGCCTGCCCATGACCTCCCAAGGACCAATTAACATGCACTTCCTCCCTTCTGAACCCATGAAATTCCTGGGCTCAGCCAGACTCCAAAAGATGTCAGGACAACCTGCCTGTGGAAAGCAGCTACCCACTGCAACAAGAAGGAGAGGAGAACTGATACGTTCTGGGGAGCCCAGACCTAGGGGCTCCCCAAGCCAGGGCTGTGACACCCTCTTTGGGGCTCTTTGGTTCCTCGTGTCTCCAAGCTTTTGGGTGCCACCAGGTTCCCCTTGTTCAGATGTGGGTGCCCCATAACGGAAGCCACGTGTGGTACATCTGGTCCAGCCACAGCCTTGCATGGAGCCAGCACCTGTACCTGTGCTTAGAGCGGCCCACCCCGCCACAGCAGCCAGTATGCCTGGCTGTGTGCAATGGCCAGACCCTGCGCTCACTCACTCACACACCCATTGCTGCTCTGCGCCTGGCTCGCCAAGGGTGTGGTGGGCTTGCAGGGGAAGTGTCAGTACACACACCTCCTCCTCTTCTTCCCTGGGCACTGGGCATGTTTGCTCTTCTTCAGCTTTGGTTGGGTTGGCGATTACCCATTTGCCCTTCTCTTGTAGCAGGGGTCACAGTTCAGAGTTCAACCAGTTCCATCGTGTCAGTTTCCTTGTTACTGGCAGGAGCCCCATTCCTGTGCCACCACAGACCCTTTGTGAGAAGACATCTGGCTGGTACCTCAATACCCTGCAACTTCATCTTGGGGAAAGGTTGGGGTTTCTCAGCCCCAAGGAGCAGAGATCTCCCTGCGATGGTGGAAAAACTGGGCTGATGGGCATGAACCGGATCATGGTGCCCCACACTACATCCCATGGCACTGCAAGTGGCCTGCAGCAGAGAGACCCTGATCCTCAGTGTCCTCCCCATGCCAGAAGAGGTGTGTGACCGTGACCCTAATTGTTTTTTTTTTTATAGTTGGTTTGTTTCAATTAGGATCCAAATAAGTTCTATACATGACATTTAATCTCTCTCTCTCTCTCTAATTGAGGTAAAATTCACGTTACCTAAAATTAACCATTGTAAAGTGTTCAATTTGGTGACATTTAGTACATTCACATGTTGTGTAACCATTACCTCCGTTTGGTTTCAAACTATTATAATCACCCCTAAAGGAGATTCCTTACCCATTGAGTAGTCATCCCCATTCTTTCTCTCCTTTAACCCCTGCCAACCGCTAATCTGCTTTCTGCGTCTGTGAATTTACCTGTTCTGGATGTTTTACATAAATGGAATCATATAATACGTGGCCTTTGTGCCTGGCTTCTTTCACTTAGCATAATGTTTTCAAGGTTTATCCACATTGTAGCATTTGCCAGTGATTCACTCCTCTCAAACAAAGCTGGGTTTATTAAACTCTCTGAGCAGGGGAGAACACCATCCTGGCAGTGCAGCAAAATCTTGAAAGAGGGTAGTTAAGGGAAATACAGCGTCTCATGGGCTGGAGTTAGTTACTCTATGGTGGTTTCTGAGTGATACTTCTAAAGCATGGCCAGGATTTATAAACTAAGTGAGTAGTCAGTGTTCTTATCTATAAAACTCATTTTGAGTCTGTGTGGAGTCACTCTTAGAAGCATTTTCTGTGGCTTTGCCTTCGAGCACATAGGTCTGAACATGCTGCTATCAATACATTCTGGATGTAGGCAGTACATGTAACAAGTCATGGTTGGGTATAGTTTACCTGTTTTGCATATACTGGTTCAGTTTGCTTTACAAGTTGTGATTTTTGTTTCATTTTTTTTTTATTGTGGTCAATAATTTTGCCCAGAGAGGATGCTCTGGGTGTCTGGGGAGAGGATGGGCATCAGGAAAGGGCTGTTGAAATGCACAATGGTCAGTGGGGTTTTCTTTGTAGAGAATTGAAGCTTAATTCCTCTGTGCCCTTCTTGGCCACATCAATCACAGCCCTTAGCAGCACCTGTGGGCCCAAGAGGGTGTCATGCGTGTTTCTGGTGTGGCAGAGGCTGTAGGCAGTGGAGCAGGGTTGTGGAACCCAGCCAGGTCTTCGACATGTGTTGTTATTATGATTCTTTGTAATCCACCTGATGGTCCTCTAGAGTAGATGTTCTCCCATCATTCAAGAGCAGAGGCAGTAACAGTGATGCCAGGTAATTTGGCCAAAGTCATGTGACCAAGATCTGAACTGGACTTTGAAGGTTTGCCGACTTGAAAGTCACCATGGGGAGCCGTGTGGCGAGAGGAAGGGCTCAGAGAAGAAAGGAGGAGTAGACAGGAGAATCAGCTGCATGGAATTTGTGGACATTGTTTCCCCATTTCCCAGCTGGTAGATCTATGTAAAATGGATGTTGAGCAAGTGGAAGGAACTCTTTTAGCAATATATGAATCATCCCGTGTCTTCAACCTCAATGCACCATCCCCTATTCAACTTCAAAGTACCATCTTGTTTCCAGACACCTTTATCACCCATCAGCTCCTCCTATTATGGCTCCTTGATGTCCCCGGCCTGGAATATGAAAATCCCATCATTTGAATGACTCTCTGGTCAATATTTTCAGATATACTCATTTTTCCTTATGTCAGCCACTCATGGTCCCTCTGTCCTGTAGCTGGGGGAAATTTTGGCTCCAGTAGCCACTTGCAGTCTGTCCCCTTTTTGTCTATGTCTGAACTGCCGAGTATACCTGGAACCACACACCTGTACAGGTTAGTGACACAGGTGTCTCCAGACCCCACGGGACCCTTATTAGTGCCTGCTAGAACATCGAGGTTTCCTGATGTGTCCTCATCTCCCCTCCTCCAGACTTCTGGGTTTTTTGCTTCCCCATGATGGACTCAGCAGATAACATCTCTTTCTATGGCACAGGGAAAATTAGAAGTCATTTGGCAGGAGTGTCCTCACATTTTTGATGAGAAGAAATCCTGAATTCCATCCCTCCTGCCCAAATTTTCCTACTGAACTTCAGATCCATAGAGCCCATTCTCTATTGGACTTCTCTTCTTAGATGGCATTCAGGCATCTCCAACTCCACATGTCCACATCAGGATTTATCTTCTTCCTGCACAAAACGTTATTCATAATCCTTAGCTCATAGAACGGCATGTGGATTTCAGTTCCCCAAGTTTCCAACCCAGCAACTTGGGTACCGTCTTTGCTTCCTTTCTGTCCCCCACACAATCAACCATGAAGTCTCCTCAATTCTGTCTCATAAATATCTCTCCAATTAGTCTCCTTTCCTCTCTGTCCTCTCCCAGTTCCTAGCGAAGCTGAAACTCTTGGTCATTGTGTTCTCTTCTTTTCACCAAGTCCACACTCAATACCCTATCCATTCTTCCCTGCTCAGCCAGGGAGGTCTTTCTAGTGAAATCTAATCATAACGCCTCTCTGTGTATAATATTCGCTGTGGCTCACCACTCTTTCAATAAACTCTGAGATCCTTAACATGGTTTCCAAGGCATGTTCTTGTTCATGTTTTTCTCTTTAGCTCCACAGATGACCATGGTTCCCTCAAACATCGGTCATCCAGACCATAGGATCTTCTTCTAGCTCCATGGCCACATCGCACTCCCTCTCCTTTTCTGCTGGCACGTCTCCCTGGTGTCTCCTCTTCACTGTACAGGATTTTGCATTTGAGGACAGTTCTTCTAGGAGACCAAACTTGACTCTTCTAGTCTGGAGTTAGTTCCTGCCCTCTCCGGACATCCTGTACCCCACTCCTCAGGGCTGCTGTCACGCCCATGTTCAGTTTTCTGTCTTGTTCGATAAATTGAACATTCTATGAGGGCAAATTTCAGGTCCACTTTCTTTACCTCGGAATCCCCAGGGGCAGCTCAGGGCCTGCACTTGGAGGGTTGGCAATTTGCGTGGGCTGAATGAGAGAGTAAGTAGGTGTCTTTTATTGGTGTCAGTGCCTCTCAGGCTTGGACTTCACTTCTGGGTAGTGAGGGAGGTAATAAGCCAGGACAGGGGCTGGCTTGTCCCTGCAGCTAGTGTCAGGAAGCCATTTAAGGGCAATAGTTAGTGATCAGCAGGTGGATGTACCCTCAGCTCCCAGGGGAGGGAGAAGAATGAAACTAAGCCCCACACTCACAGATCTGGGGCCCAGACGCTCCCTTAAGGGAGGAACTCAGTTGTCAGCCAGCAATTTCCAGACCGAAGTCACAGAAGGGAATGAACCCTGGGCTGTGGTAAGGCTCCTTAGACACCTGGACTGAGGCCAGGAGGGACTGGGGACAGGAGTTGGGCATGTCAGAGCCTTGTCCAATGCTATGTCATCTGGCTCCAGTCAAGGGACGAGAAGCCATGCCAGCCTGGATGAGGAGTTAGTTCACATGGAAAAGATCATTTCAGGAGTTTTTAAATTGCTGTCAAAGGAACGTTCAGACTCCGGAGCAAGCATTTCAGTGACTTGCTGACTTCTTACACACGGATGCACACAGACATACACACTCTATCATGGTTTTCACCTTACGGGTGAGAAAACTGAGAGTCAATGCGAAAACATCCTCTTCAGGGGAAAAAGTAGCTTTTATAGTTCATATGGCACTTCTCACAGGTCATTCTTGGGCCTCCTAGGCACCCCATCTCCCCATCCTCAGTCTTCCCCAGTGATCAACTCCCTCTGCCCTCATCTGTACCACCCAGTGCTGATCTCAAGTCCATGACGTCAACCCTTCTCTAGTCTGTACCTCCAGCCCCCTTGACTCCTGTCCTTCTGATCAGCACTTGGCCTTCTTGAAGCCCACAAGGGGACTGGTAAGAATGGAGAAATATTCCACCAGATGGGGGATTCCACAACTGTCTGTAAAGCCTGGAACCACCAAGAATTCCTGGAGCTGGACCTCCAAGGCGCTTATCAGTGAGCCTGGCTGACCTGCCGTGACACCCTGGTCCACTCTCTGTCCCATTTTGTTCCTTTTTCTGCCCCTACCTCTGGCAAATATCACTAAGCAGGTGACTTTGCCTCCTATACTAGAAATATCAGAGTCATTGGAGGAGAGGAGGTCACCTGATCCTCCCAATAAACACACACCCTCACCAGCCCCCTCGCCAGGCCCTCCCTGCGTTCCCATGACAGTGGAAGCCTTGACCCTTGATCCTTGCCCTCCACCTGTGCCCTCCCCAGGAATGCTTCACGCAGCCTGGCCGACTGCTCATTCTGCAACTCCGAGTTGAAGGCAATGTCAAACCACCTGTGAACCGTAACCTTAGGATGGTGCCAAACCACCTGTGAATTGTAACCTGAGGAGTTGTGCCACTCTGCAACCCTAGTTGCTTGTCACCCTGCCTCCTGAATCCTTTCTACGGTTATGCAAGCTTGCTCAAGGCTCTCACATCTGCCAAGCACTGCAGCTAACTTCAGCCTAGCACTCACTACCCACCACCCTCTCTCTCTCCTTCCCTAAAGGCCAGTCTAAACAGGCATTTGCACGCTGTCTTGCCTTCCCTCTCTCCCTCTCCTGCTCACTCTCCAGCCCACTGTGGTCCTCCCTTAATTCTGCTAACATTGCATTTGTGATCCTGAGTGGTTTTAGATCACTAAATCCCATGGACCCTTTCATTCCATTCATTCATCACTTGTCTCTAGGTTTTCTCCCCTCTCCCCTGGATAAGTCTCTCCTCTTGGTCCTGTGGCAACAGCTTTCTCCCTGTCCTCTTGTCTCCTGCCTCACGCTGGTGACTCTCCTTGGTGGGCTGTCCTTTCTTAGCCAGTCCTTGAGGTTCCCCTTTTCTTTTCACTCCATGGCACTCATTTGAGGGGACACCCTCAATACTCACTTGCCCATCCCAGGGGAGGATCGTGAATGCTTCCCTCCAGCCCAGATTTCTCTCCTGACTTCAGCCTTGCTGCTTCCTGAACAAGCTCCTGGGGTGTCTCCCAGGAACCTCAGACATGGGAGGTCCAAATCTGAATGTATCGACTTCCCTTGCCAGCAAGCCCCTGCTGGGTTTCCTATTCAGAGAACTGGGGGTCACCCAGGTGCCCAAACCCAAATACAGTGATTCCCCCTTCCACCCCACCTGCAATCAGAAATTCACACCCATTCTCCTCAAAGTCTTTCAACAGAATCATCCCTGCTCTCCCTCCCCAGCTCTCACCTATTTTGCCCCAGTTCCCACAGAGACACCTCGATGTCCAACCCACATCCTTGTCCTGGGTTATGAATCATTTTTCTACTCAGCAGCCAGAGTACTTTTCTAGTGTGCAAAGCTGCTTCCATCACATCTGAGTTTAAACTCCCTTAAAGCTCCCTGTGGCTCTAAGGAAACACTTGGGAATCCTTGCCAGTGGCCAGCCCCTCTGCAGCCCAGCGGCTCTGTCATGGTCCCTTCCTCTCTGTAGCCCCTCAGCCTCTCTGCTCTTTGCCCCAGAGCCACCCAATTTATTTTGGTTTCTTGAATGCTACCATTGCTCTTTTTCCCACCTGAAGTGTTGTCCCCTCTGTTCACTTGACCACCTTCTCTTTCCCTGACCTCAGCACAGAAGTTGCCTCCTCCAAGAAGCCTTCTCTTGACTTCCCAAACTGAATTTGGTGCTCTCCCCCAGCTTCCACAGACTTGTTTCACCATCTCTTTGCCATCAGGTTGTACATTCCATGAAGGCAATCCCTACGGAAATCACTTTGTGGTTAAGAGGGCGCCTCTGGTGTCAGGAATGATAGGCTAACATTCTACAGGCGATAATTACTAGCTACATGGCCTTGGGAAAATTACTAAGCCTCTCTGTGCCTCAGTTTCCTCATCCATAGAATGGGACTGCTGAGAACATTTATCTTATAGGGACATCAGGAGGATTCAATTGGTTATTTCAGGGAGACACCTTAGCAGATTGTCTGGCATCAAAACCTCAAGTAATCAGCTGCTGTCGACATTATCATTATAGACTTTGTGATAGAGATTGAAAGGTGCCTGAGAGCCTCGGTTAAATGCCTGACTACATGATTGCTTTTATTGCAGTTGTGTGCTGATGGTTCCTTTGTCCTCAGCTCTGCACTCTGGTTGTTGAGGGAGATCATTCACACAGCCAGGGCTAGGAACTGGTGAAGCAGTTGAGGGGCTCAGTCTGCAAACCCAGAAAGTAGCTACTTCCCCCAAATTAGGGGTGCTAAAGGGCAGAAGAGGGACGTCCCATGATAAAGCCCTGCCCAGCTGTAGGAGCGAGGGGTCCGGGGGCTGTGCTAGATGTGGTCAGGGCTAGGAGCTCTTGAAAGAGCCAGGTGGAGCCTCGGCCCTGCGGGTGGAAAGAGGGAAACTGAAAGTGGGCACCCAGAAGCCCGGGAGGCAGGAATTAGCCTTAGAGCAGCAGGTTCCCCTCCCAGCCCTGGGCCTGAGGTCTGGGTGAGCTCAGTCACAAGCTTAGGTGGTCCTGGGCAGGCTGCTGCAGCTGAAGGCAGAAGGAGCCCAGATTCTGGGGTGGAGCTGAGCCTGCATGGGTGGTCAGGGGGCTTGGCTTTGGGGCACAAGTAGCCTCAGAGGTACAGAGTCTGGCAGTCAGCATGGAAAGGCACAAGCAACGTGTCCAAAGAAACTGTTTATTGCTCTCGGAAGACCCAGGACCCTCTGGAGTGAAGAGTCCACGGGCCCCTGTGCATGTGGGAGCTACACAGGCAGTTGCTGTCACCTTCCAAGGATGAGCAGACAGGGCCAGACATGCCCTGGCCACTCGGTGCACAGGGGTCAGGCTGTGCCCAGAGACCCGAGCATCCAGCTTCCATTCCAGGCTCCCTACTGAGAGCCCCACTGCTTGATGGCAAGCTCTAGGCTTGCTTGGGATTGATAACTTTGCTTATGAAGAAGATGTTCTGGGTGTCCATAGGGACGATGATCATCAGGAAGGGCCTGTTGAAACGCACAGTGATCTTTGGGTCCACGAATGCAGAAAGGAGGGTGATTTTGACTCCTGTGGCAGCAGATGCTTCTGTGCCCTCCTCAGACACATCAAGCACAGCCTTGTGGACCACCTGTGGGGAGAGCAGAACATTACTCACAGGAGACGCAGATGGGCAGGAAGTCAGCAACCTGGCTGTGTGCCGCTAAGGGGACGAATATGCATTGAGCACCGAGCACTGGCCTGTCTTTGCGCTGTTGAATGTTTGCTCCTCTCAACTCCCCTGCCAACTAGTTTTGCACAGTACCGATGCCTAGATATGCACATGGAGACCCAGATGCTGTGTGTGATTTGCCCAGAGCCATCGAGGTAAAGGATGGAGCAACTCATATGCATCCCTTTCTGTCCGAGTTGAGAGTCTGTTGCCCCCAAAACAGCCACTACTGTTGGGAGGAAGAGCAAGAGCAATGTAAAGTATTTTTCTTCCAAGCAACATCCTGGCAGCTCTTGACCACAAGAAGCTGCTGCAGAAACCTCCTCGGCCAGGCCAGCATGGCTTTCAGCATCTCTCCTGCTCTAGCTTAAACATCTTTGGGGTTTTCAAGTACTTTTCATGGCCTTGAATTCCTAAACCATATGGGTCTGCTCCTCTACACACGCCGTTCTGTTACTTTGCTGTTTGAAAGGTGGAGTGCAGCTCTCAACCCAGTGCTGTGTGAGCACAGAGGGCAGACAAGAGCGAAGGGCTGCACGGCCACCCTGCCTTGGCACCTCTGCTTTGAGTAACACAAGCTGAGTGTCCCAAGTAATCTTCTCTCATACTCTGAGCTTATTTTCATCACAATTGCTAGATAGTCATTGTTATTACCTATTGGCATTACCCGCCCAGGCAATCCCAAGAGGCGTCTGGCCCTCTGGACAGTGGTTGGGGCAGGGGCTGCAGCCTCAGGTTAGTGTTGAAGCAACTCCCTCGCCCTTGGTGGTTTATTGTGGCTTCCACAGTAAGTACCCAGGCACTGGATACTGGCCAAGAACTATCACTACCATTTTACACATGAAAAACTGGGGGTGGAGGACTTCAATTGTTTGCCTCCATGGGTAGTAAATGGTGTGGTGTGGAATGGTGTCCATGGCTTTCTGATTCCAAGCCTGGGTGACATTATGTTGTAGAGGACCAGCCCCTAACACAGCAACAGGAGCTGGGCTATAACTTAGCTCTTCTTGGCTTGGGGCTGTCCCAAGCAGGGTGAGTGCATAATGAGAAATGCACTTGCATTAACCCAAGTTCAAGAGTACCCAAAAGTCCATTTGGCTTTCACCATTCAAGTTCGTATACAAAGGATGAATTGACCCAAGTCTGAAGACTCACCTGGGAGACTGCTAGGTTCCTGGCCCCTGTGATCCCTGACAAGTCAGCCTCGCTGGTGAAGACTTCCTCAATGCCCAGCTGGCGAAGTACGTCTTCCAGGTCATAGTCCCTCGAGAGGGAAAACTTTGGCAGGTAGAGCTCATCTATATGTCTAGAAGATGAGAAAAAAAAAGTATCTGAACCTCTGCTGATCAGTGCCTACCTGCCTCCCATCTCGCAGCATGGTCTTCCCCGGTTTCCTCTACAGTCACCCCCTTCTGACTGGAAATAGATAATCTGTTCCTCAATTTCTTAACCCCTGTCTTTACGCTTCTTGTTCATTAATTATTCATTCAGATCTGCAAGTGTGAAAGGCTCCAGGCAGCGCACCAAGTCTGGAGTTGTGGCCCTGCTCAAGCCTGGTCCTGCCCTTTCCCTGCAGTTTGCAATGTGGTCGAAGCACCTTCACACCAGCAGGGACTCCTGATTGTGTTGAGAGCCTGGACCAGGTCAGCTGCACTGGCTGCATGGCAGTTTGCTTCACGGGAGCACCAGGAAGGCTTCCTGTAGGAGGTGGCGTTGAGGCTGAGTCCCAAAGGTGGGAAAGGAGCTAGCTAGGTGAAGAGGTGGGCAGGAGGCAGGTGGAAGAACCTGGAAGAAGGTGGGAGCAGGAGGAGTTGCTCCGCAGGGTGGTGGGTGACCTCAGTGTCTCAGGGAGAGGGATAGTGAGGGATGAGGTGGGGCAGGAGCCAGAGGCAGGTCAAAAAGGGCCCGGGGGCCTCTGAGGAGTCTGATTGTATTGGAAGAGCTTTGGGGACCCTGAAACAATCAGTTGGAGGTTCCCATCTTGCCTCGCCGGTGGGCACTGTCCCTCAAGCCAGGTGTGGACTGGCATAGAGCAGGCAACAAGCTGTTAGAGGCCCAAGTCATACCTCTCACCTGCGAGCTCCCCCTCCCTTAGCTTATAGCCCTCTTAAGACGCCTGTCACTGACTGCCTGGTCTTACAATTATACAGGAGGCTGTGTCTTCCATTGGACTCTGAGTCCCACGAAGGAGGAAGGTGTCCTATTTCTATTTTTATTCATTCATTCATGTGTTTGTACCTTCATTCCATCCTTCATGCAGCAAATATCTAGTGAGCATTCTCTGTGGGCCAGGAGTGTGTGGAGCATTTTGTAAATCTAAGCATTTTGTAAATCTAAAGTGTTTGGAGAACTCTTGCCATTCAAAACTATTTGCTGAGCCCCGCTCCCTGGTGGCTATTTGGTGCTAAAGGAGGAAGGAGTCTGGGAGTAAATGGATGGGTTGGGTAGGACTCCCATGTTCTGGGGTCTCCTGGGATCTAGAGTGAGGAGGGGCTAAGGGTCAGGCAATCCCGAGAGGTTTCCAGCCCTCTGGACAGTGGTTGGGGCAGGGGCTGCAGCCTCAGTTTGTGTTGAAGCAGCTTCCTCGCCCTTGGTGGTTTATTACGGCTTCCACATACAATATCTCACTGGATTCTCATAATCACCTAGTGAAAACAGGGTGGTGGGGAAAGGGCACTTCTCTCTATTCAGGAGAGAGCTGAGCTCCAGAGAAGAGCAATGACCTGCTTCAGGTCACACCAGCCACCACGGTCTGAACCCAAGGCTGGTGCTCCTCCCTCCCTACCCCGCACAATTGCCCACAAGCACTCCCTGGGCCCACTGCAGGGTCTGGGCCCGGAACTACTGCTCCACCTCACTGTGTCCCCATGAAATCAGTCAGCTCAATTCCATGTGCCCCAGTCTGTTCTTCTACCCTCAGGTTTATCTGGAATGCAACCACTTCTCACATGCATGGCTCCCTCCTGGGTCCCAGCCACAGTGAGTTCCCACCTCATGTCTGTGTCTGGTTCTTGCAGGTGTCAACGACTGCACACCTGCTCTATAGTTATTCTCCTCTCAGCAGCCAGGATTCGTCTTTTAAAACAACACTCGGCTCGCCGCACTCCTCCAAACCTCCTGATGGCTCTCCATTTCACAGACAGGAGGAAGGACAAGGTTTTCTAGGGGTCTACGTGGCCCTACATAAGCTGCTCCACCCCTTTGGGGATTCCTGACCTCTCTCAACTCTCTTCTCACTCGCTTTGCTCCAGCCACTCTGGCCTCGCTCTTCCTTGAACATATCAAGCTCACTTCCACCTCAGAGGCTTTGCACTGACTGTTCCCTCTGCCAGGAATGCTTTTCCCTGATATACCAACACAACTCCACCCCTCCCCTCTGTTATATGGATGCTCAGACATCACCTAATGGCCACTCTATTTAAAATCACAAGCTAACACAAGTTCCAGTTTTCCTGATCCTTTCATCCTCCTCTACTCAGTTTCTATCCCCCTACTCAATTTCTCGCCTTCTAACATATCATACAACTTATTTGTTATATTTATTTATTGCCTCTCTCCTCTCCTACTACAAAGTAAGTTCCAAGAGGCCAGGAAATCTTGTGTTTTATTTACTGATTTACTCTCAGGGTGCAAATTAGTGTCTGACACATAGTAGGTGCTCAATTAATCATGCAGCAAATGCTGAGCAAATGAATAAATATGCTGATTCTCAGTGTCCATCTCACCACAGCCCTCAACTGATCACAATTCCTTCTGTTTCTCTCTCCCTTCAAGAGATTGAGACCAGGAGAGACCATGCATGAGTGTTTGGGACTGTGCAAAAGATTTCTCATGACTTAGAACATGCTGGAGTCAGAGGAAGCCTTAGCCCCTTGTCCTGTCTGATGTCATCATCTTAAAGAAGAAAAAATAAAAAATCAAGCCCAAAGCCACCCAGGCAGCACAGGGCAAAGTAAGTGTAAATTCCACCTGTCCCTGTACGAGTTCTCCCACCACCATGCCCTTGTCCCTGGACATTGGTGAGACCTTGAGTTGGAGAGATGTGGGGTCTTGGGGGGCCAGGAGGAATCACCTGAACTCCAGTGAGTCTTTCCACCGCTTCAGGGTCTCTGGGAGCAGCATGGCTTCCACTTCCTCCATCTTGTCTTGATCAGGGAGGATGAAGAGTGCGCTAGCATTGCCTATGTACTTCAGCTCCACTACGGTGCAGGACAGCTCCTCGTCCCGGAAGTAAGGTGTAGTCACGTGCTGCAAACTCATCATGGGCACCTTTACCCACCTTCTCTTGCTCCAGTAGAACCTTGAATCATGAGTATCATGGGGGTCAAAGGGCATCTTCCATTTGGCTGAAGGTGGAGCAAGCAGTTGGAGAACGTATGAGTGCAAGGGTCACCCTGCCTTGACTCTGCTTCCCCAGCAGTGGAAGTGCCCAGAGTCCCTCACAGAAGTGACCCTGCTTTGGTTTAGAGAAGTAGCTTGGCAATAGTAAAAGTTATTGGGGGTGAGGGAGAGCCCAGCAGGCTTGGATTCGGAAAAGAGCCATGAAAGAAAGACCTAGTTTCTTGTGCTAAATGAGAAATCAATAGGAATCTGGGAATAAGGAGTGCAAGAGAGAGAGAGGTTTAGGGAAAGTGAGGGAAAGAAGCATGACAACACTTGGGAGGCTGGTGCCTGAGGAGAAATGGGACAGCCTTGGTTTCTTAATAGGAAAAATGTTTCATTAGCAATTGTTACTCACTGGCATTACAGGGATGTGAACATATAACAGTGGTTTGTGGGAGGGCTTTGGGCGGAAATAGGAGGAAAGAGACTGGGTTCTGTATGTGAGTTGGTGAGGGCAGACAGAAGAGACGCCGATCAGTGTGAATGAGGGGAGGAACAGGGAGAACCTTAGTGGAAGATAGAACTCAGAGCCAGGAGAGACCGTGGGAATAAAAGCCTAGGGACATTTGTGACATCTTAGGGGGTGGGGGTTTTGGACATCAAAAAAGCCATGAGCTGGCTATGGTCCTCAGCTCATATCTAGCTCATGTGCTCATGTCCACCTCTACAGACCATGAACATCCAGCTAAGACTTGCCCTGGATTTGGTGTCTGTCTGGCCGAGGATTCAATTGTGGGTATTCTGACTCTGACGCTGCCTAGGTTTTCAGTGTTGCAAAGGTAAAATTCCATGAAACTGCCTCTGGCACCTCTAGCTATCACAAACATGAAATGCAGTCTGACTTCTAGCCAGACTGATATAATTCCTCTCACTAAAGGCCTATTTACCACAGTAAAGAGAAAGAGAAAATCTTGAAAGAGGTAGAGGTAGGGGCAGAGGGAGGAAAACTCCACCTTATCTAAAAAGGAATAAGGATGAAAATGACAGCAGACTTCTCATCAAAAACTATGCAAGCAAGGGAAGAATGGAGTAATATATTTAAAATGTTGAAAATTCCATGAAACTCATTCTTCGGGAATTACGACATAGGCCCATGATTTGCATGAATTTAGTTGGGTACAATTATTTTCCTCCTTTAGAACAGGGGTCAGGAAACTATAGCCTGTAAGCCAATACAGCCTTGGCTTATTTCTGCGTGTACCTAAAGCTAAGAATGGTGCTTATATTTTTTAAAGGTTGTAAAAAAAATGAAGAGGAAAGAGAAGATGAAGAAGAAGGAGAGGAGGAAGATGAAAAGAAGAATCTGCAAAAGGGACCTCATGTGGACCACACAGCCTAAAATACTTACTTACTAAAATACTTACTACTACTGCTACTAAAATACTTACTACTTTTCCTTTATAGAAAAAAATTGTCAATTCTTTCTCTAGGTTGTGGGCTCCACAATCTGTCACCTCCATTCTTGGTTTTGGGAGGTGCTTGGTAAAAGCTGATAAAGTCACAAATGGCTTTACATTAGGAGCTAAAATGAGGCAGAAAAAGGAATTTTCAAATGGGCCCAGGTCAATTTTGAATGTTTAATTATTTGCTTTTCTGGACTTCATGTCTCCTACCTAACAAATGGCAACACCACCATCCACCTTTCAGGGCTGCTGCAAGGATTAAATGAGGTATTGCATGTGTATGGCTGGTGAGAGTAGGTGCTCAATAATTGGGAACTTCTTCTTTTTCTTTCTTTATTTTGGTTTTCCTTTCCGTAATTGCAACGAGAGCCAGCTTCTGGGTGGCCTTACATTTTCTTGTGCCCTCATCTTCCTTCTTGACACTTCCCCACCTTTGGACTTTTAGGACCAAAATAACAGTCCATCTTTCCTTCCCCCTCCCCAAAGACCATCTCAGCTTCTCTGGTCCCTGCAACCTCCCAACATGGAATGACTGGGGACAAATCTAATCGTAAAGACCCCTCAGAGCAAGGACCCATCTCAGGGTAGGAGATATTTCAGTTGAACAGGTGTCCCCGTCACCAATTGCAGCAGCCATTCAGGTGCTTCTGTGGCCTCCATGTGAGGGCAGTACCATGGAGCACCTTCTCATGTTACCCAGGGCACCGAGCTCCTCTGGAGCCTTTCAGCTGGCCAGATCTCCAGCATGGGTCCCTGCCAGGAAGATGGGCTCCCTGTGGGGATCCCGACTGCTGCCTTGTATGCCAGAATGGGGAGAGGGATAGGTTTGCTGGATGAAATCACCACCCAGGCTCTACAAGCCTTTAAATCTTCTCACATCTGGCCCCATCTCCCCCCATTTCTGTCTGCCAGTCACCAAGTTTTCTGATTCTGCCTCCTTAACATCTTCTGACATCCTCAATTATTCAACTGAGGGCCCGAATGTCTGGTTAGACTAATGTCTTTAGTATCCGATCTCTGCTTGACTCGACTTATCTCTTCTGTAATGGCCTTCCCTTCTTTTTCTATCTGGATTTAAGAGAAAAGAAGAAAACAGTTTTCTAGCAGAAACCTTCCTTTCTTGAATTCCCATCTTCTGCCCCTGGTTGGATGCCCCCTCTCCCTTACTTTCAGTTGAATACATAGTTCTAGCATCATTGGGTGAGTCAATCCTCGCATGCTCGCAGGTCCAGTGGGTGCAGCGGAAGAGGAAGAGCAGAAAGGGAGAGAACAAGCACTCCAGGGTTCTGAGCTGGGACGGTCTCAGCCTGAAGCTCATGCATGCTCAGCCCCCTCCACCTTCCACAGGGCGGCCCCAGCAGTGACCAAGCCCCATCACATACACTGTATGTAAACCAGGCTGAGGCAGGGAACAAAACTGGCACCTGGAGAGTGAGGAGAGGTCAACAGAGGAAGGGGAGGGGCCCTGCAGGTCTCCACTCCAGGAGGACCAGAGCACTGAACAATGAGGGGAGTGGGAGCTTCCAGGGGAGGGTGGAGACGTGGGGCCAGCTCCACTGCCCACCTGTTTACCACCTGCCTGTTTCCCATTGGCAGAGGCAGGTGGGGAGGGAAAGCTGGGCTGGCTACTGTGTCCTGGAGGGGAGAGTCCTAGCACAGGGCTAGGTGGTAGGAGGGGAGAACACGGGAAACTCAAAGAACAAATGTCATGTGAGGCGTGAAGTAGTCTTAGAGGGAGATCTGGAGCCACGCATTCATTTATAGATGAAAACCCAGGCCCGGGAGAGGAAGCAGCTTGCCCAGGAATCAACCCACAGCCCCCAAGCAGGACTCTGCCTCCAAGCAGCTCATGTCTCCTAAGCACCTTTCCACCCTCTGGCTCAGTGATCACTCTTTGTGTCCCTATCTCTTTTTTTTTTGTCCCCATCTGGACTGCGGGTTCCAGGAGGCAGAAGCTACCTGCTTGCGCTCTGCCCCTTCGGAGCTTGCAGGCTGAGGTTTGCATTGGTTGAGTTTCTATCAATGGGATTGGGCTCCGGACCAGTTAGGGTCTGGCAAAGGGTCATGTCTTGGATACTGCCCACCCTTCAGGCTCTTCCCCAGATGGGAACAATGCCATGTCTGCCCTCATTTGTTATGTGTCAATGACACATTTTTAAAAATAGTTAAAGATGATAGCAGAGCAGAATCGTAGAACCTTGGAAGTGGCCAGGCTCCTTGATGATTATCTTCCCCTGTGAAGCTGGCCCTAGCCCCACCTGCCTGCCTCCAGACACCAAGGCCCCTGGCTGGACCATCGCCTCCCGCATGTGCAGGGTAGAAGCCCCAGGTGCATCCAGACAGAGGGGCTTCCTGGCCTAGTCTAGCAGCGCCCCTGCAAGGAGGGTGCTGTAGCTCCTGCGCGCCCTGGAGTGGTTTGAAAGGAGAGCTCCTTCTTTCTGTTTGCTGGACAAGTACAAATCAGAGTGAAAAGCACCACACTGACTCAGACCAAGGGCTGATGGTCCCCACTGAGTTATGTCTTGGAAGGACAAACCGTAATTTGGAAAAACCCCACAGGAGATGGCGATGCCTATGGGCAGGGCGGGGCCTTGATGCCTATGCTGCCCCCACGCAGTGGGCACTCTACAGTGGTTTGCCTAATAACACTGTTGTTGAGTCAGGACAGAAATAGCCCTGAGGCTCGAAACTAAACATCCACCTCTTCTGAACCCCAAGCCAGGCACTCACCTTTAAAGAAGATGTAATTCACCAGGACCATCACTGTCTGCGAGTCAAGGTCCTCGATCAGATCTGTGATTTTCCCCCTGGTTCTGTTCTTCACATAGTCGTTGATGAACTTCTTAGCCACAGCTGAGTCCTGAAAGTCAGTGGCAAAGGCTTCGGAGCCATACAGCCTCTTGGCATCCTCCATGAACCTGTCCAGCAGACTGAGCTGCTCTTCGATGAACATAGCATTTCCCATACTCAGCTGCAGCCCGTCGCTGGACTGGTTGAGGGTGCGCAGGAGGTGCTGGAAGCTCTGGTGAATTTCTGCCTCAGAAGTCTCCGTGAGGTTGAACTTGAGGCCTCTGAGAATCTCCATCAGGGTGGTATTATGGGCCCCCAGAGACAGGAAGGCCAAGGCGGTGGAGATGCTCAGCGGGGAGAAGATGACATTCTTATCAGGGGCCTTCAGGACCAACTGCTTGTACAGGCTGAAAGCGAAGTCCACGTTGGCGGAGGCTAATCCGAGGTCCACATGCGTCCCCCAGTCTTGATCCTCCTGGGTCGGATTCTCCTTGTCAAGTGGGCAGTTAGGGTAGCAGAGGACAGCAGGGCAGAACCCAGCCACCAAGAGCCCCAGAGCCAGGAGAGGTAACATTCTCTCCATTTTCAACTCTGCAAAGCAAAGATCCTTTAAGTCTCAGAGGGCTAGATGGAGCCCTGACCACCTCCCACTGACTCCCACCCGGCCTGCGTCCTGGTCCCTGTTCTGCTGCCTCTTGCTAGCTTTGGAACCTCCCTCAGGTGGGTGCTCTCTGGGGCCCCCGACATACATCACTGTGCTTCCTTTCATCCTTTGAGGTAACTGCCATAATTGTTGCCATTTTTTTCCAGTGGAAAAACTGGGCACAGAGCAGTGAGGGGGCTTGCCCAAGGCCATACAGCAAACAGGTAAAGGAGTCCAGTGGGCAGCCAGGTTTTCCTGGCTCCTCGGTCTGGAAGCTGATGGCGGGTCCGAGGTTCAGTCCAACCAGAATGCCTGCTCCTCTCCTCCTGCTTAGTGAGCAGACCTCATCCTAGGGGATTAGAAAGCAGGGGTCCCTTCCCCGAGTCCCCTAACTGCCACCAAAGTACAACCCAGGGATGAAGGAGCCCTGGACAGAGTCAGAGGCCACAGTGACTCTCCCAGCCTCTAGATGACACGTAGTGTGGCCTCCGCAGGCCTCCACGGTGTGATGCTGGGTTGCAGTGAGAATTGACTGAGAGAGGGAAATGAAAGTGCCCGGTGTAATGTCTGGAGCCTAGATGGCCCTGATAATGGTCGGCATCAAGACCAAAGAAAGGCTAACGTTCTTTTCTGCCCCTGCCAGGTTGCCACGTGGCATCTGTGTCCACCATAAGCCTGGAAGGGCCTCCTAGTGGGGAGAAGGCAGAGAGGGCTTTGGATTCTCCCAGACTTGGACTGGCACTTCATTTTGGCCAATTTTGATTGCTGCGTAGTGGCAAGCAGGTGACTGAACCTCTCTGAACCTGTTTCCATCTCTGCACAACATGTTAAGTGGCTCAGGTGAGATAAATGATGAAGGCACCTGGTTCGTACTAGATGTACCGGGAGTCACAACCTCCCATACTACCCCATGCCTGAAACTACAAGCCAGAGAAGAGCCATGAGCTACTACACAAGATACCCTGGAAGGGCTGAGTTCCAAGCTGGTGACTGCAGCAAACAAGATTATTCACCTTCAGCCTCTGCCCACTCAGTCCTAGAATTCAGAAGAGAAAAGCAGCGGCTTGGGTGCTGGGGAGAAGAGCAGGGAAGAGAGGGAAGTGGAAGGGAGGGGAGGGGAGAGAGGTAGAGAGAGGAGGAGAAAAAGAAGAGGGCAAGAGAGAGGGGAAGGAGGGGAAGGAGAGGAGGCCAGTGGAAATGCCTTTGGCCAAGCCCAGGGACAGAGGTAGCTTGTTTGCTTCAACTGTTTACTCTCAGGCTGATGCAACCATTTCTCTGGATTAATGTTAGACAATATTTTTCTCCAGAACTATTTTCAGGGGTAAAGGCTTGTCTTTTCTGTTTGGGCAGGTTGGAGAGCTGGCTGTTTCCCAGCAGTTTGTCTTTTCTGTTGCTGGCCAGAGACACAGCCCATCTGTCGACTTGGCGAGGGGTCCTGCTGGGGAAGTGGAGCCCCCGAGGCAGCCCCATGGAGACCCTGAAATCACCGTGAGGCCTGTGGCCTCTGCTCAGAGAGACCCAGTGCAATAATCACATCTGCCACATGTTCTGAGAGCTGCACCCTGCTCCAGGCAAGAGGACAGCACCTCCTCCCTGAGGGCCAGATGCACAGCGGACTCGAGCCAGAATCTGTACGTATCAAGACAGAAATGACCATAGAGGCCCCAGGGCACCTCCGCCCTTTGCAGGTGTGAAAACCCAGACACAGAGGATGCCTCTAAAAAAGGCACGGGAATCAGCGGCAGCCCAGAGCAGTCCCCTGGCCCCTAACACCTGAGCACACCTCCTCCTGGCCTCGGCTCACCCCTCACACGCCGCACGCTCCAGGCTGCCCCCTAAAACTTTCCTGGAAAAACAGATTCCTCCGCTCCCAGGATGTCAAACACCAAGGATTACCTGCCTCAGGGAGCTGGATGTAGCTGGTGGATACCAAAGCCGTCTGTCTGGAGTGATGGATTTTCATGAATGCTGAGGCTTATTTATTCCTGCAGCGAACTCCTCCCCCTGCTTGAGAAATGCCAGGACAACCAAGTGTTCTGTTCTCAGACTGGAAATGACCAGATGATAATTTCTGGTAACACTGGCTTGTTAGACCCACTCAAATAACCTGGTTATGGGAATAGCTCTAATCTCTTCCTTAAAACGTCAAACACACACACAAAAAGTCCTTTGTCATATTATTTTTTTTCTACTTTTTAAATACTCATTAAAGAACATGGAAAAACTCAGAGAATATAAAGAAGGACTTTGGAAAATATCCCCCAGCACTTTGCTACCTGGAGAGGACCCCAACTAACATTTTGGTGTATTTCTTTTTTACTTCTTTTTATTTTTTATTTTTATTTTGAGATGGAGTCTTGCTGTGTCACCCAGGCTGGAATACAGTGGTGTGATCTCAGCTCACTGTAACCTCTGCCTCCCGGGTTTAAGCAATTCTTCTGTCTCAGTCTCCTGAGTAGCTGGGACTACAGGCACACATCACCATGTCCTGCTAATTTTTGTATTTTTAGTAGAGACGGGGTTTCACCATGTTGGTCAGGCTGGTCTCGAACTCCTGACCTCGTGATCCGCCCTCCTCAGCCTCCCAAAGTGCTGGAATTACAGGCATGAGCCACTGCGCCCGGTCACATTTTGGTGTATTTCTAAGGCACTTTTCTTTGGTGTCTCTGTGTGTGTGTGTGTGTGTGTGTGTGTTAGTGGCTGCGTGTGTGTCTGTCTGTGTGATGTGAATGTCCATATGCAAACCTAGATAAATTTTTAAAATACAGGACTCTATTTTTCTGTAGATCAATTGCATTTTGGGCACCCCTTCACCAACCCCAGAGAGTAGGGCACCTAGAGAGGGGTGAGGAGGGGAGCTTTCGGGGAGCACAGGTGTTGTGAGGAACCCCTTGTCCTCAGGCTCTCTCTCTGTGTCTGTCTGTGGGGGCGTCCTCAGCCTTGGCCTCTGCCCTGCTGAGCCTCTGCTATTGGTTCACCCCAACAAGTGGTTGTCCCTCCTCCCCAGCCTTCAGGTATCCTTGGGCCTCTCTCTTAGCTAGTCCGGGGTCTTTCTTTTGCTCATCAAAAAGAAAAAAAAAAATCTTGGCCGGGAGTGGTGGCTCATGCTGGTAATCCCAGCGGAGACTGAGGTAGGCAGACCACCTGAGGTCAGGAGTCCGTGACCAGCTTGGCCAACATGGCGAAACCCCGTCTTTACTAAAACTACAAAAAAAAAAAAAAAAAAAATTAACCGGGCATCATGGCGCATGCGTGTAATCCCAGCTACTTGGGAGGCTGAGGCAAGAGAGTCTGTTGAACCCAGAAGGCAGAGGTTGCAGTGAGCTGAGATCACGCCACTACACTCCAGCCTGGGTGAACAGCGAGACTCTGTTTCAAAAAAAAAAATCCTTCCTCTTGATTCCTTATGGTCACAGTCCCCATTCACGATGGCTGTGACAGGCCTCTCTAGAGGGCATGCTTTGGAGGCCACTGGACCAGTGGGGAGGTTCTAGCTCTGGCACCAGCCAACCTGGCTTGAATCTCTGATGTCTGACTCACCAACTGACTCACTTCAAACTAATCATGGGAAATCTCTACAGCTTAATTTCCTGGTGTCTAAGATGCAAGGTAATATTCCCTGACAAAGTGGTAATCAAGATGAAATGAAATTATATTAAATGTACACTCTACGAGGACAGCATTTTTTGTTTGTCTGTTGTGATAGTTCTGCATCTTTAGAGTACTTACATATTTGTTGACTGTAGGGCACTAAGATGACCAATAACTGTCTGGGTCCATCTTCCTTAAATGACTTTCAGGCTCCCAGTTTCAGAATTGGATATATGTGTGTGTGTGTATGTGTGTGTATCTTTATATATCTCTGTCTATATATATGTGTGTGTGTGTATCTATATATACATATACACACATATATAATATATATTTATATATATTATGTATATATTATATATTTTATATATATTTATATATATTATATGTGTGTGTATGTGTTTGTATCTTTATATATCTCTGTCTATATATTTGTGTGTGTGTATCTATATATACATATACACACATATATAATATATATTTATATATATTATGTATATATTATATATTTTATATATATTATATGTGTGTGTGTGTGTGTGTGTGTGTGTGTATATATATATAGAGAGAGAGAGAGAGAGTCTCGCTTTGTCACCCAGACTGGAGTGTAGTGGTTCAATCATTGCTCGTTGCTCACTGAAGATTCTGACTCCTGGACTCAAGATATCCTGCCGCCTCAGTCTCCTGAGCAGCTGGGACCACAGGCGCACAACACCATGCCAGGCTAATTTTTAAGTTTTTATTTTTTGTAGAGGCAGGGTTTCATGGTGTTGCCCAGGCTAGTCTTGAAATCCTGGCCTCCAGGGATCCTCCCACCTCAGCCTCTCAAAGTGCTGGAGTTATGGGTGTGAACCACTGTACCTGGCCAATACATATGTTTAAGTTACACAGAATCTTAAAGAAATAGTGGCTAAAGTGAGACTGAAGTTCATTTCCCTCTCATGCAGGTCCAGTTGGAGGCAGTGGGTTGATAGGGTGGCTCCACGTTGTCAGAAACCACGTCCTCCTGTCTGGTTGCTCAGCCACCCCTCCATGTCTGTTTGTCTGGGCTAAGATGGCTTACTGCTATGTCCACCTTCCAGCCCATAGAAAGGGCCACAGGGGAAGGGAAGGGCACAACCTTTCTTTTGAAAGGAATGCTTTAAACATTGCTGTTATTTCCACTTGTGTTCCATTGGCCGGAGTTGTGTCCCATGGCCACACCTAGTTACAAAGGAGGCTGTGCAGTGCAGTCAAGATTCTAGGTAGTCACCTCTCAGCTAAAAATTGAGAGTTCCATTACCATGAGAGAGGCAAAGAGAGTGGACATTAGGGATGACTAGTCGTCTTTCCTCAGAGCATTAACTGAGCATTCTCAAGTTTTCCAGCCTCAGAAGAGCATCATTTTCTTTCTTTCTTTCCTTTTTTAAATTATACTTTAAGTTCTGGGGTACATATGCACAATGTGCAGGTTTGTTACATAGGTATACATGTGCCATGTTGGTTTGCTGCACCCATCAACTCGTCATTTACATTTGTAATGACGTAGTTATGTAACGTCATTATATTATTTCTCCTAATGCTATCTCTCTGCCAGCCCCTAATCCCCCAACAGACTCCAGTGTGTGATGTTCCCCTCCCTATGTCCATATGTTCTCATTGTTCAGCTCCCACTTATGAGTGAGAACATGTGGTGTTTGGTTTTCTGTCCTTGTGATAGTTTGCTGAGAATGATGGTTTCCAGCTTCATCCATGTCCCTGAAAATGACACGAACTCATCATTTTTTATGGCTGTATAGTATTCCATGGTGTATATGTGCCATATTTTCTTTATCCAGTCTATTATTGATGGACATTTGGGTTGGTTCCAAGTCTTTGCTAGTGTGAATGGTGCCACAATAAACATACGTGTACATATGTCTTTATAGTAGCATGATTTATAATCCTTCGGGTATATACCCAGTAATGGGATTGCTGGGTCAAGTTGTATTTCTAGTTCTAGATCCTTGAGGAATCACCACCCTGTCTTCCACAATGGTTGAACCAATTTACACTCCCACCAACAGTGTAAAAGCATTTCTATTTATCCACATCCTCACTGGCATCTGTTGTTTCCTGACTTTTTAATGATCCCCATTCTAACTGGCATGAGATGGTATCTCATTGTGGTTTTGCTTTGCATTTCTCTACAGACCAGTGATGATGAGCATTTTTTTCATATGTCTGTTGGCTGCATAAATGTCTTCTTTTGAGAAGTGTCTGTTCATATCCTTTGCCCAATTTTTGATGGGATTGTTTGTTTTTTTTTCTTGTAAACTTGTTTAGGGTCTTTGTAGATTCTGGGTATTAGCCCTTTGTCAGATGGATAGATTGCAAAAATTTTCTCCCATTCTGTAGGTTACATGTTCACTCTGATGATAGTTTATTTTGCTGTGCAGAAGCTCTTTAGTTTAATTAGATCCAATTTGTCTATTTTGGCTTTTGTTACCATTGCTTTTGGTGCTTTAGTCATGAAGTCTTTGCCCATGCCTATGTCCTGAATGGTATTGCCTAAGTTTTCTTCTAGGGTTTTTATGGTTTTAGGTCTTACATTTAAGTCTTTAATCCATCTTGAGTTAATTTTTGTAAAAGATGTAAGGAAGGGATCCAGCTTCAGCTTTCTGCACATGGCTAGCCAGTTGTTCCAGCACCATTATTAAATAGGGAATCCTTTTCTCATTGCTTGTTTTTGTCAGGTTTGTCAAAGATCAGATGGTTGCAGATGTGTGGTGCTATTTCTGAGGCCTCTGTTCTGTTCCATTGGTCTATATAACAGTTTTGGTACCAGTACCATACTGTTTTGGTTACTGTAGCCTTGTAGTATAGTTTGAAGCCAGGTAGCGTGATGCCTCCAGCTTTGTTCTTTTTCCCTAGGATTGTCTTGGCTATGCAGGCTCTTTTATGGTTCCATATGAAATTTAAAGTAGTTTTTTCCAATTCTGTGAAGAAAGTCATTGGTAGCTTGATGGAGATAGCATTGAATGTATAAACTGCTTTGGGCAGTATGGCCATTTTCACGATATTGATTCTTCTTATTCATGAGCATGGAATGTTCTTCCATTTGTCTATGTCCTCTTTTATTTCATTGAGGAGTGGTTTGTAGTTCTCCTTGAAGAGGTCCTTCACATCCCTTGTAAGTTGGATTCCTAGGTATTTTATTCTTTTTGTAGCAATTGTGAATGGGAGCTCACTCATGATTTGGCTCTCTGTTTGTCTGTTATGGGTGTATAGGAATGCTTGTGATTTTTGCACATTGATTTTGTATCCTGAGACTTCGCTCACGTTGCTCATTGGCTTAAGGAGATTTGGAGCTTAGACAATGGGGTTTTCTAAATATACATCATGTCATCTGCAAATAGAGACTTGACTTCCTTATTTCCTCATTGAATACCCTTTATTTCTTTCTCTTGTCTCATTGCCCTGGCCAGAACTTCCAATACTATGTTGAATAGGAGTGGTGAGAGAGGGCAGCCTTGTCTTGTGCTACTTTTCAAAGGGAAGAGCATTATTTTGTTTATAGCTGAGCTGACTTAGTCTTAACCTCCATCCCATGTGAAAGCAGAAAATGTTTGACCTTCTGCAGGTCCTGCTGAGGATGCTTTGGAGGACCTGCAGAGGGTAAAGAATTGCTCTGGGTGCTGCTGGTCACCTGGAGCTCCAGGTGGATGCTCCAAGGCCACATGTACCCCATTCCTGACCTTCTCTCAGCCTCTTTTCTGGACTCTTACAAGTCTTCATTAGTCTGCTTTGCCCCAGGCATTGGTACAGGCCCTTCTTTCGGTTCTGCAAGCACCATTCATACAAGGATGACACATGTCATCGTGGAGTCCCATGGCCGGGTGAAACCACAGGGCAATTAAAACAGAAAAGTGAAGCAACACTAAGGCCAAATCATACTCTTCCAGGTCCACTGCTGTTCCTTTTTGGAAGGGCGTCCTGTGGGTCATCTCCCCACCAGCCCGTGGGCTGCAGGATCGCTGGAGCCCGTTTTCCTCCTGAGTCAGCAATCCTTTGAGAATATTCTCTCATCAGAACCCAGGGCACTCCTACTACATTTTGGAGCCCCACAAAAGGAAGCAAAGAGGAAATGAGGAGGATACTAGGGTCTGAGGAGATGCTCCCCCCTTTGAGGAAGAGAGCTTTGACATCCTTGCTGTACTGCAAGTGTGATTCAGGGACCAGCAGCTGCAGCAACACAGAGGAGCTTGTTAGAAATGCTAATTCTTGGGGCACAGCCCAGGCATACTAATTTAGAATTTGGATACTAATAATAACCCAAGGTGATTAGTGTGCACCAGAAAGCCTGAGAAGCACTGCCTCTTAGGCTAAGCGGAAGAGCAACCTCTGTAGGAGGTTTCTGCCTTTAGATTTCCTCTGTCTCCAGTTCCCTGGGTTGGGATCCGCCCTGCCTCTGCATAATGTGGCTTCAAGTCAGGCTCTCCCAGGACACACTGAGGGCCTTTGTCCAAGGGCAGAGTTCAGCATCTCCTCCAGAATAAGAACAGGTGCAGTGGATTTTAAAATAGTACGTAGGCCGGGCCCAGTGGCTCATGCCTGTAATCCCAGCACTTTGGGAGGTCAAGGCAGGTGGATCACCTGAGTTGAGGGGTTCAAGACCAGCCTAGACAATATGGCGAAACCCCATCTCTAATAAAAATACAAAAAAATTAGCCAGGCATGATGGTACATGCCTGTAGTCCCAGCTACTCAGGAGGCTGAGGCAGGATAATCACCTGAACTCAGGAGGCAGAGGTTGCAGTCGACTGAGATCCTACCACTGTACTCCAGGGTGGGTAACAGAGCAAGACCCCATCTCGACAGGTGCAAAGTGAGGCATATGCAAACAAGACTCCATCTGCCGGGGCAGCTTTCCTGAGCCTGGGGGACTGGTTCATCATGGATCCTAGGCTTCTGTTGATTCTCGCTGCCTATATCTGTAATGAAGCTGGTTTGCGTGGCTTGCATAGTATTGTGTCACATCAAAAGGGGCCTCAAAAACACCCTTCCCTGGCTTTTATATCCCAGAAGTCACTTGGATGACTGAAAACAAGTTTTAGGAGGAATGAAGACAAAGCTCAGGTTGTTCCTGATATTTCCTCCTTGTCTCAGGGCACTGCATTCTTAGCACATTGTACAGTTACTCTAAGAGCTAAGAGTGGGAGGAAGGAGAGTGGGGCTGGCCGAGGCCATCTGGGGATTGCTGTCCTGTACTCTGCATCCCCCATGGCCTCTTGATCCTGCTAAATCCTGCCTCCTTTCCCCATACCTCTCAGTAGGTATGGAAAATTCCCTAGGCAGAACATGTACTGGCTGATGAATATCTTGACATTGCCATGGCTGACTGTCTCCTCTCTTTGTATAGCTTCCATCTCTGATGATGTTGGAAAAAAATCTCTGTCCCTTTTTTTTTTTTTTTTTTTTTTTTTGAGACAAGGTCTTACTCTGTAGCCCAAGCTGGAGTGCAGTGGTGCAATCTCACCTCATTTGCAGCTTCAACATCCTGGGCTCAAGTGATCCTCCCACCTCAGCCTCCCAAGTAGTTGGGATTACAGGTGCACACCACCGTGCCCAGCTAATTTTTGTAATTTTTTGCAGAGACATGGTTTCACCATGTTGCCCAGGCTGGTCTCAAACACCTGGGCTCAATTGATTCACCCACCTTGGCCTCTCAAAGTGCTGGGACTACAGGCATAGGCCACCTTGCCTGGCCTCTGCCCCTTCTTTTATCCTTAGTTTTCTTACCAAGTTTTGGTCTGTGTCAACCTCCAGGACGGGGAGTTAGGAAGGAGGAAAAAAGTTTCCAACGTCTAATCATGTGATTTGCCCATGTACCTCCAGCTGTTAAATGCGGGAACTGTTGGAGGTTAGGAAAGACCAATCCGATGCCAAATCCAGACTGTTAAATGCTGGAGCTGTTGGAGCTTTGGAAAACCAATCCAATGCCAAATCCAGACTCTCACCACTATCCCCTGCTCCTTCTTTAAAAATGAAGGAAGGCATTTCCATTCTTGAACACAGGAGAGAAAATGACAATTTCACAGGCTTTAGGGTTGATGCCTTTTTAAGGCTTTGGTTGTCTGTGGATCTGTGTAGGGAAAGATTTTCTTTACTGATTGGGGTCTCAGCTGAATGGGAACTTTGTCCACATCGGTCACCACTCTCTCCTTTTGACTGTGGATGGGCACGATCCTCTGACTTAAAATGGACCCAGGGAGTCAGCCCATGGTGAGATTGAAAGTTCACTCTGGCTTTTGGGAGGTCAGGGCCAGGGGCTCCAGGGCTCTATTTCTTTTCCTTTTTTTTTTTTTTTTTTTAGATGGAGTCTCATTCTGTTGCCCAGGCTGGAGTGCATTGGCATGATCTCAGTTCACTGCAATCTCTACCTCTCTGATTCAAGCAATTCTCCTGCCTCAGCCTCCTGAGTAGCTGGGATTATAGGCGACCTTCACCACACCCGGCTAATTTTTGTATTTTTGGTAGAGACGGAGTTTCACCATATTGGCCAGGCTGATCTCAAACTTTTGACCTCAGGTGATCCACGCACCTCAGCCTCTCAAAGAGCTGGAATTACAGGCTTGAGCCAGCAGGCCTGGCCTCCAGGAGACTATTTCTAAAGGTCAGGGAATCTGGTGGAATGCAGGAGTGGAGATGGCAGAGGTAGTGGATGGCACTGGCCTTTGGGACCTATGTGAGTGTGGCTGTAGTGCCTGTCTCAAAAGTGAAGAGACTGAAGATTCACATCAAAGGCGCCTGGGACCTGGGATAAGCAGATGCTCAGTCCAAGGAACAGTGACTCTCGTTGTCCCTAGATTGGAGTCACCTTGGTACATACAGAGTCTACAGAGTCAATCAGACACTGGAATTCTGCAAGCGTGATCATTGTGATGCTGTTTGTGGTTTTCACAACTGTTGCCTTTGTGGTGCCACAGTTGATTCCTAAATGCTGACTTGGTGCAGTGGGCTAAGGAGCACCCTAGGAAATGGGTTGTGTCCACACATGGGCTGGGACTGCAGATAGGGAAGAGTGTGCTTCTGGGGCATAACCAGAGGGACCAGCAGGAGCCCAAGCACAAGAATGCCCACCTGCATGGGAAGGTGAAGCAGAGAGAAACCAATGCTGGTTCCTTCCAGAGAGGCAGGGGCCATCCAAAGAGTATCACCCACCAGGGCTTCTTTTGCACCATGGCTTTGCCACATCTACTTGCTGGATGACTTTAGGGCCATTACTTTACCTCTCTGAACCTCTTTTGTCAACCATAGCTCCTTTAAGAATTCTTAGGAGGCTGGGCTCAGTGGCTTACGCCTATAATTCTAGCACTTTGGGAGGCTGAGGTAGGTGGATCACCTGAGGTCAAGAGTTTGAGACCAGCCTGGCCAACATGGTGAAAGCTTGTCTCTACTAAAAATATAAAAATTAGCCCAGTGTGGTGGTGGGTGCCTATAATCCCAGCTACTCGGGAGGCTGAGGCAGGAGAATTGCTTGAACCCAGGAGGCAGAGGTTGGAGTGAGCCGAGATTGCATGATTGCACTCCAGCCTGGGCAACAGAGCAAAAACTCCATCTCAAAAAAAAAAAAAAAAATTCTTAGGAAGAAGAAATAGACACTGACTGACACCAGCAGATCCAGAGAACCCTGAGAAGGCCCCACCTTCTCTGTGGAAGGCCGGAGGACTCTGATCTCTATTAGAAAAAGATGGAGTCAATAGCCTGTTTTTGCCTGACACCCATGTTGCTCTCTGGCTGGGTTTGTGCTGGCCTGGTTTGGTGGCTGCTGGGGGAGATACTGGCTACAGATTTGAAGCAGGAGTTGAAAATTTCCTTCAGCACAACCAGACCTTTGGTGGTGTCCCTGTGTGGATAAGAGGCGCCTGCAGAGGGTTTGGCAAGAGCAGGGAGAACTCCTGACTCTGTTTTGAGTGCTGCTGAGTCATCCCTTCCTCCCCGGTGTTGAGTGGTGTTGAGTCTGTTCTCCCTCCGGGAAAGAGTGGCTGCTATAGCTTGCCATCCCTGGCTTCCATTTCAGAACTGCTGCACGCTGCATGCTGCATCTCAGATTTCTGGCAAACCAGCCCAGCCCCCATCCCTTACTGCCTAGACAACCTCACACATGTCCTAATTGCTCTGAGCCTCGGTGCCTTTCCTGTGTGTGAAATGAGACAGAAATATCCTGCTCACTCTGTCGTTCATTTATTCCTTCAGCTAGTCCATCCATTTTTAAAAACATTAATCATCTCCTATTAGGGCAATTACTCTGCTGGATTCTGAGGTTCTAATGCTCTGGTCATTTTACAAATGTGTCCACAAATGTCTGATACCACTTCCTTGAAGAGATAGAGCTTAATTACCTCCCCTTGCATTGGACTGGACTTAGTGACTTCCTTCTAAGGCAGAAGGGGTGGGGCATCATTTCTGAGACTGGGTTATAAAAAGACTGCTGCTTCTGCTGTGGGTTCTCTCTCTCTGTCTCTCACTCTGTCTGTCTTTCTCTTTTCCCCTCTCTTTTGTGCTTTCTCTCTTTTTTCTCTCTCTTGGTCCTGGACATTAAACAATCATCTGTGTCTCTGTCTCTGTCTCTCTGTCTCTATCTCTCTCTCTGCCTTTCTCTTTTTTTCTCTCTCTCTTTTGTGCTTTCTCTCTATACCCTCTCTCTCAGTCCTGGACACCAAACAAATAAACCTCTGTCTCTCTCTCTCTCTTTCTCTCTCTCTCTCTCTTCCTCTCTCTCTCTCTCTTTCTAAGTCACATTTGAGCAGCCCTGTGAGTAGCCCACATGGTGAGGAACTGAGACCTTCTACCAACAGCCTCATGAGTGAGCCTTCTGGGATTGCCCTGGCCAACAGCTTGACAGCAAGCTCAAGAGAGACCTCGAGCTGGAACCACCCAGCTTAGCCCCTCCTGGATTCCTGACCCTCAGGAACTCCGTGAGATAATCATGGGCGACTGGCTCTGCAGCAGTGGATGACTAACACATTCCACAGCTCCCATCCTCTTGACTCTCAGGAATCATGGGAAGCGGGTAAGGAGGGAAATTTGAGGGTGACGTAAGAAAACCAGTCAATCTCATAATACAATCTGTGCCACATGGCTGATGCCTTACTACCTTCCTCCACCTTCCTTGTACTTAAGTAGATCTGCCTCTTCTTCCCTCATCCCCGGTGGCCCAGTGACATAGATGATGGTCATCATAGCTGCTCTGTTCTTTATGCTTAAGAGCCCATGGAATCCACATGAACACCCACTGAGGCGGGTCCTATCACTCCCTCAACTCTAGATATGAGG
Source organism: Macaca thibetana thibetana (assembly GCF_024542745.1). Lineage (NCBI taxonomy): Eukaryota > Metazoa > Chordata > Mammalia > Primates > Cercopithecidae > Macaca > Macaca thibetana. Next base: position 12,985,561 of record NC_065584.1, read on the forward strand.
AAACAGAAGTGCAGAGAGGTGAAGCTCATTCCCAAGGCCTCACTGCCACTGTTGGTAAGTGCCAAGCTGAGCCAGGATTCTGAACCAGGCAGGTTGGCTTCGACGTCCACCCTAGTTCCTTCTCTGCAAACACAGCTCCACTCCCAGGTGACCTGGGCCCAGCCTGGACATGAAGACACAGTGATCTCAGAGATAAGGAGATACCCTCTGAGATTGCCCAACTGGGGAAGGTGGAGGCCTCGTGACACCTCTGGCTGTTCTCTGTGCCAGCCCTGGAAGGAGCCTGGGTTTTGCATCAGAAATAATGGGCTTGCATCCTGGTGGTGTGGATGATCAATTGTGCTTCTCTCCTCGCCAGGACACAGATAGCCTTCTGATTTTAGGGTTGAGGGGTTGTGCATGCTGCGTTTTACCTGTGGCTCTGTCTTTATCAGAGGCCTCTGGTAACTAACATTTTGAGCTGGGATTTTGACAAAGGTGCCTCCTTGGCACCTGTACTTAGCTACCCTCACATGGAGCATAGCACCCAAATAACCCCCTTGACTTCCTCGCTTGCTCTTTTGCTCCTCATCCTGCTCCTCACAGTTATTCAGCAAGCAGGACGTCAGTGGGTGGTGCCTCTTCTCCTGGCTCAGCCTCCACCTTCCCTTGAGGCCCCCAGCATGGGGCTGGGTCTCCCCCTCCACATCCCTACTCCCCACCTCTGCTGCCCATGTGGGTCCCAGCCTATCTGGCTGTACCCTCAGTGACCTCTGAGCTGGTCCTCACTTCCACCCTCATCCCACCAGACTGTTTTCTACGTGGCCACCAGGATATCCTTAAGAATATGAGTCCTTCAGGTCACTGGCCAGTTTGAAGCACCCCTACTGGCCTCCCAGTGCCCTGAGGCCCAACCCCATCATCCCCTGGTCCAGAAGACCCCCCTTTCTGGACTGGCACCACCAATCTCTGCAGCTGGGATGCCTAGGAGCAAAGTCCCCTAGAGTCGGCTCTCCCTGCAGAGCTCATCTTTGGCCAGGGGAGGGAGGGAGAGGAGCTCTGGGAAAACCTGCATTAGAAAAGCCTCTTTGCTACTCCCAGGTTGGCTACTCCTGGCACAGCTTGCAACTTCCTGGACAAAACCGTGTGAGTCAGCTCCTCTGCAGTGAACAAGGCCACCTCACAGAATGTTCTGTCTCAGGCTTCAGTTTGATGCAATCATGGATAAGTCAATCTTTTGTTATGCTCTCGGCCCTCACGTTATGTAGCAGGAAGCCTCCCAGGGTCTTTCCTCATGGCACTGACCCTCCTCTGACCCAAGCTCCACTCCCACTGCCAGTGCAGTGCCTGACCTTTCCCGCTCTCCCTGGGATTTCCCGCATCTCTGCAGGGAAGGCTGTTGGCTTCTGGCCATCAGAGCAGCTGCTTCTCAATCATCCCTGTTCCCTACAGGTAGAATTGTCAGATTTCACAAACAAAAACACCTCACAATTCATAGGACATGGGTACTTGTGCTAAAAAGTTACTCATTATCTGGAATTCCGCTAAAAAGTTACTCATTATCTGGAATTCCGACTTCCTGGGTGTATATGGTCAGCACTTCCCCGCCTGTAGGGCATGCCAGCTCTTGTGTGTGGTAGGGGTCCCAGGCTCAAGGACTTACAGAGTCCTAGGCAGCAGCTGAAGACTTGTAGAGTCTGAGACGTCAACGTGGGGATGAGCATGGGGAGCTCGCCTGGGCCTGTGTGCTTGTTACCTGGTGAGTGCTCTGCAGTGATTGGAGGAATGGATACTTACATAACTAAGAGCCTCTGGGCCTGTTCTAGGAGGAGTCTGAGGACCACCCTCAGGCATGAAAGCTAGGTGGGTGGCACCACAGGGAGCTGGGGGAGTAGGGGAGTTATTGGGGCCTGAGCGCCCAGGTCATAGTGCACTGAACAGGACAGTCCTGCCCTTTCTTGTACTGTAGGTGGCAAAGCACCAAAAATCTGTGTGCATTTGAATCCCAAGGGGGAGCTTAAAGACTCTGCGTCAAATATTCTGACTTGTCCTGATTTATCTGATCAGGGCCAGGAATACATATTTTTAACAAGTTCCTCAAGTAACGTTAATCAGAGTTTGAGAAACACTGCTATAGGGAGGTCGCAGGTCATAGCTTTTTTTTTTTTTTTTTTTTTTGCCTGGTCTCCCCTGAGCCTTCAACAACCCTGTAAGCCAGGCCTCGTTACATTCATTCCCCCTGCGTGGCCCGAGAGGCGGTCACATTGTGTCCGCTTGCAATCACCCAGCTTAGGATACCAGGCAGCAGAGACTCCACCCACGCTCCACCCTCAGAGCCTTGAACCCTAACATTTGTGATGTATCAAGATAAGGATCATTTACCTTGATTATCCTGATCAAATCCACACACTTCAGAACAGCTCCTCTGGGAGAGGCTGGGAGAGAAACAGAGGCTTCTACTTAGTGGAGACACCGCTCTGGGTTCCTGACTCAGGTTCTTCCTCTGTCCATTGGGGACAACAGGGACCACCTCAGTGGGGCACTGAGAGGGTTAAACGGGGTCACGCAGGGAAAGTGCCTGCCCTCTCCCCACCCCAGCAGGCAATGGGTGCTCAGCTCAGTACAACCAGAGGCTGTAGCTGAGTTAGCCACCCAGAATCCACAGTGCTCCAGGAGGCTGTGTGTGTGTGTGTGTGTGTGTGCGCGCGCACGCACGCACTCACGCATGTGCACAGATGTGTGAGTAGAGACCCAGACGTGTGCAGGAGCAGCTGGTTAACTGTACTCTGCATGTCCGTGTAAAAAGTCACCATCAGGAAGGGCGTATGGATGCCCACACTAGGTTCTCCTGGGAGTCAAAAGTGTCTTGTGTCTTGTGTCTGGTTCCTGTGTCTGTTGTCCCCTTAGAGCCCCTTACTCCCACCAAGGTGGTCTTGGAGAAGGGTGGCAGAGAAGGATCAGTACTGTGGACCTGCAATCCATTTTACTTCTCTGTTTTGTTCTTCATTCTCTTTCATTATGTCATCTTGCCACATTACAATGTCTCCTCTACAAGGGCACGGATTTTTGTTTTCTTCATTTTTCTTCAGCACTTGGAACAGTGCCAGGCACACAGTGGGCATTCAGTGAATATCTGTGGACAGATGAATTGTTGTCATCATAGTTTGTAGTTCTGTTTATTTGTTTACCTGGTTATTAGTGGGGCCAATGTCTGCCAGGAAGTGTCTAAGGAAGCTGGAGAGGACTGGAGATGTCACCTGCTTCCTGTCCCCCAGCCCTTTCCCCAGGTGCCTCTCAGTTCACCTCTGCATTAACTCAGCTGAGGGGCACAAAGGGCTAAGGCGAGTGCCAGACATACAGGACACAGCCTCCAAGTGCTGCCTGTTATTATTACTGAGTCTGGGCACCCTACTCAGTGTCCTTGTGGCCAAGAAAAGGATGGGCCTCCCACCCCACCTTCTCCTTCTCTCCCCAGCTGCTGCCACAGGAACCATCCCTCAATTCCGTGCACAGCACTCCCCTTTTCCCACTTCTGAGACTCACGGTGTCTACACCTGATTGTCCCTCAGAACTCAGCTTCAATGGCACCACCTCAAGGAGACCCTCAGGGCCCTGGCTGTGGAAGGTCCTCCCGATTATCTCTCTTATGCCCCGTTCTCTTCTTTAACTGGTCTCCTGCTTCTGCCTTTGCAATTCCCAACCCCACTTATGTGCCCTGCTGCATAATGTGAGGGCCGGGAGCATAACAAAGGATTGACTTATCCATGATCACATCAAACTGAGGCCTGAGACAGAACATTCTGTGAGGTCGCCTTGCTCACTGCAGAGAGGCTGACTCACACGGTTCTGTCCCTCACCCTTCTGTCTGCACATAAGTAGATGCCTCCACGCAGCCCTCCCAGGATGCTCACCTCTATCCCCAGCTGCTTCTCCAACACCCACCAGGCCCTCCCACGGAATGAGCTCACCAACAGGGAAAAATCACCTACAGGTAAAAGAAAAAATGTTTTTCTCTTTGAAACATTTTCTTACAAAAAGGGGGTGCAGCAAACCACCGTGGTACATGTATACCTACGTAACAAATCTGCACATTCTGCACATACACCCCAGAACTTAAAGTATCATTTAAAAAGCTATTTTAAAGCAGTTTTGGATTTACAGAAAAGTTATACAAACAATACAGAGAGGTCCCATATACGCTCTCCCTGCTTCCACTAATGCAAATATGTACATCTCACGTGACCACAGCATGTTCCTCAGAACTGGGAAGTGGACATTGATACAGCCTGGACTTACTTGGGTTTCACCAGCTCTCCCACTAATGTCCTTTTCTGTCCCAGGATTCTACATTGCATTTAGTCATCGTGTCTGCTTAGTTTCCTCTGGCCAATGACGATTTCCCAGGGTTTCCATCCTTTCATGACTTCGACACTTTTAAGTAGGAGTAGTGGGGTATTTTGCCAAATGTCCCTGAACTTGGGATTGGCTGTCATTTTCTCGTGATTGGACTGAAGTTCTGGGTTTGGAGGAAGATCCCACCAGCGAGGCAGCCTGCTCATGACGCCATATCGAAGAGAACGAGATGTCAGCACTGCTTACAGCCGGCGATGCCAACCTTGATCCCTTGGCCAAGGTGGTGTCTGCCAGGTCTTTTGGCTGAGATGTTGCCATGTTCCACTTTCTGTGCTTCATATAGATGACAGTCTCATTCCACAGTACTTGTCATCAAGTGACATGTTACTTTTCTCTTTTGTTCTTCATTCTTTTTCATTATGCCATCTTCCACATTACAATGTCTCCTCTACAAGGGCACGGATTTTTGTTTTCTTCATTTTTCTTCAGCACTTGGAACAGTGCCAGGCACACAGTGGACATTCAGTGAATATCTGTGGACAGATGAATTGTTGTCATCACAGTTTATAGTTCTGTTTATTTGTTTACCTGGTTATTACCGGGGCCCGTGACTGCTGGGCTTACTCTTATCATTATGCTTGCACTAGCTCCATGCCTGGATTCCTACTAGGTATCCCAGGAATAGCCTTTGGATGGATGAGCTAAGTAAGCCCCACAGTCAAGGGTAGGCTGGGCATGGCTGCTCATTGTGGTGGGAAGTTCTTTCCCTGAAGACCAAGGTCATTTTTTTAAAAATTCTGGGTCTCTGCTGGGAGAGGTGGGAGAAGGAGTCCCGGGCCCTAACCTTGTATTACTTCTCTGCATTCTGATTACAGCTCAGAAGAGGAGGTTTTAGAATCCATGTGGCTAGAGAGGAAAATAATGGTGGGTTTTCTTAAAACAAGAATGATCTCGGCGGCTGGGCGCGGTGGCTCACGCCTGTAATCCCAGCACTTTGGGAGGCCGAGACGGGCAGATCACGAGGCCAGGAGATCTAGACCATCCTGGCTAACACGATGAAACCCCATCTCTACTGAAAAATACAAAAAAAAATTAGCTGGGCGTGGTGGCAGGCGCCTGTAGTCCCAGCTACTCGGGAGGCTGAGGCAGGAGAATGGTGTGAACCCGGGAGGCGGAGCTTGCAGTGAGCCAAGATCATGCCACGGCACTCCAGCCTAGGCGATAGAGCAAGACTCTGTCTCCAAAAAAAAAAAAAAAAACAAAAGAATGATCTTGGCAAAAGCTGCAAAGACTCAAAGGGCAAACAGGGGCTGAGTGTGGCCTCTGCTGTAAGTCATTCATGCATTCCATGCATTGAAGCACCGTGCTGGGGGTCATTGCAGCCTGTTTAACTCAGTATTATTTTTCTTCTTTTTCTTTTTTGCCGGCTGTTCAACTGAATTGTCACACGTTCCTTCATTTCAACAATACACAGAATGATAGAGCAGTTCAGAGAAAGATCGACAGAAAGAGAGAAAGAATGAACTTCTGAGAGGTCAGGACATTTTTTGCACAAAGGAGGACACCGAGCTGGCTTTGAAGCATGAAAAGGACCTTCCCAGACAGTGGATGTGGGAACAGATGTGGGACTTGCAGGCAGAGAGACCAGCTGGAGACGAGTGTGATGTGATGAGCCGTGGAGTGTAGGGGATGTCACGGGACATCAGTCTGGATGGATGGCTGTTCCTGGGGTGTCCACTAGGAACCAGACATGGCACTAGTGCAACTGTAATGATAGTGAACCTGGCTGAGTTGCATCCTCCCAAAATTCATACACTGAAGTCCTAACCCTCAATGTTTCAAAATGTGACTGTACTTGGGGATAGAGTCTTTAAAGAGGTTATTAAGTTAGAATGAGGTCATTGGGAGCCCTAATCCTATAGGACAGGTGCAGATGGGGAGAGAAGAGGAAGTTAGAACCAGGCACATGAGAGGAGGACCATGTGAGGACATAGGGAGAGGACAGCCACCTGCAAACCAAGGGGAGAGCCTCAGGGAAACCAGCCTTGCACATGCCTTGATCTTAGATTCAAGCTCTAGAATCAAGCTTGAATCAATTTCAGCAATGCTAGCAAATCAATTTCAGCAAATCCATTGCAGCTGCCCAGACGAGAACACTTCGTTTTGGCAGCCCCATCAAATTAATACAGTGGCTGTGAATGAGGGTCCTGAGGGGAATAGTCAGGCCTATACATGCAGGAGTCCTGCAGACTGTGACCTGATTTTACCCTGTAGGTGAGCTCATTCCATGGGAGGGCCTGGTGGGTGTTGGAGAAGCAGCTGTGGATAGAGGTGAGCATCTTGGGAGGGCTGCGTGGAGACATCTACTCGTGTGTATAAAGGAGGGTGAGGGACAGAAAGGGCCCAGTGGACACTTGGAGTGTGGCATGGATGACCAAACTACCCTGAAGTTGGTATGAAAGAGATCAGACAAAATATTGGCCTCCCGTTCAGGATTTCTGTTACTGAACCACCGGCACAGCCACCTCCCTCCTCCTTATCTCCTCCACATGCCCCGTGCAGGCCCAGACCGAAGTTCCGTGGGGTCCCCTACACTCCACGGCTCACCACATCATGCTCATCTCCGGCCGGTCCCTCTGCCTGGAGGTCTCACTCCTTTCCCACATCTGCTAGGTGAAGTCCTTCTCATGCTCCAAAGCCCCTTGTCCACGAAAACTTGACTCCTCAGAGGTTCATGCTCTCTCTCTGTCCATCTCTATCTGAGCTGCTCTACCATTTTGTGCACCCAGGCTCATGTGACAATTGAGTTAAACAGCCTGCGATGACCCCCAGCACAGTGCTTCAATGTGTGACACGCAGCAGAGACCACAGTGAGCCCACCCCTGACCCCTCACACAGAAGCTGCTTTGTGACTGTTTGCTGAGTAAAGTTTGGACAGTGCTGGACCTTGGCCTTCTGTGTGAGACACAGACAGGGCTTCCCTGTGACCTTGGACAGGCTGGGTAAACCTCAAGAGAATTATTTGCCAAGACAGGCAAGGCATGATGCAAAGGAAAGCACATAGGAGTGGATGACCCTACAAAGGGGCCCCGTCCTAAAGAGCCACCCTGAGCCCACAGCACAATTGCAGAGAAATGTCTGAATCTGGTTGCAGCCATCTGCCCTGCCACCAGCCCGCACATGGGCCATCTGGGCTCTCAGACCCTGGGCCCTCACTGTCACCAGCTGTGGGACCCTGGGAAAGCACTTATGTCCTTGTCTGTAAAACGGGAACAATAACAGACCTTGCTGGGTTGTTAAGGGATGGGTGATATCACAAGGGCAAAGCATCTGGCGTGGGCTGGTGCATGGTGGGGGCTCAATACTTTGGGGAATGGACAAGGCTTGGGGTCCTGACCTTGTTACCTCTAGTGGGCACTCATCTCTGATACAGTCCAGACTCTAGAATCAGAGGGTGGGGCACAGCCTCATGGAAGCATGCTTAGAACATGCAGGGTGGGGTGGGCAGGCACACAGAGAGTCAGACGTGGATGCAGCAAAGGACTCACTCACCCATTTATTCCGTTATTGAGTGTCTGATCCTCTTCATTTGACAGATGAGGAAACACATCGTGCTTGGTGAAGGTAGGCAGGGAACTTACCTGGCTACTGGGTAGCCAGTGCCTGAGATGCCGCTGAATGAAGCTTCTGCTCCTGGTCATCTCTCTTCCACAGCACAGAGTACAGGACTGAGTATAGGGCTCTGGGCCACACTCTCCCCACCAAATTCTGGCTGCACCACTTAGGAGATATGTGACTGGGTAAGCCACCTAACCACTTCAAGCCTTGCCTTTCCCATCTGTGAAATGGGGATAACAGTGGTGCCTTTCTTCATAGGAGTCTTATGAGGGGTAAATGCGACCATCCAGGTGAAGGGCCAGGTACCCGGCCTGGAGCATGGTAAGCAATCAATGTCACCATTCCCAGAGCTGCCTCTATAAAGACAGTTATAACCAGTGTTTGCAAAATGCTTTATTGTTAATGCCAACATAAAATTCAAAAAGTTAGTCATTGGCACCTGCAATTGATACTCTACTATTCGCAACAGGCTTCCCTTCTTCCACTCCCAGCCAGGCCCATAAAATTATAACTATATCCACAAGACGATATAATCAATCATTAAATGGGCCATTTCCACCTTGATATCCAGATGTTTTTCTTAAAGGATGAATGGTACTTGAGTGTACTGAAATCAACCATGATTGACAGGGCACACCCCAGCCTTTCTATATGATTTCAGGAGTTCTTGGATCACAGCAAGAATCTGATCCTTGTATACAGAAGGAAACTGAGGTCCAGAGAGGGGAAGTGTTGCCCCAATGTCACACAGCAGGTTGGGACCAAAACAGTAGCCCCATTTCAGACTCCCATTCCAACATTTTTCCCATGCAGGATGAACTGACAGTTGTTGTTGCTGATAGGTGGGGGATCAGCCTTGGACCTGTGCTTCCTGGTGGCCCTCATCCACTGGAACAACCCTCCTACTGAGCTTTGTGGCACTGAGCTGGGCATCAAGGGCCTGGACTCTGGACCTCTCTTTGCCACTAACAGGCTGGTGAACTTGAGCAAGTCATCCAGCCTCTCTGGATCTCAGTGCTAATCTTCATTGATGAAGAGTGAGGGCGAGATTGAATGTTCTCCAAATTTCCCCAAGGCACCTGTGTCTTGCAGTTGTGTGGGTGGAAGCAATCATCAAAGAGTAATATTATTTGTAATGCCTCATTAATCAACTAAACCTGTGTAAATCACTAGCTACCAGCATACAGATGGGCCATAGCATAGCCACCTTCATCTCCCACCCTGAGGCGTGTAGATTTAAGAAGCCCCACCTCAGGGGCGGTTCACTTTGCCAAGGAAGAGGATGTCATTATCCACAATGAACATCAGAAAAGGCCTGTTGAACACTATCTTCTGAGAGCTCAGGCGGGCCGACCTGAACATGAAGATTGTCCCCGTGGCTGCCGCTGCTCTGGTTCCCGACTCATCCACCTCCACCACAGCTTTGTGCACCATCTGCAGGGGAGACACCAGGCATCACCAGGCCACCAGGGGTGGGTGAAGTCATCATGTCAAATGGCAAAGCTTCTGCCTATGGGCATCACCCTCTAAGTATCTGTTCAACTGAGCCATGGAGCAAGTAGGAAATGGAACAATGGAGCAGCTACTCTGCCCCAGGCACTGTGCTGGGAGGTGACGTCTCATGTGTCTGTCATTGAATTCTCATGACATCTTGGAGCAAGGTGTAATTCTTCAATTTTATAGAAGAGAGAAAGGAGGCTCAGAGAGTCAGGTATTTTTGGAGATCACACAGCTAGTAAGTGCCTTCTTAGTTTTGATTGTTTAAAACAGGACTCCTTAACTCAAGGAACAGTGGTGGATATGGCTTCCCATTACATGAAGGATAAGACATAAAGTGAAACTTTTGCTTCATGGGGGAAAAGAGAGGGAGAGGGAGAGGGAGAGAATAGAATAGAATAGAATAGAATAGAATAGAATAGAATAGAATAGAGGAGTGGAGTGCAGTGGAGTGGAGTGGAGTGCAAAGAGAGTGGAATAGAATAGTAGAGAGTGAAGTGGAGTGGACTGGAATGGAATGGAAGAGAATAGAGTAGAATGGAATGGAATAGAATAGAATAGAATAGAATAGAATAGAGTGGAGTGGCGTGGAGTGGAGTAGAGGAGTGGAGTGGAGGAGTGGAATGGAGTGGAGTGGAAGAGTGGAGTGGAAGAGTGCAGGAGTGGAGGAGTGGAGTGAAGTGGAATAGAATAGAATAGAATGGAGTAGAGTGGAATGGAATGGGATGGAAGGGAATGGAGTGGAGTGGAGTGGAATGGAATAGAGTGAACTGGAGTGGAGTGGAGTGGAGGAGTGGAGTGGAAGAGTGGAGTGGAGGAATGGAGTGGAGGAATGGAGGAGTGGAGTGGAGTGCAATGGAATAGAATAGAATGGAGTAGGGTGGAGTGTAGTGTAATGGAGTAGAATAGAATGGAGTAGAGTGGAATGGAATGGGATGGAATGGAATGGAGTGGAGTGGAGTGAAATGGAATAGACTGAACTGGAGTGGAATGGAATAGAGTGAACTGGAGTGTAGTGGAGGAGTGGAGTGGAAGAGTGTAGTGTAGTGGAATGGACTAGAATAGAATGGAGCAGAGTGGAATGGAATGGGATGGAATGGAATGGAGTGGAGTGGAGTGAAATGGAATAGAGTGAACTGGAGTGGAATGGAGTGGAGTGGAAGAGTGTAGTGTAGTGAAATGGAATAGAATAGAATGGAGCAGAGTGGAATGGAATGAGATGGAATGGAATGGAGTGGAGTGAAATGGAATAGAGCGAACTGGAGTGGAATGGAGTGGAGTGGAGGAGTGGAGTGGAATGGAATGGAATAGAGTGAACTGGAGTGTAGTGGAGGAGTGGAGTGGAAGAGCGTAGTGTAGTGGAATGGAATAGAATAGAATGGAGCAGAGTGGAATGGAATGGGATGGAATGGAATGGAGTAGAGTGGAGTGGAATAGAAGAGAGTGAACTAGAGTGGAGTGGAGGAGTGGAGTGGAAGAGTGGAGTGGAGTGGATTGGAGGAGTGGAGTGGAGGAGTGGAGTGGAGTGGATTGGAGGAGTGGAGTGGAGGAGTGGAGTGGAGTGGAAGAGTGGAGTGGAGGACTGGAGTGGTGTGGAGGAGTGGAATGGAGGAGTGGAGTGGAGTGGAGGAGTGGAGTGGAGGAGTGAAGTGGAGGACTGGAGTGGAGTGGAGGAGTGGAATGGAGGAGTGGAGGAGTGGAGTGGAGGAGAGGAGTGGAGTGGAGGAGAGGAGTGGAGTGGAGTGGAATGGAGGAGTGGAGTAGAGTGGAGGAGTGGAGTGGAAGAGTGGAGTGGAGGACTGGAGTGGAGGAGTGGAATGAAGGAGTGGAGGAGTGGAGTGGAGGAGTAGAGTGGAGGAGAGGAGTGGAGTGGAGAAGTGGAGTGCAGTGGAGGAGTGGAGTGGAGTGGAGTGGAGGAGTGGAGTGGAGGAGTGGAGTGGAGTGGAGTGGAGTGGAGGTGTGGAGTAAAATGGAATAGAGTCAACTGGAGTGGAGTGGAGTGGGATGGAATGGAATGGAATGGAATGAAATGGGGTAGAGTGGAATAGAAAGAATAGAATAGAATAGAATAGAATAGAATAGAATAGAATAGAATAGAATATCTTGGAAAGCGGATGCATAGGAGCTTCTGAACCCACCTCAGACACCTGGATATTTGTGTGGTTACTGATGCCGGACAGGTCAGCGTGGGAGGTGAAGACGTTACTGATCCCCAGCTTGGGAAGGACTTTATCCAGCTGATAGGAGCCCTCAATGGAGAATTTGGGAAGGTAAAGCTCGAGCTGCCTAGAAAAGGAAAAGGAGTTTTCTTAGACTGCTCTAGGGCATTGGCACACTGAGCTTCACCCCTTGGCTTCATAATGCACTGGATTCTTAGTTTTGATGCTTTATAAAAAGGACTCCTTAACCCAAGGAACAATGGTGGTTATGGATCCTCTGGCCTCTTGTCTAGGATGAGCCTCCCCTTGCTCTGGACTTGGACATGGGCTGCCCCAGAGGTCTCTGCCCACTCTGGCACCACCCTAAGGAACCCAGCTTCCAGCCCTTGTCCCTCCAACTGGGCTAGGACCCCAGGACCTGGATGTCACAAGATGCCTCTGGGCTTGAAGGCAGCTCCTTGGCTGGGTGAGTCCTTCCCACCAGTGCTGTGTGGCCCTGGTAGGGCGTGTGTGTCTCCCTGGGGCTGTATGGAGTTAGGCTGGCCCTGGGGTAGTCTGAACGTACCTCTTTTTGAACATCTTAAGCCACTTCCTCAGTGTTTTCTCGCTCAGTCCATTCTCCACCTGCTGCATCTTTCCCTCACTGGGGAGAATGAACAAAGCCGTGGCATTGCCTTGGTAGGGGACCCCCACCACCCTGCAGGAGAGGTTCCGGTCCAGGAGGTAGTGATACTGGTCCTCGCGGCTCATCATGGGTACCCGCACCACAGTCTCCGGGGTCACGTAGAAGTCTTGCTCTTGGGTGCCTTTGTGGTTGAAGCTTGTCTCCCACTTAGCTAAAGATGAAAAGAAAGAAAAATGAAAAAGAATTTTGTGGAAGAATTAGAAATTCTCAGCTGCAAATAAAAGGAGTGAAGACAGTAAAGATAGCCAGCAGAGACCATCTTTATGGCAGCCTCAGAGCAGTGACGGTTGAACCTCTTGAATGTCAAGGCAAGTCCTTTTATAACACTGGGCCCATTCTCGGACTTTTCATAGGGCTTTTCCTTCCACATCTGCAAAACAAGGAGGTTGGTTTTCACATCTTCAGAGGCCCTGGACCCCTAATGTTCTTTGATTCTCTAACGTTTTGCTCAAGGCCAAATCTCCAAGTGAAGAGGGTAAAAAATGTGGCTGGCCATGAATGCTACCTGATATCTGGGTGAGCTTCTCTGTTTGCACTTTCTTCCCAATATTTTAATTTAAGTTTTAGAGAGAAGTTCGTATGGATCCTGGAAACGAATGCTTTTTCCCATTGGGAAGTCTTCAATGACCCTTCTCTTACCATCCTATGGAAACTTCTGAACAAAATGCTACAAGTGATTGCTTCCAACTTCTTTTTATTTTATTTTATTTATTTATTTATTTATTTATTTGAGATGGAGTCTCGTTCTGTAACCTAGGCTGGAATTCAGTGGCACAATTTTGGCTCTCTACAGCCCCCACCTCCCAGGTTCAAGTGATTCTCCTGCCTCAGCCTCCCAAGTAGCTGGAATTACAGGCGCCCATCACCACGCCTGGCTAATTTCTGTAATTTTTAAGTAGAGACGGGGTTTCACTATGTTGGCCAGGCTGGTCTCGAACTCCTGACTTCAGGTGATCTGTCCATCTCGGCCTCCTAAAGTGTTGGGATTACAGGCATGAGCCACCACGCCTGGCCTGTTTCCAACTTCTTCATTGTTATCAAAGGAAGACCCCACCCAATACCGTCCTTAGCTTATTTCCCAGTTGTCCTCAGCAATCTGGTGTAATGGGGACCGCCCTGCACCAGGGGATAGGAAATCTCAGAGTCCAAGTTCGACACTCACTGCTGCGGTCTCAATGTGTGTGTCCCCACATTGTTCATATGTTGAAACCTAACCCTGAGGTGGTGGTATTAGGACGGGGGGCCTTTGGGAGTTGATTAGTTAGTGGGGGTAGAGCTGTCATGAACAGGATCGGTGTCCTTACAAAAGAGACCACAGAGAGCTGCCTTGCTCCTTCGAGCAAGGACATACTGAGAAGACGCCGTCATGAACCAAGGAACGGGCACTGCATCTGCCAGTGCCTTGATCCTGGACTTCTCAGCCTCCAGAACTATGAGAAATAAATGTTTGTTGTTGCTAAGCCACCCAGTTTACGGTATTTTGTTATAGCCACCCAAATGGCCAAAGATACGATCTGTGACCACAGGAAGGGGAGGTGTTAACAATTTGCCTTCCTTCCCAACCCTTCCCACTCTCTCCTCTCCTCTCTTCTCCTCTCTATCCACTCTTGCTTTCCTCAGGGTCAGCACCTGGCAGGAGCTGCAGACGCGAACAGAAATGCTTACAAGGAGTGTCGGGGAGATAAGCAGAGGTCAGCTCTTACTGAGGAGTCCAGAGGAGGCATTTCAGAGGAAGAAGCATTTGTCTGAGGGAGTCTTGGCCTCTATGAGGGCAGAGGGGCCAGGATCTGGGGCATATGGGGGACTGGGAAATGCCCTCTAAGCCCTTCTGGGGTCCGTGTCCTGCCCTGAGTGGCTGAGGTGTTGGTGTCTTTGTTATGGTGGCCACAATGGGTTCATGCTTCGGAGCCTGTATGAAAACTGGGGCTTCAGATGATCCCAGGGGCCCAAAGACAGCAGTCAGTTCTTCCTCCATGGAGGAAACAGCATCTCAGGCTCACTAACCCCATCCACAGAGAGAAGGCACTCATCTTACGTTCTCTGGCTACTTGTTTACTTAATTTTTCTCAGCAGGCACCCGAAATAACTTAATCTACTCCCCGTCCTTTATGTATGTGAGGGAATTGGGAATTCTTTAGAAAAAAGCAGCAGAAAAGCCAGAGAAAGCACAGGTTTGGGCCCAAGGTCCTTACCTTTAAAGAAGATGTAATTCACCATGACCATGACCGCGTTGCTGTCGAGGTTCTTAAGCAAGTCCACAATCTTGCCCTTCGTTTGCTTTGCCACATAATCATTGATCTGCTTCAGGGCTCCCGCAGAGTCCCCAAAGTTGGTGGGGAAAGAGTCTGCCAGGTACAGCGTCTTCATGGCACTCATGAAGGTGTCCTGCACGTCCACCACCAGGTCGGTGAAAAGGGCATTGCCGAGGCTCAGCTGGAAGCCATCTCGGGGCTGGTTGAGCTCCTGCAGGAGCTGCTGAAAGCCTCGGTGCAGCTGCTCCTCTGAGCTTTTCTGGAGGTCGAGGCCCAGGCCCTCCAGGATCTGCCTCTTTGTGCTGGACCCAGCCCCCAGGGAGAGCATGGCCAGGCTCACGGAGATGCTCACAGGGGAGAAAAAGACGTTCTGGCTGGGGGCAGCAGAAGCCAAGGCCCTGTAGAGGTCGAATGTAAAGTCCCTTCTGCTGCTGGGGGCCACCGTGGCACCTACATGGAGGTCCTTGACTCTCTTCTTCGTCTCCCGGGGGTGGTGGCGGTGAAGGGAGGCCTCCTGAGGGCTGAGAAGCACCAGGCACAAGAGGAGGAAGAGCTGCATGGCGGCTGTTCTTTGTTCTGAAAGGGAAAGAAGGTGTCCTCAGAGAGGGGTGGGGCTGGTCCAGGCACTGACTTTCCAGAGATGTCCCCACCCAACACTCAATGGGTAGGTTTGGTCCATTCAGCTTCCAAGAGAAGGGATGGCACCCCCGAGACTGAGGATGAGGGTTTACACAGGGCGGCAGTGGCTCGAGGACAAAGATTTAGGGACAATGGGGAGAGGAAGGAGGGAGAGGAGGTGCAGACCGAAGGCAGAGGCTCGGCTGCCAGGGCAGGAACCCTCCCCGCCCATCCACATCAAGGGACACATTTTGGAGGATGGGACATGGAGGGAGAGGATTCCCCCTGCTCTGCTTTGTCTCATCAGCATCTCGAGGTTACCAGGGAACTAAGCTGCTTCCATGTGAGCTTCTGGCCTTCACTCTGGTGTCCTGCTTTGGCACATGGCAGGGCCCTGTGGTCCTTCTATGAACTCAGACCAGTTACGCGCCTGGGGCCATCAGCACTGCTGGCCTTGCCCTGTTCATTCAGCACACATGGAGTGAGCATCCTCCCCGGGGTAGGCAGGATACCAGGATGCCAACTGTCCCTTTCTCCTTCCCCCAGGGGCTGCTCCATGCCACCCTTGTCTCACAGAGGGACACCTTCTCCTCCTAAGGGAATTCTGCCTGCCCTCTTCATGTGAGCATCTCCACCGTCCTCCTGTTCTGGGCTGAATTGTGCCCCCCAAAACGCATATGCTGAAGTCCTAACCTTCAATACCCCAGAATGTGACTATATTTAGAGATAGGGCTTTTAAAGAGGGGACTGAGTTAGGATGAGGTCACTAGAGTGGGCCCTAACCCAATATGACTATGTCCTTACACAAAAATTAAAAAGAGATCAGGATAGAGACACGCACAGAGGGAAGACCAGGTGAAGACAGTGAGAAGGCAGCCACCTGTGAGCCAAGAAGAAGGGCCATGGAAGGAACAAATCCTGCCGGTGCCTAAGCCTCAGACTTCCAGCTTCCGGAGTTGTAAAGAAAGAATTTCTGTTGTTGAAGCCCCCTAGCCTGTGAGACTTTGTGACGGCAGCCCATGCAGGCAAAGACATCTCTTCATCTTCTAGACGAGGAGGCATTCATCTCTGACTCGAGAGCTTCTCAGGGGGACCTTTGTGGGGTCTCCCATCACTCCTGACGTGGCCTTTGCCTTCAGTCCTCCTCTTCCTCCCTCCACTTCACCCAGGAGCTGTTTCTGTGTCCATGCTTCCCCATCTGGCTACGGGTAGAAGTCTTGCCTCCTCCCTCCGCAGTAGGAAACAGCCCAGGCTCTGAAGCCGCTGCCAGGGTTCAGATCTCAGCCCTGCTGTCTCCTTGCAGTGAGATTTTGGGCAAGTCAGTTACACACTGAGCCACTCTCCATAACTGGAAGACAGTGATGATAGCAGCACCTACACCACGGGGTGCTTGGGGGCACGTGCTGTGGAAGGATGAGCAGTAGGCATGGCAGTTTCTGGCAAAAGCCCCATCTGAGGCCCCCATATTCTCAACTGTATCATAGGGTACATGCTTCACACACACCCACACACAAACACAAACACACACACTTGTGAGCCTGGCAGCACCCGGGGCAGCTAATTATCAGGTGCAGAGGGCCTGCCTGGCTTGTGATGTGAGCTTTGCCCTGTGTGTCACCTTGGAGGGAATCCCTTTCTGCTGGGCTCTCTCTATGGGCACAATGTCATCGGGGCTCCCAGATCCCCACCAGGCAGGGGCAGCCTGTCACAGCATCCCGTGACCCAAATAAAACCAAACTCCAAAGGGCCCCAACAGCTGCGTGGGAAATCGCTTGCAGAGTGGCCGTGGGGCTCAGCAGTGGAGAGAGAATGGTCTCAGGAATTGGGCAGGCTTGGACTGCAGGCCTGTCTTTAAGTGAAGCTGAATAACTCCAGCAGGGCACCCTTGCCAGTCCAGCCTCCAAATTGCGCCTTGAGCTCCCTCTGAGAAGGAGGCTCATGTAGAAGGTTCTGCCTGCAGAACCGAACCTGGCACCGAACCCAGCAGCCGTAGCAGTTGGGCGCATTGTCCTCACCCTTTTTCAGGCACTGTGCCAACCCCTTCAGCCCCACACCACCCAGAAAGGTACGTCTTGCTGCTAGCTCTATTTTACAGATGGGTAATCCGAGGTTAGAGAGATGGAGTCTCCTGCTAACATTAGCAAAGCCTGGACTCAGGCCCGGTTACCACTCTGCCTCTACAGAGTCCTGCCTCCTCCGTTCCTGTGCTGCATCTTCCTGATTTTGAAATCCCTGACTTAGTAGCCACCAACAATAGCCCTAATCTGCAGATAATGAGTGAGCAGAGTCTGGGCTTCCCCCCGCTGACACTCCCTACCTGTTCCCACCATGGCACTTGCCTGGAGAGCTCTGAAGGACATGGGTGGGTGGTTTAATCTCTGGCTCCTCTAAATGAGTCTATTTGGCAGCACAATATGGTCCCTCCTGCCAAGTGTTGGAACCAGCCATGTATGGAGATGCTCCTAAAGAAACAATGTGGCTCAACCCCCCACAGAGTCACACTGAGCTGATAATTTCGAGAACAGTTTCAGAAGCAGGGGAGTCTCCTTCTTGGATAGAGCCCAGAGGCAGCTGACCACAGAGTCCCAGTGAGGCCCTGGCCTCCATTCTCTCATCTATGCAACTGCTAGGTCACCCTGGGCAAGGCTCACCCTTTTTGGGCCTCAGTTTCTTCATCTGCAGTCTGCGTGTGCTGTGGACATCCCTTCAGGACCCCCGCCCCCTGCCAAGCACTAGAGATCCGATGGGGAGGAGCTGCTTCTCCGGGTGCCTTTATATATGCACTGAGTCTCCCCCAGGGTCTGTTTGGAGAGGGCCCCAGGTTCACTTAGGCTCTCCTGGGCTATACGTTTGAGACCCAGAAATCTTGCTGCCTCTGGGCCCCCTGTCTCTATCTTTTAGTAAACCCACTAATTATTAAAGACCTACTAAACACTCCATAAATATTACTATGTTTAGCCTTCACCAAAAGTAAGCTCTCTATTTTACAGAGTTTTCCAAAAGTAAACTCACTCTGTTTTACAGATTGAATAGACTGAGGCTAAGTGAAATGGAAAAGCTTGTTCCAGTTACTGAGTGATGGAACTAGAATTAAAATCCAGGTTCCTCTGACTCGTGCACAGTCTATCTCTGAGTGGCTCTGAGGAGTGATACCTCGTTCCTCCTCGACCTCACCTCCTGGTATCCTCAGGCGGTTCACCCGTATTAGCCCATTTATACTTCTCCACAGTAACATGGAGGTGGTATCATTATCCTAACAGTGCAAAAGAAGAAACAGAGGATCAGAGAGGTGGCTCCAAGAGGCAGTAGAGTCCTCAGCGCTTGTTTTACGTTTCTTAGTTTCAAAGCCCCGGGTTTGCCATCACACTCTTGGGCCTCTGGTGGAAATATATGGCTTTGACAGAGACAGGTGAAGCCCTGGTAGCCTCCCATCCCCCAGACCAGCCTCCACCGAGTGCCTTGAGAGCCTGGTCGGGCTGCCCCTCTCCTGGTCCCTGGCTTTAGTGTTTCTGCAGAGGGAAGAGAGGGGATCAGTCAAGTTCATCTGTCATCTCAGGCCAAGGTGAATTGAGGTGGCAGGTGCTGGGGATGTGATGGGTGGGCCTTGGTCAGCCCTCCCGCTGGCCCCCACCATCCATGAAGCCCAAATCTGCTGACTGATATTTCCCGTGTTGGGCAATGAAGTCATGCCCAGTTCTGCCCTGGACTAAGCTGTGGGAACTGTGTTAGTGAGGAGGGTCTGTCCAATATCTTCTAATTACAAAGAGGGATGTGAGGCTTGGAGCCCAGGCAGAGATGAGAGACAAAGTCACAGCTTCCTCTACATCCTAAAGACCCAGGAACAGAACTTCCCAGAAGAAGTAATCTTGACTTCCTGTTCCACTCCAGCCCACCCGCAAGGCTTGTCAGTTCTAGCTCCAAAACAGGTCTTAAAACTGCCGCGCCTCCCTGGCTTTCTCACTGCCCCCAGTGGAATCTCCCACCATCTTCCCCCGGGCTACCCCAGTAGCTTCCTTTCTTTGCCCTGCAAGCCTTTCTATATACAGCATATAAAAGAATCTCCTTCAATCATAAATATGGTCACAGCACTTCCTCGCCTAAGAAACTCATGGCCAACTCCTGTGTTTCGGATAAATGCTAACTTTGATCTGTGCTCTAACCCACGAGGGCTTCTGTGATCTGACTCTACCTGGCCTGGACCTGCTCTGCCCTGAATCACAAGATACCCCCAGGCTTACTTTTCCCAGTTTCTCAAATGCAGCAAGTTCTGTCCTAACCCTGGGCCTTTGCACACCTTCCCTCTCTACTGGAACCCTCCCCTGACCTTTCTCACCAAGGCCAACTTCTGCACAGGCTGCAGGCCTTTGCTTAAATGTCACTTCTTTGCAATACCTTATCACACTGGACCTTTTCCCCTTCCACAGCTATTCTCTGGAACGGTGCCTTGACTGTTTCTCTCAAAGCTCCTTCAATTACACATATGCCTTTATATATGCATTTGTCATTGACATTTTTCATCCCAGCCTCTCTCTGCATGGGACCCTCATCTGTGCTGCTCTCACCTTCAGGAACTTGCAGTCATGAGAAATGCTCCATACACCTTTGTAGAACGAATGAATGGATGAATGAACTGACCCCTGTCTCCTTTTCTGTAATTCAGAGACATCAGACTGCAAGTTGGACACTGAGCAGTGGAAAAAGCCAGGCTAGCCACCCAGAGCTGAGCTCTTTCCGCCCCGGGGCTCACTTGCCAGGTGACCTTGAACAACTCCCTCCCTGTCTCTCAGCTCTGGCTTCCTTTTATTTCTTTATTAAAACCGCTTGATTGAGACATGACTGCTATTCACAAAGTTGCACATTTTTAAAGTCTACAACCTGACAAGTTTGGAGATGAGTCTACATCTGTCACTTATCATCACCGTCAACACCATGAACACGTCCGTCACCACTAGGCATCTGCCGCCTGTATTCTTCATGCTTCGGTTTCCTGATCTACGAGCAAGGACACTGGCCCAAGGAAGTGGTTTCCCCTTTTATTGCTGCGTATCTGGCCAAAAGCCCTACCCTCAGAAAAACAAAAAATTCTGCTTACTTTATTTTTACATTTTGTTCATTTAACAAACTGCCAAATGGTTACTGTCTCTCATGAGCAGCTGCCACGATCGGCCTGGGTGGCAGCCTCCAGGCAAGATGCCCTTATCTCAGGGAAGCAGATAATATTAGATCATTGTTCCTCATTTCCAAAGGCCCAAGACTCCAGGCACAGAAAACAACAGAAGCTGCCATTTACTGAGCACTTCCTATCCAGCTGACATTTTGTCCCCACAGCCTTATTTCAGGGTCTCTCAACCTTGATCCTGTTGACCTTTTCAACAGGATGATGCTTTGTGATCTTGTCCTGGGCATTGTGAGATCATCAGCAGCATCGCTGGCCTCTAGATGCCACTAACCCCCATCCCCCTTCCAGTTGTGGCAACCAAATGTGTCTGCAGACACGGCCAGATGTGCTGAGTGAGAGCACCCGCTGTATTTAATCTTCAGTCACACCATCCAAAGGGTATAATTATTTCCATCTTACCTATGAGGAAACAGAGGCTCTGCCAGAGTTAGTGTGGAGCATAAGGTCACGGAGCTCAGGGGAACCACTCACCTCTGCTGCCTTGGATACCTGAAACTGCAGAGGTGAGACTCCTTCAGAGCTTTGCAGCCCCCAAACCCCGAAACTCTAGAGTCCATCCTTTCCTCGCCTCACATGCCCTCAACCCCCGGGACCTCCCGTTGAGGCATCTGTACTTACCGTGTCCTGTAGCCAAGCGTGCACACAGTGGAGGTGGCAGTCCCTCGGGCTCAGGAAAGGGCAGAGGGCTGGCTGGATTGCAGCCAGCATTTGTCACTGACCACAGCCGGCCCTGTCTCCACCCCTCCCTAGCCCCGCCCCAGGCCAGCCCTTTCCTTTCCTGGCAGGTTTCCAGCCAGCAGGCCTGCCTGCAGACGCAGCTGCCTGCTCCAGAGGCTTTGACCACGATGCACACTCGCTGTCCCCCAAGACTTACGCCACCAACCAGGCCACCATTTGCCTGGAATGGCATGGGCACTCCTGAGAGACAAGACCAAAGAGCCTGTCCGTTGTTGGTATTCCAGAGACAGGGAAAGAGACAGCTCCAGCAAACCCTCTCTTTTTCTAGGCACTGTTTCTTGGTTTTCTACAGCGAATTTCTTGTAGATTAGTGGGGGCGTAGGCTTGAGCCTGAGAGCTCCCCACAGGCCTGCGATGCTGACTGGGTCATAGATCCCAACAGCTGGATTCTAGTGGGAATGGGAGGGATTGAGAGTCTTACCATGCCTGCAATGAATGGGTCGCTGTAGCCAATCCTGTGATTGCACCAATCACTGAATTGGGGCTCTGAAGAATGAAGGGAATTCTCAAAGTCACGCATTTAATTAGGGGCAGAGCGGGGCTGGTGCCCAGGTGGCTGACTCTCAAGCCAATGCTTGTTGCTGAGAAAGGAGCTGCATTCAGGATTTCTATGGGCTTGGGTGGATTCTCCCTTTCTACTTTGAAATCCGGGTTCCCTAACTCAGCCACACACTCTTAAGAGTATTTCCAAGACAGCGGTGCAGGGTGCTGTCTCAAACCTGGTTATGTTTCAAGGTCCCCATGCCTGGGGGACACGGTGTGTTCTGTACGGCCGTGATCATGGAAGGTTGTGTGGCTGCAGGTGGGGTGTGGAGTTGGTAGAGCAAATCAGAGGTAATACCTGGAAAGTGATCTTGATGTTCAGCAAACACTGCCCATCAACCTTTAAGACATTTCCTCTTCCTTCTTCATGGTTTTGGGACCCAATTATGGGGCTGCTGGATATCCACAGAAATAATAAGAACTAGTATTTATCCACACTTTTAAAAAGACCACGTATTACACCAAGTGCTTTACACACATTATGTCTTTTCATCCTTACAACAATCCTTCAAGGGAGACACTGATCTCAGCCCAGTCTAGAGATGAGCACTGGGTATCTAGAGCCAAGTCCAACTATGACTACATCTCTAGAAGCATGCACAGTACTACTGGGTATCTAGAGGAAACACAATCACTACCGGGTATCTAAAGCCAGGTATGATCACTGCCACGTATCCAGAAGCAGGTGGGATTGCTACTGTAGGATATCCAGAAGCAGGCAGGATCGCTACTGGGTATCCAGAGGCAAGTCCTACTACTACTAGGTATCTAGCCCTTAGTTTTTGCTCAGTACCCTCACAGTTCATTCCTGTTGAATTGGAGAGAATACAGAACCGAGCAGGTCAGGGAATCAGCCCCAAATCCCACAGTTAAAAACAGGAGGCTCTAAGAAGGGAAGCTGAGTCCCCTCTTTTTAGGGTTGGCTTTCTTCCCATTACGCCATGTAACATGAGCAAGAGTCCATTATCTCCTTGACCTAGAGATCCCTAAACCATACCTATAGGATGGAAATCAGCACCCGCATACCAGTTATAGGTAGGTAATGGAACCCCAAAGATATCTGTGTCCTAATACCTAGGACCTGTGAATGTTATCTTCTATGACAAAAGGGACTTTGCAGATGTTATTAAGTTAAGGATCTTGAAGAGATTGTCGTGGATTATCCAGCTGGGTCCTAATTACAATCGTTAGGATCCTTGCAAGAAAGAGGCAGGAGATTGGAGTCAGAAGAAGGTGATGTGATGGTGGAAGCAGGAGAGGAAAAGTCAACGTGATGTCGGAGCCAGGTGCTGAGGAGTGAGGAAGCTTCTAGAAGCTGGAGAAGGCGAGGAATGGATCCTCCCCTAGAGTCTCCCAGAAAGAGTGGAGTCCTGCCAATATCTTCATTCTAGCCCAGTGAATTTTGTGTTGTCTGAGCCACTGTTTGTGATAACTTCTTAGAGCAGCCATCAGAAACTAGGGCAACACCCCCCAAATGGGTTCCAGATGAAACTACTTTGGGAAAGGTGGGCTAACCAAGGTCCTGTGGGCCGTCTCCAGCCTGTGTGTGCTGTCTGTGCTCTGACCACCCAGGAGGGAAAGACATCACGTGCCGTTTCCCAAGCTTACACCGGAAGGAATGTCTTGAGAATTTGGGGGAAAGTCTGAGGTAACTCATGACTCCCACTGCCACACGGAAAGGACTCTGAAGGAATCAGGACTGAGAGGGGTGAGTTTTGAAAGGAGAGATTTGGAAGGGGTCTCAGGGGCATGGCATCCCAGTCTGTCAGTCTTCTCTGGCTGCTGTAACAAAATACCTCACGCTGGCCTGGGTTAAACACACACTGGCTTAAACAATAGAAATGTATTTTCTTACAGTTCTGGAGGCTGGAAATTAAAGCTCAAGGTGCTGTCAGGGTTGGTCTCCGGTGAAGGCTCTCTGCCTGTCTTGTAGATGGTTGCCTTCACTGTCCTCCCAGGGCCTCTTCCCGGTGAGCCCACACTGGACACACACATACATGCACACACACACACACACACACCAAGAGAGGGAGTGGACAGAGGGAGAGAGTGAGCTCTCTGGTTTCTCTTCCTCTTCTTAAAAGGACACCAGTCTTACCAGATTAGAGTGCCACCTTATAACCTTGTTTAACTTTAATTACTCCCTAAATGTTCAATCTCTACAAACAGTCATAACAAGTCCTATAAGCTAGGACTTCAACATAAGAAATTGCGGGAGATGCAATTCAGTCCATAACACCCAGGGTGCTTGCATAGGGGGAGCCAGTGGCCAGAATATGAGACTTTGGTGTCCTAGAGCCTAGCAGGGCATGGGAAGGGATCAAAGTGGGGAGGTGATTTCTGGGAGAAGGGCTGAGAAACCAATGCTGGCCCCTGTGATGCCTTGCCCTGCTGAGCACAGGTGGTCCTCTGCTTGGCCCTCAGCCTCCTTGCCCTCTGTTCCATGGTACTGGGCCTCATGGGGATTGAGTGAGACCAGTTCAAGGGCCTACAATATGTCACTCAGGGCCTGGCTGATGCTTCTGCTCTGAAGTGGGGCACTGGTCTTAATCACTAGTAGGGTGACCAACCATTCCAATTTGCCTGGGACTGAGGAATTTCTGATGGTGTGGGATATTCAGTGCTAAAACTGGCAAAGACCTTGGCAAACTGGGATGGTTTGGCTACCTGAGTTATTAGGCTCTTCCCTTGTTCTGGGATCCAGCCTCTAGCTCCTGATCTAGGCCTTGTGTCTTAATAACTTTCCCATTTTTCTAGTCTTCTCAGTCTTTGTGGGGCTGTCACTCTTGCCTTAAACATCTGCTATGATTCTTCTATAATCAACCACCATGCTTCCCTCTGCCCATCATCTGCCTGCCTGCATGAGCTAAAACATACTGGTACTACCTTTCCCCTTCCTTCCTTCCTTCCTTCCTTCCTTCCTTCCTTCCTTCCTTCCATTCACCCATCCATCCACCCATTTATTCATACATTCTTCCATCCATCCATCCATCCATCCATCCATCCATCCATTCATACATCTACCCACCCATCTATCCATTTTTCCATCCATCCATCCATCCATCCATCCATACATCCATCCATCTATCCATCCATCCATCCATCCATTTATCCTTATAGCCTTCCATCCATCCTTCCTTCATTTCATCCCTCCAATATCAATGTTTATTGAGCTCTAACCATGTCCCAGAAAATACCCCTGGCCTCAAGAAAAGAGATCAATATCTCAATAGATGAACTAAAGACAGAGCGTCAATGCTCTGACACATGTCTCCACAGTAAAGACACACAGGGAGGCATAGTCCATTCTCCCGTGGTTGGAGAGAGGAATGGAATAGGAAAAACTTTGTGAAGTTGGTGACCTTGGATCTGGGTTTTTGAAACTTGTCTAGGTTTTTATCAGCCCTGGCTGGGTGGAGAGAAGTGAACAGACAGAAGAGCTTACAGCACAGCAGCGGGAGGCTGCATTTTGGGCTGAGAGAACCACAGGAGTGATAGCAGTACAGCCTGAGGGGGTGGTGGGGCACCGGGAGCCTGTCAGAGAGGAGGAGGGGAGGACAGAGAGAAGCCAGATCAGGGCCAGATGAGGGGCTTGGAAGTCCTGCTGGGCTGGGAACCAGGGATGAACTTCATTCTGTAAGAGAAGGAAGGAGGAATTATCTTGGGCTGTCATGGGTATGGTTGCCTGGAGATCAAGACAGGACCAAGTGACACTGTTGTGGTAATCCAGGTGAGAGATGACGGTGGTGTGTGCCAAGGCACCAAGGGTGAGGCTGGAGAGGAGGAGACACATTAAGGAAGGAGAATGGACCTGGTGTCAGCTGAGGGGTAGGTTTTGGAAGCCTGTATGGAGGATGATGAGTTCAGTTTTGGACCTAGTGAGCCTGAAGGGCCTGTGGTGCCTACTGGCAGAGATGACACAGGTGAATGGGTCTAAAGAGAGATTTGGAGGCAAGAACAGAAACAGGAAATAAAGTGAAGGAAGCATCTGGGATCTGGGGGCCTCCTGGGGCAAGGAGAGGACAAGAAAAGAGGATGAAGCATAGAACTCTGAGACCCTCAGCATAAGCCTGAGCAGAGAGAGAGGGAGCTCACAAAGGTGGTGATGGCCGGGAAGGAGGAGGACCAGGGCAGATAACAAGGGAGGACAAGGGATGCCACTGTCAGTGTCAGATGCAGCAGAACATTCAAGTAGATAAGGATAGTCACTGGTCCACAGAAGCCACCAGGGTGATCTAGTTGGGGAGGTAGGAGCAGGATCCCAGGGCCAGCAGGCTGAGAAGTCAAGGGGATGGTCAAGGCAGATTGCTCCTTGATGAGAAGGCTGGGAAGGAGGTGGGGCAGAGAGAGCTGTGGCTTGGAGGGAGGGATTTCCCAGGTTTGGGGGAAGAACTGAAAGGGAGGTTAAAGGTGATTATTAATGGAAGGAGACTCCCCCAGGTAACAGGAGAACAAGAGAATACACAGCTGTGTGTCAAGAAGAGCAACACCTGTTCTTATGAAATTGGAAGAAAAGAGGAATGTTAGCTTGCTAGGGCTGCCATAATTAATCACCACAAACTGGGTGGCTTGAAACAATTGGAATTCACTCACAGTTCTGGAGGCCAGAAGTCTGAATCAAGGTGCTGGTGGAGCCGTGCTCCCATTGAAGTCAATCACCCCAGGAGAGCTAAACACTTGAGCAGGTGGCTCTGAGGATGTGCGAACTTGGCTGGCCCCATTTGGTCTGTTCTCCAGCCCTGTTCAGCATCTCAGCAGCCAGACAGCCAGTCAGGGCTGGTGAGGGCTGACCTCCACCGGCCTGGTGGGGTGGCCTCATTAACTCAGTCTTGATGGGCTTAGGCCTTGGCTTAAAGGAAATTGTGTCCTTTCTAGACCACATGGTTGGCTTCATGCCCAGTTCTTGTCAAATCAGCATTCTTCTTTCAGAATAGCTGTTAACCCTGTCTAAGGACCAGGTAGCTCATGGTCGATTTTTTCCATTGACACCAAGAGCAACAAGGAGCTTTCACCTCCATAGGTGAGTTTCATGCCATAGATTATTATGTAACAATGTAGAGTAGAATGCCTTTAAATGGGGGCTCTTACTGTCTTGCCTGCCTGGGCCGCATCACTAGCAGCCCACTGTGTCTGTTTGGGTGACCTGCCCAGCTCTGGCAGGCATACCAGTTGTCACCCTCGTTCCAAAGCACACAGTTGTTACAAAAGATGAATGAGATAACAGCAGTTAACATTTGTAAGGCACTAATGCTGAACCACTAGCTTAAGTGTTTTACATACAGGAGCTCAGCAAACACCCACGATAGGCTTATGAGTTAGGTATTGTCATCTACATTCCATAGGTGAGGGAACTGAGGCACAGAGAGACCACCCAAGTCCCTCACCCAGTGTTATGAGTTGAATTGCTCCGACCCTCCAAATTCATGTGTTGAAGCCCATACCCGGAGTACCCCAGGATAGGACCTTATTTAGAAATACGGTCCTTGCAGATGTAATTAGTTAAAATGAGGTCATAATGGAGTAGAGTGGACCCCTACTCCAGTATTACTGGTGTTCTTTTACAAAGGAGGAATTTGGACACCAGCACTCATGAAGAAAGAACACCACAGGAGGAGGAAAGCAGAGATTGAGATGATGTTCCTACATTTAAGGGACGTTCAAGATTGCCAGAAAACCTTCAGAAGCTGGGGGAGAGGTGTGGAATAGATTCTTCCTCACTGATCTCAGATTCCTGGCCTCCAGAACTGAGAGACAATGTATTTCTGTTGGTTAAACCACACCTTTTGTGGTCCTTCCTTAGAGCAGCACTAGCAAACAAATACACTCAGTAATTGCTGGATTTCAGATTTAGATTTAAGCATCCTGGCTCCAAAGTCCAGGTTCTATACTTGGATGTTTGTGGCCTCTTGATACCTCCTGGCAAGCACTCGGCACCATGCCTTGCCCATTGCAGGTGCTCAGAGCACGGGAGCTGTTCATATTAGTTCTGCCTCTTCTTCGAGAATGGCCTGCTCGTAGGCAGTCAGGGATGAAGCAGACCCGTGTGCCCTTCACCTGTTCCATGGAGTCAGAAGCCAAGGACTCCCAGGTCTGTGTCTTCAGCGGATCCCATGTCCATCCTCCCATTTCCACTGCCACAGCTGCAGTGGGTCGCTGTGCCCAGAGGACACCACCATGTACAGGTTAGGAAATTAAGACCCAAACAGGTAAAGCAATTGCCCCACAGTGTACTGTTAGTGAAGAAGTTGAGACCGCAGCCTTGTCTGAATCCAAATTTTACACTGGGGAGGTCCCTCTGGCTTCCTGGCTAGCAGCCTGTGAAACGGTGACATATTAATAATAAGAAATATACATTTAGTCTCTGGTTCGAGTTCCTGAGACAGTGCTTCTAGCACCCTTGTAGATAGGGATACTAAGAGAATTGTTTGTTTAGTATTTGGTCTTTGACCTGATTCCCAAGAGCTTAGTAATTTCCAGAGTGACAAGAGCATCTGATGAAGAGCTCCTGGATCCCTTGCAGTTTCTAGGGTGATAGGAACATCTTTTGTTCTAGTGAAGCAAGTCTTGGTGGGCTCCTGGGTAGGCTCATAAGGAATCTGGTTACCAGGGAAACCAACCATGGAATTAGAGGGTTGAAGCTTTCAGCCCACTCCCCTCCTCATGACCTCCCTAGATGGGGGAGAGGCTGCAGATTGAGTTGATCACCAGTGGCCAATGATGTAATCAATCATGCCTATGTAATGAAACCTCCATAAAAACCCCAAAAAGGACAGGGTTTAGGCACTTTGGGACAGCTGAAAGCATGGAGGCTCCTGGAAGGTGGTACACTGGGAGAGGACATGGAAGCTTTGTACCCAGTACCCCATACCTGGCCCTCTGACTCTCATTTATCTGGCTGTTCATATGTATGCTTTATTAATAAAATAGACCATTAAGCATAAGTATTTCCCTGAGTTCTGTGAGCCCTCCTAGCTAATGAACTGAACCTGAGGAGGGAGTTGTGGGAACCTCGCTTTATAGCCAGTTGGTCATAAAGTACAGGTGACAGCCTACTACTTGCAACTGGCATCTGAAGTGGGGGCAGTCTAGTGCGACAGAGCCCTAAACGGATGGGATCTGATGTTATCTCCAGGTATAAAGTGTTGGAATTGAATTGAATTGAACTGCAGGACACCCAGTTAGTGTCCGCTGGACAATTTGGTGGTTGGAGAAATTCCATACACATTTTGGTGACCAGAGGTGAACTGTAGTGTTGAGAACTTGAAAAAGTTTGTTTTCTCCTATCTCAAACACGGCCAAAGCCCACTCTGTAACTAGCTGTTGAATGAAAGAATGAAAAACTGAATAAACCCATGCTGCATTTCTCTACACACCAATTTACTGTAGTCACGCAAACTTGTCACCTTCCACTAGGCTATATCACTGCCACTCACATTGGCTTTCTCTGCCCTTTCCCCCAGTTGCAAAGTACAGAAAGACCTTGTTTTTCTGCTGGAAGATAACTTCTGAACTCACAAACATGCAGGGTTCCTCCAAACGCTCACTGCTGCTATTGAGACATATACCTCTCTAGTGGTGTAACAAGGGCTACACAAATGAGAGACCCCACAGGTGAGCAGCAATGGGAAAACTGGACTCAGGCACTGCTCTAAAGAGGCAAGATCTCCCGCATGAAGTCTTTTTAATTTTTATTTTTTTTTTAACGCTCCAAAAGAGCGTTTTGAAATCTGAGGAGCTGAACTAAATATTTGTCCAATCAATTCCAGGGCCATGTCAAGGGGTGGTGATGCAGAACAAATAGTCGGTGACCTTGCTCCTGGCTCAACCTTTTCTATCCATTCATTCATTTATTCATTCGTTCATGCAACAAATACCAGTTGGGCCTCTATCATATCTAGTTGGCACTGAGGCCAGGTGGGCTGAGGGAATGCAGGGTGAACAGGTCCCCACCTTTGAAATGTCTAATAGGGACGGTGGGGGTGGGGGCAGGCATTCTTATCAGGTCAACCATTCTGATGGTGGGATGACAGTCTGCCTTAGGGAGCTGAGGGGTTTCTGTGAGATCTTGAGAGAGTGCAGATTCTTAGAGGTGGGACGCTATGGGAAACCTGGCAAAACAAGACTTTCTGTGACTGCAGCCACTGGGTACATGAGAGCAAGAGGAGGAACTGAGGCAGAACAGGCAGGAGGTGACCAGATCAGGGAGGGCCTTGACTGTAGATAGAGGCTTTGAACCTTATTTTGTAGGCAATACGGAGCCATCGGCTATTTTTGAGTAGTGGAGGGTTGAGATTAATCAGAATAAGGAGGCTTCACTCTCAGGGCTGAGTCAAAGATGACTTGCTTCCTTTCTCTCTCCTTCATCACATCAGGGCTGCGGTCATTCAACATCACCACCCCCTGCCATGCTGTTGCCATAGTAACCCTAGACCTTGGCCTTCTTTCAGGCTTGTCTTCCACTCTGGAATTCGCTCACCCACCTGCCTCTGTGGGGGCAGAGGAGGGAGCGAGTCAGCCTGGGCCTTACTTTATTTCTTGCCTGATTGTTGAAAAACAGAATCCAACTTCCCAGAAGGCACAGGGGGAAATGAATCACTCTTTGAGCTAGCAGGTTTGCTTTTCAGCCAATAAAATCAAGGGGTAGAAACGAAGGCGTGCATTCCCCTGAGCCCCAGAGGCCTTGGGTGCCCTCAGGCACTTACTGGACAGCTTCTCCTGAGTGAAGCCCAGAGCTGGTATAACTAACTCAAAATGGCCTCGCCAGGCAATTTCCTTTACAGAACATTTCCTCGTCAAGTTCTCCTGACGCTGCACTCATGTCGAGTTCAGGGCTGTGTTTTAGGGGCAGGAAAGGAGAGGAACCCCTTTGGGCTTTCCCATTCCATCTTCCTCTCTTCTGCAAGGACTTTTCCACAATACAAGAGTAGTCTGTCTATTGCTCCAAATATCGGTTTCCTGGTTTCCTGGCAGCGAGCCTATTCCTGTGGTTGCAGCACTATTTGGGCCAGGGAACCCCATGTCACACAATTACTGGAATATTTTGACTCTTAAACAATCATCAACACTGGAGGCAGCTCTCCGGCCTGTTCCCCTGGTCACCTTCTCCTTGGTGAAAATTCTGGGTTTGTGACAGTAAGACATCCCGCTTGCCAGAGCCAAGAGCCTGGGCCAGCTGGGTCTTGTTCTAAAGTCCATGGCTGAGTTTTCAGTATCGGCCCTGGGCCTCCTGGACACTGAGCAAGCGCCCTAGAGTGCACATGGCAAGCAGCCACGATCCCCAAAGCCTAGAAGATTCTTTGAGCTGTTCCTAAAGTAACAGCGCCCAATCTTTCAGTCCAGGACAGACTCTGGGGGAAGATTCCGCCCCCACTAGATACTAGATCTACCAAGAGAGGAGAGCTGAGAGCTGAACGCTTATTTAGAAAAACTTCCGGAAGCTCAGTTAGGAATTTCAGGCACCACTGTGGTGAGAAGGGCCTATAAATCTTCTGCCTTTTGGGAACTTCCCCTTGTGAGGATTCAGTGTCAATTTTCCTGAGTAGCGAAAGTGGCAACATGAAAAAGGTTTAGAGGCCCCAGATGGCAGTGGGATTTTGTGGAGAGACCCCCAGCTCAGAGCCTGTGGCGGCAGCACTGACTGTCAGGGCTGCTGGAATGAGGGTAATAATAATATAGCTAATGTTTGCATAGCACTGTTGTGAGACTTGACATATACAGTCACTGTTTAATCCTCCCAATAGCCCTATGAGGTCAGTAGTGTTATCATCATCCCAGTTTATAGATGAATATACTGAGGCCCAGAGATGTGAAATGACTTCCCCAGGATCACACAGCTTCTAAGGAGCACAGCTGGGACTTGAACCCAGGAATTCTGGTTTTGAACATGCTGGCAACCTGGACGCCACCGAGTGGGAGTGAAATGGCCTGCCTGGCAGGAGGATCAGCGCTGATAGGAGAGCGTGTGGGAACTGTTGTGCTGGCCCTGAAGGCACAGGGTGAGATGGGCCGAGGAAAAGGAAAGGAGACGTTCTTCCTGGCTGGGTCGTTCCCAGCTCTTACTGTCCCGGGAACTCCGTGTCCATGGTCAAGGGCTGGAGATGGTGCTGGAACCCAGCTGCCTCTGATGTCCTGGCCACCAAGAAAACCACAGGGTCCGGCCCAGAGAAGTGCATTTGCCAGACATCACCGAGGCTCAGAGCAAACAGAACCACATCCCATTCACCTGCCTTGCCCTGTGGAAGGGGTGGTTTATTCTCACAGACTCTGGGTGGGTCCACTCCACATACTCAACCAGTCTGAGCTGGACCACCTGGGTCAGAAAGGTGGGGAAACTGAGGGCCAATAGGGCGAGGATTTGCCCGAAGATCCAGAGCACAGAGCCTGGATGCAAAAGCGAGAGCCTCTGGGTCTGCAATGTGCTCTGTGGCCACAGCCACTGTCCTGGGAGAGCCACGGGCCACATCTCCGTAGCCACAGGAGGGGGCAGTGCCTCACTGGGCTCTTCTGACCAGGTCCCTGTGGAAGCCGCCCTGGTGGTGTCTGCCCTTCCGTGGCTTTCTCAGCCCCTGCTCTGGAGCAAGCTACTAGCCCTGCCTGAGGCAGCTGACTGCCCACACCCTGTCCCCTTCCCATAAACCTGGGTAACCCGCTGGAGTGGGACTTGGAGCTCCTCATACCTTGTGTCTGGGACCAGGTCTGCCAGGGGAGTCTGGGGCAAACCCCGGAGGGGCAGGCAGAGGATGCATTTATTGAGTGTCTACCACATACGAGACACTGAACCAGGGTCTTCGTGGCATCGTGTTGTTTACTCGGAACAACCACCCTGTTGTAGAAAGGGCCCGCCCCCTTTCCAGAGGCAGAAACTTGCTCCAAGAGGTTGGATGCTCTGCCAGAGGCTGCACAGCGCCAGGGTGTGGAATGTCCAGGCCCTGCCCATCTCAGTGCCGCTCCCCACTCCCCACGGGCCAGCACCTGCTGTCCTGGACTCCTGGACATTCGGCGTCTTCCTCGTCCCCTACTCTAAACACAGAACTACTCACACCCAGCCCTCCCCTGCCGCATCCTCCTGCTCGGAACAGATGAGCAGCCCTGGGAGGGCTATGGTTTTGTGGGGTCGATGACCTTGCCCAGAAAGAGGACACTCTGGGTGCTGGTGGAAAAGATCACCACAAGGAAGGGCCGGTTGAACCGCAGGACATGGCGATTGGTCTGGGCAGAGAAGAATTTGACCGCAAAGCCGGTGGCTGCTGCAGCCTCGGTGCCAGCCTCATCCACATCCAAGGTGGCCTTGTGGAAACTCTGGGAGGAAAATCACAAGCATTATCTCCAAGCCAGCACGGGAGGGGGCCTGGACAAGACTGCGAGAGTCAGAAACTGCTAGGGAATACATTGCCCTTTATAGCCTGCGAGGTCACTTCTTGGGGATAACACAGCAAGAATTTCATTTGGGAGGATTTTTGAGCTGGAGACCTCCTGCCACACACAGTCACAGCAGCTCTCATTAAATGAATGCTTGCTCTGTGCTCGGGGCTTTGCATGCATCTTATTTGATCTTCATAGCCATCCTATGAGGTCAGCAGTATGATGCCCATTTTAAAAGTGAGGAATATAAATTCAGAAACTAGTACCCCTTCAATAACATAAGAGGAAGAACCAGAATTCAGCTCAAACCCAAGGCTCTACCCCCTCGCGCACTTTTCTTAGCAGAAGTCTTTTTTTTTTTTTTTTTTTTTTTTTGAGACGGAGTCTCCCTCTGTCGCCCAGGCTGGAGTGCAGTGGCTGGATCTTAGCTCACTGCAAGCTCCGCCTCCCGGGTTCCCGCCATTCTCCTGCCTCAGCCTCCCGAGCAGCTGGGACTACAGGCGCCCGCCACCTCACCCGGCTAGTTTTTTCTATTTTTTAGTAGAGACGGGGTTTCACCGTGTTAGCCAGGATGGTCTCGATCTCCTGACCTCGTGATCCGCCTGTCTCGGCCTCCCAAAGTGCTGGGATTACAGGCTTGAGCCACCGCGCCCGGCCTTAGCAGAAGTCTTGAGTCTCTTTCTCTCATCTACGAAGTCTCCCTCATACAGATGCACCCAATGCAGCCTCAGCTGTGTCTCTCCTCTCTGTTTCCTCCTTTTTTTTTCTTTATTTATTATTATTATTATTTTTTGAGATGGAGTCTCATTCACTCTGTCACCCAGGCTGCAGTGCAGTGGCCTGATCTCTGGACACATTGCAACCTCCACCTCCCAGCCTCAAGTGATTCTCCTACCTCAGCCTCCTGAGTAGCTGGGATTACAGGTGCCCACCACCTGCCACCACACTAGGCTAATTTTTGTATTTTTAGTAGAGTTGGAGTTTCACCATTTTGGCCAGACTGGTCTCGAACTCCTGACCTCAAGTGATCTGCTCGCCTCTGCCTCCCAAAGTGCTGGGATTACAGGTGTGAGTTATCACGCCCGGCCCTGCCTCCATTTTCTATCATTGCATGTATCTCTCTATGAAGACATTGTATCTCTGACTCGTCTGGGAGAGCTGTCTGAGTTGGGGGACTGATTCGACACTATATCCCAGCACCGAGCACCACGTCCAGGGCTGGCTAATTGGTGGATGCTGATGTCTGTAGATGACTGAACACACTCAGGCTCTGAGACTCCATGGGGCAGCTTGGGAGCCCCATCACCCGGCAACTCCCATGGGCACAAGTGCCCCACCGAGTTCTCTAGGGGTTGATGACTTACTTTGGATGCCTCCAGTTTTCGCTGTTTGGTGATGCCAGATAAGTCAGCCCACTTGGAGAACAGATCCACGAAGCCCAGCCTGGGCAAAATCTGATCTAATACATAGGAGCCAGAAATGGAGAACTTGGGGAAATGCAACTCTAGCTTCTTGTAAAAATTCCTGAAAGGGGCATTGGGTTAAAACATTAGATTAATGAACAAGCCAGGATCCCTGCTGGGCACAGCCCTCCTTGGTGGCCCTCTTTAGCTGGCTGTATTCCATCTGAGTTCTATCCCCACAAACAGCTTTGGCTCAGACTACCTCCCACAAACGGGTGTTGAAAGGCCAGGTTCCTTTGTCCTCAGGGCCTGCCGTCTGTGGGATCTCCTGTCCGTGGTAGCCCCTCTTCAGAGGTTGTTTTCTGTGGGTGTTCAGGTGCCCAGGGAGACAGATGTAAGTCCCGCCAGGTGGCAGTTTTGCCCTTGCCTCTGTTACAGCCCTGTGGGTTTTATTCTTTGTGAACCAGCTAGTTTCTTTGTATTGGATTCCCTCTACCATGAAAGTTGTGTGATTTTTCTATTCACATGTGCCCTTGGGCTAGGATGCTTTTCTTATATATGGTTGAAGACTTTTTCCAATCATAGCCAGCATGATGGGAAGCCTTCCTGTTAATTCCTTGGGTGGGTGGATGGAGTTTTTTTGAATCGCGCCATGGCAGCTTAGTCAACCTTCTGGGCCAGAGGGGCTACCTCTTCATTGCACAGAGGTAACCCCCCAAGAGTCAGAGTCACTTGACCCAAGTCTTGTGCAGTGGAAGAGCTATGTCTAGAACCAGGACTCTGAACTCCTACTGTGGTTCTTTTTTCACTAACGAGGGAGAAGTCATATTTTAAATATAATAGGAGAGTTCATCATTTAACAGAAGCCCATGGAAGGTCTCAGAGCAAGTGAGAATTCTCTCATAATTGGCAATCACTCCCTATTTTGGGGCACTGTCTTTCATTAGAAAGGTATATTTGATGGATAGTACTGTAGATTCAGCCCCCATAGCACACTGATTACCTCTTCTGCAACAAGTTGTTCCACCTCATTAGCATCTCTGGAGTCAAAACCTCTTCAATCTCCCTCATTTTGCCTTCGTTAGGGAGAATGAAAAACACAGTTGCGTCTCCTTTGTAATCCATCCGTAGCACTGAGCAGGGCAAGTATCTGTCATGAAGATACCAGTGGTGCTCCTGGTCCTGCAGCATCATGGGCACCTGGACTGTTGTATTCTCATCAACATAGAAGTCTTTGGGAGTGGTCCTCGAGGAAATGAATGGTTTCTCCCACAGGGCTGAAGGGAAGATGAAAAGAAGGTACAGGACATCTGTGGGCCACAGAGTCAGTCCTCCAGCCAGGGAAGGCCACCTGGTGTTCCGAGCTACTGAAAGAGTAGCTCCAGATCCTGCCCTATGAGCTCATCAAGGTGTCCCATTTTGACCATTCAAAACCTGACATGCCTGGGGAATGGATCCCTTAGGCCTCATTTAAATTTTAAAATGAGAGATAGCAGAGGATGTTCATTTTCTAATATGTGAATAGGATTGATAGAGAAGAAACCAGGGATGCTGGAAAGAGGGGTTCATTGTTAGGTAAGCATCCTTGAGAAGGAGAGAGGAGATAGCAGAGTGTGAGCAGAGGGGTTGGCCTTCCCTGAGAGGTGGGTCACTACTGCCATGATGAGAGGAGGACGTCTGAGCTTGTGGGTTCAAATGCAGGGAGGTGAGTAGATTTGGAAGTGAGAAGATTTGGAGGTGAGTAGATTTAGAGATGAGAGGATGAGAGATTTCCTGTTTAACTGATTCTATTTTCTCAATGACGAGTGAGACAAGATTTTTCAGTGAAAGTCGTGAGTGGGGAGGACATTTGAGAAGGATGAATCTGTTATTTTAGTAGTTTTGGAGAGTGGAGATATGTAAGATATGTAAGTGGGATTGTTGGACAGTGTAGAGAGATCAATGAAGATTTACATTCACAAATATCAAGTGAGACCATCAGTCTAGTTGGATGTTTTTCTTCAACCACATTCAGCTGCTGGGTGCAGATGTAGACGAGTTAGACCTTTAGGTTTAAGCAGGTTTGCAGTTTTGGAGGGTAAGTATGATAGAGGGAAGGAAAACCAAGGAAGTTAAGACTTCAGAGTGTTTGCAAGGAAGTGACCACAATGATGGCCATGCAGTGTGAGGAGGGAAGCAAGGACAGCAGGCGATGTGCAATGAGGTGGTGGCAGGTAGGGTGAATGGACTGAGGTCTCCATGCCAGGAATTTTCGTCCAGGGAAAAGCAAGGGATCTGGGATTATAATCAATGTCTTCCTGACAGTGAAACCCGTACTACTGTTTCTCTTCCTTTCTTAGTTAATTTTTTTTTTAAGTTTAAAAGTTTTGTTATTTCAAAGCAAAGTTTCTTTTTTGGAGATGGAGTCTCTTTCTGTCGCCCAGGCCAGAGTGCAGTGTCGCAATCTCAGCAACCTCCACTTCCTGGGTTCAAGCGATTCTCCTGCCTCAGCCTCCTGAGTAGCTGGGATTACAGGCATGTGCCATGAAGCCTGGCTAATTTTTTTTTTGTATTATTAGTAGAGACAGGATTTTGCCATGCTGGCCAGGCTGGTCTTGAACTCCTGATTTTAAGATACGCCTGCCTTGGCCTCCCAAAGTGCTAGAATTATAGGTGTGAGCCACTACGCCCAGCCTCAAAACAAAGTTTTTTTAAAAAAGTTTTCAATAGTGCATGAAAATTCCACATGCAAATTACATGGAATAACTAATTTGGCTGAATCATTAGGCTGGGAGTTGCTCCCTAGAATTTTATTCCCTGTAAATTCTGGGTTCAAGCTGGTTAGAACTGTGAGATTTCAAAGTAAATTGCTCTCTGAAGGCCCTGGTGGTCAGATATGACGATGGTCAGACTCAGCAGTGCTTTGTGTGCTCCAGTTTGCCCCTGCTTGTTTCCAAGCTCCTTTTCCCAACTCTAACCCCACTAAACAGCAGCAGCCCCAGGCTACCACCAGAAACTACGCAGTGATGCTCCCCTCCATGGCGGCACTCTGATGGCTGGATGAGCCCGGCATATAGATTCCCCTACAAGCTCTGACTTGTCCGCTTGCATCGGCAACTTTCTCTCTGTCCTCCCAACTCTTCTTTCCTCTAGACCTTCACTTTCCCAGCCACAGTTGTGTGGGGCCTAATTCCTAGAACAATCTCCTTACCATTGACTTGAGATGGCTCTCCTTCTCTGATGAAACCCTGACTAATCCACACTGTACAAAATTGTTCGCACACTGTGATATCAACTGTGTGGACATATATGTGTGTGAATGGAAGGTGAAGAAAAGATGCTAAAACATTAACATTTGTTGCCTCTGAGTGGTAGGACTAGAGATTATGTCTACTTTCTCCTTTATGGTTTTACGTATTTGTAAAGCTTCAAAATGAGCATTGTTATCATTACATGAATTATAGTTGCTATTTACTGAGTACATAAAATGGTCAGGGGTCAACAAACAAAAAAGTTTATAGAGATATTAACTGTTTTAGGCACTGCAGATCATTCCATCTCTGCAGTAATGAATCAATCTGCCATTGTAGCACAAAATCAGCCACAGACAATACATAAATGAATGGGCCTGGCTGTGTGCCAATAAAACTTTATTTGCAAAACCAGTGGCTGAACACATTTGGCCCAGGAGCTGTAGTTTGTCCATCTCTTTAGATCCTTTTATAAGGAGTATACACATGGGTTAATCATTTGATCCTCAAAGCCAACTTTTGAAGTAGAGATTTGTCTTATCCCTGCTTTGAGCAAACAAGCTGACCTGTTTGCACTGTTGGTAGAGGCTGAGCTCAGATATGAATCCAGCAATTCAACTCATGATCACTGGCTAGAATGCATTTTGTACATTACTTTTATTAAGAAAATAAATAAGAAAATATGTCTAAAGATAGGAAGGAATGGAAACCTCAATACTACAGAGTCTTCAACATACAACATTCTAACATTGCATTTTCTGAGGGCTGCTTAACTCTATCAAACACAACCTTTTTACTTACCCTTTTGTAAAAATATATTTAACCAGTCAACAAATTAGGGGGTTGGAGGTAGGGGTGTGGATTTAGCACACACCAATGATCTGACTCTCACCTTTGAAGTAAATGTAATTCACCAGCACCATCAAGACGTCCTTCTTGAGCTCACTGACCAAATCCACAATCTTCCCTCGAGTTTCCTTCTTGACGTGGTCGTTGATAAGCTGGATTGTGCCCACAGTGTCGTAGAAGTTGGTGTGGAAGAGTTTGGCCTCATAGAAGGCTGTGGTGTCATTCAGGAATTTTGCAAGGAACTTCAGGTTGTGGCTCAGGAACAGAGCACTGCCCACGCGTGTTTCCAGCCCATGACCGGGGAGGCTGATAGTGTGCAGGAGGTGCTGGAAGCCCCTGTGGATGTCGGACTCAGACAGCTCCGTGAGGTTGAAGCCCAGGCCCTCGAGGATCTGACTGCGGCTGTGTGAGCAGGCCCCCAGGGAAAGCATAGCGTAGGCGGCCGAGATGCTCAGGGGGGAGAAAAAGATGTTTTTCCCCGGGGTCTCCGAAGCGATCAGGTAGTAGAAGCGAAAGGCAAAGTCAGCATTGGCAGGGGCGATCTTGAGGCTGAGGGAGCCCTCACCTGTCTCCAGAATCTGCTGGTGGGAGCTGTTACTGCAACTCTCACCATCATGCTCAACGTGCAGCTGGCCATGAGAAAGGGCCAGTAGTCCAATCAGCAGGAGGAGCAGGTAGTCGATAAGATGCATCCTCTGCACTCTCAAGCCTATGGGAGGGAAGAGAATGCCCAGGAAATTCCCCCAGCAGAACACCTGGGCCTGCTGAGAAGGCGGGCAGTGGGCCAGCACCCAGAGATCATGAGTGACACCCTCAACTCCTGCAGATGAGCTTGTGAAAGGCAATGTAACGCCCACCACCTTCCACATGTATGGTGACAGCAACACTATTGGATGGCAATGCTTTAGACATACAAGGCACACTCCTCGCAACCATCATGTCATTGTGCTTCCCACCTGTGTGAGCTCTGCACAGCACTAGACTCCATTCTCACCCAACAGAGCAGGAAACAAAGACTCCCAAAGTGACTCACCCAAGTCACCTACCTGACAAATATCCTAGCCAGAACCCACATCCCCAGACTCAGGTGCTGCTTCTCCCACACTTCTTTTTCAGATGAGTTGATTTCATTAGCACAGTGATTTTGCACAGAGGATGGCAATCATCAGAGTTTATTTCAGTGTCTGCTCCACAAACATCTGTGGAGTGCTTTATATCGTTTACAAACCACTTTCATGCCATTTAGTTAGACTCTCCCACTCCTGTAGAGATCAGTAGAACTGGTCTTTGTATTGTTACCCCGTACAGATGAGGACATGGATGTTTAATAAGTGTCC
This sequence comes from Macaca thibetana thibetana, assembly GCF_024542745.1. Lineage (NCBI taxonomy): Eukaryota > Metazoa > Chordata > Mammalia > Primates > Cercopithecidae > Macaca > Macaca thibetana. The sequence continues at coordinate 13,025,362 of NC_065584.1, forward strand.
TCACTTATTAAAGTGAGGATCAGGACAAAGTTGCGGGGATAGAATTGGTACCCTTTTCATAATGAACATCTGTCCAAGACAGGATGCTCCAGTTTTTCCCCCACATCTGCTCCTGCCCCATCAAATGGTCCCACCAGTATCTGGTTGTCAGGCCAAAAAGCCTCTAGCCTTCTATCCACCCACAATCCATTTAATCCACTTCCATGGCCTGCAGGGTTGGGTTTATTTTATTTTATTTTATTTTTTGAGACAGGGTCTCACTCTGTCACCCAAGCTGGAGTGCAATGGTGTAATCATGGCTCACTGCAGCCTTGACTTCCTGAGCTCCAGTGATCCTCCCACTTCAGCCTTCCAAGTAGCTGTAACCACAGGCGTGCACAGCCACACCCAGCTAAATTTTTGTAGAGTCAGGGTCTCACCATGCTGCCCAAGCTGGTCTCCAACTCCTAGACTTTCCTGTAGGTTCTTCAGCCTCTCCCCCGCTCCACTGCTATGATCCTCAACCAGGGCTCGGAAAACTTTTTCTGCAAAGCGCCAGATAGTAATATCTGTGGTTTTGCAGACCACACAGTCTCTGCTGCCACTACTCAACTCTGCTGTGGCAGCTGGAAACAGTCTCAGACCAGACATGCATGAACAGGCGTGGCTGTGTTTCAGTGAAACTTCACTTATGGACACTGAAATGTGAATTTCATATTATTTTCCTATGTCACAAAATGTTGTTCCTCTATTGATTTTTCAACCCTTTGTATATTTACCTTTTATACTTATCACTTATATTTTATATTTATATTTTATATCTTGCATTCTTAGCTCATGGGCGGTGGGCCAGATTTGACCTACAAGCTGTGGTTTGTTGACCCCTGACCTAGACCCTTGCAGAAAGCTTCCTAGTCTTTCTGCTCTCTGTTCTCCACTCAGCAGTTGGAGGGATCATTTAGAAACATACACAGGACCGCATCACTCACAGACACACCTCCCCTCCGGCATGAACTCCCCAAGATCACCTGGATTGGGAGCCAGAAGACCTTGGCCCCCAGTCAGCGCTGCCCCGTACCAGCTGTGTGTCCCTGGGGGAGGCTTTTCTGGGTCTCCAGGCACAGTCACCCACCAGTGCCCATAGATCTGAGGACGGGGGCTTTCTAGCCTGAGTATTTCTCACCTCTAGCAAGAGTGACCAAGTGTCCCAGCTTGCCTGGGACTTTCCTGGTTTTAGCACTGAAAGTATGTCCTAGAAGAATTTTCAGTCTTGAGCAAAACAGAACAGTTTGTCACCCTCCCTCTAGAGGCTCTCTCGTCTCCATTGTCTCAGAGGGTTACTCACGGCACAGTCTGTCCTGGAGTGGACCCCCTGGGTAGCTGTCTCAGCTCTGTCTTGTCAAGCCCAGGAGGACTGGTCAAACCAGGCCTTCTCAGTACCACCCACTGTCTCCCAACCGGGTAATTATTAACAAACAGGCCACGGGCGCAGCACTGCCTAGACAAGGAAAACTCACCAGAAGTTACTTCACCCCCTCCCAAGAAGACACCCCACTTCCCACCTGGGGAACCCCAAGAGGGTTCACTTCTTCATGTTTGTACAGTGCATGGAGGTTCGCCTGGTGCTTGGTGCTCCCTGAGGGCCCGGGGAACCCCTTGGAAGGTCTGGTCTCCACCCGGCCCCTCACTGGCTGTGTGAAGTTGAGCTCATTTACTCCCTCTCTGAGCTTCAGTCATCCACCTCCCGCCTACAACATGAGGGGCTGGATCATACAGGGCAGCAAGCTCCAGCGCCTTCATAGACCAGCTAAGGAAGACTCCATGGTGCCACGGTGGGGAATGGTGGGGATGTGGGGAGACAGCCAGCTCTCTACAGGCCAGGCAAGACCCACTTGTGGGCGGGGCCTTGCAGCAGGGCCTCCAGTTTGCAATCCTGGACTCTGTGATTTCTGAGGATAGAGTCCACTGAGATCTCATAGGTCATACCATAAGGACAGTACATCCCAGGGCAAGGGTGGCATGGGGTGGGACCAGGAACCTCCTTTGGCCAGGAATTCAACTTGCATTTTTCTTCTTCAGCCATGGAATTGTTCTCTCCCCAGTAATCAAACCTCTGCACCTTTGCACCTTTATACTCTCCTGGGGCAGCCATTTCTCACACCATGTGGGGAAGGACTGCAGGGAGCAAAGTGGCCCTGGGTGTCCTGACTGAGATGACCATGACCATTCAGGCATCCTCTAGCAGACTTTCTGGGTGTGTTTCCAGCTTGCTGGGCCTTAAGGTAAGTGGAATATATACCACTGAGCAGCACAGTGGGCTGGGATCCCTGAGCGATGGAGACACATGGGATGGCAGAGCAAGCACAAGCACAGCCCTGGAACCAGCTGGCCTGAGGTCCAAAATGGGTCAACACCAGGACAAGAGAGGAAGCTGGCGGGTCAGGCAGAGTGAGAGCTACTGCCTCAGTGGATTCTCGCTTTCCCTCACTCATCTCTGTCTTTCTCTTGCCTACACACTCTAGGAGTACTATGCGTGGCCCATTTATAAATGAGACAATGTAAGCCTGAAGACATTGTTAGCTCAGATTCCAGAGTCAGAGTCTGCACTGGGGCCATTGAACATGAAGCTCATGTTCCTTCCCAGCACCTGCTGCTTCTCCATGTGGACAGACCTTTCCTGCCACCAGAATAGCAGCTCCTACTTTGCTCCCTGCTGTACCATGCACTAGAGCAGAATGTGGTGCAAGAGACATGCTCTATGGATGTTGACTGAGTGAGTCAGTGAGTGAAAGATGGCCATGGACTTTTGCTCTGATGGATATGAAAATACATCATTCCCCTTACAATGGTCTACAGTCTGGGGTTTTGCTCTTTTAGTCTTGCTTCTTCAGTGAGTTAGGGGCTGATGCTACAGATTCCAGAGGTTAGTATGTACTTGGCTACAGCCCAGGGGATGGACAGCTTGTCCCTGCCATGAGCACACAGTCACTGCCCTTTAGTTCCTAGTGCCTGCCCCTGGGACGCTCTGGACAGAGGTTGGGCTTTGGCATCAGACAGGCTCCCTCACTGCTGAGATGTGTGACTTCAGGCAAGTCACTCCACCTCTCCGAACCTCAGGTTTTCACCTGCCAAATGAGAGGCAATAATCACTAATCAGAAAAACTGATATGAAGGGCAGAGGCAGCACCCTCAAACCTTCCGAGCCCCACATCAGCCTCAATGGGTGCTACCTTCTTCCCTTCCCATCCCAGCAGTGGTGGACAGCCAGACTGTCTGTGTTGAATCTGGACTCCACCACTACTTAAGTTACCTAATTCTGCCTCAGTGTCCTCATCTGTAAACTGTGGGTAATAATTGCCCCTAAATCTCAGGGTTGTCAAGAAGAGTCAGCAAACTTACATCTGTAAAGTCCTAGAATAGCATCTGGCCATAGTGAGTGCAGTGGAAGCGTGAGTTAGTCCGTCGTATTATTCCAGATGGGTTGTACATTACTCATTTATCCCCAAAGGTGTACACATGGCTGAAACCATGTCGTTAAACTTTTTTGGAGTTGTGCTCCTGATTATCTCAAGAAAGTTTTGAACTCTCCCTGAAATATGCACAGATGCATGTTTTACAATTTAGGGAGATTCTTGAATCCCATGAAGTCTGTGCAGTCCCTGTGGGCTAGGGCAGTTATTTTTTCCTGCAAAGAGCAGGCCCATATAAAAGAAAGGTGGAAAGAACTCTCAGGCATGTAATGGGAGCCACTGACTTGGACCCTGCAGGAGAAGGAGGGAATGACTGCCATTGGTGTGGCTGCAGGCTGGGCTCAGTCGCTAGCTCCAGGCTCAGTCCTGCCTAGCAGTCTGGCTGCTTCTTGTCTTAAGGTCTCTGGGAAGGCTTCAGGATTGTTGAACCCTCGCCTATCACATCTTGAAGGCCAAGAGTTTCTTGTTAATCATCCGTAAGGTCCCAGAGGACAATGAATTGTGCCACAGTCATACCTGGGCACATCAGAACAGGCCTGGCCTATAGAAGATGCGTAACAGAAGCCAGTCATTGAATGAATGAATGAATGAATGAATGAAGAATGAATGAATGAAGAGATGCCAAAGGCCCCGCTCAAAGGTGCTGCTCAGGTGTTCCAGTGGCAAGATCCTAAAATCTGCAACACTCTCGGCAAGTACTGGTTTAAGGAAGCGGGGATCAGTTGCCTGACCAGGAAGGCCAGGGTGGATGTGGGGAAGAAGAGGGCTTGACTGTCTCTCTTTGCCCCTAGGAAATAGCACTGGGTCAGGTGGGGCAGCTGCTGTGACACCATTGATGTCTCCGGCAGGAAGCCAGTTTTTCCAGCATCCCAGAAGCTGCCTGAACTGTGCTGTAGGCATGAATCGCACGCACTCCCTGACACCCTCCTCTGCTCCACTGCATCCTAAATCATAGCCCAGCCCTTTCTCAATGGCTGTCTTGGTCTCCCATTCCAGCACAGGCTCCACTTATGCTGCCCTCCTGCTAACTGCTCCCAAACCCTTTCCCATTCCCTGGATTCCAAATGGAGCCAGGAATTTAATCTGCCCTTAAAAAGGCTGTCCTTGTTTTGAATTTGATGGGCAATGTAATAATAATAGTCATCATGAAAAATGTGGGAAAATAAAAAAATCTGGAGAAGAAAATAAAATCATTTGCAAACCTGGTGTTCAGCTTATGACTAGATATAATTGGTTTCCTTCCAGTCTTGTAAGAAATGGGTATGTGCTCATACAGAACAGCAACAACAAAGCTCTTCCAGTCTTGGTTTGGATGGAGGCACAAAGACTATAGATGGTATAGTCCAAAGAGAGCTCCATGCAAAAATTCCAGAGTAGGTTGTCAAGAACAGGTTTGATTCTTAATGATTCTTAAATGCTTTACTTATGTGAAAGAGGACTGAAAAGTGGTGAGAGGTGGGGACTGAGAAGGAATTACAAAGAGGAAAGAGGGAAGTGCTTCTCCCATGTTATCTTAAGAGTGCAGGGCTTCAACAAAACACTCATGCAACACAATATGTATCCCTGAAGTTAGAGAGGCTCAGGGGACTGGGGCTTGATGCTTGTCTGGAAATGCTAAAAGGTGTAGGTGGGCTGTTTAGACTCTCTAGGAACTCTACATCTAATTCTCTGTCCCTCTCTTAAACTCATCATTTTCTATCTGGCGTTTAGATACATGGATACACAGGATACCCATATGTCCTAGTTATGTATGGCTGGGAAACAAGCCACCCCAAATTTAGTGGCATAAAACAACAGCAGTTGTTTGTCATTATTATTGCTATCTCTACAGTTCTGGGAGTTGATTGGGCTCAGCTGGGTGGTTTTTGCTCAGGGTGTCTTATGAGGTTGCAGTTGGACAGGAGCTGAGACTAGAGTCATCTTTAAGGTGGATATGCTTTCAGACCACCACATGTGATGTCCCTGTTGGACTATGGGATTTTAGGAAGCAAGGAAAGTGTTTTATTCCTTTTTCTTCCTGAATTTGTGTCTTTCCCTCTAACTTTCATAGCTTAGCACATTGCTTAGCATAGAACAAGTCCTATGTTAGGGTCTGTTGAATAAAAAACAATAATTAGACTTCATTCAGGATCATCCTGGTGGATGGGAGGCAAGACTAGATTGCAGCTGTGACTCGGATGGACAGAGCAGCATGCGGAGGCTTGCAGGGTGAATTTTAGTGCCAAAATGACTTCAAGAACAAACCAGGAATCCTGATAGGACACACAGACCCTCTGAAGGAAGTGGACTGCCCCTGCAGAACCGGGAGTCACCCCAAATACTGTGAGCACCCAAACTGCGGAAATGGGAAAGGGAGACCCTCCGCTATGAAACACATATCCCTACTGGGGAAAATGGAGGCGTAGTTTGTGGGAGAAGTTTCTGACCTTACCTGGAGTTGAGTCAATTTAGAGAGCCAAGAGAAATACAGGGGTAGAGAAAGCAGTGGGAAAGGCCCTGGGAGCTTGCTGGATCCCCAAGCAGGCTATTCCTGCCTGGCACCACAGGAGCCCTTCGGGAGAGTGGCCAGAGGTGTGGGGGAAAATGCCACAGGGAGAAGGAAGTCTCCAGCTGAAATTTGTAACAACTTGAAGAGGGCAAGAAGCTTCCTGGCCAGAAGTCAGGGAAGGGTGCAAATCCAGTGTGCAGACTCCACAGGTAGGGGAAGAACCAAAGCCCTGTTCTTTCACAGTTGGGAGGTGGGTAACCTGGGGCAAGTTCTCAAGCCCTGCTCACCCACTGCCTGGAAACAGACTCAGGGCTGTTAGCAGGGGCATGGTGGGAGTGAGACTGGCCCTTCAGATTGTTTGGGAGCTGGGTGAGGCCTGTGACTGCTGGCTTTCCCCCACTTTCCTGACCACCTGCATGACTCAGTAGAGGCAGCCGTAATCCTCCTAGGTACACAACTCCATTGACATGGGAACCTCACTTCCATCCCACACAGCAGCCATAACAAGGTCCACCCAAGGAAAGTCAGAGCTCAGACACACCTAGCCCTGCCCCTCGATGGAGCTTCCCTATCCTCCCTAATAGCTGAAAACAGAGAACATATACTCTTGGGAGTTCTAGAACCCCACCACGACCAGTTCCTTTCCATACTACCACAACTGATGCTCTCTGGAAAGCACCAGCTCCTGGCAGAAGGCCAACCAATACAAAAATAGAACATTAAACCACCAAAGCTAAACATCCTCACAGAGTCCATTTCATACCCCTGCCACCTCCACCAAAACAGGCGCTGGTATCCATGACTGAGACCCACAGACGGTTCACATTACAGGACTCTGTGCAGACAACCCCCAGTACCAGCCTGGAGCCAGGCAGACTTGCTGGGTGGCTAGACTCGGAAGAAAGATATCACTGCAGCTTGGCTCGCAGGAAGCCACATCCATAGGAAAAGGGGGAGAGTACTACATCAAGGGAACACAGTGTGGAACAAAAGAATCTGAACAACAGCCTTCAGCCCTAGACCTTCCCTCTGACGGAGCCTACCCAAATGAGAAGGAACCAGAAAACCAACTCTGGTAATATGACAAAACAGGGCTCTTCAACACCCACCCCCCCATCCCACCACCCCACACTAGCTCACCAGTAATGGATCCAAACTAAGAAGTAATCCCTGATTTATCTAAAAAAGAATTCAGGAGGTTAGTTATTAATCTAATCAGGGAGGCACCAGAGAAAGGTGAAGTCCAATGCAAGGAAATAAAAAAATAATACAAGAAGTGAAGGGAGAAATACTAGAGGAAATAGATGGCATTAAAAAAAAAATCAAAACTTCAGGCAACATTGAACACACTGATAGGCAACATTGAATACTGGATAGAAATACAAAATGCTCTGGAAAGTCTTACAATAGAATTGAACAAGTAGAAGAAAGAAATTCAGAGTTCAAAGACAGGTCTTCAAATTAACTCAATCCAACAAAGACAAAGAAAAAAGAATAAGAAAATATGAACAAAGCCTCCAAGAAGTGTGGGATTATGTTAAATGACCAAACCTAACAATAATTGGTGTTCCTGAGGAAGAAGAGAATATTCTCTGGGAATAATCAAGGAAATCTTCCCCAGTCTTGCTAAAGACCTAAATATCCAAATATAAGAAGCACAAAGAACACCTGGGAAATTCATTGCAAAAGATAATCACCTAGGCACATTGTCATCAGGGTTATCTAAAGTTAAGACAAAGAAAAGAATTTTAAGAGCTGTGACACAAAACCACCAGGCAACCTATAAAGGCAAACTCATCAGATTAACAGCAGATTTCTCAGCAGAGAAATCTACAAGCTAAAAGGGATTGGGGCCCTATCTTCAGCCTTCTCAAACAAAACAATTTTCAGCCAAACATGTTTATCTAGTGATATTAAGCATCAGCAAAAAAGGTAAAATACTTAGGAATATACCTAACCAAGGAGGCAAAAGACCTCTATTAGGAAAACTACAAAACACTCCTGAAAGAAATCACAGATGACAAAAACAAATGAAAACAAACACATCTCATGCTTATGGATGGGTAGTATCAATATTGTGAAAATGACCATACTACCAAAAACATTCTACAAATTCAAGGCAATCCCCATCAAAATACCACCATCATTTTTCACAGAACTAGGAAAAACAATTCTAAAATTGACATGGAACTAAAAAAAGTGCCTGCATAGCCAAAGCAAGACTAAACAAAAAGAATAAATCTGGGGGCATCACACTACCTGATTTCAAGCTATACTGTAAGACCATAGTCACCAAAACAGCATGGTACTGGTTTAAAAATAGGCACATAGACCAATGGAACAGAATAGAGAGCCTAGAAATAAATCCAAATACTTACAGCCAACTGATCTTTGACAAAGCAAACAAAAACATAAACTGGGGGAAAGGACACCCTTTTCAGAAACGGTGCTGGGATAATTAGCTACACGTAGAAGAATGAAACTGGATCCTCGTCTCTCATCTTAATACAAAAATCAAGTCAAGATGGATTAAGGACTTAAATCTAAGACCTGAAACTATAAAAATTCTGGAAGATAATATTGAAAAAACCCTTCTAGACATTGGCTTAGGCAAGAGTTTCATGACCAAGGACCCAAAAACAAATGCAATAAAAACAAAGATAAATAGTTGGGACCTAATTAAACTAAAGAGCTTTTGCATGGCAAAAGGACCCATCAGCAGAGCAAACAGCCCACAGAGTGGGAGAAAATTTTCACAATCTATACATCTGACAAAGAACTAATATCCAGAATCTACAGTGAACTCAAACACATCTGTAAGAACAAAACAAACAATCCCATCAAAAAGTGGGCTAACGATATGAATAGACAATTCTCAAAAGAAGATATACAAATGGCCAAGAAACATATGAAAAAATCCTCAATGTCACTAATGATCAGGGAAATGCAAATCAAAACCACAATGTGTTACCACCTTACTACTGCAAGAATGGCCATAATCATAAAATCAAAAAACAATAGATGTTGGCATGGATGCAGTGAACAGAGACCACATCTGCACAGCTGGTGGGAATGTAAATGAGTACAGCCACTATGGAAAATAGTGTGGAAATTCCTTAAAGAACTAAAAGTAGAACTACCATTTGATCCAGCAATCCCTCTACTGGGTAACTACCCAGAGGAAAAGAAGTCATTATATGAAAAAGATACTTGCACACACATGTTTATAGTAGCACAATTTGCAATTGCAAAATCATGGAAGCAACCCAAATGCCCATCAGTGAATGGGTGAAGAAACTGTAGTAGGTATTCACAATGGAATACTACTCAGTCATAAAAAGGAATGAATTAACGGCATTTGCAGCGACCTTGATGAGACTGGAGACTTTATCCTAAGTGAGGTAATTCAGGAATGGAAAATCAAACATCGCATGTTCTCATTCATACGTGGGAACTAAGTTATGAGGATATACAGGCATAAGAACGATAAAGTGGACTTTGGGAACTTGGGGGAAGGGTGGGAGGGAGGCGAGGGATAAAAGACTACAAATATGGTACAGTGTATACTGCTCGGGTGATGTGTGTACCAAAATCTCACAAATCACCACTGAAGAACTTACTCATGTAACCAAATACCACCTGTATCCCAATAACCTATGGAAAAAAATAATAAAAATAACTATAATAATAACTACAACAAAACCAGCTCCTGTTTGTTGAGTTTTTGCAATGTACTGGGTCTTGTGTTTGATGATGTATTGACATTAAATCATCCTGGGAATCCCAACAGACATGCTTTATCCTCATTAAAGAGAGGAGGTGGTGGAGGCCCAGGGGGGGCTAAATATCTTCCTTGAGGTCATACAGCTCCTATATGGGAAAACTTAGATTTGAACCCAGAAATTTCTTTTCACCTCCACCTTGACTAGTACTGTTAGAAAGGAAATTTAATCTCAACCAATTGTGCAGCCACCCAGGGGCAGTCCCAACCCACACTTTCCTCTCAAAGAGGATAGGACTCTTTTCTTGGGTTATGTGGGTAGAGTGAGTCCCCTGTGGGCCTGTGACCCTGCAGGAAGCTGTGCATCTCCCAGGGAAATTCTGCTACCCTGAGGCCACACCCACAGTCACGGAGGCTAGGCCACTGCCCCCTAAGAACACAGAGGTGGAAACCAAAGAATTCAGCTGCTTTTTGCCCAAGACCAACATTCCTCAAAATGTGACGCTGGAGTCCTCCATAAGAGAGGTACTCGTTAATTATTTTTGAGACAGAATCTTGCTCTGTCACCCAGGCTGGAGGTCAGTGGCACGATCTTGGCTCACTACAGCCTCAACCTCCTGGGCTCAGATGATTCTCCCACCACAGCCTCCCAAGTAACTGGGACTTCAGGCATGCACCACCACGCCCAGCTAATTTTTGTACTTTTTGTAGAGACGAGGGTTTCACTGTGTTACCCAGGCTGGTCCGGAACTCCTGGGCTCAAGCCATCCATCCACCTTGGCCTCCCAAAATGCTAGGAGCCACTGTGCCTGGCCTAGAAGTTGTAATTAAAAGCAAAGAACCACAGGTTTTCCCCCAAGTCTCTTGAATCAGAATCACGGGTGTGGGCGTGCAGGGCGGGTCTTGGTGGGGGGGGCGGGGGGGCCTGCACTTAATTCTTTCCCCAAGGGAGTCTTCAGAATCACCCACCGTCTCAGGGCAAGCGCTTGGCGGGGCCTGATCGCTGCAGTTTGAACTTTCACCACCAGAGGGCGCACCTCCATTTCTTAACCGCGCTGGCACCACCTCCACCTTTAGGCGCTCCTAAAACCCGCGCCCTGGGACTTTGGGTGGGAAACGGTGGCTTTTGCGTTTGGGAACACAGGGTTAGTCCTCTACTATTCTGAAAGTGTTAACACTAGCTCATCTAGCCAAACACCCCCTCTTACGTGAGGGACAGAACTTGACTAAGGCAAGTTAATGGAGGAGCTGGGCTCAGAAAGATTCGCAACAGCAGGGTCCACACCACACAGGCCCCTTCCTCTCCTGAGCTTAGACTTGTCGAAGGTTGGAGGGGAAAGAGAAATAGCCTCTGGCCCCGTGGGGAGAAGACTTCAGAGGACCCTGCGTTCATTCGTTCATTGATTCATGCACTTGTTCTCAGCTGCTTACTGAGCTCCTGCTGCAGTGAGCAAAATCACCCTGTTTTGGTTGGTGGGAGCCGCCCCTGCAGCTGCACAGTGTGGGTGGGCTCTGAAGAGGAGAGCAGGAGCTGGGATTGACGGCAATGGGGACTCGCTCCAGCTGGGGGAGGGGGCCTTCAGGAAGGGCTTCCTGGAGAAGGAGCGTTTGAGCTGAGCAGAATGACAAGGAGGTACCAAGTGTGGAACAGTGTTCCAGGTAAGGGAATAGCATGGGCAAATGTCCTGCAGAAGTATGGAGCATGGAATGATGATGGCTGTGCTCGGGGGCCGGGGCACATCCAGGACACAGACGTGAGCAACCTTGACCTTAGAGAGCAGCAAGGACATGGTGAGGCAGCCCCAGGTGCGGCCATAGGCCGTAGAGCAAGGGGAGGGAAGGGGAGATAGGGGCAGGCATCGTGGAGGAGGGGGTGTTAGGTTGATCCCGATTTGGTTTGATTTGAGGACGCTGATTCTGGCCATGCAGAGCAGGTATCACCTTAGCCATGAGGATTTTCTAACTGATGCTGAGCTGGTGATTTCAGAAGGCAGAGATATTTCTGAACTGAGGAGGGAGGGAGGGGATGGCGATTTCTGTTCTTCAAGGGCCTGCTTCATCCTCCAAACCCTATCCCTCTGCCCACCATGGCTGTAGCCCAGCCTTGCCGCCCTTCCTACCCCAGGCTTCCTGCATACGCTGCGGTCTCTATGCAGTGCTAACCAAAGTCCAGACTCAGAGCAAACACCTGACCTTCTGCCCTGTCCTTCTGAATCCCTCAACTCAGGGCCTCCTAGGTCTCAGTGCTTTGGAGCTGTTGTGGATTGTAGCGTAAGGAGAGGAGCAGGTTTTCCAAACTCCTGTGCGGCTATGAAGGACTTGCAGCAGGCCCTTGGAATGCAATCTGACTCCGTTTCTCGATGCTTGGCTGCTGACAGCTTTTAATCTTGGTTCCTCCCTCTCCCCTTTCTGCCCCACCTCTGGGCCCACTGATGGGATAGCCCAGTGCTTCTCAAACTGTGCTTGGGAGTTCTCACCCCAGCCCCACACACTAACCACCATAAAACACCAAGACAGTCAGTCTTCCTTCCGTGATTTCTCAAGCCATGTTCAGAGCACCTTAGGCAACCTGCCCTGCCGTCCTGAGAAGCCTCATAGGGTGAGCATTAGATCTTTCTATATCCTCGGGTGCATGTGTGTTGCTGTTGGTCTCAACATCCAGATCAAATTTGAGTGGGAGGTGTCCATCCTGCCTCTGGGTTGCAATCACCTTCCCTCTTCAGGATCTGCCCCGATACCTTGCACAGTCCCTAAGGCCATGGCCTGGGCTGTGCGTCTGTCCATGTATTAATCCATTCTCAAGCTGCTAACAAAGACATCCCTGAGACTGGCTAATTTATAAAGGAAAGAGGTTTAATGGACTCACAGTTCCACATGGCTGGGGAGGCCTCACCATCATAGCAGAAGGTGAAGGAAGAGCAAAGTCACATCTTACATGGCAGCAGGCAAGAGAGCATGTGCAGAGGAAGCGCTCTTTATAAAACCATCAGATCTCCCGAGACTTACTCACTGTCATGAGAACAGCACAGGAAAAACCCACCCCCATGATTCAATTACCTCCCACCAGGTCTCTCCCATGACACGTGTGGATTATGGGCACTACAATTCAAGATGAGATTTGGGTGGGGACACAGCCAGACCGTATCAGTCCCTCTGGCTGGAGCTAGCAGCATACCTGAATGATAGGCCACTGAGTCTCTGTCCTGGAAAGTGAGATTTGAACGTGAGGAAAACAGTGAGCAAGACTCTTGAGTGCTGAGTTGCGGTTGCAGGAGAGCCTCAAAAGACAGCCCATAGCCCCCTGCGGCTGAGTCCCCAGAGCTGGCTTTTCTGTGATCCAGTCCTTCCATGCTCTGTGAGGCTCACCCACAACCTGGCAGCCCTTCCAATATTTTTGTGTGTTTATTTGTTTAAGCAATCCAAAAGGGTCTCTAAGATTATATTTTTGTAAGTATAACTTACAAAGTTATACTTTGTAACCGAAAGAAGTATAACTAGCACAGGTATTAGCATATTTCACAAGTTGGGCTGATATTCTCCCTCAATTTTGTCCTTAGTATTAGTTTCCACAGCAAACTCATCCTTTATCTTAGTCCATCATTGTGCTTAGCCTTTTCGTGGATGATTGTAATCCTCAAATTAGTGGCACTCAGTGAGGCCTGATCCCATGGAGTAAACATTTATCCAAGTCTTTTTGGTGGCATCTGGGAAGGGATTTGTCCCTGTGGCGGATGATATATGGCTTCAAGGCCTTTGCTGCTCTTCCCATAAAAGGTGGAGTCTATTTCCTCTTTCTCTGAGTTTAGACATCAGTTGTGGCTTGTCTTAATACTATGGGAGAAGTGATACAACGTGAGGCTTAGCCTTAAGTTCTGCAGCTTCTGCTTTTACATGCTGGAATGCTCCTTTTGGGAAGCCAGCTGCCGTGTATGAAATCCGAATGATCTGGAACTGCCATGTTGTGAGGAAGCCCAAGCTAACCAAATAGAGAGAGCGGTCTCATGGAAGAACACTTAGGCCCCAGACATGTGAGCAAAACCTCTGTGGCCTTCCAGGCCAGCTCAGCCAGTCATGGTATGAATGCAGCTAAGTGAACGACTCTGGCTGGCACTACATGGAGCCAAAGAACCGCTTGGCTAAGTCCTGAATTCCTAACCTACTGAATCTTCAGCAAATAAAGCCATTGTTGTTTTCAGCCACTGAGATTTGGGGTCATCTGTTACATTGCAATGGATTCTCCAAACAGTACCACACTTAAAAGACTTTTCAAGTCATTGTTCCTTTTCCTTTTTCTTTTTGAAGAACTCCAAAGCATAGCTTGCCTGACAGATACTACATAACCCAACATCACACCTGGATAAATGATGTTCCCATGGACTAGAAGGCTGAGATCTGGAAAGGAGACGTGGGGCCAGTTACTTAATCACTGGTTATTTATTGAGTACCTACTTTGTGGCAGTCACTGTGCAAGGCTCTGGAAATTGAGCATTGAGCAGGACAAAGTTTCTACCCTTGTGGAATGTATATTCTAGACAGAGTGGTGGGCAGTAAACAAATAAACAAATAATAGAATTTCAGCTTGTGCTAAGTGCCAGAAGAAGTCCAGCGGGGAGCAGGAGATAAAGAGTAATTAGGGGCAAAAGGTCAGTGACGTCCACTCTGAGGAAGTGGCATCTGAACCAAGAGCTGCATGGAGGGAGAGGACAAACCATATGAACAAGCATGGCTGAGCATTGTGGGCTCAGGGAAGAGCACAGGTTTCCCAGGCCACACAAGAAGTCAGCAGCAGAAGGAGGTGGCCGGGGCACCTAGGCCACACCAGGAAGTCTCTGGAGAAGAGGTAGCCTCTGCTTCATTCAGATGCCACAGCACCCGTTGCCGTGGAAACCATCTTGCAAAGAAAGTGATGGTCTCTGGCTCAGCAGCACCATAGAAACCGCAAGGAGGGAGACGGTGAGGGGGTGGGTGCAGGGGGAGAACTGGGCGGTTGCCAACCTCCAAAAGGTGTGTGGGTGGGAAGACGAAAGGCTTCGGAGACAACTAGCTGAGCATCACACACAGCTGAAATGACGGGTTGCACTGCAGGGATGACTGGGTTGGATAAGCCTGCTGAGAGCTTGATCATAGTAAGTTAAAAAATTTTAAAAAAACAAAGGCAAACAACCTAAGGAACAGCAAGGCTACTCACATGGTGGGCTTGTGGCTCTGATTAGTCAGATGCCAGGCTGGCTGGACAGCGGGAGGGGATGGACCTGCCAATGACGTGCATTCCTGGTGGAAGTCGCTGCCCGCCCTCAGCTGGAGGCTGGAGAGAGGCCCCTCCCCACAGGGCCAGATCAGCCCAGCATGGGACACACATTTACTAAAACACGGGGTCCTGGCAGCACTGAGGGAGCCCCTCCCTAGGGGCGGTCCCTGGTGGAGGGAGCTGGAGAGAAACTGAACTGGATCATGGGGGTAGGGGAGTGGCTGCCTGAAGCCACCCACCCCGGCTCAGATGAATGTCCTGGGAACAGGAGTCAGGAGGCCTGGATTCCAGTTCTACGTCTGCCATTGGTCACTAAGTTGTCTTCAGCAAGTCACATTCTCTCTCTGGGCCTCAGTTTCCTCCTCTGTAAATCAAGGTGGCTGGACCAGGAAAGGGTTGTAAACTGGACCATCTGGGGCCAGGTCATTAACATGACAAGGAGGCAGGTCACAGGAGCTCAGAGGAGAGCCTGCTGTCAGCTTCAGGAGGACCAGGATCCCTGACTGTGCCACTGCCATGTACATCACCAGTGCCTGGGGCTGTGTCCACATGGCACAGATGCTCCTTGAATACTTGTTAGAGGTGTAGATGAAACTGTGTGTCCAGTCTAATGACCATGTCAACGGATCTCCTGATTACACCAAAGAAGTTGGAAATTTGGGCATTTTAAATTATAAACTATCCCAATTTTTAACTGTGGACCTCTAATTTCAGTAAGTTAGGGACATTTGTACATACCAAACAGTATAGGTTTGTGTACGTTCAGCTTAAAGATCTTCAAGGCCTTTTCCAACTCTGCATTCTTTGGGGGATGAAAATGTTCATGTCACACTTGATCCCATAAAGGATTTGAGGCAGCTTTGAAGACCTCCCCAGTTTAAATTAAAAAAAATTAAAATTAGGCCGGGCATAGTGGCTCATGCCTGTAATCCCAGCACTTTGGGAGGCCGAGGCAGGTGGATCACCTGAGGTCAGAAGTTCGAGACCAGCCTGGCCAACATGGCAAAACTCTGTCTCTACTAAAAATACAAAAATTAGCCAGACGTGGTGGCGCACACCTATAATCCCAGCTACCTGGAAAGCCGAGGTAGGAGAATTGCTTGAACCCAGGAGGTGGAGGCTGCAGTGAGCCGAGATCATGCCACTGCACTCCCCCAAAAAAAATTAAAATTAAAAAGGCATACCTAAACAATCAGGAGAGATAAATCAAAACAGAATGCTGATCAAAGCAGTTATAAAAGAGAACAAAAGTAGAGGACTTACCCTACCTGACTTCAGGACTGACTACAAAGAACTGGTCAAGGAATTAGAACAGAATGCTGCAGCCAGGAGGCTGTGTGGACTCAGTGTGTAGACAGTGCGTGTTTACAGCTCGAAGGCGTCATGCAGCTATTTGCCTCCAAGTTTCCAAGAGACCAAGGTCAAAAGCGTCATTCTCACTGTTATGATGAGAAAGGGATACTGGTTCTTCATGTCCCAGCCCCTAACTTGGAAGGAAAATTCTGACTTCAGAACATCCTGTGGCTCCTGCTGGTCGCACACCCACCTTCTCCTGCTTCAGGGCTGGACATGCCTGGGAAGGGCAGAGCCGGGGACCTGGGACTTATTCTTGGCAGCTCTGCCCTTAAATGAGAAGCAAGGGCTCCTTCTAATCCATGCCAGGTTGGCCTCACCATTCAGGATCACCCAGACAGCACCACCTGGCCCTGCCAGGATTACTCGTAGATTGCAGATCCCACCCCGCGGGTGCTGACTCAGCAGACCAGGAGGGGGCGGGGTGGGGGGGGGGTGGGGGGGGTGGGCCAGGGATGTTTATTTGACTTGGTCTCTAGGGTGACGGGATGCCCATAGGGTTTGGGGATTTCTGGAGCAGCCAAGAGCAGGCCAGCACAGTTGTGCCATTGGGGGAACTCAGTGCATGTGTCAGGGATGCCAGGACACCCCTCAGGTGTCTCACCAACCTCATGACCAGCTCCCAAAGTGGCAGAGGGGGCAAAGAGAAGCTGTGGTTGCCAGGAATGCCTTGGATTTAGATCTAGATTTCGACCTAGACAGCTCTGCTTTTCCATCTCCACGCCATGTCTCTGTAGGTGTTCACACCCGTGTGTAGCTGGTTACAGACAGGCCTGCACACGCTTCTACCTGCAGTTATCTCTCTCTTTCTATGGACATGGGTGATTTATGTTACACAGAGAGCCATGCATGCATAGAGTACTATATGACACATGTGAACACACACACACAGAGGAGGAGAGAGGAGATAGTAACTTATGACTTCATAAAAACAGGGCCCCCACATGCTAACATTGCTGGATTTTCTTCCCGCAGGAGGCCGGCTGGTGAATGGGCCTCAGGAAGTGGCAGTCAGGCCTCTGTAGGAGGCATTTGATTAAGGCCTGCTGGTGTCGTGGGGCATAGCATGTTTGGGGCACCTACAGATACAGAGGCGCAGGCAGTGATGGCAGACAGAGGCTTGGGGTGCCCCGACGTTCAAGGCACACACGTTCTGCAGGTGGCATCACACCATCACACAGGAGTCTTCTTAGACTTGAGTCCTGTCCTTGCAGACGGGCTGGAGGTCCTCCACAGGGGGACAGGGTCATGCGCAAGCCACCTTCCTCAGCAAGCACTTTCTGGAAGCTAATGCTCTTTTCCTCTTGGTAGGCCCTGACCTTCAGGGCTCTCGGCAGACACCCCTGAACCTGGGATCCACACATCCTCTGTTGGTGGAAGAGCAGGCATGGGGAAGCAGGACTTTCTCAGGCTCTGGTGTTTGATCTGATTTGGGGGTCTACCCTGTCCACGTCCCCAGAAGCCTGTGGCAAGAAGTGCTTCCCTTCATATCGCACGACCACGCAGGTGCTCTCAATGCAGAGGCCACTGTGGGAGGGTGACGTGTCAGCGCCTGATTCCTGGGCTATAGTCAAAGCACTGCTTCTTCCTTCCAGTTGGAAACGCTTGTCTCAGTGAGTCATGGCACACGCTTTCTGCCTACTTACCAGTACATGATCAATTCTAGGCCTTGGAGGGGACACCTCTGTCTCTCCTCCCACGCACCCTCTGGCTCCAGGCAGCTGTGCTGTGCAAAATTTGCAGTTGGACAGAACTTCCATCAAGTCAGGCCCTACCACTGCTGTGTGCATGCCCAGGGGCAAGTGATTTCTCCAGCTGGGACTCAGTTTTCACATCTGGAAAATGGGAACCACCCTTCCTACCACAGAAGGTTGCTCTGAGGATTAGCTGGAAGAAGTAACCTAAAAGGGCTTTGTGAATTTTCAAGTTTTGCCCAAATGTACGGCCTGTGGGTACTCTATCTCCAACAGTTGTCACCCGAAGCACTGTGGTTGAAAGACGGTGAAAGTCGGTGCCCATGGTCCCAGGATACCTTCCTTCTTTTCCAGGAGCTGCTACTCTGCCATTCACCAGGTCTCCATTCACTGACTGCAACATTGGGTCCTTGAGGGAGGGAGGACAAGGCTTTGGGTTGCCAGAAGACGGCACAGAAATGCTTCTAAGGCTTCTGCAGATGCTGGCTTCCCTGTGTTTCCTGATTTACTCTCACAGCTGGATGACACTGGGGCTGAGAGGGACCTTAGAGCCATGGTTCCCAGCAGGGGGCAATTTTTGCTCCCTCTGGGGACATTTCTGGTTTTCACAACTGGAGGGGGGTGCTAGTGGCATCCAGGAGATACCAGGAATGCTGCTGGACATCCTAGCATGTACAGGACAGCCCTCCATGAGAACGGATTATCCAGCCCAAAATGTCAATCATGCTGAGCCTGGAAAACTCCAGTTTACCGATAGATGAACCGAGGCCACAGTGGGGTAGCCTAGCAGTGTGTTGGCTTCCCACCATGGTTTCAGGATGTGGTTATAGGATGGGAAGAAACCTCTGCGTGGCTGAGGTTTGAAGCACTGTGCACCATATTCTAAATAGTGTGCTTGTTAAGGAGTTGCATCCCATCACACACTGTCTTGCCCTCACCTTTGTGATGGTCAGAGCTGAGGGAGGCAAGGCCTTTTGGACATCATGAAATTAACTGGTCAATCAACAGACCTCCTTGTCCCTCTGAATGTTCAGGACGCCCTGCACCTCTGTGCTTTGCACAATCTGTTCACCCTCCAGCACAATCCCAGCTCTGCTTGCTTCACTCGACCCATGCATCTCCTTGAAGACCCCACTCAGACATCGTCCTTCCGGAAAAACTTTCCTGATTATTGGCCCTGCCCTGGCCTGGGCTCCTCTCCCATGACACACTGTCCTTTATTGCCCTACTGTGTGGAAGCCACAGGTTCTGAAAAGAGGAGGGCAGGAGAATGGAGCTGGGTTTCGAAGAGAAGCAAAGGTACAGATGGAGAGGTGGGGCAAAGCAGGGCAGATTCCCCGGAGCTTGTTCCCCAGGATCTCAGCTTCTCTCTCCATCCCATGCACATACTTCTCACTCCACAAAACTGAGAGTTCTGTAAAAGCCTCAGAAGTTCCATCAACACACAAAGCCTGTGAGTTTGGCTTTATGTCCTTGGAGGTTCTCATACGCATAAAATATCTAGATGTATTTAACCAGGCTATCTTAGAACTGATCACATTACAGTGACCTAAGCACATTATATTTTTAAAAACAACATTTTGGGCATCTCTAATTTCAACAAATGGGGGGTCTCAAACACAGTGCCTGATATTCTACTGGGCATTGTCCATACCTTTTCCTGTCAAACTGCATAACTTCCTTTGAAGGTTAAAGCAGATGATTCGTTTTGTAGATGAAAAAACTGAGACTTGGGTGAGGTAAGGTGGCCCAGGACACACAGCTGATAGGTGACATGGGAGTGGAATCTGAGCTGGTTTCCACTCTTTCCAAGTCCTCTGGGTCCTAGCATCCACTTCCCAAGGTAAGGGAAGGGAAGTGACTATAGCAACGATGGAATGAAATAAAGTGCAGTGCATGACAGTATCGCTCTCTTCTCCACAACTCTTCCCCACTGCCACCAGCTGCACCGTTGCTGACTCATGCTCCCTTTTATTTCCCAGGGGTGGTGTCTCCTTTACTGCTTTGGGAAAAAGAAATAAACAAATTAACTGAAAGAAATGCATCTGCCCAGGCCTGCCACCTTCCACTGGGATATTTCTGGTTCCTTTCATCTTTACTTTGCCTCTGCCCTCATGGTCCTACCCCGGGCTGACCCTCCTCTGCGGGTTCACTTTCATAGCTTCCTGACACATTTCTTGCCTTCCATACTCTCATTGGCTCTAGGCTGCAGGCTGCTTGATGGCAGAGGGCCTGGTTTCAGTGTCTCTCCCCAGTGCATTCCCCAGTAGTGCTCAGGAAGTCAGCTCAATTGACTTCTCCACACTGCAGGTGGATGATGGCTGTAGGTGCATCTCAGCACCACCTCTTGAAAAGCTCTTCTAATGGTTGCCTGGAGCACTGAGCTCAGTAGCACAGAATTCTAGGATTGACTACTAATGTCTGCTACTGGAGCAGAATAAGAGGATGAGAAATTCAGCCTGTTTGCTGGTCCTAGAATAGAGGATCAAAATACTGGGAGGAAAAGGTTGGGTTAGAGAGGATTTTCCTTATAAATCATAAGTCCTCTGAACTGATTCACTGTAAAACAAATAAACATCAAGATGCATTTAGAGGGTCATAATAAACAGTGGAAAATGGGTCATAAAGATTGGTTACAGAGATGTTTCAGTGTTTAATCTTTTGGGGCAGTGGTATTGTCTGGTTATGTGACCCCACCCAAATCTCATCTTGAATTGTAATCCAAATTGTAATCTCCATGTGTTGGGGAAGGGAAATCATGGGAGGTGATTAGATCATGGTGGCGGTCCCCCCATGCTGTCCTCGTGATAGTGAGTTCTCACGAGATCTGATGGTTTTCTAAGGGGTTTTTCCCCACTTCACTCAGCACTTCTCTCTCCTGCTGCTCTGTGAAGAGGTGCCCTTTGCCATGATTGTAAGTTTCCTGAGGCCTCCTCAGCCATGTGGATCTGTAAGTCAATTAAGCCTCCTTCCTTTATAAATTACCCAGTCTTGAGTATTTATTCATAGAAGCATGAAAGGGATGCTTACATTGTAACAAGATGGAGGCCCCTTTGCTGGCCAGAATTACTTTTCCAATGAACTCTGCCTTTGAGGAGGTGCTGATAGTTGCTCAGTTTGGTGCATCCAGTTACATTGTTGCTCACCACTCAGTCTGTGGCATTGAAAGCCTCACACCCCATTATATCCTGACTTCCATCTCTGCTACTGCTCAGCTTGACCAAGTCCCAGGCTAGCCTCAGGTTGCTTATCTGTGAAATAGGAGTAATAATTCTCTTGCAGCACTGTTGGCCAGATTTTCTGAGGTAAGGAAGGAGACATGTTTCATGAGCTTCAAAGAGCCACATACCTGTCAGGACCCATTTATGAACTGGGCAGCCACTGAACGATGTCATCATGAGGTAGGAGCCCCACAGGACTTATTGTTAAAACTGCAACTACTTTTACACCAACCTGATAATATTTCCCAGTCTCTGATGGATGAAGTGAAAAAATCAGCAGGAACCAGCAGGTGGTGCTGAAGGCAACCTCTAGTTGCCCTCACTGCTTATCAGCATAAGATACTCCCACCAGCGCCATGATAGGTTACAAATGACGTGTCAGTAACCCAGAAGTTACCACCCCTTTCCATGGTGACAACCTGGAAATTACTGCCCCTTTCCTAGAGAGTTCTAAATAACCCACCTCTCAATTTGCATTAACCTGCCCCTTAATTTGCATGTAATTGAAGTTGGTACACCTGACTACAAAGAGAGTTGCCAACAACCCATGGGTTGCTGACTCTGGGTACACTGCAATGAGTTAGCCCTGATCACAAGAAGGAGTCCCACTCAATAAAATATTGCTAACACCACTGGCTCACCCTTGAATTCTCTCCTGGGTGCAGTCAACAACCTTCCTAGGCTAAGCCCCAATTTGGGGGCTGCCTGTCCTGCATCAATCACATCTCCCTATGAGAAGCATAATTGTGAGTGTTTTGTTGCTGGTTTGTTTTTGTCTTTGTTTCTTCAACCCTCAGAGGCTGTGAGGTTGAGAAACCTTTGGAACTTTTAGCCATAGCCCCACGTTTCTCTCATTTTATTGTCTCATATTTTTACTAGGTAATGACAGCCTTGGTTGGGTTGACTTTTCTAGAAATGATGTTACAACAAGAGTTGTGGGTTTTTGGAGTTTTCCTCTGTGCTCCCCTGTCTGGTCTGTGCCCCTGCCTCCTGCTCCTGAGCCAGAGGAAGCTCCATCAGCAGCTGCCCCACCTGGGATTCCTTTCATTGTGTCTTGATCTGAAGAGACAACTCTTAGCTCTCACTACATTCCTCAAGGGGTTGCTCACCCCAAAATGGAGAAGAATAACTAGCCAATTCCAAATATTCGGGGGAACTGAGGACCAGCAAGGTCTGTGGTGGTGCTACGCTAAGTAAGGCAGGATGGGATCACAGTTGCGTGAGGCTGAGATGGCTTACTCCCCCCTGCTCTCTCCATCTACATGTCATGGGGCCAGGTTGCTGCCATTTGCTGGGATAATGGCAGGTGGGAAAACAGAAGCAGAAGGTGAAAAAGGGAGTGACAGGACGTAGCCAAAGTGAGCCAGAGAGTGGCTGCCCAGAGAGGGGAGCAGAGCATGGCAGGTCCCCTCTGGGAAGGAGGCATTTGAACAGAGACCTCTGAAGCCAACCAGTATCTCTAGAAAGGGTGTGGTCTTCAGAGGCTACAGAACAAGGTCAGAATCTCAGCTCTGTTTCTAAACAGCCAGTGACAGTTCAAGTCACTCAGATCTCTGAGCCTCAGATTTCTCACTTATATGTGGGGACACCTACCCCACAGGGCTGTGGTAAATGCAATAATCTACAAAATCTGCAATAATCTACGTAATCCACAATAATCTGCCTGGCCCATAGTAGGTGCTCAATTGATGCTCCTCTGCTTGTGTCATACCTATAAGTTGCATTGAAAGCAAACAGAATCTAGAATAAGGGTGATGGAAGTCCTCTATCCTCTACCTGCTTCTGACCCTGCCTGGAGCAGAGTCCCAAAATAAGTACTCCCTCCTGCAGGCAGAGACAATGGGAATGTGGCTGGAGAATATAGACAGGGATGATAAGGGCTCTCTGGGATTGTGTCCTGAAACCCATCTAAGGAACAGATGGCATATACATAGACAAAAGATAGTACAGGGACAAGCTGAGGTGCTTTGTGAGATACCTGAAGGCCGGTCAACTATGCATCCATTCGGCCCTCGTTAAGTGCTTCTGTGTGCCAGCCGCATGCAGTGCTCTGGGAACACCATGCCAGACATAGCGCTCACTCTGAAGGAACTCAGACTTTGTGGCCAACATTTGGGAAGGAGTAGGCTGTGCCACTCTATGCACTCCAATGTCTAATGGCTTCCTGTTCCAATTAAGATGATGTCCAGAGTTCTTAATACTGTCCAGGATCCATGGAATGGTCAGCCTCTAAATACTTTCCTGTTTCACTTTCTACCACCGTCCCCTTCACTTACTCCACTCCAGCCCCCACTCCAGAAACCCCACTTTCTTTCTGTTCCCACGTGCTAAACTCAGTCTACCCCATGGCCTTCGCACATCCTATTTCTCCTTCAAGAGGAACTCTTCCAGGCTGGTCCTCCTTGTCACACAAGTCTCTGCTCCAGTGTGACCTCCTCAGGGACTCTCCATGACACCCTATGGAAGGAGCTTTGCCCATTCTCTGCCCAGAGTCACCCCATATCACATTGTCCCATTTAGTTCCTTCAAAGCAATGATCGTCACACAAAATCACGTGTCCATTTACCTGTTTGCTCATTTGCTGTCTTCGCTACTAGCATGTAACCTTCATGAAGGCAGGGACCTGCCTATGTGGGAGCCTCAGGGTCTCTAAAGCAAAGCATGCAAGATGATCCATTGCGGGATAGGAAGAAAATATTAGAACTTTGTTTAACTTTTACTATTCGAATAAAAAAGAGAGACATTAATCTCTACTAATACGTAATAAATGGGTTGAGTCTGGGTCCCTCACTTGGTTCACAGGTCACTCAGGCACCTGCCATGTGCAGGATCTGAGGTATGCTGATGGGAGAGTGAGAGCCCTGTGGTTGGCAGTGGGGGTGGGAAGCAGGGTTGTCCTCAGTCCTTAGTTCAACTTCCAACTATTGGCTCTCATTGCAGTTTCTATGTGCCGAGTAAGTGTATTTACCAAATACATAGAATCTATTACTAGGGCTTAACTAAACTAACCCTCACAATGGACAACCCATGTAAAGAGATTCCTCCATCACCTGGGTGGATGTCTTCTGCCGTCTGCACAAAGGCTAGCATGCGCTTCCTGTGTGGGCTCCCACCCCTGGTTCCGGGCCCTCATCAGCCACATCAGTTCTGATGGCCAAGCCATATCTGACAAGGAGTCAGCTAAAGCGTACTAGAGACCGCAAAGACAACTGAGAAATCATATTTATAGCTATGATAGTAACTCCGCCAGGTTTTGACTGGGAGACACTGCTTGTTGCCTCTCCAATGGACCCTCCCGCCTTTTTTTTTTTTTTTTGGTTTTTTTTTTTTTTTTTTGACAGAACTCTGGTTTTATATGGGGTAGCCATGTGCCCAGCAAAAAAGCAACATTTCCCAACTTCCCTTGCTACTAAGGGTGATCATGTAACAAATATGGCTAAAGAGAAATAATAGGACATCTCTTAAGAATTTTTGAAAAAGCTTTTTCTTTCTTTTTTCTCATGTAGGCAATGCCCTTCCTCCTCATGGCTTCCTCCTTCTCCCCTTCTGGAATGTACATGTGATGACAGGCGGTGTGGCAGTTGTCTTGTGCTCCTGAGAGAAAGGACAAGACAGTGATAAAGACTCATCTGTGACATCCTCAAGCTGCTGAAACAATACTGGAATATTGGAACTGTTGTCTTTCTGTTAGGTGAGAAAGCACAACCCCCTAATTTGTTTAAGCGATTGTTTGGTCAGGTTTTGTGTCCCTTGTGGCTGAACACAATTCTAAAAGATTCACTCTTTAGCAAATGTGGTTGTATGAAATATTAGTTATAGTAGTGTGGAACCATCACAATTAGCCAGCTATTTAAGAACTAAGCTTGACTGGGCATGGTGGCTCAAGCCTGTAAACACAGCACTTTGGGAGGCCCAGGCAGGCAGATCACTGGAGGTCAGGTGTTCGAGACCAGCCTGGCCAATACGGTGAAACCCTGTCTCTACTAAAAATACAAAAATTAGCCGGGCATGCTGGTGCATGCCTGTAATCCCAGCTACTTGGGAGTCTGGGGCAGAAGAATTGCTTGAACCTGGGAAGTGGAGTTTGCAGTGAGCTGAGATCATATCACCGCACTCCAGCCTGGGCAACAGAGCTAGACGCCATCTCCAAAAAAACAAAACAAAAAGAAAAAATAGAACTAAGCTCAACATCTGTAAGTTTTTTTCAGTAGTGTCTAAAATCATGTGTTATTCAATTTGGTATGTTAGAAAATTGTATCAATTTTAATAACACATTAAATATCTCTTTAAGCATTTTTATTAAAATGTAATACACATATGGAAACAAGCACATAAGTATAGACCTCCTTAATTATTCACAAACCAAATGCATCCAAGCAGACAAGACCCAGATCAGGAAAGAGAATGTGACCAACTTCCTGGGAGAAACCTCTTTTGAGATTTGATGCTTCATTGTGAAAACAAAAAAGCCACACCCTGTTGGTCACAGAAAAATGACTGAAATAGTCTGTGAAAAATAATAGCATGCTAAAATAAACTTATTTGTCAGCAAATACAGTTTAATGATGCAGAGAAAACATTGTTAAAGAATCAAAGCAAATATTGCTGGAACGAATTTCTCATGTGGGCTGTTTGCTGTATGGTTGGGTAACAGCACTGATGAATCTAATATGTCTCAATTAGGATGCTTGCTAGAGGCTTCGATTCTGTTTCAGCTTTGAATTATACTTAACTGTTATTTTTCCATGAAACCCTAAAAGAAAGTTGTACTGGAGAGTATGTATTTTTCAACACTGTATTATTTCTAAAGTCAAAACAATATTTTTATGGAAAAATGTGCAGGTACAGACACAGTATTTGTTTAGACTAGAATATACAAAGAATTCTGGGGTGTGGTTCTAGAAATAAAACTGTATATGAAACTCTTTATATTTGCTGTAAGCAAGCTACAAGATATTATCAATGTGTTAAATTTTATAAAGAGAGGTCTTTAAAATTAAATCTTTAGAATTCTTTATAAAAAGATGAAGAGTGATTTTAAATGTCCTGATTTTATGAAAAGAATATCACAAAATGGAATCCTTACAAGAGGAGGAATCATGTGGAAAGCCCTGATACCACACAGAAATTTTCTGCTTATCTTGTGCAAGATAATTGCCAAGTGTGATCCTTAAAAATGAGTTGCATATTTTTTCTTTCACATAACAAATATTTTAAATTTGTTAACTTTTTTTTTTCAATTTGAAATGCATCCCATTTCAAAGTGTATTTATTCCCCCCTCCCCAAATTTCCTATCTCTCTCATATGAAAGATAGGCTTTTATTATGAAATTAGAAAGTAAAATATTTCAAAAGACATAAAAAAAAAACCAGCTTTGGGCTTGGCAGAATTTTTTAAAAGCAAAAAAGTTTTGAAATCTTTTAATCTAGGCCGGGCGCGGTGGCTCAAGCCTATAATCCCAGCACTTTGGGAGGCCGAGACGGGCGGATCACGAGGTCAGGAGATCGAGACCATCCTGGCTAACACGGTGAAACCCCGTCTCTACTAAAAATTACAAAAAACTAGCCGGGCGAGGTGGCGGGCGCCTGTAGTCCCAGCTACTTGGGAGGCTGAGGCAGGAGAATGACGTAAACCCGGGAGGCGGAGCTTGCAGTGAGCTGAGATCCGGCCACTGCACCCCAGCCTGGGCAGCAGAGTGAGACTCCATCTCAAAAAAAAAAAAAAAAAAAAAAAAGAAATCTTTTAATCTACTAAAAAATTTTTGCAAGCAAAGTGTTTTAGTGAATTTGAACCTGGGGTAGACTGTTGTGTTTGCTGCTCCTCCTTGGGAAAAGATTATACATTGACCTTGCACAGTGAAATAAGTACAGAAGTGATGTGATTACTTCTGGAAGTAGGCTTCACGAGCCATGCATGGCTCACCATGCTTTTCTCACCACTGCTACTAGCCACTACAGTTGGTGATATTTGGGAAAGATTTTGGGTTCCAGAGGGAAGATTATGTGGACCAGCAGCCAATCTGTGACTGACCTGTGGCATGAGCAAGAATGAACTGTTGTTGCTTTAAGACCCTGAAATTTGGGGCCATTTGTTATTGCAGCATAGTCTTATCTTTCCTGACTGATACATGACTTGTTGGTTAAAAATATAAAAATACACCAGTTGCCAATTTGTTGATAAATGCAAGCTGATTAAACTCCAAAAAAGTTTAAAAAATAGAATCTCCAAATTAACAACAAAATCCTTTGCCTAGTCAGTGGGTCTCTTATCTTACTATTGGCAGTTATTTCCTAGTCTGCCTGTCGTACTAGCCTGGGAGATCCTTGAGGGCATAGAGATGTCTCTTTAATCTTTGCAGTTCCAGAGTTTACCCCAGATATGGCACAAGTAGTTACTAAATTAAATGTTTACTGAGTAAATGTGTATGTGTAGAGCCTACTTCATCTTAGATCAGCTGTCTTCATTCTTCATAATTCAGTTTATTATATCTGGTATTTGCAAAGCCTTCATTCCAGGAAGTGGTGGGAAAATGGGTGTGGGTAGGTAGAGTCAGGGAATCTGGATTAATGGCTGGCTACAACATTTTTATTCACTGTGGCTGTGTGATTTTAAATGCATGGTCTAACCTATCTTACTCTCCTCAACTGTGAAATGGGTGAATGTTCACCTCACAGGGTTATTGAGGGGGATTGAATTAGATAACATTATCAGAGGACTTTGTGACTTCCTATATGATGTTATAATTTTATCATCTCTTAAGTACTGTTGGGAGCACACTGGTTGCTTTGCATCTGTTTCTGTTACTGAAACTGGTCTATTTGAAGGCTCTGGAAAAAAGGTCAGGAACTGGGATAGAAGGTTGTATCACGAACAAAATAAAAGAAACAAATACTTCCCTTGTGTTCCTATTTAGCTGAGTGGTGTCATTAAACTTAGTACACGCACCTCTCCATTTCTCCCACAAAGCCCCCGATCCCTGATCTTTCCAGAGGTGGAATTGTCAAATGCTGCTGGGAGTGCATGCTGGTCCCTTTGGAAATCAATAATACTGCCCTTCCCCAGCGTGCCACTGAGCATGTTTTCCCAGGCCTTGCCTTTCAAAGCCTTTCCCACTCCACATCCCCTCTACAGGCCCACCCTACTTTGTAAAGCAGTTCTTTCCCAGGGCTGAGTCACAGGGTGAGGAGGAGAGGCCTGTGGCTCAAAATTTGGTACCTGAAGCTATTTTTTTACTCTGGCTTAGGAAAAAATTTAATCCTTTAATCTTTGCCAGTGTAGCAAAGAACGCAAATCCTTTAAAAATCATATGTGCAAATGCAGCAGGAGAATAGGGTCTGGAGGCAGGGAACCTAAGGCCAATTTGTATGCACTAACTTCCTAGAACTGAATCAAAATGAAAACCCCAACTTCCCACGCATAAGTAACAAAAGAATCAGAGGCTACTCCCTTTGCAATCCCTGCTCTGCTCTTTTTCTGAAAAATGTAAAGTATCTCTGATTGATCCTCTCTCACAACCAATCAGACTGGCCACAGGCCTAGTCTTCATTTGCATAGCACTATAGCTTTGTAACTCCACTTCAGCCTTTGATTGGTTCCCTCCTGCAACCAACCAGATTTTTGCATAAAGTGTAACTTTGTAACCTCACTTCAGCCTCTGATTGGTCCCCTTCTGCAATTAATCAGACTGGTTGTGGGTCATTACTTCATTTACATGGGGTGTTAATCAAGTAACCAACCAGAAACCTCTAGAGGGTATTCAAACCCCAGAAAATTCTGTAACCAGCACTGTTGCGCTGCTTGCTTGAGCCTGTTCCCATTCTGTGGAGTGTACTTTTGTTTCAGTAAATCTGTGCTTTTGGTGCTTCATTCTTTTGTTCCTTTGTTTGTGCATTTTGTCCAATTCTTTGTTTAAAACACCAAGAACTGGACAACTCATACTCAAGACCCTCCACCAGTAACACAAACAGCTGCTCCATGAACAGCCTCAAAGGAGACAGTGGAGAATACAGACAGTGCAGAGTAGGAGAAGCCTGAGTTTGAATTTCGGTTTTGTGTTTTGTAAGTGGCATGACCTTAAGCAAGTTGCTTAACCTCTGAGCCTCAATGTCCTTCTCCATAAAAGGGGTAAAAATCACCCACTTGGGGATGAGAATTAAATAAGGTAACTCCAGTATTATCACATTTTTCTGCTTTGCTGCATTTCTGTCTTTGCTGGCCAATTCCCTCCTTCAATTATTCATTTTTGTGAAATTTCACAGGGGTTTGTAATTGGGGGACAAGGAAGCAACATACCTACACACTTTACTGTCTGTGTCTGACCCAAACCACAGATGCAAATGAACCAATCGCCAACAGACATTGAAAGAAGTAATATGATTGGCCACTGATCATGATGCACTTCTATTATTTACTGAATAGCTAGTGAAGAAGTTTGCTCTTTGGGAAGTTATTCACAGCTCCCAATTCACAGCATTTGGAGTTGGCCTGTGGGAAAAGCTTTCTTTCTATATATATACCTTCCGTACAACTAGGGAAAGATAATGGTTGCCTTATATTTGAATCCTAATAAATTCTCATAGTTTGGACTCTTTCTCAAATAGTTTATTTTGAACAGCAAAGTTCTAAATAGGGAAGATACATAAGCCTTAAACCAACTCCATCAGTGCTAGTCAGGGATGCTTATAGAGATCATATAAGAGAACTTCAGAAAAGGAGACCAGAAGGCTACATAGATTAGGTGTTAATTTCTTATAGTTCTAGCCCTGTAACTCAAAGTCCTGGATTTTGCTATATGCAAACCTTTTAAAAAACATTATTTGATAAAATATGTAATTATAATTATATGGATAATTAACTAAATGAAATGTGTGACTTTTGTGTTCATTTCTAAAAGGTTATGTTTTTGTGTTGCCATCCCTAAAATTTATATTTTTTTAATTGGTCAAATTGAGCATATACTGTATTTTTCAACTTAAAAGGTATTGGAGGATATTAAAGCCATTTCTAGGGGCTCAACCAAATGGGATAATCTGAAGAGAAACCCCTTATCTGGGGGCTTAATGATGGTCATTCATATATGATGTCTCCTTGGATCCTTGTTTTATACCCCAGGAAGATAATCCCATGTTTTTCAATCTACCATTGTGAAGATAAGAATGAGAGCAGCTAGTAGCCTCAGCAGGATTATTCTGAGGCAAGCAATGGACTAAGGGTTATAATATGGTTATCTTATCTTGCAGGTGGCTAGTACCCAGCAGTAAACATGACCATGCAAGGTGACATCCTGCACCATGATCTCAACAATTGATGGGAAAAATCACAATTGTTCTTTAATTTTGTCAAACGCCAACATTCTCTTACTGTTGGCTATAAATGGATAGAAAATGAAAAAAAAGTAAAACTAATATTTGTTTAGTACACTGTAATTTAAAACATGAAACATAGAGAATTAAAGTGTTTTATTTATTTTTTAAAAAATACCTTATCAACAACAGAGCAATGCTTGTCTTCTTCTTGTATTCTTCATGATCCAGAGCAAGGATCTTTAACTTACTCCTTTCTAAGTTTAGATGGGCTTCTAAGATTTTATCTTTTGTTCTTTTGATGTCATGAAATATCTCTGAGAGTCTGGTCTTCACCAAGTTCCTCTGGCTGCATTATCTGTAAAGCCTTTCTAATGGTGAATGTCAACATTTTCATCACCAGCTATCTTTTTCATAACTCCATTTTTGTTCTATTCAGATTTCAGTTCTAGTATTATCACATTTTTCTGCTTTTCTGCATTTCTGTCTTTGCTGGCCAGTTCCTTCCTTCAACTGTCCATTTTTGTGAAATCTCACATGGGTTTGTAATTGGGAGATAGGGAGGCAACATACCTACACACTTTGCTGTCTATGCCTGACCTGAACAACAGATGCAAATGAACCAGTGGTTGACAGGCATTGAAAGAAGTGACATGACTGACCACTGATTGTGATACACTTCCATTATTTACTGAATAGCTAGTGGATAAATTTGTACTTTGGGAAGTTATTCACAGGTAGAACACTGTAGAAACTGAAATCTGAATTGTGTTGTTGGAAGACTGATGTTACTTAGCAAAATCATGTAAGTGAAATTCATTCACATTGAAACCGTGCAAAGGGGGAACGGTCTGTATTTGCTGAGTTTCCAGTGAGAAGTCTGAGCTCTGATTGGTCGAGGATGTTACATCTAGGATCTCTTTTGATATGGTTTGAATCTGTGTCCCTGCCAAATTTATGTTGAAATGTAATCCCTGGTGCTGGAGGTAAGGCCTGGTGGGAGGTGTTTGGATCATGGGTGCAGATCCCTCATGAAAGTCTTAGCACCAACCCCTTTGTGACGAGCTAGTTCTCATGAGATCTGGTTGTTTAAAAGTGTGAGAACTTCCCACTCTCTCTCTCTCCCTCCCACTCTCACCATATGGTATGCCAGCTCCCCATCTGTAAGTCCCCTGAGGCCTCCCCAGAAGTCCAGAAGATGCTGGTGCCATGCTTGTACAGCCTGCAGAACTGTGAGCCAATTAAATCTCTTCTGTTTATAAATTACCCAGTCTCAGGTATTTCTTTATAGTAATGCAAGAACAGCCTGACACACTTTTCATGGCAGTGTGGGTCGCTGAGACCCTGGGATAGGAGAATAGGAGAGGAAAGACAAAGATAGCTCTCAACAACTTGGCCAATACTATTTTCCTCATGAAGTCAAGAAGATTTATGGCAGAGGTTCACATCATACCCTAGTCTCGATGTTCTCAGTCTTACCTAGGTTTAGGTGGATCTTGGAAAGACCATTTCCCTGAGGTGCCTCAGTGGGGGTGGAAAAGTTTTTTCTTTTTAAAAATAGCTTTATTGAGGTGTAATTGCTTTACAAAACACCCCTGCACGTGCTTAATTTATATAATTTGATGAGTTTGGACATATGCATCTTGTGACACTGTCACCACAGTCAAGGTAATAAACATGTCCATCATGTCCCAAAGTTTCTTTGGGTCCCTTTAAGATTTTTTTAAAAAGAACATTTAATATGACATCTATACTCTTTACAAATGTTTAAGTGCACAATATCATATTGTTAACTATAGGCAAGGAGGGTAGATTTGGATGCAAAGGTAGTCACTGGTTGATGCTGAATTAGGGTCTCCTCATCACTACATTTTCTAAGTTTTTTTTAAGGTTAAGAATCACTAGCATTTTTATTTTTAAAATATTTTTAATTTTTATTTTAGGTTCAGGGGTACATGTGAAGGTTTGTTATATAGGTAAGTTGTGTGTCACAGAGGTTTGTTGTACAGATGATTTCATCACCCAGGTAATAAGCATAGTACCTAATAGGTATTCTTTCTGATCTTCTCCCTCCTTCCACCCTTCATCCTCAAATCGGCCCCAGTGTCTGTTGTTCCTTTCCTAGTATCCACGTGTTCTCATTATTTAGCTCCCACTTATAAGTGAGAACACGCAGAATTTGGTTTTCTGTTCCTGCCTTAGTTTGCTTAGGATAATGGCCTCCAGCTTCAGGTTGCTGCAAAAGACATGATGTTGTTCTTTTTTATAGTTGCATAGTATTCCAGTATGCCATGGTGTATATGTACCACATTTTCTTTATTTAGTCTACCACTGTTGGGCATTTAGGTTGATTCCGTGTCTTTGCTATTGTGAACAGTGTTGCAATGAACATTCACATGCATGTGTCTTTATGGCAGAATGATTTATATTCCTTTGGGTGTATA
Organism: Macaca thibetana thibetana; assembly: GCF_024542745.1. Classification (NCBI taxonomy): domain Eukaryota; kingdom Metazoa; phylum Chordata; class Mammalia; order Primates; family Cercopithecidae; genus Macaca; species Macaca thibetana. The sequence continues at coordinate 13,058,283 of NC_065584.1, forward strand.
TTCAATAATGGGATTGCTGGGTCAAATGGTAATTTCATTTTATGTTCTTTGAGGAATCACCACACTGCTTTCCACAATGACTGAACTAATTTACACTCCCACCAGCAGTGTACAAGCATTCCCTTTTCTCCACAATTTCACCAGCATCTATTATTTTTTGACTTTTCATGAATGGCCATTCTGACTTACGTGAGATGGTATCTCATTATGATTTTGAGTTGCATTTTTATAATGATAAGTGATATTCAGTATTTTTTCATATGCGTGTTGGCCACATGTATGTGTATGTCTTCTTTTGAAAAGTGTCTGTTCACATCATTTGCCCACTTTTTAATGGGGTTGTTTGTTTTTTGCTTGTAAGTTTAAGTTCCTTATAGATGCTGGGTATTAGACCATTGTAGGATGCATAGTTTGCAAATAGTTTCTCCCATCCTGTAGGTTGTCTGTTTACTTTGTTGATAATTTCTTTAGCTGTGTAGAAGCTCTTTAGTTTACTTTGATCCTATTGGTCCATGTTTGTTTTTGTTGCAATTGCTTTTGGAGTCTTTCTTATTAAATCTTTGCCAAGTCCTGTGTCCAGAATTGTATTTCCTAGATTGTCTTCTAGTCTTTTTATGGTTTTACATTTTACATTTAAGTCTTTAATCCATCTTACATTGATTTTTATATGTGGTATAAGGTAGGGGTCCAGTTTCAATCTTCTGCTTATAGCTAGTCAATTATCCCAGCACCATTTATTGAGTGGCAAGTCCTTTCCCCATCGCTTATTTTTTTCAGCTTTGTCTGATCAGATAGTCGTAGGTGTGTGGCATTATTTCTCTATATTTTGTTCCATTGGTCTATGTGTCTGTTTTCATACCAGCATCATGCTGTTTTGGTGCCACTACTGTATTAGTCCATTTTCATGCTGCTGATAAAGACATACCTGAGACTTGGTAATTTATAAAGGAAAAGAGGTTTAATGGACTCACAGTTCTATGTGCCTGGGGAGGCCTCACAATCATGGTGGAAGGCAAAAGCTATGTCTTACATGGCCATGGGGAGAATGAGAGAATGAGAGCCAAGTGAAAGGGGAAACCACTTATAAAACTATCAGATCTCGTGAGACTTATTGACTACCACGAGAACAATATGGGGGAAAACACCCCCATGATTCAATTATCTCCCACTAGGTCCCACCAAAAACATGTGGGAATTATGGGAGCTATAATTCAAGATGAGATTTGGGTGAGGACACAGTCAAATCATATCAAATGCCATGCTGTTTTGGTTACTGTAGCACTGTAGTATCATTTAAAGTTAGGTAACGTGACGCCTCCAGATTTGTTCTTTTTGCTTAGGATGCTTTGGCTATTTGAGTCCTTTTTGGTTCCACACAAATTTTAAAATAGTTGTTTTTTCTAATTCTGTGAATAATTTCATTTGTAGCTTGATAGGAATAACACTGAATCTGTAAATTGCTTTGGGCAGTATGACCATTTTAATCATATTGATTCCTCCTATCCATGAGCATGAAATGTTTTTTCATTTGCTTGAGACATCTCTGATTGCTTTGAGCAGTTTTTGTAATTCTTGTTGTAGAGATCTTTTACCTACCTAGTTAGCTATATTCCTAGGTATTTTATTTCTTTTGTGGCAATTGTGAATAGGACTGCATTCCTGATTTGGCTCTCAGATTGGATGTTGTTGGTTTATAGGAATGCTACTGATTTTTGTATGTTGACTTTGTATCCTGAAACTTTGCTGAAGTAATTTATTTAGATCAAGGAGCTTTTGGGCAAAGACTATGAGGTTTTTTAGTTATAGAATCATGTGGTCTGCAAACAGGGATAGTTTGACTTCCTCTCTTCCTATTTGAATGCCTATTCCCATTTCTTTCTCTTGCCTGATTGCTCTGGCAAGGACTTCCAATACTATGTTGAATAGGAGTGGTGAGAGAGGGCATCCTTGTCTTGTGCTGGTTTTCAAAGGGAATGCTTCCAGCTTTTGTCAATTCAGTATGATGTTCTTTTCTAAGTTTTCACAAAGTCCCCATATTTCCCAGGGGAGCTCCCATAAGGAAAAGAGAGGACCCACCTCAAGGCAGCAGAGACTATTCTGAAAAGAGAGATTCTAGTAAGGTGAAGGGAGGGAGAGTGTCATGGCTTAAGTTTGGTCATGTCCAGGTCAGGGCTCAGAGGCCCTGGGGCTCTACTACCACCAGGCAGCCTGAAACAATATTTCCCTGGAGGATTTATGTTTCAGTTGGAGGTAGAAACTCAGGATGGAGAGATGCAGCAGAAACAAAGTGGCTTTGGCTAAGCTAAGTCTTGCCTTGTGGGCCATAGGGGCTTGGAGTGGGAGTGCCTGGGTGAAGAACACCTTTCCCAAAGGCCCTTTCCTTTGCAGCCTGAGATGGAGACTTGGAGAGATCACAGAAAACAGGGAATAATTTAGAGAGGAGAAAAAAACTTCCAGGAAACTTCATGATGCAAATGATCCTCTTCACTATTGCCAAATTTAATTACATATATTTCATTTGTTTGATGCTTTCCTTAAGTAAGTTTCTTTGGATGGTAAGAAGCCAACTGTGGCCCAAGGGGGGGTCTCCTAGAACAAATGAATAGTGATGCAATCCAGCCCTCTTCCTTCATCTTCTCCTTCTCACAACCTTTTATACTTTTTTCATTGTTTTGTTTTTCTCTATTGCTACCAACTGATTTTTATCCCGTTCTTAGTCCACATGGCAGGATGAAGCCATCAAGAGCTCCAAATTTATATCTCTTTCATTTCAGAGAGCAGTCACACTAAGCATCCCTTAACTTGGAGTCCAAATTCCTTAAGAAGGAGGCTAAATTGACCCATCTCGGGTCAATCACTTAGATCAATCACATACAGAGGTTGGGGATACATTGTACCATGGTAGCAGCTGCCATAGTAAAGATCCAGTGGATGGAAAATTGAAAGTTTTCTATTAAGGGAGTCATCAGCCAACAAAAACAATAGGTATCAACTATTACTGCTTAATTTTTAAAATTCAGTGAACTTGCGGTATTTTATGAAATAACAACTTTTAATATCTGTTCGTAAGGGGTCAGTATATGCACATTCCTCAGCTTCTTAGTGTAATATCTATATTTTCTCATAAAATAAAAGCAGAAAAATAATATCTACGGAAACTCCATGTCCATGTGTGTCTCCTCATTCAAACCCCTGATTTTCTCTTTTCCATGAATGAGTATGTGTAATACACTGTTCTGCTGGCAACAACAATATTCTTTTGCCTGGTGTCATCTAGAGAAAGAGACCATGCCAATGATCTGTTGTGTTTCACAGACCTTTATGAATATGCTAAATTGTGTATCTACACATACACAGAATCGTGCCCTTTCATGGTTTAAAATGTGAATTATTCCTCAATAAAGCTGTTGAAGAAAAAGTTTGTGAGGCCAGGCACGGTGGCTCATGCCTGTAATCCCAGCACTTTGGGAGGCCGAGGCGGGCTGATCATGAGGTCAGGAGATCGAGACCATCCTGGCTAACACGGTGAAACCCCATCTCTACTAAAAATACAAAAATTAGCCAGGCGCGGTGGCAGGCGCCTGTAGTCCTAGCTACAGGGGAGGCTGAGGCAGGAGAGTGGTGTGAACCTGGGAGGCAGAGCTTGCAGTGAGCCCAGATCATGGCCACTGCACTCCAGCCTGGGCGACAAAACGAGACTCCATCTCAAAAAAAAAAAAAAAAAAAAGTTTGTGTAATCATCCTCCCAACAAATATTTCTTGATCATCCACCTCAAGTCAAGCACTGTTCTAAGCCCTGGAAGAACAGCAAGGAAACATCTTTCCCTGGGGAGATTACATTCTAGTACGCGGAAGAGACAGACAATAAGCAGATAAACAAATATGGTGATAAGTGCTAGGGGGAAAAATAAGGCAGGAACAGGGGGTAGAGGTAGGGGATTATGTGCTATTTGTTACATACCATAGGTCATCATGGGAGACATCTCTGAAGCTAGCATTCCGGCAGAGGCCTGAGAAAGTGAGGGGGTGGCCTGGACTCCCCAGGTTCCAGACCTAGGAGCAGCTCCAGGGGGGTCATACTCCAGCCAGGGCTTCTACATGGTGACCCACAGCTTCCTCAGAGGCCAGCCAGTCAAGTGCCATGGCAGGATGGGTGGGGTGTTCCCTCCAACCCTCCACAGCCTGCCCTGTAATCAGAGAGCACCTCTGCTTTGTTTGTGCTTGTTTTACTGGGGCTCCATGTAAAATTATCTTTGAAAAAATGGTTGCGCTGCAAAATCAAACATTGAAAAGAACAGAACTGGGTTTTGGGATGGGGGTAGGAGAGGGGAGGTGGCATTTTTAGAAAATATTATGCTAACATGTGAGTGAGACTAGGATGAAGGCATAACAGGTGTTAGGAACTGAGATGTGTCTCCTCCAAATAAAAGAGGGGTTGAGTTCCTAATCCCCAGCATCTCCGAATGTGATCGTATTTGGAAATAGATTCTTTACAGAGGTAAAGTTAAAATGAAGTCATTGTGACTGCTATCTTTCCAAAGAGGGGAAATTTGAACACAGAGACAGAAGTGCACAGAGGGAGATGACATGAATACAGCCACTTGATGGCAGAGGCAGATATTGGACGGATGCAGCCACCATTTGAGGAACACCAGGCATTGTCGTCACCACCATAGGCTGGAAAGAGGCAAGGAAGGGTTCTACCCAGAGTCTCGGAGGGAGTGCGGCCCTGCCCACACCTTGCTCTCGGACTTCCACCCTCCAGAACTGAGAGACAGGTGTCTGTTGTGTTAGCCTACCAGCCTGTGCTCCTCGCAACACACTGATGCTGCAGGGGACACGTGATCCCAGAGCTCGGAGTGCTTAGTTCTGTGAGCAGGTGAGGGTGGAGTATGGCACAGGACACTGAACCTGAAGAAGGGCCACCTGTCGGGTGAGTATTGCAACAGCTGGTGACAGTGCTGAGGGCCTGCCCAAACCAGGACCTCACAATCAGCTTGGGAGGTGTGGTCACCTCAAGGACAGGTGGCATCAGGACCTGGTGCTGAGGGAGAGGGAGGGGTTAGGGTGATGACCAAGGATCTGGGTGGCATCCACTAAGATCATAAACCCAGGCACAGGAGTGGTAGTAAGGACTGGGGACAGGGGAGTCTACCTGGGACTACTCGGGCTGAGGGCATTTGGGGAGGCACCCAGGTGGCAGCTGGGCCTACAGGGCCAGGAGAAGAGTTCTTCCCATGTCTGGCTCCTCAACCTTCAGGACTCAGAACGAACATCTCCTCAGAGAAACTTTTCTGCAACATGGGAAGTTGCCTCCAAGTTACTCTCTGTCCAATCACCCTGTCTGTTCCCGTAACATTTGCCATCATCATTCATTACTCGCTTCTAGCCTGTGAGTATTGCTTGTTCTAGCCTTTCTCACCATTCTAGTCTGTGCATCCCACATTGTTTGCTGCTGGGTCTCCACTGCCCAGTGCAATGCAGCACAGTCAGTGCTTAATTGGTATTCACGGAAGGAAGAATAAATGGAGAAAGCCCATATAGCCAGCTGGGCTCTCTGGAAGCAGAGGCTGGGATGGCGTTTGGGGTATGAGATGTTTGTCAGGGATCCCCACCTAAGGGTAGAGCAGGCGGAGAAGCTGAGCTGCAAGGCCAGGTGGCAAAGCTTTGGCCTACTCACTCCTCAGCATGAGAGTGCTGCTCAGTTGAGTTCCCTGTTTGGCTCAAATGGCTGGACTTTGAATCTCATCTTGCTCAGCCCCTGGGTGATGCCTGTCCCGGGAAGGGCAGACCCTGAAGGAGCAGGCGGCCCAACCACACTCCCCGTGGCTGAAGGCGGTTCATCTCCACTCCTTCCAAACCCAAGCTGGACACACAGATCCACAGGGTCATGGACTGAAACCAGGATAGAGAACAAATGATGAGTCCACAAACAGCCTGTGGTCCTTATCACAGGAAGCACACAGGACAAGCACTGTGGGAAAGAGAGAAGGGTGTGGCCTCTTCTAACTCTGAAAAAAATCCAGGGAGGCTTTTGTGAGGTGGTGGAGTTTGAGTAGAAGGGTTTGTTTTGTGTGGATATAGGAAGCTGGGATGGAGGCAGCCCTGGGGTGGAGAGCCGCCTCTTGATATTTATGAGAAGGGATGTGCAAAGCTTAGCTGCAGTGTGGACGTTCCTGGAAAGGTAGGTGGAGGCCCACAGATCCACATAGAGTGGGTCCTGGATGATGGGCCGCAGACAGCCTATCTGAGGACAGACTTTGTGAGAAAAGAAGCTCTTTCCCAGCAAGGCCATTGCATTCTCTTTTAAGACACAGCAGGGAAGCAGAGTAAAACAGGGTCTGCTTAGGAAACTGGAACAGGGCAGCCCAAGGCAGGGCATGCAGATGGGAGGCTGGGCTTCTGCAGAACATCATGTTATGCAACTGTTCTAGAATCAAAGTCCCATTTAAAGAAAAGAGAAGCAGAGTTCAAGAGAATTTTGGCATAGGGCATCTCTTTAGAAACCACTGGGAAGGATGTTAAGGAAACAGGATCACAAGTCACCCACAAGGTGACAGAAAAATCTGTCTCTTCTACCACAGTCATCCAGAGACAAAGCAGAGCTTCCATCTTCTAAGAAAACCCCTGATGGTCATTGCTGTCCTTCCAGGGTGGGAGATAGAGCTGCTGGCACATTTTATCCTTCTGATTAGAGATGGAATAATGGGGAAGGCCATCGGAGGTGGCACCACCAACCTGGAGATGATGTGGCCAGGCTCAATGCCACCTGTCTCCAGTGGGTCTCCCTGGGCGGGAGCAATGGGGTTGGATCTCATGTGAGGTGGCATTTCAGGTCCCAGAGGGGCTTCTGCTTGCTGGTACTCCCCCGAGTTACACCTGCCTACTTCTCCCTACCCTCTCACCTCCTTGCAACTAGGGAAAGATAATGGTTGCCTCCCAGGCCTAAGCCTCACACACCAGAGATTCTGGAGACTGTGGGCCCTCTGGACTGTCACTTAATCTTTTACTAGATTAACAGTTCCATTGAGGAATTATGTGCATGTTTTTTTTTTTTCTTTTATTAAATTTCTGGGTTTGGAGACTGTCTTAGTCCATTTTCTGCTGCTATTCAGGATACCTGAGAAGGTAATTTAAAAATAAAAAAGATTTCTTTCTTACAGCCAGGGGCTGGGAAGTCCAAGATCAGGTAGCTGCATCCGATCAGCTTCTTGTGAGGGCCTCATCCTGCGTCACAACTTGGCAGAAGACATCACAGGGCGAGAGGGGTACACTGAAAACCAAACTGACTTCTATTAAAAAGCCCACTCCTGTAATAACCCATTAATTCATTAATCCGTGAATGGACAAATCCATTCATGAGGGCAGAGCCCTCATAACCCAATCACCTCTTAAAGGCCCCAACTCTGTTACATTAGGGATTGTTTCAACATGAGTTTCAGAGGGAATGAATATTTAAACCACAGCAGGGACCTAATTATCTAGATCAGCCAACTGGCACAGTGAAGCCATAGATGAATCACAGACATTTCTCCCACTGGATTCCAGGTGGAGGAGGTGAAGCCATTGCACTTCCCCCAGGAGAGGCCTGCACGTGTGGCAGCTTGGGGGAACTTGGGTTAGGCTTGTGTCCTCAGCACCTGCCACAGTGCCAGGTGCAGAGAGGGCAGTCAGTAAGAACCTGTACATGGAGGAATGAATTAATGAATTGGAGAGGCAGGCCAAGAGAAGAGATTCCATCCAGAGTAGCTGTCTAGAGCAATTTTCTATTCCCTGTCTCACTGTCAGAATGACCTGTTATCTCCTCCTACTATATCTTTGTCTAACAAAGGTGACCTTCAAAGCCTTTTTTCTCACTCAGGAATAGAATAGACGACCAAGAAGAGTTCAAAGCTGGAAGTCCTGAAGGTTAAAATGTGTTTGAATTTTAAGAGGATGAAAGAGAATACAATAAATAACTTTCTCTTTGGGGCCACATGAAAACTATGGTTCAAAAAAGAAATAATTTAATAATTATTTAATTATTAATTATTATTTAATATTATTAGGGTAAGGATTTGTTCAGTGTCTGCACCATCATCACAACCACCATCATCATCAACTCCATCACCACCACAACTATTATCACCACTGTCACCACCACCACCTCCATCATCACCATCAGCAGCACCACCATCACCAGCCTCTCCATCACCACCACTGTCATCACCATAACTATAATCACCACCATCACTACCACCACCCCAGTTATTATCAATACTGTCACCATCACCACCATCACCACCACCTCCATCACTACCACCTCAATCACCACCATCATTTCCATCATTACCATAACCATCACCACCTCCATCATCACCATCACTAGCACCTCCATCACCACCATTACCACCACCTCGATCACCACCATCACTGCCATCTCCATCCCCACAACTATTATCACCACACCAGCACCACCACCACCTCCATCACCACCATCACTTCCATCACCACCATCATCTCTATGATCACCACCTCCAGCTCCATCATCACCATCACCAGCACCACCACCTCCATCACCACCACAACTATTATCCCCACCGTCACTCCCACTACCTCCATCACCACCATCATCATCCTTTTCATCACCACCACTGTAACCACCATAACTATAATCACCACCATCACTATAATCACCACCATCACCACCACCACCACCACCACCCCAATTATTATCACCACCATCACCACCACCACTACCATCACCACCACCTCCATCAACACCACCATCACTATGACAACTATCACCATCATCATCACCACCACCCTCACCACCACCTGCATCACCACCTCCAGCTCCATCATTACTATAACCACCACCACCTCCATCATCACCATCACCATCACCACCACCATCACCACCACCATCACCACCAACTCTATCAACATCACCATCACCACAACAACTATTACTTCAATCACCACCACCTTCGTCATCACCACCACAGTGCCATCATCACCATCATCACCACCTCCACCACCATTCTCACCACCACCATCACCATCACAACTATTATCTCCACCATCATCACTATGAGCAGCACCATCACCACCACCTTCATTACCACCACAATCAGCACCACCATCACCACCAAAACTATTATCACTATTGCAACTACCACCACTCTCACCACTACCACCACCACCATCACCACCAGAATTAATATCACCATTACAACCACCACCACTCTCACCACCACCATCACCATCACAACTATTATCTCCACCATCACAACCATGAGCAGCACCAACACCACCACCTTCATTACCACCACCAACACCAGCACCACCAGAATTAATATCACCATTACAACCACCACCACTCTCACCACCACCAACACCACCAGAACTATTATCACCTTTACAACCACCACCACTCTCACCACCACCACACCATCACCACCAGAACTAATATTACCACCACTGCCAGCACCATCACCCTGTCCTCACGGAAAAAGTGACATGTAAACTAGACTTTGAAGCTGAGTCAGAATTTCCCAGGTGGACAAGAAGCAGGTATTACAAACCCAAGGCCCACAGTGTGTAAAGACAAGAAGGGCTTGTCTGGGGTGGAAAAGGCTAAGAATGTTGGCCCTTCCCTAATGCAAAGGTAAGAGAGTCTGAACAGGTGGTTGGACTGAGGGCTTGGGGAGTGGTAGACGTTCCATTACAATCACAACGTTTTTTCACTGCTGCTGTTTAGCAAACTTGGATTTTCTGTCACAGGCAAAGGAGTTTAGAGAGGGAAATAACACCTCTTCATTCATATGTTTGTTTGTTAATTTGTTCAACAGGCATTTATTGAGTGCCTTTTATGTGCAAGGTTCAAGGTTCAAGGGATATAGCTAAGAACAAAACCACAAAAATCTGTTTAAATAATCTCATTAACCCTCACGATAAACCTAGAATGTCTATTTTGGTATTGTTAGCAAATAAGGCTTCTAAGCCCTAACTTGATGTTCACATTCTTCATGGTGGTCTCCTATGGGGTGTACGATGTCCATTTTACAGAAAAAAACTGAGGTGTGAAGAGGTCAAACATACTATCCAGACACATCCAGCTAATCAGGAATATAGCCAGGATTCAAAGCCAAGCTGCTCTGACATCAAAACTCGTGACCTTTCCCTTTCAAAGTGCTGTCTGTGATAAATGCACGAAGCTGTAACTTCAGACATCGGCCACTGGTGAGTCACGAGCATTGGGATATTTTTGACATTTAATTTGATATGCTTGCCAGAGGCATGCTTTCATGCTGCTTTCTTTTCCCTCCTGCTTAAATGCAGGGAACAATGACAAAGTTGTCTCTTGCCAGTATTTTCCCATTTCCCTGTAAGGGTTCGCCAGGCTCGCCAGGAAGTTTGCTGAGCACAACTGCCCTTGACTTTCCCCAGCCAGAGGCCGCAGAGGCTTTGAACACATTCAAAGGGCCATTTCTTCCCCACACATTCCAATGCAGCCTTTCAGCCTGAACTGTCTCGGGGAGACTGGAGGTGTCACAAGCTGGGAGGATCACTGGATAATTAGGGAGACTCCCAGGTGCCTGGCAGAGAGTCCTCACCGACCCCGTGCCGGATGTCTGGCTGGCATTTGAGGGGACCGAACATGGCAAGAAGCAAAACAGCAGCACCAGAAACCAGTTTCTTCATCTGAAACTGAGCAGGCTCCACTCCAGAACAGAACCCACAGACCCAGGCACTGGGCCTTCTTCTTAAGTCTGGGAAATCATTCATCCCCAGGAGAAAAAACAGCAAACGCTTCCAGTACTGGAAAAGGGGATGTGGAGAGAAGTTTTAAAACATATCAGCCCAATATGTGTGAAAGTATGGGGTGCAGGCATCCCCAGGTGTCAAGTGTCCAGATCCGCAGACACACTGGAACGATGGTGATCAGTATCACTCCCTCGACTCCAGTGTCAGTCCTAAGGGAAGAGACTACGCTGGTGCACAGTTGGTGCCAAACCCATGTTTGCAAATGAATAAGGTGAGCGAAGTTATAGAGAGCGCTAACCAGAAATCTAGGAGGTACCTCTTGTAGGGAAGAACCCAGGAAAGCCGCCATGCTTGCTTTGGGAGACAGAGGTGAGTAGCGAGAATATGCTGCTCGCAAAAAGCCTCCAAAACACACATTTGAAACTCTCCACTGTGCTTCCTGCTGTGACAGGCAGTGCCTGGGTGCAAGGCTGTGCTACACATGGTCCCACCCTCTGATGCCTGTGATGGAGTGAGGAAGTGACACTCACACACATTTATGCTGAGAGCTGTGGAGTTATGTGTGGTCCTTGGCTTCTGGGACGCAGAGAGCCATGTGTTGTACCCCCAAAGGGCAATTTCATTGACATTATGGTCAGCAAGTTCATTGCTCCTCCCCCAAGCCTTTTTCCTCCCCCGTGTTATCCCTATTTACTAGCTTAACGCGTGTGTGTGCAATAGCTACGGTGACACATAGTTTTTCCTTCCTGCCCTTCCTATAGAAACTGCCCCTCCCTAGGTGCCTGCCTGTGGGAGCTGTCGTTTTCTCACCTGTTCTGCCCTGACCCCTGTGTCCTGAAGTGTTTGACCTAAACAGGGGCACCTGAACCAGGTGGGGATGGTCTGAGCCTTGGAATTAGGACCTGCGGTCAGAGAGTGCAAGGGCAATAGGTCTTGGGAACAGAAACTGTAAGGTACAAGCTTTGGAAGATGTCGGGGGTGATAGTTCCAGCCAGGCATGTCAGCGTAGCTAAGAATTCTCACCCTCTGTAGTTCCAGATAACAGCTGGCTACAAGAGAAAGGTACTTCTGGTTTGGAAGGCAGAAGTCAAGCAGGAACGCTCTGAGGTTGGTGTGGGGTGTTAGGCGCTGCTCCCCTTCACCTGCTGGTGCACCTGGTGGTTGTGAAAAGCATCCATGCCAAAGGCTCCTCCAGCCCTCACCAGGCCTCCTCCTCTAGTTCTCCAGGTCTCAGGTCAGGTGAGGAGCACCGGCCCCTTCCTCGGGTCCCTGTGTCAGCCAGGCTGGAGTGAGAGCCTTCAGGCTTTGACCAGGCCTCACTCTGCCCCATCTCATACCCAGGTTTTCTTCTCCCTGCCCACCTGGCTGACCTGCAGAGATTCTGGGCTGACCACCAGACCCAGGATGACAGCCTTCCACAGACCTCTCCCCAGCTCCTACCATTGTGGGACCTAATCCCTGCAGTAACCTCCATCTCCTATCACTCTTTGCAGTGTTGCTGCCCTGGTGGAAGCCCAGCTCGTGGTGGAGGAAGCCAGCTTGCAGAGAGAGCGAGAGCAGAGCCAGCACACACATTGGAGCAAAGGCAAGGGCAAATGGAAAGTTCTGGCGGCATCACGTCAAGGCTCCCATCCGAGGCCTCCCTGAACCCCACTCTCTCCAGGTGTAACCTGCTTGCTGAGCACCACCTTGGATGCTGCGGGCTGGTACATTCCCCACTTGCAAAACTCTGCGGGACTGGGTTCCTCTCTTTTCTTTCCAAATATCTCAGGAAGTGGATGGTTTTTTCCAAATTCTGCAGATGAGTAAAAAGAGTCTTCGGGAGGTGCAATAGCTTTCCAGGGATGAGGTAACTGGGAGCAGAGCTGGTGTTCAAACCCGGTCTGCTCAACTCAAAATCCACAGCATTTCCCTGCCCTGAAATGACCCACATCTGCACTGCTTGCCCACATCTGCACTGCTTGCCCACATCTGCACTGCTGGTCTTTGGCTGTTCGAGTATCAGCTCCCTGAGCACAGAACCTGGCTGTCCCTGCCGTCCCCAGCTCCTGGAGCAGGGCCCAAGTGGAGCAGCATTTGCTGTCTGTGCAGAGGCAGACCCTGGGATATGGGGACGTGAGCGAGGCTCTGTAAGGCAGGTGTCCCCATCCACGGCGATGCTGAGTGGGTGGCACCCTGCTCCTTCACTGCCTCTAGACATGGGGGTGGGGGGATGGGAGGACACAGGTGGATTTGAGTGCCTCTTGCAGGGGAAGGTGATGTAGAAACTCTGGGTTCCTCCCGTTCTATGGCCACCTTCTCCAGGAAGCCTTCCTGACTACCCAGACAGCACTGAGTCTTCCTGACACTCTGACTCTTTTAAATTCTCACCACGCAGCATCCCCTTGTGATTCTGCTTTTCTTTCAGTCTGTGGCTTGTCACTCCCAATCATCTGCCTCTCCCACAGAAACATGTTGCATAGTTTCAGGATCCCCCAGGCATGTCACCTTCAGCCCAACATTGGTAACCTTGGCTGTGCTGGCCCTTGGGGACCATCACTCCAGCCTTAGCAGACCCTGACCCAGGTGTCCAACTCAGCCACTGAGTCAGGTGCAGCAGCAGGTGTGTGGCTGGTGGCTTTGGCCTTCTTTTCTGGCCAGAGTGCACCATGTCTCCAGCCACAGTGGGTTTCCTCGGTCCATGGAAGCTGGCCTCTGCCTCAGGGCTCTGATTCATTCCCTGTTCTCCCACTGGGCTGCAATCCTGTCTTGACATCCAGCCTAATCTTTGCCCACCTCCACACTCTCCCCAGCTCAGCTGCACTCCGACCAGTGGCTGCAGAAGCCCTGAGTCAAATAACTACGGACTCAAAGCCCCACTACCTGCCACTCTGGCCACCAACTGCCACCACCTCAGAATTCCTTTGCCCTGCACTTCCTCTGAGCCCTTAGATCTGGGACATGGCCCAGACCAAGTCCCTGGAATAGACCCACTGGCTCAGAGAGCATCTAGCCCCAGCTGCCGGACACCTACATGGACCCAATTGCACCCCACCCCCAATGCCCAAAACAAGCTCTTTCGAGCCACCTCCAAGGGCCCACCCAGGTCCCCACCCGACCCCAGCCCTGCTCAGTTTGCCCGCTTCTTGCATTGAGTTCTGAGGTTGTTCTCCCACCTCTGCCAGCCATAGGAGGTGAGTCACAGCCACCAGGGGCTGGCAGAGAGTACCCGCCCAGTAGCTGTGGCGTCCAGCTCTGTCACGTGCCTGCAGCACACAAGTCCCATCTGGCCTGGCATGCCCAAGGCTGTCAGCGTGTGCCAGGTGGGAGACAGCTGTGGCTGGGAGAGGGGGTGGGTGTGGATGCACTTGTGGAAATGCCTTGCTTGCCATGCCTGCAGCCCTTTGGGGTTGCCTCCAAAAACAACCATCTCTGTCATCAGAGCCATCACAAAATAACAATTAAAGTTATATGAGGATAAGAATAATAGTGATTGATAATAATAAAACAAGTCAGCCGCCACGGAGTGCCTAAGCTGCACAGTCCAGGCACAGTCCCAGAGCTTTGCACAAATTATCTCAGCCTCTCAACAGTGGGGAGGTGAGTATTATTGCCCTCATTGCACAGGTGAGTAGGCGGAGGCACAGATGTGCTGAGATGTGGGGTGGCCTTGGGAGTCTAGGCCTGCACCATGCTGCCCTGCTCAAACCCATACTCCTTCTCGGACTGTGAGTCCCCCAGGGAGCCACTGGAGCAACCTCCAGGCTATTCATTCAAGGAGGGAAAGCATTTTTGGTCTTGGGAAGTGATGCAGAGGGCCTGACCAGGGTTGAAGTCCCACTGGTCAGGTTATTCTGGCATTTGGAAACACCACTGGGAGACAATAGCAGTTGTATGGTGTTTAGGTTTTCATCCCAGCAGCACAGATTTCAAGCTGAGCACCCAGTAATTTTTAAAAAATTCATCCCAGAGTGAAGGCAAATGAAAGCCATTGGTCTAGCCCTTGGGGACCTCGGCAAAATGCCAAAGTCACAGAGCAGCCTGTGCATGGGCGGTTACAGTTTACACCGCGCCTTTTACAGTCACTACTTTAGTTTACCTTCCCAATGGATTTCTCAAACATTTCCTCAGTTTTATGGGTGAGGAAATCAAGATCCTGAAAGATGAAGTAACTTGAGGAGGGTTGCACGGCCGGGCAACAGTAGCCATGGAGCCCTGAATCCAGATTTTCTGTCTCTACGTAGAATTCTCTATCGTCTTTTCCCGCTCTCAGGTCCTCCCTCCCTGCTTCAGATTCCTGAGTCTCTACTGTTTCTTGGTTTGCACTGCTTAAAGGTATCTGATATCAGCCACTGGCATCTTGGTATTCTCTCTCCGAAAGTATTTGTCCTTCATTTTGTCTTGGATTATAAAGGCAGTTCTCTGTAAGAGGACTGTCTGGCATCAGCAAACAAGCCGTGGCAGCTCAGAGCATGCCCTTGCAAATAAGGGTGACCTGCTTACGAGCCCACACTTGGTTTCTATCAGCTTGCTTTCGCTTATCCTGGAAGGAGAGCTGAAAACCTGGATGACTGGAGGGAAACGTCCCTTCTTCCACCTGCATGGGGAGCCGTGGGATGGCTGCTTCCAGAGCTACACTCGGTATCACTCCTCATTCTCATGCTTGTGGCTTGAGCTGGTAATGGAACCCATTTGGGAATGCATGGAACATTCTTGGAGAATACATGTGTGGGCTTGTGTATTTCTTCACTACATCTTCTCTGTGACTTGGCCCTTTCCTCGGTCTTAAGTAGACAACCACTCTGTTTTCCCAAATTTCTGAAAGCTCAGAAATGAGCTTTTCCCATCCTTAACTGTATAAAAGCACACAAAATACCCAGTAGTTAGATGTGAACAGATAACCCTATTTGGGTAACTGCTGACTATCCATCCAAATTCCTTCTGAATTTCAAGGATCTCAGCCATCCTTAACATTTGGTTTTTGCTGTCTGATCCATTATTGATGGCACATGTTTCATTTGACTGGCAAGAATTGTCCTCCTGGGCCCCATCAGTGTTAGGCACCCGACACCCTCACTCCTGATGCTGGAGGATGAGAATGGTGAGCAGAGTGTGACTTGGATGAGCAGAATCAGCTCCCTGTCATCATGTTTATCATTAGTAATGATAAATTAATAGTAATTAATTACTATTTTATTAACTACTATTATAACTATTGCTATGATTACTACTAATTAGTTTTAATTGATCCTCTCCACACGGGCCACTGCATTTGATAGCACTGCTAACAATCTGATGAAATGAACGAAGCAGGTACTTCAGTAGTCCCATTGGACAGATGGAAATAGTGAGGCACAGAGAAGTGAGGTGACCCGGGTGAGGTGGCCCAGTCTGCTATGGCTGTAGGACCTGTTCTCCACCTCAATGTCACAATGCCCCCCTGAGATGGGACCCAGTGGGGGATGGAGCTGCTGCTTTTTTTGTTTGGGGGCCTTGATTTGATTTAATATCCGCCTCTCGTGGGTGCAAGTGATGTTGAACTCATCCCTCCACAGAATTCTTGTTTTGTTTTGTTTTTTGAGATGGAGTATCACTGTCACCCAGGCTGGAGTGCCGTGGCACAATCTCAGCTCACCGAAACCTCTGCCTCCTGGGCTCAAGCAATTCTCATGCCTCAGCCTCCCGAGTAGCTAGGACCACAGGTGCGAGCCACCACCCCCAGCTAATTTTTGTATTTTTAATACAGATGGGGTTTTACCATATTGGCCAGGCTGGTCTCAAACTCCTGACCTCAAGTGATCCACCTGCCTTGGCCTCCCAAAGTGCTAGGAGTACAGGCGTGACCCCCCAGTGTCTGTCCCTTCCCTGGTCTGTGAGCTTATGAGGACTTGGGTTATTTCTCTCCCCCCTGCACCTGGCTTGCTGCCTGGTACATTATAGACACTCAATCCACTTTTCAACTCAAGTTCTGCCTCTTTGGAAGGAAGTAGGAAAGGAGGATGAGGGAAAGGCAGGTGAGAGAGGTGGGTGGGACACCTTCCAAAGGAGAAGTCGAATGACTCAGAGATGGAAAACTGAAGGTGGTGTCGGCCCCTGTTCTGGGCTGCACGAACCATCCCGACAAACACTAGAGTGAGCCATTCCAGGAGCCAGCATTTAACAGCCACAGCCTTATATGGGGGCATGCAGACAGCCCCAGAATTTCCTTGGTTTCTCCCAAATTTTCTCCACTAGTGGTATCCACATTTTTTTTTCTGCTTTTATATTAAGAATTTCTTATGAAGCTGCACATCCATTTAATAACCATGTGACATTTGACAGATGACTCACTATCCCAAACCTCAGCTTTCTAATCTGTATAGTGAGGCAATGATCCCTCGCAGACTTGTAAGAATTAAACGTGTGTGTGTGTATATAAATATATATATGTGTATATATATGTGCGTGTGTGTGTGTGTGTACATGAGGTGTGCACAGAAGTACACGTACTGCTGAAATCAAATTGGTGGGCTACCTGAAAGTGCAGAAAAACATTAAATTATGCACGTTTTTGCAGTTTGTGATTTGCCTTCCATAAATATTTTTCTGAAATGCTCTTTTTAAATTTCAATAGTTTTGGGGGTACAGGTGGTTTTTGGTTACACGGGTTAAGTTCTTTAGTGGTGATTTCTGAGTTTTAGTGCACCCATCACCTGGGCAGTGTACACTGTACTCTATATGTAGTCTTTTATCCCTCACCACCCCCTCCCAACCTTCTCCCCTGAGTCCCCAAAGTCCATTATATCATTCTTATACCTGTGTTCACAGCTTAGCTCCCACTTACAAGCAAGAACATACAATATTTGGTTTTCCATTCCTGAGTTACTTTAGTTAGAATAATGGCCTCTACCTCCATCCAAATTGCTGCAAAGGACATTATTTCATTCCTTTTTATGACTGAGCAGTATTCCATGGTGTATATATACCACATTTTCTTTATTGACTCATTGTTTGATGGGCACTTAGGTTGGTTCCATATCTTCGGAATTACGAATTGTGCTGCTATAAACATGGGCATGCATGTATCTTTCTCGTATAATGACTTCTTTTCCTCTGGGTGGATACCCCATAGTGGGATTGCTGGATCAAATGGTAGCTCTACTTTTAGTTCTTTAAGGAATCTCCATACTGTTTTCCATAGTGGTTGAAGTAATTTACATTCCCATCAGCAGTGTAAAAGTGTTCCCTTTTCACCACATCCACGCCAACATTTATTTTTATTTTTATTTTTGACTTTTTAATTATGGCCATCTTGCAGGAGTAAGGTGGAATCTTATTGTGGTTTTCATTTACATTTCCCTGATGGTTAGTGATGTTGAGCAAATGCTCTTTTTTTTTTAACATCCTCTGTTGTTCTGCTCTTCTACCAGCATCTAGATCTGGCTAGAATGACATTTAGCACAGACTTGGGTCTATATTATTTTAAGTGAAATTGATTGACAGCATGACTTCCAACAGTTTGGCTTTCTCAGGCAACCACAGATCCAGTGCAGTCTCCTGTTGCCCATTGTACAGGTGGGTACACTGAGAACCAGAGGAAGGGATGGCTTCTCCAGCCACCAGGTGCATTATGGGTCACCTATGTCTGGTACCCAGACCACAGGCCCAGGCCCTCAGACTTCCCAGAGCTTGGGAGTGGGGTGGGGTTGGATGGATAGGCTGCCTGCTCCCAGGCTGCACCTGGGAGGTGAGACAGGGCCATGTGAACATCTATGCCAGGTGGCTGGCATTCTACAGCAGTGCCAGGGTGCCCACAGCCATTCCTGTCCTGCCCCAGGGAAGGAATCTGGGGTGGAAGATTCTGCTCAAAGATCACAGGGATCAGGGCTGTGGAGCCAGGAGGGGATGGCGTGTGTCACTCTGGTTTCTGGTGCACTCACCTTTATGAGGTTTACTGGGTGCCAAACACTCAGGTCCTAGCAGGCCAGGCCCTCATCAGTGAATCTACAGAGCATCCTGGGTGTACCAAGCACAATGCCCCTTGCTATTTGGGATGGGAGAGAAAAAGTAGGCCTGAGTTTCCCAAGGGGTGAGGAAGGGAACTCCCAGACGCTTTGCTCTCTGAGTGAGACACTTGGCAGGGCCAATTAGCCAGGCTGATCCTGGGAAAGGGGTGGAGGTGGCAGAGGCAGGCTCAGCAGGTCATTGGGCAGAAGTCCACCCAGTTTGTGGACAAGGCTTGAGGGGCTGGGGAGCCTAGAGGAGCACACTTGGAACCTGGAGGCTGCAGGACCAGGACGGAAAGAGGACTAGGAGACTGGGATCATCAACACCTGGGGAAGGCCAAGGAAGACCGACCTGAGGGGAAAGGAGGAACTGGGGAGGTGAGGTTAGTCCAAGGGTGAGTGTGTGTGTGTGTGTGTGTGTGTGTGTGTGTGTGTGTGTGTGTGTGTTGTCTGCCTGTTTCTCTGTCTTAGAGAAGAGAACCAAGGGCCAAGGTGATCACTCAGATAGACATTTTTCATCCTTCTCATGCCTAGCTCTAGGGATGAATTACCAGTCTTGCCAAGAGTTCCATGGGTCCATGCTGGCTGCCAAGATACTGTGGCCATGCTTTCATTTATCATCTACCAGAAAGCTATCCATGGAACAAGGGATTCAGAACCAGAAGATCTGATTTTTGAGTCCTGAATCTGCTAACTGTCCAGCTATAGGAAACTCAGTTTTCTCATGTGTAAAAATGGGTCTAGCGGCACCTAAACTTACAAAGTTGGTGTGAAAAATACATAATGTCTATGAATAACCGTATCTACTAATATGTGTCTGGAAGTACCCTGTTCTGCAAAGACAAAAACAAAGAAAATAAGATGGGGAAAATCCAAGCTGGCCCCACCCACAATGTGTCAATGCATATTTACCCCAATTTTTTACCTTTTTGCTAATTGAGAAACACATGTGGTTACTTATTGATATATAAGAACTCTTCATTGTTAAGAACATTAGCTCTCGATCTTGTACACGTGTTCCGATTTGTGATTCCAAATTTTACATATTCTGTAGAGTTTTAACACATTGCATAAAGATGGTATACCCATATTTGCCATCTTTTCTTTTCTTTTTTTTCTTTCTTTTTTTTTTTTTTTTTTCTTTTTTTGAGATGGAGTCTCGCTCTGTCACCCAGGCTGGAGTGCAGTGGCACGATCTTGGCTCTCTGCAAGTTCCTTTTCCTGGGTTCGTTCTCCTGCCTGAGACCTCCAAGTAGATGGAGTAGGTGGCGCCCACCACCATGCCTGGCTAATTTTTTGTATTTTTAGTAGAGACAGGGTTTCTCCATGTTAGCCAGGATGATCTCGATCTCCTGACTTCATGATCTGCCAGCCTCGGCCTCCAAAAGTGGTTGTTTCCACTTTAGGTCTATTTCATAAAGCTGCTATGGACATTGCAGTACACATCTTTGTAAACCCAGAAGCACTCATTTCTGTTGGGCATATACCCTGAGGTACAATGAAGGGGTCAAAGGGTAAGCGTATGTTTACCTTTTATAGATCCTGCCAAGCAATTTTCCAACCAACACATTGGTGTCGGTTTGCACACCCACCCGCAGTGTAAGAGTTCCACTTGCTCCACGTCTTGGTGTTGCCAGTCTTTTTAATCTGAGCTATTCCAGTGGGTGTGTAGTGAGTTCTTCCTGTAGTTTTGTTTTGCATATTTCTGATGATTAATGATGTTGAGCACCTTTTCAGATGCTTATTGGGCATTTGGATATCTTCTTTTGTGATCTATTTGTTCATGTCTTTGCTTAGTTTTTACGTTGTTGTCTTTTTTCAGTTGATTTGTAGAAATGCTTAAAAACAGGCGTGAGCCTTTTATCAGACACAGACATTACACATACCACTCCAAGCCTGTGACTTGCCTTTGTACTCTCTTAGGTACTTTTAGAGGAACAAGGCTCTTAATGTTAATGAACTTCCATTTATCATTTTTTAAAAATGGTTAATACTTTCTGCCTATCTCACGGTCACGAAGATCTTCTACTATCATTTGATACAAATTCTAGAAGAAAATATATCAATATTTGTGGGTTTTGAGGTTGAAAAATATTAAAGACCAATAGTTTCATATAGTTCAATCTAATACCTTTCACATTTAGGTCTGTGACTTCTCAAATTAATTTTTGTATGTTGAGTAAAATGGTCACTGTTTATTTTTTTTCCTGTATGGACATCCACCGGTTTTTTGTTTGTTTGCTTTGTTTTGTTTTCACCACTCAATGAAAGGATCATCCTTTCCTTTGAATTGCAGCGATGCCCTTGTCACATATCAGGTGACTTCCTGTGTGGCTCTTTTGGATTCTCTAGTCCATTCCATTGGTCAACTTGTCTGTCTCTGTGCCAATAACTTAATGCTGTAGCTTTATAGCTATCTTGATACCTGGTGGCTGAATGCTTTAAAAGACCTGGGAATCATCAGGTGGGAATCACTTGCTTTGGAGTGGGATTCTCAACCTCTAGTACTTATTAAATTCCCTGGAGAGAAGTTCTTAAAAGTACCCTCACCCAGGATTTATCCTGCCTCAACTAACTCAAAATATCTAGAGGAATGTTCTGAAAATAGGTATTTTTTAAGCTCCTAGATGATTCTAATGCACTCCCAGGATGGAAACAACTGCTTTAGAAATAGGTTATTCTCATTTTACCATTAAAGAACCAGAAGCCCAAAGTCACATTTACAATTTCTGGAGGCATTAGATTGTTCACTCACTTTCTCCAGGATGCAAAATCCTTGATATACTTCTCTTGCCCTCAGTTTTCTCCTAGAGAACACCTACTTACCCTTCAAAACCCAGCTTAAGAGTGCCCCATCTACGATGTAGTCCAGAGCACCCCAGCTAGGATCAGGTGCCTCCTGCATGTTCTCACCTCCCAAACTTACCTCTACCTTGGCCCTTACCTAGTGTGACTTGTATCTCTGTGTTCTCCTGTGTTCCCATCAGACCAGAGCTCTTGGAGTTAGAATGTGGCATGGTCATTAACATGTTTCTGGCATCTGGGAGATTCAAAGAGTGAGGGTGAGGACCAGAAATTCCTAGCTCCCCTCTCACCCCTATACAAGGCAATAATGTAAAAAATATTCATGCCACCCCTCAGCCTCCAGCCAGTGTCTTGGGCCCATTAACTTATAACAATAATCTCCCCAGGCTGGACAATCCCCTTCATCCTCCTAGCCCCCGATGAACAGCAGGCATAAATCCATGGGACCTGAATCTTAACTACAGGCAGTCAGGGCAGCCTCAAGTCTAGGCTGAGGTCCCTTAATGGGCACGTGGAGAGGGCTGCTCCTTCCCATGCCTATCTCCTTCACTGCTCTCCACAGACATGCACCTCCTCCAGGGCTCTTTTTCCCAGGCAGGATGGGCCCACCAAGGTATAGCGCCTGGCTGGCCTGCAGCCCACCTGTGGCTACCCTCTTCCCGTGGCCTACTGGCCTTTGGCACTGTCTGAATTCAGGCATCCCCAGTGCTGCTCACGTCACTCAGTGGGCATCCCCACCCTGGCCTCTCCCTGCATGTCTCCCGTGGGAATTTGCCCTGGAGCAGAGTGTGTCTGGGGCAGGCAGGGAGGCATGGCCCTCAGACTCACACAGGCCTCACCCTGTCATTAGAGGGCAAGGTTTTCCCTCCCAAACCAGGGGTACAGACCTGGATTCTGGGTCAGTGTCCAGCTTGCTGGCTCTGATCTTCCACCACTATAGACTCTACAGTAACAATAGGACCACCTGCACTCTTTGGTCTCAACCTGTCCTTCTATCTCCTCTGCAGCCCCTTGGTGACCAGAGCTGGCCAGTGTGAAGTCTCTTGTCTCACCGTTCACATAGTGTCTCTGACCCACGCATCCCAGCAGGCAGGCCTTGCTCCCTGGGCGAGGGAAGGTGGTGGCTCAGGGGCTTCTTCGGGGGTACTCTCTGATCTGGGCAGCTCCGGAACCCACATCCCCATAGCCTTGTTTGTCTAGGCCCTGAGTGCATAGAGTTTGTGGCTGAACCAGGCCTGGGAATGAACTAGTGTTGCCTCTTTCCAAGAAAGTTTCTCTGGGTCGCCTGCTCTGAATAGCGCTGGGAATGAGAGTCATGTCTTTGTCAAAAGCAGCAACCCAAAGGAAGGAAAAACACCACCCACGGCTCTTCTGAGGCCTCTGAGGTGCTTCGGTCAGATATGACCTACTGTGAAGCACCACTAAATGGGGAAGAAATACATGAATGTTTTTTCTGCTCACTGGAGCTCACTAGATAAAGCAGAATTGAAGATAGGCATGTTGAACTTATTGCTCTTCCATCCCAGGATCAGTGGGTTTGGAAGGTTCCCAGACATCATCAATGCTTTTCTCTCCAAGAGATAAAACTGAAGATAAGAATTTTATTTTATTTTAAGCCTTTGAAAAATTAATCCTAAAGTAGTATCTGTTTTTTAAAGACAATTTGGAAAATATAGAAAAGTAAGGGGGAGGCAGAGACAACAGAGCCCAGCCATAGTCTCATCACTCCAGCACAATAAATATACAATAGGAAAACAATTTGTAATTTCCATGATCATGAACTTTGAGGTGAATTTTTAATTCCTGTTCTTCCTAATGGAACTTATGAATTTAGTTGTCTATTTGTCTCTCCTCGAACTTTTTCCCCAAAGGACTCCATGTGAGCTAAGGTAACAGAGGTGACAATTTGGAACACATGAAAAAATAGCAAAAGAAAATGGTGAGGGATATATGGGAATGACCCCAAGAAACCCAGTTATCAACCTGTTCCTATGGTCAGCAATGATGATATTTGGGTTGAATATTCAGTATTAGGACTCCAGGCTGATCTACTTGTAGACTATTCTGACTTCTATACCCAGAGAGAGATTGGGAAATAGAGTCGTTGCAAAAGGTGTCTACTGGAGTTCATTAGGGAAGCCACAGCCCAGTGGGCGTGGCCGGTACAATATCATGCTGCTGCCTCCACGGGTGAGGAGAACCCCTGGGGAGGTGGTGTGGCCATCCCAAAGCCTCCATCACCTGCCCACTCATGCCAGCTCATTTTATTGACCTTAGTCTTCCAAGAGACCATGGAAGTATAAATAATAAAGCAAGAAAGGCAGATGCATTTGGCTGGCTCAGTGGACTTCTGAATGTACTGTGAGTATAAGACCTTCCCTTTCAAAAGACCGAGTGCTTCTTGTCTATTCCACGTGAAGCTTTCTTCAGAATGAGGGAGGATATAGCACTATCCACAGGAGGGGGTATGAAAGGAAAATTCTAGAGGATCTCCAAAATCCAGGTAAACCCCTCTTAAGGAATTTGTTGAACGTCTTTGGCAGAGTGTTATGGATGTCTACTGCCAAGTGCTTTTCTAGAGAAAAAAGCTTCATGAATGTGGGGATGGGAGAGGTCTTGGGACATAAGTGGTGCCTCCAACTTGGGTCCACCCTTGCTGCATGATGCTGGCCATAGTCAGCCTTGTATGTGAGCTGTTTGGGAATCTTTCTCTCTCTCTGAGGACAGAGGCTAGATCTATCAACTCATTGATTCGTGGAGAAAGTGAGGCCAAGGAGCCTGTTCAATGCATTTCTGCAGAATTGCCTTCACCAGCTGGATTCTCACCACTGATGCACATTGCAACCATGATGTCTTCCTTTGTCCACTCTGAGCCTCATTTCCCTCTTTATGGCACAGATAATCCTGAAGTCGATGATCTCTCAGCCTTTCCAACCCACATATCCCCTCCCCTTAGAATGCAGTCACAGAAGGGGAGGAGGACCAGGTCAGGCAAACAGCTGGAAAGTTCTCGAGGGTTTGGAGAAGGCTGTGGGGCTTGCTGGGCTGAGAGTCAGTCTGCAACATCAATATGGACCATTTTCTGGGCATTGCTGTAGTGTCCCAGTGCCTGACACAGAGTGAGGACTCAAACATATTTCTTCAAGAATGAAGGCAGAAATCTACAGGGCAAATTAAGAAGTGGAATGGGGACATGTGCTCCACTCTTTGTTTTCCAGGAAGGAGGAAAAAGTATATTGCTGTGGTCATCAGAGTTTGTTTACAGGGCTTCTCTTACTTCTAACAGGGGAGAGAAGATATATCTTACCACCACTTAGTTCTAAATGTGCTTTTAAAAATAGTAATTTAATTTCTACTGTATATTGAGTGATTTCTTCTAAAAACAATATGAGTCCTTTAAAACAGGTGAGCCACAGAGCAGGCCTGGAGTGGCTCTTCAAGATGGGGCTCTGGTGAGGGTCTTCTGTTGGGAGGCTAAGGCACATCTTTAGCAAGGATTCCCCAGATTTCTCAGCCCAAGGGAGGGCACTGAGTTTACCCAAGTGCTACACACTCCAAGGGGTGCTTTGAAAAGATTCCGAGGAAAGGTGGCATCTCAGAGGGCCTGGGGTTCCTGGGGCAGGAAGGGGTTTCTGGGGCAGGAAGGGGTGCCTGGTGCATGCAGCCAAGTATAGGAAGCTTCTCCCCAATGAGCAGGGAACACATTGGTTGCCTGAAGCTCACTCTGTTGGTTCTCAAGACTTGGGAACTTGTCCAGAGTATTCTAAACATTTTGGTCTCATTGGCTTGAAGAAGGATATTACACCAACTCTTTCTAGCCAGTCAGTTTCACCCCAGGGAAGAGAGGGAGGGTGGTCAACTATCAGGAGAGGAGTGACCTGCCCAAGGACAGGGGGAGGTCTCTCTAAAGGAAACTGTGGTTCCAAACCACTGTGCGCTGAGTAGACCTTCTGTAGCCTGTGTGTGTTCTCCCTGTTTAGGTATTGTTTCTTCAAACTGTGGTGATAATGGGGGAAGCACTTTGTAAATTTTGAAATATTATTATTGTTGAGTCTGCTGTCATCGTTCACTGTTGCTTCAGTTGGCTCATTGGGACGGTGTGGGAGGTGGAAGCAGTGCCCTCCCACTGCTACACGCCCTCTCGTGTAGACTTAAGCCGCCTGTGCTACCTGTGCAGATGCTTCCCACCTGGTTTGAATCTGTCTTTAGGATGAATGACTTCCGGGTCAGTGAGGCACTATTTTATCTAGTCATAAGAGGAGGAAATTATTTTTCCAAATTAATAGGGAGCATGGGAGTAGGATGGTCAGAGACTTGAAATACTGACTATAGCCTTATGTGTCCTATGTGTACCCCATGGGGTTCGGTTTCTATCTTGTTCTCTTTTTTTCTTGGTTTTGTTTTAGCTTTATCTCTTTATTTATTTTGAGTGACAGCCAAACACACACAGATACACGCGCGCACACACACACACACACACACACACACTCCAAACTAAAAGCCAACAAACAATTGCTCAACTCAGGAGAGCAACATATCAATTGATTGGGAAATAACCAGTTGCTCAGCTATTTTAATTGATGGAATTAAAAATTAGCCTACTCAGGTATCTAACCCAACTGACAAATTTGGGTCAGTTTAAAGCCCGTGATGATAGATGGAAAGGCCCAGAATTGGGCTGGTGTGGGCTGTTTGGGGGAGAAAGGCCAGATGTTGACACTCAGGGAGCCAGGGCAGGAGGTCTGGTGGGGACTGTTGTGACACAGGCATGCAAAGGTGGGAAGGTGCTGAGACCTGGCCAGGCCAGGATGTGGACTGTGTCCCTTGGGGGGGCGGTGGTGGCAGTACCACCTGATCACCAGCATCTCATGGGGGAAGAAACCAAATTATCACCACCTTCCCCTTATTTAATAGATGAAGATACTGTAAGCCTGAAGGGTGAGGAGACTTGCCTTGAAACGCCTAACAAACATACAAGTTGGGGAGAACCGCTATCCACACCTGGAATTCCATAATCTGTTCTCATTTCTGAAGCTTGGCGATGTAGAGAAAACTTTAGGGCACAGCGACTGAACATCACGGTAAAGCTGTGCGTGCCACAAAGTGTTCCCGGGATGGCGCTTTTTGCAGGTTCCTTCCCTGCTCCGGCCCTGCCCTGCCCAGCCTCGTCCCAAGGCTCCTGCCAGGCTGCTGAACGTCCTCCATGTCAAATGGCTGTGAAACCTGCTGCTGAGAATGTTTTCTCAGCTCCTTGAGGGACATGACTTAACTTCTCCACTCCTAGGCACTGGGCACTTGCACCCACTGTGAATAGCAGAAGCTTCTGTTTTTAATCCAGGCAGCCTTTGTAAACAATGCAGCCCCCTAAACCCTGAGCTGGAATCCTTCCCATTTTCTATTTTCTTTTGTTTATCTGAAGCATCCTTGGGAATTTTACTAATTTCTCTTCTACAGTCTGTTTTCAGACAGCCCATAGAGCCCTTGTTTATCACCGGCTGTTATTAAGTTTTACCAAAAAGTAGTTTTTGGGGGTGGAAGGTGCTTAGAGAGCACCTAGGTTCAGAGAGGGAAAGTGCTTCCTGGAATGTGACACAGCTACGAAGGCATGAGAGCAGAGCACAGAACTCCTGCCTACTTCGTAGTCCTGGCATTTAAAAAAAAAATGTATCTGCCCATATTTGTGAGGATGTTTTTGGCTTCAAGGAAATGACGATGTAACTCAATGTCACTGGGGGTCCAGAGGCAGGGTGCGCTCTGGGGCCAGCTTTTTCCATGGCCCCAGCTCCGGTTTCTCCTAAGAGCCCTTGGATGCATCCTCTTTGTGCTCTGGCTTTGCTTTCGAGTCACTTCCCCCATGGAGCAAAGTTGCTGTTAGTCCCTGCCTGCCGTACCTTCCTGCCCAAGATATCCCAGGAAAGAGACAGGGCAGCACCCCAACATTCCAACAGTCTTGAAATCCTCCCTCATTGTACCTCTTAAGCCACATGCCCCTCCCTAAACAAGTATCAGGGCAGAAATTCCCACCTGCAATGATTGGATTAGGTCTGGCTCCTGAAGCAACCAGTAGCAGGAGAGTTGAGATGCCCCTGCACCAATCAGACCCTCCACTGGAGTAGGGAGAAGCTTCTGTCCCTGAGGCACATGGGCTGCCTGAGAGAAGAGTGTATTACTGAAAATAAGAAAAAGAAAGAGAAGATGAGGAGGAGAGGATAAGAGGAGAAGAAGGGAAGGAGGGGGAAGAGGAGGAGAAGGAGGAGGATGATCTATTGGGAAGCTGGGAGAATGGATGCTGAGGGAGCAATGAGCATTATTCACTAGAATTTTCCAATACTATACTACAAACTCCTTGAAGACCTTTGTTGTGATCAAGGCTCTATCCATAGTGCTTGGCATAGAAGGATTTGGACATGAAGAACATGGGAACTGGGGACACTCCCAGGTACAGGCCCTGCCTAGTGTTCATTCATCTGCTTGTTCAGTCAACCAGAAAGAGCCAGGCATGGGAATTTAGCTGCGCAGACCCTGTTGGTGGCTGACCCAGTTCCCCTTTGCTGGTACTGCTGTGAGGGTTGGCTGCTGACAGCTCACAGCGGCCTTCCCCTCTCCAGAAAATTGTCCTTGGCTGATAAGACCTAATTGACCCAGTTATGCACCATGACCTGCATCCAGAGGACAGATCACAGCCACTAACTGACTGATTCTGTCCAAAAGGCCAGCCTGGAGAGCCCTTCCACTGTGGACCAGGCCAAGGCTAGATGTCACCTTGGCTCCTTCCCTTTTCCATCCCATTTCCATCACTTCCCTATAGGCTCCTGCTGAGACAACTGCCTCAATACATAACATGCAGCTAAATCCCCATCTCAGGTTCTGCTTCTAGGGAACCCATCTAAGACAACCATGAATAGCCTTTACTGTGGACAGGCTGACTCTTTCCCATGAATTACAGACACACAAGATATAAATCACAGGAAGAAAGCAGACTAAATGACATAACAGATGACCAAGTAAAGAAATCTGCCTTCATTTTACGTATGAATTGGTATAACCATCACTGACAGTAGTATGTCCAACCAGAGAAATCAATAATTAGGCCAACATGCTTTTGGCATCTCTCTGCAGCATTAGGACTGGAGATTAAGGGCAAAGAGTAACTAAAAGTCTTGTCTCCCAGAAGCTCACAGTGCCGTTGGAAGATGTCAAAGCTGAGAGGTGGGTGAAAGGAGCAGCAGTCCAGCGCCAGGCAGACCTGGCTGTTCCTCTCCCATGGTGCCATCCCCTTCCCTCCCTGGGAAGGGCGTAGGGAAGAAGGTTTCCTGGAGACCTAAGTCCTTCTGGTGTGAGTATCCACCACCTAGAGAACATATGCGCTTAAACAAAGGGCTTGATCTCTGCAAATTAGTCATGATTCTTTTGGCTGAAGGGGAAAAAATTCACCTCAAACCAGCCAACTCTAAAAGGGAAATTTATTGGCTTTTATAACTTGGAAACATGGAAGTGGGTAGTAAATTGAGGTAAAGCTTAGTCCAGGGTCTCCGAAGATGTCATCGGATGTGTCAGTCCATTTCTGTCTTTCCACCTCCCTCTATTGCTCTCCTCTCCTACATGTGGAAACCATGGCCACATTCAGCTTCAGGGCTACTTCACAAAGTTAGCTGCCTCAAAGTTTAGGGGCTTTTACATTCCCTTAGAAAGACACTGACTGGTCTGATTTTGGTCCACACTCTCATCTTTAACCAGCCAGTGTGGCAAAGGAATGAAGTATTATGACGGTAGGTCTGGGTCACATGCCTACACTACGGGGTATCCTCACTGTGGTCCAATGGAGGGGAGGAGAGCTGTTCCTCAAAGGAATTGAGACACTGTTTCCATAAAGAGGGTACAAAAACAAAAGATGTCTTCTACATTCAGTCCTCCTATTTACAAAATGTAGAAAGTCATTTCTAGTCCCCAGGGTGACTACAAAGGTTAAACGCTATGAACGGGTCAAAGCACTCACAAACTGCGATGTACAACACATACTAGTCACTGTATTTCTTCTTTCATCTGGTCTTCCTCTGGGTAACTTGTGGGCGATGGGGTTATCATGTTCTTTTTTTCTGCTAACCTCAGGTCTACTACTCAACAAGATAGTCTTCAAGGAAAATGAACCCCACGCTGGGCCTGGCTATTTTTCTGGCTGTTCTCCTCACTGTGAAAGGTCTTCTGAAGCCAAGCTTCTCACCAGGGAATTATAAAGCTTTGAGCCAGGCCCAAGGGTGGAAGGAAAGGAAGGCAGCCAAGGAGCTTACAAGGCAGAACATGGATTTTGGCTTTAAGCTTCTCAAGAAGCTGGCCTCCAACAACCCTGGCAGGAATATCATGCTATCCCCCTTGAGTATCTCTACAGCTTTCTCCTTGCTGTGCCTGGGTGCCCAGGACAGCACCCTGGATGAGATCAAGCAGGGGTTCAACTTCAGAAAGATCCCAGAAAAAGATCTTCATGAGGGCTTCCATTACATCATCCACGAGCTGAACCAGAAGACCCAGGACCTCAAAGTGAGCATCGGGAACACGCTGTTCATTGACCGCGGGCTGCAGCCCCAGCGTAAGTTTTTGGAAGATGCCGAGAACTTTTACGGTGCAGAAACCATCCTTACCAACTTTCAGAATTTGAAAATTACTCAGAAGCAGATCAATGACTTTATCAGTAATAAAACCTATGGGAAAATTAACAACCTGATAGAGAATATAGACCCTGGCACTGTGATGCTTCTTACAAATTATATTTTCTTCCGAGGTAAGGTTTTTGGCATGTTGGTGTGGAAAGAATAGGATGACCATTAGACTTGGGTTAAAAATCTGGGTTGGCCACTGTTTGCTCTTTGACCTTGAATTCATATGTCATTTGTCTCTCAGAACCTCACTATTCCTATCTGTAAAATGGGTATCATGATACATAACTCATCATACAATTATCAAGATTTAAAGTGAAAATGTATGTGAAATGAGCTTTATGAAGTCTGTCATTTTCATGATTAGTGATTATCCTAACACAACATTGGTTATAGAGGTCGGAATTACATTTCGTTCCCATCTCTTAGATGAGAAAAAACATTCAGAGAGAGATTAACTGACTTACTCCAAGTTACAAAGCCCATCATTGAGTCAGGACTGGAACCCATTTCTCCTGGCTCTAGCACCGTGTGCTTTCCGGCACTTTAAGCAGACACCTGAGATGGTGATTGTGTTGATTATGGTGATGGTGATCACTTGGTGGGTCTTCTTACATATAATATATATGAATTCTCCTTATCAGACTTTATGTATTTCCCAGATCTGATGGAGAGAGACAGAAAAAAAAGACGGAAGAATGTTTCCAAATTTCAGCTTTATCCCCCAACACCACACAGAACACATATACACAGACAGGTTGGCCAAAATAGGTGAGAATCAGAGGCCAACACCCATCAGTCCAGATAAAATCACTGCTGGAGTGTCGGGAACATGGTACTAAATATAAAAAATTGAGGGTTCTCAAAATTCACAGGCAGATTGACGGCTAAAGAAGAAAAAAGGTGACCACTGGCAGTCTAAAACCTCAATGTGCCTAAACCAGAGAAGGAAAAGGGAGAATATGGAATTTCCTGAAATCCCTATGTCCCCTAGATAACAATAGGAATAACAGTGAAAATAACGATGCTGATGACAACTAGCACCTACTCAACCTCACTATACACAGGCACTGAGCTGTGCTGCCTTATCCCGCTACATGTCAAGGCATCCCTATGAGGTAGCTGTCAATATCCTCATTCTACAAATAAGAACACTGAAGTCCAGGGAGATTGAGACACTTATCCAAGGTTAACCCTTGATAACCTTTTGGACAGGTAGATAGAACAGTGAGGCCAGGATTTGAACTCAGGGAGTTGGCCCTACAATGAGGACTCTCGGGTGGCAAGTTTGAAAGACCCAGGTCTGAGTTTATGCCCAATAGGTCAAGGCATCTTCAGAGTCCAGGCACCCAGGCCTCAGTGTTCACTGCTCTTTGGCAAGCTCCCAACGGCAGCCTGTTTCACCAGTTTTCTTAGTTCCACATGACAGCAGCTCCTTCAGGACTGACTCAGATTAGAATCAAGCATTTCTACTCACATCAGACTCAATTAGCCATCATTAATTGTAATGCAGTCCCCTCTGTTAGGACATACTCAGTGGGCTTTCTCAGGCTTAGGGGAACCTGAGCTTATGGTAGTCTGCTTTTCCCCTCTTAATTTAGCAGTCTAGTCCTGACTTCTTTGGGAACTAATAATTGCACCTGAGCCCATCTCATCAGAAATCTCCAGGACGTGGAATGAGAGCAAGGACTTCCCTGATACCCCAGAACATCCCCTTTCACCCTGAATCTGTGTGGACAGAGACTAGTGGTTAGTTGGATTTAGTCACCTTTTTTCCCATGGGATAATCATGTCATTTTGTCTTTCTTCAAACTAAGCCAGGTGGCAACATGAGTTTGATCCAAATGTAACTAAAGAGGAAGATTTCTTTCTGGAGAAAAACAGTTCAGTCAAGGTGCCCATGATGTTCCATAGTGGCATGTACCAAGTTGGCTATGATGATAAGCTCTCTTGCACCATCCTGGAAATACCCTACCATAGAAGTATCACAGCCATCTTCCTCCTTCCTGATGAGGGCAAGCTGAAGCACTTGGAGAAAGGCTTGCAGGTGGACACTTTCTCCAGATGGAAAACGTTACTGTCACGCAGGTAAAGTGGGTGCCTAGCCCTCGCAGCTTTTTCCTTCTCCTGTATTCCCTCTTATTTCTTCTCTCTGAGCTCTTACCTCATGGCCAAGTCCTCTTCTGGGCTCTATAATAAACTTATATCATGGTGAGAAGTATACTGGGGAACAAATTACAGGAATAGAGTGAAGTGCTTGACTCTTTGAGGGAGATTCATCAAGACTGTGAAAGCACAGTAGATGGAGTCTCAGTGGAGGGTGGTGGTCAGGGAGGACTTCACAGAGGATATAGTATTTGAGCCAAGTCTTCAAGGTTGGGTGGCAGTCTGTATGAAAGGGAGAGGAGCAAAGGAAACGGCAAGGACAAACACGGGCTGTAAAAGAGAGCTGTGAGTTGTGAGGAGAATGATGTTGTCAACTGTGGTGTCACAACAGTTGAAGCTGTAGGGTGGCTGCTCCTCCACTGAAGAAGATGTTTCC
Source organism: Macaca thibetana thibetana (assembly GCF_024542745.1). Classification (NCBI taxonomy): domain Eukaryota; kingdom Metazoa; phylum Chordata; class Mammalia; order Primates; family Cercopithecidae; genus Macaca; species Macaca thibetana. The sequence goes on from NC_065584.1 coordinate 13,090,994, forward strand.
AGTGGGAAGGGCAGGTGAAGCTGTGCAGATCTCGAGGGATGGCAGCGCTCTTGGAATGCCCTGGCACTTAGCTCCCCCCTTCCAGAAATGTGACTTTATTGAAAGCATTCAGAACCAGAATTTTCCTTTCTCGAGCCTGCAGCTCACTCTAGATATCACAGATGCATTCTGCAATGCCTCCAAGGCTATGTTCCGTGTGAAAGGAGTCACATCAGTTCAGTTCAGTTACCATCCACAGGTTCCCCCATGTTGTCTCAACATGGGGACATCCCAAAGGGACTGACATGTTTCAGCCTGCACTCTACAGAGTTTTAGAGTTCATAGGGATGTCTTGGGAGATCTCCCTAAGGAATTCGGGGCTGTAGAAGGTGAAGAGAAGGTGAGAAATGGGAGGAATGCCAGGTCTTCCACTCTTGGCTTTGTGAGACATGGACTCCAGAATATGACATTTCCTGTAGGACTCAAATTACAGTGGCTTGAGACCCTGCAGTTGATTTGCTGGAACTTGCCATCCTGACTGCGCTCCAGTCCCATCTCCAAGCCATGTCTGATGATTTCCCCATGGGGCTACAGCTCAGGTGCTGCACTGGAGGCTTCACGTTCCCCTCACCAAGGCCCTCTGCAGCCCCCGGTGCTGTGACCACCATCAGGCCACCATCAACCACACAGAGATGTTCCCTGGGCACGGCCATCATCTCTCTGGCTTCAGGCTTCATCTCCTTTTGCACCTTTACTCAAGAGTGGAATAGAACCTTCGAGATTTTCTGTAGGCTGGTGCCAGACTTCCTGGAGGTTTGGGAATAACAGAACCAAAGCTCTCGCAGGAACCCAGGATAACTTAGAGTGCAGTTACTTAGAAGTGGCATCTTGTAGAGTCCAAGTGTAGGCTGCTCTCAGTGTCTCTTCCAGGGCACCTCCTTCCATTTATCTAGTGCCTGCTCTGCCTCCCCATCCCTCTGGGACTGCTTCCCGCATCTCCATGACTTGAGGCCAGGCCTCCTCACCAGGAGGGCCGTGGAGAGGAAGGTCCCTCTCACCCAGGAATGTCTTGCCTACCCAGTCACTTCTGGCCTTGGAATGACAGGCAGGGAAATGTCTACCTTCCCAAGAAGAAACTCCAAATCCTCTTGCAGGACAGGGGGCTTTGCCCACGGTCCCCAAGGAATTACATTTGGTTAGAACATGACAGGCAAATATTCCTACTGTCTGAGCTCATTATTTCTGGGAGATAAGTGGTCAAGTTGCTTTGATCTACAGGTAAGAAGCGCAGTCCAGACATCTCAGTGGTCCGCTGTGGGGTGGACGGGATATCCCTATGTGTTCTTCCTGCAGTCCCCTCCAGACGGGAGAAGACCCTGAGCAGAAAAATCACCTTTTCCCTAAAAGAAGTAACCAAGTCAACAGACACACACCAGTTTACATGTGGGTAGAACATGTCAGAATTTAGGCTTCGGATGACGTCCACCTGGCCTCTGTGCAGGAGGCAGACACCTGCTTTGGATTTGCAGAATTTGAGGCCAGGTGCTGCTCCTCTGATTTCGCCAGAGGAAAAGCTCTATTTCCCAGGGTCCACCTTTAGGAGCAGAAAACTGCTGGTGGTTTTGAAATAGCCATTGTCCTGTTCAGAAGTGTTGAGGGTTCACTCCCAGCCTGGGCACCCCACACATTTCCGTACATATTGGTATATGCACTCACCTGCCAGCAGCAGCTGCATTTAATGCCTTCCCATGTTGGCACAAATGAAAGCAAATCTCCCCATTAACGCACTGGACCTAGGGCCCTTCGCTACTCAGGAACTTCACCCTAGAAATCCTCTCCTCACTTTCCTACATCAGCATATGTTTTTCTCTCTTCTGAATCATTTCCGTCAGATACAAAGATGCTCTTATCTTCCATCTCATCATGAAACCTCGTAGGGGGCCAGGGATAACTTACAGCTCATGGAAGTGGCTTCTATGCAAGAAGACAAAGCAGGTGTCTGCCTTCTGTGCAAGCGACCTGTACGGCTTGTGCTGGCCTGCAGGAAATCCCAATGCTCTTGTTTTTCCCAACATAAAAGTTTCTCTTGACCCTTGTTTTTCCCCAGTTATTCCCCCATTTCGTCACTCCGCCTTTGCAGGTGAACACCGTGAAGCAGTTGCCTCTGTTCACAGCCCCTAGTTCCTCTCATCCTTTCCTAAATCCACTCCAGTCCAGCTTCTGCACCTACTTCTCACAGACAGCTCCATTCCCAGGGTCTCAAGGGTGTCTGTGTTGCAGAGTGCAGTCAGTCTCAGGCCTCGCTGTTAGGCTGGTTGGTGTCCCCACCTCCTTAAGGTGCTCTTCATTTGGCTTCAAGCTCTCCACTCTCACGGCACCTCCCACCTTTCCCCTCCTCAATCTCCTTTGCTGGAGACTCCTCTCCTCCTCCAGGTCTCAGAGGTGAGTGTCTTAGGGCTCAATTCCCAGCCTTCTTTTCTGTCTATACTTACTCCTGAGTGAGTGCACAGGCTCAGACCTTTAAACACCATCTCTATTACCACGACTGCCATGCTTCTAGCCCCAGCCCCTGTTCTCCCCCAAACTCCAGAGTCATGGATCTTTCTGTTTACCCAGAATCTCCCCTGTATGTGTAATTGGAGCTTAGAGTCAACACATCAAGAATGGTGTCCTGATCTGTCCCCAGGGAGCCTCCCCAAGCCTGCCCATCTCAGTCAATGGTGACTCCATCTTATTAGTTGTTCAAGCCAAAAACCTTGGAGTCACCCTGACCCCTCTCAAATGCCTCATTCCGTCTGTCAGGAAACCCCTTTAGCCTACAGCAAACTACATCTGGAATTTGGTATCTTTCCACTGTCTCTATGGCTCCCAACATCCGACGACCACACTAGCTTCCAAATGGTCTCCCAGCATCAGTTTTGCGCATCCCTACTTCACACACACCACCAGCACCAAGAGTATATTCTTAACAGAGGCGACAGAATGATCTTTTTAAATCCTAAGCAAGACTATGTCACTCCTCTCTTCAAAACCCTACAGTGACTGCCCATTTTATTCAGGAAAAAAAAAATCCTAATTTGTCTAATTCCCTTGCATGCCTCAAGGTTTGCTCAAACCTTGGACTGATCCCTGATTTCTGCAAGTTGACCTATTTATTTTTTTCCATAGCACTTACTGCCTTCTGCATGCTACCGGTACATGTATGTAGGTTTAGGTGGTACTTTTTGCTATGTTGATTCTATCCCCCGTCTTCCCTGCTGGAACACACAGTCAGGGGCAGGGATCTTTGCCTGTTCTGTTCATAGATGCATCTCCAGCACCTAGAACAGCACCTGGTATACAGTGGGCATTTAATAAATGTTTGTTGAGTGAATGAATTAGTGGAAAGGTGAATTTGGGAGTCGTCGGGTCTGTGGATGATACTCAAAGCTTGAGACTGAATGCCCTTCATGGGGAGGGAGTGAAGGTGGAAAAGAGAAGGGGACCAAGGTCTGAGTCTTGGAGCAGCAGCGTAGCTGGTAGAGACAGGTGGGCTGGAGCCAGACAGGAGCAGGAGTGGTGGGGAAGGAGGAGAAGCCTCAAGGGTGGACTTGGAATGCTTCACCCTGGGGAAAGAGATTACTGGCAGGTGCGGCTCACTGAGAGTTGACTCTGGGATGTGGGGCTGGATGTCAACGGTGACTCTGGAAAGAGTTACTTCCATAGAAAGTTGAGGTCAAAGAGCCGACTGCAGTGGACTGAGGCAATCGTGGGAGGGAGTGGAGATAGCTAGCAGAGACAACCTCTGCTACAAAGGGAAGTAAAGAAATGAGCTGGAAGCTGGAAAGGCAATTCAGGGCCAAGACAGATGTCTTGGCATTAGTTTTTGAGGATAGGGTGCAGCCTTCGCCAGAGGAGGATCAAAGGGACACTCTTGAAGGATGATGCAGGAGAGAGAGGACACATAGGCAGGAATGAGGTCCTTGGGTAGGTGGGAAAATAAGGTGCAGGGCCAGGTGAGCAGGAGTCCAGGGTCTGCAGGTACCTCAGGAGACCCTGGCCCCAGGCTCCGGGCAGGAGGCTGATCGCGGTTCAGCCACAGAGGATGTGAAGTTGCTAGTTGGAGGGCAGGAGGATGGACACCTGCTAAGTGCTGACTGTCTGCTGAGCACCTTGCCTGCATTTGCCTTAGCACCCCTAGTGTCCCACGGGAGAGATGATGATCAGCTTCCTTCTCACGTAAGTGACTTAGAGAAGGAAGGTCATTTGCCCCAAGTCACAGAGCTCATGAGAGGCAGAGTGGATTTGAACCCAGTTCTGTCTAGCTCCAGATTCTGGATGCCCTGTTCCCTTCAGCGTCAGATATTCCAGGGTCAGGATGGGCTCAGGGCTCAGGCATGGCAGTGACTACAGTGGGGACATCGTCAGTGACTGCGGCTGAAGGGGCTCTGAGACAGGGGGACTTGAGACTTGAGAACACTCCCTGTAGAGGGCTCTGGGGCAGGTGTGCTGGGAGGCAGGGACACTGTTCAGATTGCTTACAGTGTTTTGAAACCAGGGTCCCAGGGTTAAGGAATCCCTCCTCATTCTGTGGATGGAGAGAGATTGGAGACCTTTGGGGCTGGGAGGACACATTTCATTCGTCATGTATCCTGAGGCCTGCCCTGCAACACGACAGGACTTGACCACTCACCCTTGTCGTGTCAATTCCCCAGGGTCGTAGATGTGTCTGTGCCCAGACTCCACATGACGGGCACCTTCGACCTGAAGAAGACTCTCTCCTACATGGGTATCTCCAAAATCTTTGAGGAGCATGGTGATCTCACCAAGATCGCCCCTTGTCGCAACCTGAAAGTCGGCGAGGTAAGCCTGCCTAGCCTGGACTCCACTCCCTGCAGCACAGGGGCCTTCGCCCAGCCCCGGGCCAGAGCTGGGGTCACAGTGGCTGTCAGAGCCAGGACTCCACCCACCGGTTGGAGTGGCCATGAATCCAGCTGTGACCCTTACCAATCCCGTGATACTGGGCAAACCACATAACCTCCCCCAGCCTCATGCTTCCAGTCTTTAAAACTGCTACTATTTTGGAAATCTATTCAATGTAGCAAACATTGATCAAGGCCTGGAACAGTTATCAGGCCTAGAACTGGTCTAGATCTAACCCAGACTCTCTCTCAAAGGCAACATGCCTTCCTTTCTTTCTTTCTTTCTTTTTCTTTCTTTCTTTCTTTCTTTCTTTCTTTCTTTCTTTCTTTCTTTCTTTCTTTCTTTCTTTCTTTCTTTCTTTCTTTCTTTCTTTCTTTCTTTCCTTTCCTTCCTTCCTTCTTTTCTTCTTTCTTTTTTCTTTCTTTTTTCCTCTTTTCTCTTCTTTCTTTTCCCTTTCCCCCCCCTTTCCCCTTCCCCCTTTCCTTTCCCTTTCTTTCTCTCTTTTTCCCCCTCCTTTTTTTTCTCCCCTTCTTCCTTTTTTCTCTCTTTCCTCCTTCCTTCCTCTTTTCTTCCCGCCATTTCTTCCTTCTTTCTCTTTCTTTCTCTCTTTTTTCCTCTCTTTCTCTCTTTCTTTCTTTCTTCTTTCTTTTTTTTTTTTTGACGGAGTCTTGCTCTGTTGCCCAGGCTGGAGTGCAATGGTACATCTTGGCTCACTGCAACCTCCACCTCCCAGGTTCAAGCAATTCTCCTGCCTCAGCCTCCTAAGTAGCTGGGATTACAGGCACCTGCCCCATGCCCAACTAATTTTTTTTTGTATTTTTAGTAGAGACGGGGTTTCACCATGTTGGCCAGGTTGGTCTCAAACTCCTGACCTCAGGTCATCCACCCATCTTGGCCTCCCAAAGTGCTGGGATTACAGGCGTGAGCCACCGCACCCAAGGCCACACGTTTTGTATGAGTTGGCGTAAGCGTGTGCTGCATAGGAAAATATGACCAAGCAAAGGGGCCTGTGGCCTCTGGCAAAGGTGAGCACCTGATTGCCTGGGGCCAAAAGAGAGCAGCATATAAGTAGGGTCACCAAATTTAGCAAATTTCATACAGGGTACCCAGTTAAATTTGAATTTTAGACCGGGCACGGTGGCTGAAGCCTGTAATCCCAGCACTTTGGGAGGCCGAGACGGGTGGATCACGAGATCAAGAGATCGAGACCATCCTGCCTAACACAGTGAAACCCTGTCTCTACTAAAAAATACAAAAAACTAGCCAGGCGAGGTGGCGGGCACCTGTAGTCCCAGCTACTCGGGAGGCTGAGGCAGGAGAATGGCGTAAACCCGGGAGGCTGAGCTTGCAGTGAGCTGAGGTCCGGCCACTGCACTCCAGCCTGGATGACAGAGCGAGACTCCGTCTCAAAAAAAAAAAAAAAAAAAAAAATTGAATTTTAGATAAATGATGAATAATTTTTTTAGTGCCAGTATGTTCTGAATATTGCACGGGACATACTTACACTAAAATATATTCATTGTTTATCTTGAATTCAAATTTCACTGGATGTCCTGTATTTCACCTGGCAACCCTACTTTGGGGTTAGAAAGGCATTGAAGGAGGGGAAAGATTTCAACGAGCAGAGATGGGTGCGGGAATGGGTGCAGCAGTGTGGCCAAGGCTGGGGGTTTTTGGATATCATGGAGTAGTGGGTGGTGGGGATTAGGTGCTTAATGGAGATGAAGTGGGAGGTTCAAGCCAGTCTGGGAAGGATCCAGCTTGCCAAGCTGAGCCTGCTGCTCTGAATCAGATGGCACAGATTCCACTGTATTTTTCATGTTGACATAAGGAACACAGTTACTAGAATTTTCTCACTTTTGAGCTTTCCTGCCACAGACTTCCCACAAACATTCAACACCAGCTCTGAAGGTCTTGTTGAGTTTAATGGCTTGTTTCGTTCTGTAGTTACGTTTGCTGATAGCTGTGATTCTAACACAGGATACTGTCCTGTTTTCTGCAAGGAAAATTGTGAGAATTTTGCAGACTAGAAAGAAATGTGCAAGGATTTCACACATACCCATCAGCTTCCCAGTACTGATCACCTGTTTACAGATGTTGATACCTTTGGAGTGGATTTGGGATGCAAGTCATCTCAGAGCTAATCCAGAATCTTCCTCCCTCTTAACCATCCACCAGGTGGATGAAAGGAGGTGCTGGAGGCTTCAGGGTGGGGATACCACCACCTCACTTTCACCCAGCTACAGCCCAGTAGACCTTTTCTGCCATGGCTGTGGTTGATGCTTCCCTGTAACCCATGAGAAAGAGAAGCAAACCCCACTCCATCTCTCCCCACATCGACCCCCGTAACTGATGCTCTCCCTACACCATCTTTTCCTTCACGCGGCATCTGCTTGTCGAATATTCTCCAGCATTAATGGCAAAAGAGCCAGAAACCCTGGAGTAAACCAAGTTACTGCTGTGCTGGACAGCTTGGACCAAGTTGTCTCCCTCTCTGATCCTCTCTGGGCCTCCGGCCACCATGGTCGCTGAGCAGCTTGGCAGTCCCTGACTTTGCCCTTGGCTTCCACAGGCTGTGCACAAGGCTGAGCTGAAGATGGATGAGAGGGGTACGGAGGGGGCCGCTGGCACCGGAGCACAGACTCTGCCCATGGAGACACCACTCGTCGTCAAGATAGACAGACCCTATCTGCTGCTGATTTACAGCCAGAAAATACCTTCCGTGCTCTTCCTGGGAAAGATTGTTAACCCTATTGGAAAATAAAGGAGAATTCCTGCTTGCCGCAGACCCCGAACATGGCTTGGGGTTGAACATGTTCCGTCTTCCTGAGATGGAAGTGACAGGCACGGTTCAGCTTAGCCCCTCCCCGTCACCATCTCCCTAGGCTGCCCGAAAGAGCAAAATTGCAAGTTCTAGGAAGTCCTCTGCCCCGTTCCCTCCCTGCCCATTCAAATGCTGGGATTCGATGCCCCACCCACTCGGTGGCATTCTCCTCTCCCCTCCAGCAGGCAGAGGGACTCTGTGATTTAATAAACAAACGTTTCTCCCCACAGCCCTGCCCCAGGTTAACTGGCTATTGGTGGATAATTTGGGGAAGGTATGGGCCACCGCAAGTATCTGGAGACTGGAGGGAGAGACCGGGTTCAAATCCTAGAATGAGGTATCTTTGGGAAAGCCACAGACCCTCTCTGGGCCTGCCTTATTTCTGAAGTGAAGGTCCTGCCACTCCCTTTGGGGCTCCGAGGAAGCTAGTTCAGTGCTTTAAAAAAGTTGTTCCCGCCTCTGTGAGCCCTGGGCCAATTATCTGTCCCAGTGTGTCCACGTGGGAGCTCTGGGCTTAGCCAGCATCCAGGTGGATGGGGAAACAGGGACAGGGCCAGTCCAGCCCCTCGGGCAACATTAGAAGGACGAAGTCTAGAGTAGCAGCTAGAATTTGCCGCCAGCTTTATCCATTTCAGGCACAAAAAAAACGTCCTGGCACCCTCCCTCCCCTGTCCCTTCCTTATCTTGTTGTCAAAGGTAGATCCTGCGGTTTAAACCTGTTAGCAAGTTCAATTGAAGAGTGAGTGGTTCCAGAAAATGCGGCCCTGCAGGGCCGCCTGTGGCCACTAGAGGGCACCAGGTGCTCGCAGGGCCGTGCACAGGTCCCCGGCCTGGGGCAAGCTCATTTCAGGCATCTGGTTCCTTCTTCTCCTGCAGGGAATTCCCAGAGCTTCCGGTGTTTGGAGAGGAGAGGATACTTGCTGGCTTGGCACTGAGAAGCCTCGGCTGTTACTACTTATCATTTCCCGGGCCTGTTTAGCAGTTTGCAGCTCAAAGTGTCCTTTGTGTTCTGGTCACAAGTGCTCTCAGAGCAGCCAGAGTGGGCGTCCCTATGACAGACGTGGAAACTGAGGCTCAGAGAAGTGAAACGGCTTCCTCGTGGCCTCAGGGTTAGCCACATGCAGCAAGCGCCCCATCTTCTGGTTTGGGGCAGGAAGGGAGGAGTCCCCAGAGGCTGGTGGAGAAGGCTGCCTGGTGGGGGGCCGGGGCTAGTGGACGGTGGTGAAGCCTGAGCCTGGGAACCCAGAGTGCTCAGCCCCTTTTCCAGAGGGTGGGGGTGAGGAAGAAGGTTGAGACCCCGCACAGGGACACAGACCTGGGGAAAAGGCTGGGAATCTCAGCCGAGCCCTTTGCCGATATAATTTCCCTTGCCCCAGCCTGAAGGGTGGGTGTGGAAAGACACAGAAACCCTCAGCTACGGTGTCAGGTGCACAACATATGACACTGGGGACGTGACACAGCCAGGCAAGCCACTGAGTGGCCGGGTGACCTGGGCATGTCACTAAACCTTTCTGAGCCTTAGCTGCTTCATTTATTGAGAGAGGATCATAATATCTACCTCAGCGGCTAAGCTGGAGTCTAATACCCTCTATCTACCTACCTACCTCTGAGGATCACATGAGGTTGCATGGCCATCGTGCCTGGCACGTGGGTTTGCAGTAGAGAGCCCCTGCTGCGGTCCTCCACCAGCCCCCCTCCAGTGTCTGCGATGACCAGCTGTTTCCCAAAACTCTGCCCCAGGCATTTGCTTCCACCGTCTCCTCTAATGGAATTCCCTCCTCCAGCCTAACAAACTCCTACTCACCCTTTAATACCCAGGCCATTAGGACCTCTTTGTGAACTCTTCTCTACCTTTCTAACATCTTCCAAGCAGCCTCTTCCAAGCAGCCTTCCAAAACCCTCATCTCCATGCATGACGATGGCAAGTGGGTCTGAATGTTCCCTCCAGCCCCCATGGGCTGCAGTCAATCCTTCATTAAATGATGACTTCCGGGCTGCAATCTCTGAGCTCGTTGTTGATATATGTAGACCGGTTCCTGCCTTCCTGGGGCTAATAATCAGTGAGGGAAGCCATCATGAATACAATAAACACACATTTGTCATGAGCTGCAGTGGGCACAGTGAAGGAGATGTTGCAGAGCTTGCAAAGGATGTCACAGAAGGATTACATCCAGTCGGACGGTCACGTGTCACAGAAGGATCACATCCAATCCGGGGGTCACGTGTCACAGAAGGGTCACGTCCAGTCCGGTGGCCCAAGAAAGGCTTCCTCAGGATGTAACATTTAGGGAGAGCTCCAAATGCTGGGAACTCATCTGTTTTTAAACTGTAGTTAGGAATTAAAACTGCATATAGAAGTGTTTTTTCCAGCATAGTTAATAATATGTTAGATACTGATTGGTATTTCTAAGTAAACCAATAGAAATCAGGCGTAAGCTCGAGTTCTTTATTCATCTTCCTTTTAACTAATTCTGTTTTTAAAATGACAGTTGCATACCTTAAATATTTTTAAATATGTTCTGCTTTCATAGCCACATTTGTATTATTCACTGTAAAAATAAATTCTATTTTGAAAAAGAAAGAAAGAGAAAGAAATGAGGGTGGGAGCCCAGGGAGACCCCACCAAGCAGCGGGAACAGTGTGTGCAAAGGCCCTGAGGTCGGGAGTGGCATGGGTGAGGAGCTGAAATGAGATGAGTAAGCAAGAAGGGGTGGGAGCGGGGCCGAGAGGTAGGTGAGAAATCGTGGGCCACAGAGGGATGCTGGTCTTTAACTGAAGAACTATGGTGGGCTGCAGCAGGTGTGCAGTTTGAGAGAGGCTCAGGCAAGCCCATGTGTTGTGTGTCCCTCTGCCTGCAGACTAGGTGTCCTTGTATCCCCCATGCCCAGGCCGGTACATGCCACAGAGCACACACCCAACACATACTTGCTGGAAAGAAAAACTGCCCTGCCAATCACCCGTGTCCAGACACAGTCAGCCCCCTCCAAAGCTCCCCTCTCCTCTGGGAGGGGAGTCACATGCCTTAGCCTGGCAGTGACTGGGATGTGGCCATGCCTGCTCCTTCTTGTAGGTCCGTGTGCCATCTCCCTACATCTTCCAACTTTCCTGAATGCTCTCCTTGCTCCTCATCCTCTCCCACTCCCACCACTTCCCTCCAGCGTGTTACTCAGTCTTTCAGGGAAGGTCAACCACTACTCCTTCTCAGAAGCCTTCTCAGGTCACATATTTGTGGGCCGACCGACCTTGTGAATAAATGAGTGAATGAATGAGTGGATTTTGATTTTGACATAACCAGCACTTCCTAGATGCCTATCAAAACCTGGCACGACATGAGTGCTTTCCCCATCTCACTGGCCCACAAGCCTTCCAGTTGGTGTGACCGTCCCATTTTACTGATGAGAAAACTGAGGCTCAGGAAGATCACATCACTTGCACAAGGTCCCACAGCAAGACAGCCACAGAGATAGGAGCAAATACAAATCCCCTGAGCACTTGTGGCTTTTATTTGTCCAATCAGTTCATCCATCCATCCATTCAACAAATATTCACTGAGTGTCCTCTCTGTGTGGGGACAGACAGGGGCTTTTAGGGGCTTGTGAATAAAATATAGAAAGATCCTTGCCCTTGCAGAGGTCTCAGGTTACTCGGGAGAGGCAGGCAATTAACAATAGGTGTGATCAAGAAACAAGGACATACAAACCTGGCCAATATGGGGAAACTCTGTCTTTACTAAAAATACAAAAATTAGCCAGGCATGGTGGCATGCACCTATAATCCCAGCTACTTGGGAGGCCGAGGCAGGAGAATCACTTGAACCTGGGAGGCTGAGGTTGTAGTGAGCCGAGATGGCAGCACTGCACCCCAGAACAAGACTCCGTTAAAAAGGAAAAGAGAGGAGAGGACAGGAGAGGAGAGGAGAGGAGAAGACATTAAGTGGAGTGGGTAAGGGTGACTAGAGGTGCCAGTGGCCCTGGCAGGGGTCACAGCCAGCCTCCCCGGGAGGCTAAGACAGTGGGTTTTATGGTTCTCCTCTCCAAAACCTCTGCTGCGCAGTCCTCTGGAGCCTTTAGCCTGGGAAATGCCCATGCAAATGAAGGGGACCAGCCCCTCCACACCTGTGGGCTTTTCTCATCAGGTGGGATGAGAGACTGAGAAAAAAAATAAAACACAGAGACAAAGTATAGAGAAAGAAAAGTGGGCCCAGGGGACTGGCACTCAGTATACGAAGGACCTGCACTGGCACCGGTCTCTGAGTTCCCTCAGTATTTATTGATTACCATTTTCACTATCTCAGCAAGAGGAATGTGGTGGGAGAGGAGGGTGATAGTGGGGAGAAGGTCAGCAAGAAAACATGTGAGCAAAGGAGTCTGTGTCACAAATAAGTTCAAGGAAGGTACTATGCCTGGATGTGCACGTAGGCCAGATTTATGCTTCTCTCACCCAAACATCAGTGGAGTAAAGAATAACAGAGCAGCATTGCTGCCACCATGTCTTGCCTCCCACCACAGAGCAGTTTTTCTCCTATCTCAGAACTGAACAAATGTACACGGATTTTATACCGAGACATTCAGTACCCAGGGGCAGGCAGGAGACTGGCCTTCCTCTATCTCAACTGCAAGAGGCTTTCCTCTTTTACTAATCCTCCTCAGCACAGACCCTTCACGGGTGTTGGGCTGGGGAACGCTCAGGTCTTTCCCATCCCACGAGGCCATATTTCAGACTATCACATGGGGAGAAACCTTGGCCAATACCTGGCTTTCCAGGGCAGAGGTCTCTGCAGATTTCCTCAGTGCATTGTATCCCTGATTTATCAAGACTGGAGAAGGGCGATGACTTTTACCAAGCATACTGCCTGTAAACATTTTGTTAACAAGGCACATCCTGCACAGCCCTAGATCCCTTAAACCTTGATTCCATACAACACATGTTCTTGTGAGCTCAAGGTTGGGGCAAAGTTACAGATTAACAGCATCTCAGAGCAAAGCAATTGTTCAGGGTACAGGTCAAAATGGAGTTTCTTATGTCTTCCTTTTCTACATAGACACAGTAACAGTCTGATCTCTCTTTCTTTTCCCTACAGCAAAGGTGGACTTGATGCATAAAAGAGGGATTCACCCTAACCAAGAATGAGGGTGCCCAGAGTCAGAGGACCAGGATAGAGAGGCTGCCTTGGTGTGGTCCAGCTTGAGCTACACGACACAGAAAGCCTCTGTGCAGCCTCCGAGCAGGGGCTTTTTTGCCTCTTCCAGCATAGGCTGGGTGCCAGGAGTCTGGTTTGCTGTCTTCCCCCACCCTGCCTGCAGCATTGCCTGCCTGGACTGAGGTCATTCATGTGGGTGCATGACAGAAGTGATAGACTGGTGTGTTGGCAAGGATGATCACAGATGGGAAGTCCTAGTTCCTGGCCCTGCTTCTCCCAGACACTGACTGTGGCTAGAGCAAACACCTTCTTCCTCTTGGGCTTCCACTGCCCATTCATGCAATGATGAGGTTGCCTTGGATGCCCCCAGACGACTTGTCTATTTTGGGCAATACTTTGATGTTCATATTGGAAATGCTAGAACTGGCTCCAAAGTCTTATGTATAGTGGTTCTCCCATGCATTTGTTTAGTCAATAAATACTTACTGGGAATCTACTATGTGCCAGGCTGTGTTCCAGGGAGGGAGAAGCCAGGATCGACAGGAGGGACAGGGACCCTGTTCAAGCAGAGCTGAGGTCACATGGCCTGCTTCCTCCCCATTTCCTAGTGTCCCCTTCAGAACCAGCCAGGAGCACGTTCCCTGACCCACTGAGTCACCATGTCAGTGCTCAGGTGTTCCCACAAGGGTGCAAAGCCAAGGTGACCTTTCTCGTTGGGAAACCAGCTCTCCATTAGTGCTCAGTTTCTCAAATTTTATTTACTCCCAAACCACGTTCATGATTAGGACTGAATTCCCATCTCTTTTGTACATTATTTGCTCAAGACTTATCCTTAAATCAATTCATGTTAGGAAAAGAAAATTTGTTAAAATAGAAAAATTAATATTGCAGTCATACATAGAAACTAGCACAACTTGCCACAAGTAGAAAGTAAAAGTGCACACAACAAAACTAATTCGGTGATTAAATTCTACCAAGACTGTCACAGATCGCAGGCTCCCAGCCTATGGTTTGCTCCCCCTTGTTAGAAAGGAAAGTCAGCAAGTCTAAGATGGTGGTAAAGATGGGCTGGCATCAAGCCAAGACTCACTCCAGGGGGAACTCAGAATGATCAAAAGAGAACTGGAAGAGGGAGGACTTTGCCACTGAGTGATTCCACGTCGTGAGCAGAAACCACCTGAGATTGTTTACCTTGTAAACAGAGCAGTCATCTCCCTGATCCCTGGAGACCTTGACCAAGGTTGGAAGGTTTTCCTGATTATGTCCTTGACTGATTGGCTTTTCTTTCTTCTTTTTAAATTTTGGAATAATTTTAGCTTCACAGAAAAGATATGAAGAGAGTCCACTGAGTTTCCACGCACCTTCGACAGCTTTACCTAATGCTGACATCTTCCATGACTGTGAGACGTCGGTCACAACTAAGGAACGAATGTTGGTAGCTTACTATTCACCAAACTACAGAATTTATTTGAATTTCATCATCTTTTTAAATGCATACTTTTTTTTTTTCTGTTCCAACATCCAATCCAGGCTACACGTCACATATGGATCTATCTCCCTTCCCCATCTCCACCCTCAGTTTGGTTCAGATTCCTAAAAGTCAGGGGATCACACTGGGCAGGCTAGGAAATGAACAAAGTTGCAGCAGAAAGGGTGGCAGGGACCTGCACTTCCTGAGACAGATCCATGGTGGGGACTGTGGATCTCAGCTGGGGAGGCTTCTTGACAATCCAAAGGGTACCCTCTAGCTAAGATGGCACTCCAAGAGTAGCCTTGAGGCACCCAATCTGCTCCACTGTTAGGAGAAATATTGAGTGAAATATTCAAACAAGTACTGAAATAGAAAAGTATAAAGATGTAGCCAGATTTTTAAAATAGTATGAATATCTCCAACAAACCAAAAATGGAGCAGAAGCATAAGAATGTGTGAGGCAGGCAAGAGATCCTGTAGCCAGGGTCCTAAGAGGATCCCAGAAAGGCCTGGACATAGCAGGAGATGCTCCATGAAGGAGTATGGACTTGGGACAAGGTTCCATCTTGATGGACCCATGGAGATCTACTCCTGGGTGGTTGCTACTCCAGCAGGCTTGGTTTTGTGAATTTGGGGAGAAATGGGTCTTTACTTTCAAGGAGGCCCTGAGGCCCCAGAAACTGAGGACCTCAGAGCTAGAGGAAACCCTGAAGAGCTTCTCTCTGGGGCAAGGACAGAGGGTGGAGTGAGGGGTGGGAAGAGGAAGCATCCAGCCCTCTCCACTCTCAAGTCTTCTCGTCTTTCCCTGGAAAATCTGATTAGTTCTGCATGGGACCTGGGAATTTGCATTTTAATAAGAGCCCAATTAAGCTTGGTAAGTTCCATACTTCTTCAGGTTGCCTCTCTGTGTTTTACCAACTATGAGTCTTTACAAAAGTCCCTGGGTGTGGGTGAGCCAATAGTGCCTGGCCCTCAGGGTTCCCAACATCCCTCCCACTTGCTCCTTCCCATGTAATCTGCTACCTCTCTCCGTATTACTTACTGATCATAGTCCCAACCCTGGAGGATGCCACACAAAGTCCAGACTGTCTAATCAGGGAGACTGACATATGGGAAGGTAAACTGCTCTGGTTTGCTCCAGGTGTTTGTAAAGGGAGGGGCAGACTTTCTGTGGCATCTAGAGAAGACTTTGTGCAGTGGGTGATTTTGAGCTGGAGCTGGCAGGATGGAAAGGAGTGTTTCAGGCAAAGAGAGTGAGATGGGTAGTTCAAGCCAACTGAGATATATGTGTAATCATAGAGAGTAGAGGACGAAACAGCAGGGTGGCATTCATTTCAATATATTGTATTTTGATTTTTATTTAGGTATAGTTTACATAAAGTACACAAATATCACAAATATTTCTGCCCACTATTTCTTCAAAATTTTCTGTTCTCCACTGTCCCTCACTTTTTTTTTGCCTAGAACTCCAGTTACACGTATGTTAGTCCATTGATGTTGTCCCACAAGTCACTGGGACTCCTTTTTTATTACTATTATTTTCCAGCTTGCTGTCTTCAGTTTGAATAGTTCCTATTGATATATTTTCAAGATCACAGATCTTTTCTTCCATAGTACTAAATTTGTTGTTAAACCCAGCCAGTTAATTTTTCATTTCAGATATTAAGTTTTTCATCTCTAGAAGTTTGATTTTTCTCACATTCCAGTAAAATTTTTATTATTTAAGCATCTTTTAAGTAGCTGTTTTAAAGTCCTTGTCTGCAAATTCCTTAATCACTATTATGTCTGAGCCTGTTTCTATTGCTTAATTTTTCTGCTGGTCATGGATCACATTTTCCTAGTCCTAGAATGTCTAGCAATTTTTGATTGGATGCTGGACATCATAACATTATAATTTTGTTGTCTTCCTTTACAGTGTTTGAAATTTGTTTTAACAGGCAATAAGTTACTTACAGATCTGCTTGAGCTTGTCAAGGCATGTTTTTGAGCTTTGTTAGGGTAGGTCTAGTGCAGCTTTAATTCAAAGTTAGGTTAGCCCTAATGCCAAGATGTGACACTTTTGGGTCTCTACTGAATGCTCCAGGTCTCTCCACTTTGGGTGGTCATAACCTTAATATATCCTCATGCCTTGTGAACTCTGGAAATTATTTTGTTTATACCTTCACAGTAGGTTTATTTTTTCTTCTGTGTGTGTGAGTGTGTTTGCGTGTGTGTGTGTGTGTGTGTGTGTGTTGACCAGCCATGTGGAATTTCACTTTACGCATGCAGAGCTTAGTACTTAGCTTTGGACTTAAAGAGACCCCTGTGCACGTTTCTAAAGCTCTCCTCTAGTCCTTCACTGCACAAATTGTAGCTTCCTCAGTTTTCTCAAACTCTAATGTCTGTCTCCTAAGCTCAGCAAGCCTCCCATGCCCTCTTTGGGTTTTCTTCCACATGTCCAGAAAGTGTTCTTAGGCAGAAAATTGGGACAATTATAGAGCTTATCTCATTTTTTACCTCCCCTGCCTGTTCTCTAATGTCTGAATATATTTTTCGAGTATCTCAATAGTGTCATAAATTTTGTCCAGTTTTCTATCTGTTTACAACTGTTTGCAACCAATATCAGTTACTTTGTTTTAGCCAAAAGTGTAAGTCAACTCAAACTTTAGATATATACCTGTGTAACTTTACCTTAAGTAGCTACAGGACTTTTCATCATCCTGAGTTACCCTGTCTTCAGTTTGCTGTCTTACCAGTCAGGATTACTCTTGCTTATTACCTTGCTTATTACCCTTGCTTATTACCAGTCGGGATTACTCTTCAGAGGTAAACAGATTATTTCATTTTATTTCAATTCATTTATTCTTTTCGCAACCACGTACTGGACCATGAGTATTGGCCAAAGAGTGGGTATACAAGTAGACAAAATCAAGGTAGACAAGATCCCTAATTTATGAATTGTTCAGTCACACAAATAAATGTGAAACTATGACAGTGGTAAGTGTTTCACTGAGAAGTTAATGGTACTATAAAAATAGTTGCTAGAAGAAATTTTTCGTATTTGAGTGATCAAAGAGAGTTTCCTTGAGGGAATGATATGAACTAGGGCCTAAATAATGAGTAAAAGTTAATTAGGGGAAAAGTCAGATGAAGAGAGTTGGAAGGATATTCCAGAAGTAGGAAACAACAAATATCACATATGAGCATAAAAATTAATGGGCAGAAAGGGGTTACACGGATGTCAAGGGCAAGAGGCTTCATGATCTGCGATGAAGTTGGAGGGGCCAGCAGAGCCCAGGCTGTGTAAGTTAAGACTTCAGTGTTCACTTTGGGAAACGGGAAGCTAAATAGTAAGTGACACAGTCAGGTTTGAGTTTTAAAAGACTATTCTAGCTGTCACGTGCAGAGTGAATTGGAGGAGCAGGACAGGGTATGCGGAGAGAGCTGTTAGGAAGCTTTGTGGTAGCCCAGGCAAGACACAATGACAGCACAAATAGCCTGCTAGAGTGAAGGCAGAGAAAAGTGGATGGAGTTGCGCAACATTTAGGAGGTAAATTGACATGAACAAGAAGGAAGTGCAAGGATGCCTCCTAGGTTCAACTAACTAGGTGAATGGTGGACCCAGTGACAGAAATGTTGAAAAGGGGTTTCGGTTGTGGCTGTTGCTGGGAGATGGTTCTTGGGGAGGAGTCTGAGTTCATTGTGGTTCATGTTGCATGGAAGGTTTATTTGCAACCTCAGGAGGAGATATCAAGTAGGCAGTTAGACATATAGAGATCAAAGGAAAGGATTGAGCTGGAGAATAAAAATAATATATCATTTGCATGTCTAGCTGGAGAATAAAAATAATGTATCATTTGCATGTCTTAGTAATGAAGTCGTGGGTGTCGTGGCATGAGATCAGCTGGAGGGAGAGGAGAGATTAAAGTGAGGAGAGAGCTACAACCAAGAAAGCGAGTGCCAGGGCTCGCCAACCGTGCAAGGACAGGGCAGGAGAAGAGGAACCCGCAAAGGTGGGTAAGGAGGAGGTGCAGAGAGATTGGGAATGTGTTGTCACTGAGCCAGAGGGAAGGACTGGATCAGAGCAAGGTCTTCTGTGTCAAATGCAGCTGGGAAGTCAAGGAAGATGAGAACCTAGATATACTATTTGGCTTTTAGTAGCATCTGGGTCACATTTTTGTGAATACAGAAGCCAGGCTGGAGTGGACCAGTGAGTGAGTAGGAGGTAAGGCCACAGAGGCCATGAATACACAGCTCTTGAAAATTGGGGCCACAAGGGGAGGAGCAGTGGCCTCCCTTGGAAATAGGGCAGCAGTTAGAAGCAAGTGAGAGGGTGAAAGGAGTGTTTTTGTTGTTGTGTTGTTGCTTTCTTTGTCTTAACAAGCAAGACTTGAACAGTTTCCAAGCTACCAGTAAGAATCAGGTTGACACGGAGTGTTTAAGTACAGAAAAGAGAGGTGGAAGGGCCCTGAGATGGAGAGAAGAGATACTTTCCAAGGCCCAGGAAGGGGGTCTGGACATCAAAGGAGGGCAGATCCTCTGCTTTGTTGGTAGAGTGGAGGTGTAGGGGAGAGAGAGGGGTGACTGGGCAAGTAGGGATAGGCAGAGAGGATGCCCTTTGAGGGAAGCTGAGACAATTCCTTTTCATAGGATCTCTCTTTTATGTGACATAGGAGGCAAGGCTGTCTGCTGAGTGTGTGTGTGTGTGTGCACATGTGGGCACACATGCATATGTAGCAGGGTGGGCATCCACTCCACCCTGGAAAAAAAGGTTAAGGACACGGAAAAGGTGAAGGTTTCCCCTGAAAATGGGAGAGTGAGCTGATGAGTTACCTGTTGCCAGGTGGATAAAGGTTGGTGGTTGGGAACCCGCAGTGGACAAGGCTGCCTTGCAGAACCTCTCTTCCAGCAGCATTTGGCAGGGAAGGAGCAGACAGGTAGGTTCTACTACACATGGAGCCTTGTCACTGGGCTGGGACATGAAGACAAAGGCCTAGGGGTGAAGCACATTAGATTAAAATAAAGCCCTTGACACCCAAGCTGGATAAAGAGGCAAATGAAGATAAGGGATGGGGTGAAATTTAGGAATGCAAACAGCTGGGTCCTCAAAGGCGAAGCTGGGGTGGTAAGTCAGGGCCCAATAAATAAGGCTCTTGAATGCCAGGGCCTTGAGCATTTTTCCTGAGCTCAATGGGGAGCCACTGAAGAATTCAAGGTGAGGTGAATGATACACCAGATCAGCATCTGGAAAGGTCACCCTGTCTGCAGGGTGGAGTGCTTGGAGATGGGAGTGGGTGAGAGACAATGGAAGGTGGAATGCAGGCTGTGGTAGCTGGGAGGGAGATGCCCAGAAGAGGCAAGCCATGGGGACGGCAGAGTGTCCCTGTTACCCCAAAGAGCAGAGTCCACTGGTCAAACGCTCACATAAACCCAGGCCACAGCCAAAAGAGGGGCAAGGGCCTTGGCAGGGCTGGGAGAGAGAAGGGATGGCCACAGGAGGACAGGAGTTCAGGGTGGGGAGAAGCGAAGTGGGGAGTGCGGTGGATTTTAAGAGCTGACTGAATGAGCTTTGGCCACGGTTTTCCCCCAAGAGAGCAATGACCTGGGGGCCCTCAGACATAGATCCCAGACTCAGAAGAGAGGGAGGGACCTTTTGAGATTACCTCTTCCTGAAGTCTTGTGAAAAGCAGAGACTTACCTGAAGTCACATGGAGGCCAGTACCATTGATGAGTCAGGACACTTACTAGCCAACTCACCGACTTCGGGTGGGTCTCCCCTACTCAAGCCCAAAAGAAACAAGACTTGAGGCATGGAGGCCATGTCTAATAGGCCATCTCTGCTGATGGGGATGGGGAATTCTTTGGGGGGCACAACCCAGTGTCAGTGGGGGCCCCCTGAAAGCCACCTGCCCCACCCCCAGCGTCCACAGAAAGGGGCATAGACCCCTGGTGCTTGTGGCATCCTGGCACCTGACAGCACCTCCCCTCCATGTGGCGGATGTCCTCCTCCTTCAACCTGGTCCTCTTTCCCATGGTCATGAATAGCCAGGGACACTCCTATTCCTTCATCCTGGTTCCAAGGGAGGAACACAAAATCATAGGAGCCACAAAAGAGATGCAGCTTTGGTCTCCTGCTCACCATGGGCTGAACGCCGCGCTGGGCATTCTGCAGACGTTATCTCGCCCTTCCTCAGAGCTGCCCTCCTTACAGATAGGGGTCGACGCAATTCAGAAGGTGAAGCAATGCAAAGACGATGCTGTTCTCTAAACAGAAAGTACTGCTCTGAGGTTAGGAGGGGAACCATGATCTTGCTTAGGCTCTGACTTCTGAGTGGCCGTCAAGATCAAGTGCTGCCACTTCATCATTGAGGCTAGAGGGCCTGCAGACCCCAAGTAAACACAGTAGACCCCAGCTTATAGCAGGGAAGCCTGCCGATGCCACACTCTTACACGGCTTCCTGAAGAGCCCCAATCTGTCACAGAGCTCATCAAATACGAGAAACTCGGGGTTTCAGTCCCATATTCCAGGAGGCCTCCTTCGTTTTTTTGTTTTTTTTTTTTGAGATGGAGTTTCACAGACTAGCGTGCAGTGGCCTGATCTCGACTCACTGCAACCTCCACCTCCCGGGTTCAGGTGATTCTCCTGCCTCAGCCTCCTGAGTAGCTGAGACTACAGGTGCCCACCACCATGCCTGGCTAACTTTTGCATTTTTAGTAGAGATGGGGTTTTGCCATGTTGGCCAGGCTGCTCTTGAACTCCTGACCTCAGGTGATCTGCCCGCCTCGAAAGTGCTGGGATTACAGGCCTGAGCCACCGCGCCCGGCCACCACTCCAGTTCTGAGGCTGGTGTAAATGCTTCTCCATCTCAGGGCAGTGCACCAAGTGTCTACTGAGCCCTTACATTGGGCACTTTTCCGTGCTGGCAGGGGAAGCGGGAAGGAGGACAGGAAGCAGGTGTGTAGAGCAGTGAGGAACACAGACAGGTGCCAGGATAGTCTTGAGAATTCTCTGCTGCTGAGGTTCTCTGCAGCCATCCCCCAGTGGGTTCCAGGGCCCAGAACCAAGCACATCCCTGCATGGGGCCCCCTCTCTCTGCAGCCCGTCTCTCCCACTCCCCAGCCCTTCCTGCCAGCTTCTCTGGTGCTGAGATCTGTGTCACAGAACCTTTTCTGTTTCTTAAAGCTGCCTGGCTCTGGGTTCCCTCTGGGCCCTTGCACAGGTAGTCCTCCTAGCCTGAATCTCTCTCTTCTCTGCTTTTCCCCTTTATCTTGCTAACATTTTTCAAGTCTCCGTCAGCTGCCACTTCCTCTGGAAGCCTTTCTCATTATGGAATAGGTGTGCTCAATGCCTGTACTTACTCATCCCACACACACTTCTTGTGCCTAGTGGTGTTTGCTAATTGCCTGTCTTCCCAGTGGGCTCCTTAAGGACCAGGACCTGTCTCTCTGTCCCTCACTTTAGCCCCAACACCTGCTACAGCACCTGCATAATAAGTGTACATGTTCAACCCAGTGGACCAAATGCATGAATTACATATTCAAAGAACCTAGAGATTATCTAAAGGCATGAGTGTGGTCAGTGGTAATCCATTTGGTAATAGAAGTCGAGTAAATTCAGAAGTGGCAGAAGAGAGAAGGGAGAGAGTGATAAAAGTCACAACAGGAAAGGGGGGCCAGAGAGGGCCTCTCAAGCCAGAAATAGCTAAGCAGAGTCTTCCAGAGTGAGAAACAAGGGCTTTTCCATGAGCAAAGGAAGGTGGCGTCCAGGAGGGGCATTTGTAGGAGAGTATGCTGTGCCTGAGCAGGGGCTGGGTGAGTGAGAGGAGGAGGGAGGGAGGTGGACCCTGGGCTGTTTGCTATTGGTGTTGACTACAGAGACTGCAGATAAATATACTGGCTGGCAGTGGGGCCGAAGAGAGGGGAAGCAGTGAACTCTTAACGCCATGTGTCACAGGGTTCCCAGCGAGCCCTTTAAGAGCCAGGACCCTGGCTATCTGTCCCCGATTGTAGCCCCAACACTTCCATCTCCCAGCAGATCATCTCTGTGCAGAGTCAGATTGGTGAAGTTTCTTAAGAAAACCGTTTTGAGGAAACATGACCAGAGGAGGGAGATGAGTTCAGAAGCCTTCAGGATCGTACAGTGGGAGGAGATAAGGCAGGTTAGGACCAAGGGAAGAGCAAAGAGATGGAGAGAAGCTGGGGCTTGCAATGTCTTGGGGAGGAAGAACAGTGTGGGGAAGGAGGGTGGCCGAAGAGTGCAGAGTGACCATCAGTCTCCTGACTTGGAAGATGACAGCATGGGTAAAATGGCCTTCTTGGAGAAAGGGAGAGATGGGGCACTCAGGGTAGGGGCAGCTCCGGAGGTCAGTTCAGAACATGTTGGCAAAGAGTCCAGTAGGTGGATGGATGGATGTGAGCATAACTTAGAAAGAAAACTCCACCTTAGTCAAACAGGCAAACACAAAACTACAAAAGAGAAATCGTCCAATCACATAAGTGGAAATGGAGAGAAATGAACAGTTTTGCAAAAGAATTACTCATTCAGTAAAAGGGTTCTTTATAAAGTTCCATCTAAGTTAAATTATATCTGGTATAATAAAATGTGATTCATTTACGTATTTCATTTCCACAGAGAAATTGTTCGGAATGTGGCTGTCACGTTATGCTTGGTCTGACATAGACAAGTGACTGTGTGTGGCAGTCTTTTTGTCACTTTCGGCAAAGGTTCTCTTGTCTTTTCCTTCTTCATTTCTGGCAAACTAATTGTTCACTTGTTGACTGAATTCTTGCTTCAGTGGGTAAAGTCTTTCCTTCACAATCGGGAGTAACACTTCATGCCGGTGCTCCTAGGAGAAGAGTGGGTGGCAGCCATTCACACCGTAGTATAAATGACTAAAGAACAAAGTTTGATGAAGGGCAAGAGGGGTTATGAAGGCACTGTGCTTGTGAAAAGGATAATGGGGAGAAGGACATCCAGGTCATGGGGGAGAAATTGTACAATTGGTGAGGAGAGAAAAGGCTTCAGACAGATGAGACCTATTGGAGCACACACCTGCTTTACCTTCCCCTCTGGCTGAGCACAAACCCCACCTATTCTTGCATTGGATTCATACACCTTCCTTCTCTAAAATGACCATTTACTGTTGTATCTCAGGGTCAACCCACAGGGTTGGAGCTCCTCTGTAAAGGTGTGTTAAAGTGAATGAGATCTTTCTGATGAAACTGAACAGGTGAGGGTGTTGTCGGCAGGGCTGCGGAGACCTGCGAGCATTACTTCATAGAGTTGCCCAAATCAAATGCTCTCTGACTTCAACAAAACAGCAGTAAAAGTAATGTATTGAGCACTCACCATGTGCCGGGTCCTGTGCTGCACAATGTATGTGCCTTATCACACTCAGTCCTCTGAACAGCTCTGTAAGGTAACTATCTGTTTTACAAAGGCGAAACAGAAGTCCAGAGGGGTTACTTGTCCACCATGAATGTCAGGGTTGGATGCAAGCCCAGCCCTGTTGGGGTTTGAAATTGCTATCAGGTCATTTAGTCTGAAGTCTCCTTGGTGCCAAAGTCTTGTCAGCTGAGGCTTGAAGGGGAAGCAGACAGATGTGGCTGGAGCTGCAGCTCATCAGCAACTGACCGCCAGTGCTCAGGGCACCTGGAGGACCACAGAAAAAAGGACAGCCTTTTGCTCCAGGTTTCCACTTTTTGAGAGATATGAACACATTAGTAAATGTCGGTTTCTGGGAACAGGCAGCCAGGGTGAGAAAATAATCAGATCTACACAAAATGGATAAAGAATGTGTGGAGGGACCTCCAAAGGGTGAGAAACCACTTCTGGCTGCTAAGAGGGGGACTTTGCAATCTGGTCTCACACTCTCAATTCTTAAAAAATAAGTCCATGAAGCAGAAAAAAGCATGGGATTTGGAATTTGGGACCTGACTTTGAAGCCCACACAGAACACAGACAAGTCAACCGTGTGGTTTGGGGTAAGTTACGCAGACTCTCTGTGGCCTGTTTACTCATTTGCAAGTAAAACAGTAATGATAATACCTACATCATGGGACTATTGCGAGGCTCAAAGGAGATAACGTGAGAGTGCTCTGCTAGCCGGCCTATTTGTCTTCATTCTGCTGCTGATGGCGTGGGGTGTTGAAGTGTCTCTGATTCAGGGCCTGGACCCTCAGTTTACCCCCTCAATGGTTCTTACTTCTCTTGCAGACGTATTTGGTTCCAAAATGGCATCTTCCGTTTATGGAGTACTCTTTGCTGTTGGCCTCTGTGCTCCAATCTACTGTGTGTCCCCGGTCAATGCCCCCAGCGGATACCCCCACCCATCCTCCACAAAGAGCACCCCTGCCTCACTGGTGTATTCCCTCAACACCGACTTTGCCTTCCGCCTGTACCGCAGGCTGGTTTTGGAGACCCCAAGTCAGAATGTCTTCTTCTCCCCCATGAGTGTCTCCACTTCCCTGGCCATGCTCTCCCTTGGGGCCCACTCAGTCACCAAGACCCAGATTCTCGAGGGCCTGGGCTTCAACCTCACACACACACCAGAGTCTGCCATCCACCGGGGCTTCCAGCACTTGGTTCGTTCACTGACTGTTCCAAGCAAAGACCTGGCCTTGAAGATGGGAAGTGCCCTCTTCGTCAAGAAGGAGCTGCAGCTGCAGGCAAATTTCTTGGGCAATATCAAGAGGCTGTATGAAGCAGAGGTCTTTTCTACAGATTTCTCCAACCCCTCCATTGCCCAGGCGAGGATCAACTGCCACGTGAAGAAGAAGACCCAAGGGAAGGTTGTAGACATAATCCAAGGCCTTGACCTTCTGACAGCCATGGTGCTGGTGAACCACATTTTCTTTAAAGGTAAGGATTTGAGAAGTTGATGTTTATTTATTTATTTTATGATGATGCTGATGATTTTTGCTTAGTGAAATACACAAGGCAGACAAAGCCTAGACTGCAGGGTGGAGAAATGGGAGGGCCTGAGCTCTAATTAGCTTTGCAGTTAGCTGATTGCAGGACCTGGGATAGCTCATGTTTATCAGTTACAGTGGGGGACTCATTTAGTTCTCTTTGGGTAGACAGATAAAGTGTCTCGAGGTGTGTTTACATTTGACTCAGTGGGAAACCCACAGGAAAAATCTGGAAACTACTTGAGAGAAAGGATCTCTTGCCACCAGCAGCTGTCCCACTGCCCCTTGAAAGTTTTAAAGAAGGAACATGGAACTCTCTGACAACCCAGTTTAAGAAGCAAATCCAAGAGTGTGAACACTTTCATAGGTGTAGAAATGTAGACAAGTTGATGTGACTGTCATTCATATCTCACATATATATGAAGTCTCCTTCATATATAACTGCATATACATTTATATATATATATATGTTAGAGATTTACAGTTTTCACTGTGTTGTAGGGAATGCACATCAGCTTTTAAATCAAACAACTTGGATTTGAATTTCACCTCTGCCCCACACTTGCTCTATGATCCTCAGCATGTGTCTCTAAAAGATTTACCATGTGTTGAGTGCCTGACCTGTACCAGTCTCTGTGCTGACTGGATAGTTTGATGATAAAGCCAACTTTATAAGGTTGTACTTGAGATAGAAGGGCCTGGCGTCTCCAGGCAGAGTTTTCAAGGATGTCACCATATCATCCCTCCCCTCCTCCGTCCCTCTCCTCCCCTTCCTTCCTCCCTCCCTTCATCCACCTGTTCACTCATTTATCCATGGACTGGTTTATCTGTCCATCCATCCAGGCATGCACCTAGCCAACCAGCCAGACATCTATCCATTAACGTACTCATCTATCCATCTACCCATTCACAAAGCTATCCATCCACTTGTCCATCCATCAGTTCATCCATCCATCCACCTAGCTAGCCAACCACCTGTCCATTAATCTATCCATCTATCTACCCACCCTATATCCACCCATTCACCAAACTATCCACCCATTTATGCATATGTCATTCATCCATGAATCCATGCATGCATCCATCTATCCACCCAGACAGCCAAACATGTATCCATTAACCTGTTCATCCCTCCACCCTCCATCTACCCATCCAGCAAACTATCCGCCCATTTATCCATCCATCAGTTCATCCATCCATCCATTTATCCATCCATGCATCCATTCATCCACCTAGCTAGCCATCTAGCTAGCCAACCACCTATCCGTTAATCTGTTCATCTATCTATCCATCCATCAGTTCATCCATCCATCCATCCATCCATCTATCCACCCAGCCATCCAACCATCTATCCATTAGCTATTCATCTATCCATCCACCCTCCATCTGCCAAGCTATCCACCCATTTATCCATCCAACCTGCAAAGAGGAAAGAGAAGGAAAGAAAACTGGTATGCTTTGAGCCCTTACTAAGTTGCCTTCACTTTGTGTTGTTCTATTTAACTTAATTCTGTTTTTAATTGAAATACAATTCATATGTCATAAAATTCACCATTTTATTGATTTTCAGTATATTCACAAGTTTGGGCAACTACTCCGCTGTGTAATTCCAGAGCATTTTTTTTTGTCACCTCAAAAGCATACCCATTAGCAGTAATTCCCCATTTCATTTTGCTGTCTTCGCCTCACTAATTGCACTTTGACATAAAGACCTCATTTCTCTCTTTGTGCTAGCCAAGTGGGAGAAGCCCTTTTACCCCGCATATACAAGAAAGAACTTCCCATTTCTGGTGGGCAAGCAGATCACTGTGCGTGTCCCCATGATGCACCAGAAGGAGCAGTTTGCTTTTGGGATGGATACAGAGCTGAACTGCTTTGTGCTCCAGATGGACTACAAGGGAGATGCCATGGCCTTCTTTGTCCTCCCTAACAAGGGCAAGATGAGGCAACTGGAACAGGCCTTGTCAGCCAGAACACTGAGAAAGTGGAGCCACTCACTCCAGAAACGGTGGGTGTCTGTGTCAATCTGCTGGGCCCTGAGGCAGGGGACGCACACATTCAAAGATGGGGGAGAGATTGTGCTAACAGCTGTTGGATAATCACTTCTGAACAATGAGCACCAACTGTATGCAGGACAGAGAGCCTGGGGCTGTCTATACATGTTCACACTTGAAGTTCACTATCACCTGATGAGGAGTCTTAATACCACTCATTTCACAGATGAGGAAATGGAGGCTCCAAGGTGGTAAGTGAATTGTCCAAGGTCATGTAGCTGTTACATGCTAGCAGAGCTGGCTCTAGAAGCCAATCTGATATTGAAATCCATGGAACGATCCCATAAAAGCAAGCAAACAAAAGCATTGGTGATCACATATAAGAAAGAGGATAACAATATTACCAAATCCAAATTTGGTGAAAAGATAAAGTAACCTACTATTTACAAAGTGCTTAGGAGAATTCCTAGAAGATGGTAAGTGTTCAGTAAATGTTAGCTAATAATGTTATTATTAGTCCCATAATTATTATGGTGAGTATAAAAATATGGAGAATATCAAAAAGATTAATCATGAGATAAAAAAGAAATGTCAAAGTTTTATGTTCCGTCTCTTAGCAATATACTGTTGGCATCGTAGAATGATTTCAGCAGCATTCCCTGGTGCTCATAGTCTGGGAAGAGAGAAGGAAGGCTGCAGTGTAACTGGAATTAAAGAAAGAGACTGGGCAATGCCCTAGGGGAGGGCAGGAAAGGTGCTGAGGAGCTTCTGAGCAGAGAGAGGTCACTTTCAGCTGGGACTGAGGGACAGCTTCAAGGAGGCGGTGGGGTTTGGCTGCACATACAGGTAGCATATGAGCACACAGAGGCTTGGCAAGGGCAGCTTTGGTAGACGACGCACTGGCAAGAACTCAAAGTCAAGGACGAAGAGGTGCTGCAGGGTGTGTCAGCGACTTCTCTTCTCTGGCTGCATCTGGGGCTGGGGATAAGAAGAGGAGGTGGCACAGAAGCTCAGGGAGGAAAGCATGGAGCACAGAGCAGCAGATGGAGCACAGAGAAAACAGGGAAAGGGGATAGTGGCGGGGAAGAGAGAGGTGTCCCTGGCATGAGGGGTCACAAGATACCTGTCAGATGAGGACTGAAATGTGTCCACCCAATATTTTTGTGCTTTCCTTGCTGTGAGTCACTAAGTACATAACCTTGGGCAAAGCACTAAAACTAAGCTTTACCATCTTTAAAATGGGGATAGTGTTGTTGAATGTGCCTGGGACAATGTCTGGCATATAATAAACGTTCAGGCTGGACTCACGCCATAATCCTAGCACTTTGGGAGTCTGAGGCAGGTGAATTGCCTGAGCTCAGGAGTTCAAGACCAGCCTGGGCAACACGGTGAAACCCTGTCTCAACTAAAATACAAAAAAATTAGCCAGACGTGGCCACGTGTACCTGTAATCCCAGCTACTTGGGAGGCTGAGGCAGGAGAAAAGCTTGAACCCGGGAGGCGGAGGTTGTAGTGAACCAAGACCATGCCGTTGCACTCCAGCCTGAGCGACAGAGCGAGACTCCATCTAAAAAAAAATGTTCAGTATGTGCAGGCTGTTTTCTCTTGGTTCAGAGGGAAAAAAATATTGTGCTAAATTATCAGGTGGTGCTGTTCAATATAGTAGCCACTAAGCCACCTGCAGTTATTTACACTTAAATTATCTGAAATTCAGTAAAATTAAAATTTTAGTTTCTCATTTGCACAAGCCACTGTTCAAGTTGCTCAATAGCCACACATGGCTAGTGGCTACCATACTGGAGAGCACAGGTCGAGGATCTTCCTAATATCACAGGCAGTTCTGCTGGACTTTGCTGCTCTAGGGCATTAGCAGGGCCTGCATCAGGAAGTGCTGGTGAGGAGGTACTCTGGACAGTGAGTGAGTGGTTAATGAGCTTCCATTGCTACTTGACGTCTCCTGTTGGTTTCTGCCATAGACTCCCTTGCCGACCACCTTCTCACCTCTGCACCCACTTCACTGGGGGCCCGTCTGTCTCCTTGCATGTTTTTAGTGCTGGACCTGCTCAGTTGGGAGACTGACTTCAAGAGCAACCTGGGGTTCTTGGCTAGGATGTGTTGACTTTTTTAGCAGCAAGTAGCAATGGCTGGAGGAAGAACGGAGTCTCCCAAAATGGCATCTAGGAGCAGAGATGCAGACATCATGGGCTTGTGACCTCATTGTTTCCTTTTCCCTACTGCACAGGTGGATAGAGGTGTTCGTCCCCAAATTTTCCATTTCTGCCTCCTACAATCTGGAAACCATCCTCCCAAAGATGGGCATCCAAAATGTCTTTGACGAAAACGCTGATTTTTCTGGAATTACAAAGAGAGACTCCCTGCAGCTTTCTAAAGTGAGTTGAATGAGAATATTTGCCAAAAAGTCCAAGCAGGAAGCACCTGCAGAATTAATCAAGTGCTCTTATGTCATTGATAAGGAAACAGAGGCCTGAAAGGTGAAATGAGGTTCTTCTGAGGCCAGAAGAACCGAATCTTGCGACCTACGGCCACCATCCCTCCGGCACACAGCGTGTGTTATCCCTCTTCACTCAAATGTTCCGAAGGCGTCCTCAGCAGGCAGCTGCTCCCCTATGCCTGCTGCAGGCGAGCAGGTGCTCCCTTGGGATCTGACCTCACCTTCTTCCTCCCTGGAGTTTAGGCCCTCACACAGGCATCACAATATGGCTGCCCATAGGCCATTTACACCCTGCAGGTGTGTTGTCTGGCCTTCAGTGTGTAAGGAAAGAGAGAGAGAGAGAGAGGAGAGAAAGAGAGAGAGAGAGGCAGAGAGAGAGACAGAGACAGAGACAGAGGAGAGAGAGAGGAGACAGAGAGAGAGAGAGATGGGGGAGAGAGAGAGAGAGAGAGAAGAGAGAGAGAAAGACAGAGAGAGAGAGGAGAGAGAGAGACAGACAGAGAGAGGAGAGACAGAGACAGAGAGAGAGACAGAGGAGAGAGACAGAGGAGAGAGAGAGACAGAGAGAGAGAGGAGAGAGAGAGGAGTTTTAAAACGTAGTATATTGGATCTAAAATCCAGATTTCTGATCCTCTTGAAACAAATCACTGACCCTAATTCCCACATGGCAACAGTGAGTCTATGTGTCCACATGGCAGCCATCACCGGAGCTGAGTTGTGAGTGACCCTTTTAGTCAGACAGGACCCTCCAGGTAATGTGGGCACCCCATGCTCTGACAAGAAGTCTCCCTCAGTTAATTGGGGTTACCTGCCTAACCCCTACACACATATGGGCTACTGATCCCTGACCTAAACTTTTATTTTGATAATGGATTACAATAGTCAGAAGTGATCCTGGGGCCACTGAAGGGGACCTTTGTCACTGGTCTAAAGAAAATGCTGAGAGGCCCCACTGGAATATGATGAGCATAATGGACTTTTTCTCGAGGAAAATGCATCTGTGAGCCTATGAAAAACAATGCCTGTAGTCACAGGAGCTCAAGTCTCCCTGAAGCTTAGAAATCCAGGAACTCCAGGTTAAGAATCTCTTCCCTAGAAGACAAAGAAGGGATCTAACCTTAGTCATATCAAACCCATGTCTGCCATGCGAGAACTGCAGCAATCACCACTGCTGGCAAGTCCACGAGCATTTGCTTTGTATGATCTCCCTTAATT
The DNA here is from genome assembly GCF_024542745.1 of Macaca thibetana thibetana. Taxonomy (NCBI): domain Eukaryota; kingdom Metazoa; phylum Chordata; class Mammalia; order Primates; family Cercopithecidae; genus Macaca; species Macaca thibetana. The sequence goes on from NC_065584.1 coordinate 13,121,861, forward strand.
TACACAATAACCTTATGGGACACACGCAATTATTATTACCTTTTATAGATCGGGAAACTGAAGCACGTGGCGTCTAAATAATTTTGCAACCATAAGTGGCAGAACTGAGATTCACTCCTATCTTCCTGCTCTGTGTTTGTAACCATCTCACTCCCAGTGTAAGGACCAATGGGCCATAGTCAACGCCCACTGCAATGTACTGAGCAAACCCAATGCCAGGCATTTGAACCTTGAATCCTTTCAAGGTAGACATCACCATTCCAGGGCAAAACACTCAGTTTAGTTTACTCAGTTAACTAAAAGTGTCTCTACTGGGGCCACTGATGTTTGTTTTTCCCTTGGCAGGCAACCCACAAGGCTGTGCTGGATGTCAGTGAAGAGGGCACTGAGGCTGCAGCAGCTACCGCCACCAAGTTCATAGTCCGATCGAAGGACGGTCCCTCTTACTTCACTGTCTCCTTCAATAGGACCTTCTTGATAATGATTACAAATAAAGCCACAGACAGTATTCTCTTTCTAGGGAAAGTGGAAAATCCCACTAAATCTTAGGTGGCAAATGGCCTGTTGACTGATGGCACTTTGCTAATGCACAAGAAATAACAAACCACATCCCTCTTTCTGTTCTGAGGGTGCACTTGACCCCAGTGGAGCTGCATTCACTGGCAGGGATGCCACTTCCAAGGCTCAATCACCAAACCATCAACAGGGACCCCAGTCACAAGCCAATGCCCGTTAACCCCAGTCAGTGCCCTTTTCCACAAAGTCTCCCAGGTAACTAGCTTCGTGGGATGTTGCTGGGTTACCATATTTCCATTCCTTGGGGCTCCTGGGAATGGAAATATGCCAAACCAGGTCAGGCACTTCTATTGCAGAATTACAACAACACATTCAATAAAACTAAAATATAAATTCAGCTGTCAACAGGGTCCTAATCTGAAAATGATTTACTGGTGAACTCTCAGTGGCTGGGCTGCCGTCCCATGACATCTTAGAGGCTGCATGATTTGTTTTCCTTCATTTATTCAGCAAAAACTTACTGCGCACTTAATATACGCTAGGAGTAAATCAGACAAAATTCCTGGCATGTTAGGCCTAAATGGGGGAGACAGACCCCCTACAGCAACAACGAAACCAAACCTATAAACATGGTCGTAACAGCTTATAAGTGCCATGAAGGCATTGAATAGGATGACTGAGAGTGAGGGGAGGACAAGAGAGGGGTGTGAGCATAAAGGCTGTGAGCCAGGAATGAGCGGCATGTTGGAGGGACAGAGCAAGGACCTTGTAGCATCATGTGGGGCAGATGGAAGAAATGAAGACACAGAGGCTCAAGGAGGTCAGCTGGTGGAGGCCGTTGTTGGCCAAGGAGAGAGCCTGCGTTTGTGGGGAGCACCAGGACATGGGGTGACGAGGGCTAATGCATGGGCTGTGAAGGTCTCCCTGGGTGCCGTGGAACAGTTTTCCATTTCCTCAAGCCTGGCTGTCTCCCTGACTCTGATGATGTCGTGTATGCATATGCAGCCTTCTGGGTGCTCAGCCCCTTCCCTGCGGGTCTGTAACGGCAATGGTCCTGCTCCCATAGTCTGAGTCCTGAGAGCAGCACAACGAGCAATGGGCCACGGTGGCACCACAGCAAAGGCAGCTCATGTCCTTTAAGTCAGACTCACCATCCCTCCCTCCCTCATTGCCTGACAGGCTGTGCTGGCACCTCTGCATCACCCTCATTACCAAGGGCATCTCTGGCGGCCTCCACGGAGCCCTTGCTCCAGTCAGATCCAAAGGCTCCTCTTCTGGGGACCCCCGTGCCCCACCCACCTTGGATGTGCCAAGGGCCTCATGTTGGCTTTCTCATGCTGTTTTACAAGGAAAGAAATACAACAGAAAGGAGTTACGCTGGAGAGCTGGCAGAAGTCCCAGGGGAACCTAACCCCCGCTCCTCACGCTCCCACTTTATTTCACAAACAGAACAAGCTGCCACTGCACTCCAGCCTGGGCAACACAGCAAGGCCCTGTCTCAAAACAACAAAAACAAACAAACAAAAAACAAAAACAAAATAGCTGAGACTTAAAGAGTAAAAACAGCTAACCTAGGCCATAGGGCCCTCCTGTGCTGACTTAGAACAAGGACTATTGGCCAGTTATGAAGAGCTCCCGCAACAGCCCCTGGAGCAAACTTTATTTTATACACAGTGCTCTTCCCTCAGGCTCTCCATTGTAAAGGTCACAGTGGAGAAGCCAGGCATCCTTCCCAGGAAGGAGCATACCTGCTCAGACATGGCTCCAGCCTCCTGCAGCGTAGGCAAGAAGATGTCCCACAGTAGCACAAAGGAGATAGTAGGTGTGAAGAAGTGACTAACAACACCTGTTGTTCACAACTAGGTCTTTCTGGAAACTACAGGGAACCCCAAGTAGTCAGCAGTGGGTGACAGCTGTAAGTATCCTTCCGACAGCCTTGCTGCTGGTGACACTTTACAGTGAAAGCAAGCTTAGGTGGCATCCTGGTGCCCACTCAGACTTGCATTGGCAAGCAGATATAAGAACAGCCATGGGGCATTTTCTGTCAACTTGCTGAGATCCCAGCTCTGTTTTTTGAAATGCCAATCCTTTGCATTTGTTTTTAAATGTACCTCACATTTTGTTTTGAAATCATTTCCATTGTGTATGGTAAGGTGACAGACAGAGACACCTGCCTTTGAAAGAAGAGTTTATTACTTGAGCACCCAAGAGGAGGGGTCCTGCCCCACCACACAGGGCCACACGGGGAAGCACTGGGGCTAGTCCAGAGACACAAGAGCGAGAGGAACACTTGGCCAGAGACTTTAGTACTGAAGTATGGGGAGTGGTTAGGTGGGACATCCCTATTGGGCAGGAAGTGAAGTATAGAGGTTGGGGCTCGTGGTTGGAGGATTTGTAAAATGGTTCTTACATGCCCATGAAAACACAAAGAGGGCATGAACATAATCAACTGTGGCCGTTAGTTTGGGCCATCATTTCAAGACGCAAAATCATCAGTCACAGAATATCAAGCATGAGTATTACAGCATCTTATGAAAGTTTCACTCAAGCTAGGAGTGGCAAATGCAGACCCATGGGCACCCGCACCTCCACCCCATTTAGAGAATCAGGTTCAACCTCCTGGGAGACTTTATGTTTTACAAGTGCCTTGATTGGAGCCACTGTGCCAACCTCAATCACTTATTTTAGGATGAGCTTTACTTGTACTATTAAATAATTCTACTTTTCAACAATAATGTTTTATTGTTTTTAATTATGAATAAGATGCATGCTCTTTGTAGGAAATTTGGAGAATATGAAAATCTACAAAGAAGAACTTAAAAGTCACCTCGATTTTATCATAAAGAGATTCTCTCATAAATAAATACTCATTTAATTCTAAGCTTGCTCTTCTTACTTAGGAGTCATGGGTGATCATGAGCCAATGATTCTGCTTCACAGGTTTCTTCAAGTAACAAGAAGAAAGATTTTTCTCTGTTTGTGAAATTTCCTTCCAATTTTTTTTTTCCCATCACTCAAGCTGGAGTGCAGTGGCACAATCTCGGCTCACTGCAACCTCTTCTGCTTCCCAGGTTCAAGGGACTATCCAGCCTCAGCATCCCAAGTAGCTGAAATTACAGGCACCCGCCACCCTGTCCGACTAATTTTTGTATTTTTAGTAGAGACGGGGTTTCAACATGTTGTCCAGGCTGGTCTCAAACTCCTGGCCTCAAGTGATCCACCTGCCTTGGCATCCCAAAGTGCTGGGATAACAGGCATGAGCCACCCACCCAGCCCCTTCCAATCTTTGTATTCATATACAGATTATATTTTATTTGCAGTATCAACAAAATACTGGAATGGTTTGGTGTGGCGGTGAAGGCTTGGACTGGGGGATGGGATCCAAGTTCTGAGTGTGGCCCCATCCGTCCACTTAGTAAGCAAGTGACTTAACCTCACAGAGCCTCAGTTTCCCATCTACAAAGTACAGATGACTGTGCCTCTCTCACATTCTTGCGGTGAGGGTGACCAATAAAGAACACAGCCTAAAAAAAAAAAAAAGAGGGGGAAAAATGGCAGAGAGAAGGCAAGACTAGGTTGCAGCTCCCACTTGGACAGAGCACCGTGTGGACCTTTGGAAAAAATTTCAAAGGTTCAAGACTGGTATCTTGAACCTTTGTTCCAGAACTAATGCGGGAATAAACCAGGAAAGCCGAAAGAACCCACAGACCCTCTGAAGGAAGCAGGTTGCTTCTGCAGGACCCAAGAGACAGTCCAAATATTGTGAGTGTCCAAGCTGTGAAAGTGGGAAAGGGGGATTGCCTGCCACTGAACACACACCCTCACTGGGGCACCAGAAGGTCTAGATCACGGGAGAAGGATCTGACCTTACCTGGAGCTGAGTCAATTTAGAGAGCCAAGCAAAATATAGGCATAGAGGAAGCAGCATGTAAAGCCCTGTGGGTTTTCCACCCTTGGAAAACTATTTCAGACTTGTCTCATGGGTGTTCTTGGGGAGGGCTGTCAGAGATACTGGGAAAAGACCACAGGGAGAAGGAAACCCCCAGTTGAACTTTGTAACAATTCCAACTGAACAGGAAGTCTCCTGGCCAGAACTCAACGGAGGGCGTGAATCCGGTGTGCAGACTCCACAGGCCGAGAGGTGTGAAAGCCCTACTTGTTCTCACAGGTGGGAGGCTGGTAGCCCGGGGCAAGTTCTCAGCCCTTCCTGCCCACTGCCTGTAAATAAACTTGGTGCTGTTTGGGGGGACATGGTGGGAGTGAGACTGGTCTTTTGGGTTGCGTGGGAGCTGGGTGAGGCCTGTAACTGCCGGCTTTCCCCTACTTCCCTGACAACCTGCATGACACAGCAGAGGCAGTCATAATTCTCCTGGGAACAACTCCATTGACCTGGGAACCACACCCCATTCCCCACAGCAGCCACAGCAAGCTGTACCCAAGGAGCGTTTGAGCTCAGACACACACAGCCCTGCCCCCCTCTTCTGATGGTCCTTCCCTACCCGCTCTGGTAGCTGAAGACAAACGGCATATACTTTTGGGAGTTCTAGGGTCTACCCACAGCTTGGTTCTCCAGGCTGATGCTCTCTCAAAAGTGTCACCTACAGGCAGGAGGCCAACCAGCACAAAAATAGTGCATTAAACAACAAAAACTAAGGAGCCTCACAGAATCAATTTCACCCCTCTGCCATCTCCACCAGAGCAGGTGCTGGTATCCATGGCTGAGAGACTTGCAGATGGCTCACATCACAGGACTCTATGCAGAAAATCCCCAGTACCAGCCCAGAGCCTGGTAGACCGGCTGGGTGACTAGATCCTGATAACAATCACCACAGCTTGGCTCTCAGGAAGCCACATCTCTAGGAAAAGGGGGAGAGTACTACATCAAGGGAGCACTCCATGGGATAAAAGAATCTGAACAGCAGCCTTGAGCCCTAGATCTTCCCTCTGACATAGACTATCCAAATGAGAAGGAACCAGGAAAACAATGCTGGTAACATGCCAAAAAAGGCTGTTAACACCCTCAGAAAAATCACACTAGCTCACCACCAAACAAAAAAATCCCTGATTTACCTGAAAAAAAAATGCAGAAGGTCAGTTATTAAGCTAATCAAGGAGCCACCAGAGAAAGATAAAGTCCAATTTAAGGAAATTTTAAAAATACATAAGAAATGAGGGGAGAAATCTTCAGTAAAGGAATAGCATAAATAAAAAACAATCAACTCTTTAGGAAATAAAGGAGAGCACTGAGAGAAATGCAAAATGTTCTGGAAAGTTTCAGGAATAGAATCAAAGAAGCAGAAGAAAGAACTTCAGAGCTCAAAGACAGTTTTCAAATGAACCCAATCCAACAAAGACAAAGAAAAAAGAATAAGAAAAAATAAACAAAGCCTCCAAGAAGTTTGAGATTATGTTAAGTGACAAAACCTCAGAATAATTGGAATTCCTGAGGAAGAAGAGAAATCTAAAAGTTTGGAAAACATATTTGGGGGAATAATTGTGGAAAACTTCCCTGGCCTTGCTAGCAACCTAGACATCCAAATACAAGATGCTCAGAGAACACCCAGGAAATTCATCACAAAAAGATCATCATCACCTAGACACATTGCCATCAGGCTATCTAAAGCCAAGATGTAGGAAAAAATCTTAAGAGCTGTGAAGCAAAAGCACCAGGTAACGTATACAGGAAAACCTATCAGATTAACAGCAGATTTCTCAGCAGAAACCCTACAGACTAGAAGGAATTGGGGCTCTGTCTTCAACCTCCTTAAACAAAACAATTATCAGCCAAGAATTTTGTATCTAGCAAAACTAAGCTTCATAAATGAAGGAAAGATAGTCTTTTTCAGACAAACAAATGCTGAGAGAATTCACCACTACCAATCCAGCACTACATGAACTGCTAAAAGGAGCTCCAAATCTTGAAACAAATTCTGGAAACACATAAAAACAGACACTCTTTAAAGCATAAATCCCACAGGACCCATACAAGAAAAAAAAACAACAAGGTATACAGGCAACAAATAGCACGATGAATGCAATACTATCTCACATGTCAATACTAATGGTGAATGGAAATGGCCTAAATGCTCCACTTAAAAGATATGGAATAGCAAAATGGATAAGAATTCACCAACCAAGTATCTGCTGCCTTCAAGAGACTCACCTAACACACAAGGACTCACATAAATGTAAGGTAAAGGGATGGAAACAGACATTCTATACAAATAGACACTAAAAGCAAACAGAAGTGGCTATACTTATACTAGACAAAACAAACTTTAAAGCAACAGCAGTTAAAAAAGATAAAGAGGGACATTATATAATGATAAAAGGCCTTGTCCAACAGGAAAATGTTACAGTCCTAAATATATATACACCCAACACTGGAGCTCCCAAATTTATAAAACAATTACTACTAGATCTCAGAAATGAGGTAGACAGCAACACAATAATAGTGAGGGACTTCAATATTCCACTGACAGCACTACACAGGTCATCAAGACAGAAAGTCAACCAAGAAACAATGGATTTAAAATATATCCTGGAACAAATGGACTTAATGGATATTTACAGAACATTCTACCCAATAACCACAGAATATACATTCTATTCATCAGCACATGGAATATTCTCCAAGATAAACCATATGATAGGCCACAAAACAAGTCTCAATACATTTAAGAAAATTGAAATTATATCAAGTACTCTCTCAAACGGCAGTGGAGTAAAACTGGAAATCAACTTTAAAAGGAACCTTCAAAATCATGCAAATACATGAAAATGAAATGACCTGCTCCTGAAGGATCACTGGATCAACAATGAAATCAAGACGGAAATTTAAATGTTCTTTGAACTGAACTATAACACTAACTCACCCTATCAAAACCTCTGGGATACAGCAAAGGCAGTGCTAAGATAAAAGTTCACAGCCCTAAATGCCTACATCAAAAAGTCTGAAAGAGCATAAATAATCTAAGGTCACAAACCAAGCCAAAACCCAGCAGAAAAAAGGAAATAACCAAGATTGGAGCAGAACTGAATGAAATTGAAACAATAACAACAACATACAAAAGATAAATGAAACAAAAAAGCTGGTTCTTAGAAAAATAAATAAAAATAATAGACCATTAGCAAGATTAACCAAGAAAAGAGAAAATCCAAATAAGCTCAATTAGAAATGAAATGAAAGATATTACAACTGACACCACAGAAATACAAAAGATCATTCAAGGCTACTATTAACACCTTTATGTGCATAAACTAGAAAACCTGGAGGAGATGGATAAATTCCTGAAAAGATCCAATCCTAGCTTAAATCAGGAAGGATTAGATACCCTGAACAGACTAATAACAAGCAGTGAGATTGAAATGGTAATTTTAAAAATTACCAACAAAAAAAACGTCCAGAACCAGATGGATTCACAGCTGAATTCTACCAGACATTTAATGAAGAATTGATAAAAATCCTATTGACACTATTCAACAAGATAGAGAAAGAGGTAATCCTCACTAAATCATTCTATTAAGCCAGTATCACCCTAATACCAAAACCAGGAAAGGACATAACAACAACAACGACAACAAAACTACAGACCAATATCCCTGGTGAATATAGATGCAAAAATCCTTAACAAAATGCCAGCTGACTGAATCCAACAACATATTAAAAAAAATAATCCACCATGATCAAGTGGGCTTCACACCAGGGATGCAGGGATGGTTGTCAATAAATGTAATACACCACATAAACAGAATTCAAAACAAAAATCACATGATCATCTCAATAGATGCAGAAAAAGCATTTGACAAAATCCAGCATCGTTTTATGATTAACACCCTCAGCAAAATTGGCATATAAGGGACACACCTTGATGTAATAAAAACCATCTATGACAAACCCACAGCTAACATAATACTGAATGGGTAAAAGTTGAAAGCATTCCCTCTGAGAACTGGAACAAGACAAGGACGCCCACACTCACCACCTCTATTCAATATAGTACTAGAAGTCCTCAAAGGAGCCATCAGACAAGAGAAAGAAAGAAAGGGTATCCAAATCAGTAAAGAGGAAGTCAAACTGTCACTGTTTGTTGATGATATGATCGTATACCTAGAAAACCCTAAAGACTCCTCCAAAACTCTCCTAGAACTGATAAATTAATTCAGCAAAGTTTCAGGATACAAAATTAATGTACACAAATCAATAATTCTGCTATACACCAACAGTGACCAAGCTGGGGATCAAATGAAGAACTCAACCTCTTTTACAACAGCTGCAAAAAAATAAAATACTTAGGAATATACCTAACCAAGGAGGTTAAAGATCTCTACAAAGAAAATGACAAAATACTGCTGAAAACTCATAGATGACACAAATAAATAGAAACACATCTCATGCTCATAGATGGGCAGAATCAATATTGTGAAAATGACCATATCACAAAAAGCAATCTACAAATTCAGAACCAATTCCCATCAAAATCCCACCATCATTCTTCACAGAACTGGAAAAAATTACTAAAATTCCTATGGATCCAAAAAAGAACCTGCATAGCCAAAGTCAGACTAAAATGAGGCTTCACATTACCTAACTTCACACTATACTGTAAGGCCATAGTCACCAAAACAGCATGGTACTGGTATAAAAATAGACACATAGACCAATGGAACAGAAGAGAGAACCCAGAAATAAACCCATATATTTACAGCCAAGTGATTGTAGACAAAGCAAACAAAAACATAAAGTGAGGAAAAGACACCCCATTCAACAAACGGTGCTGAGACAATTGGCAAGCCACATGTAGGAGAATGAAACTGGATTCTCATCTCTCACCTTATACAAAAACCAACTCAAGATGGATCGTGGACTTAAATCTAAGACCTGAAACTATAAAAATTCTAGAAGATAACACTGGAAAACCCCATCTAGACATTGGCTTAAACAAGGATTTCATGACCAAGAACCCAAAAGCAAATGGAATAAAAACAAAGGTAAACAGGTGGGACTTAATTAAACTAAAGAGCTTTGGCACAGCAAAGGGAACAGTCAGCAGAGTAATTAGATAACTCACATAATGGGAGAAAATCTTCACAATCTATACATCTACCAAAGGACTAATATCCAGAATCTACAAAGAATTATAACAAATTAGCAAGAAAAAACAAACAATCCCATCAAAAAGTGGGCTAAGGATATGAATAGACAATTCTCAAAAGAAGATATACAAATGGCCAACAAACATATGAAAAAGCGTTCAACATCGCTAATGATCAGGGAAATGCAAATCAAAACCACCACGTGATATCACCTTACTCCTGCAAGAATGGCCATAATCAAAAAATAATAGACGTTGGCGCGGATGTGGTGAAAAGGGAACATTTCTGCACTGCTGGTGGGAATGTAAACTGGAACAACCCCTATGGAAAACAGTGTGGAGATTCCTTAAATAACTAAAAGTAGAACTACCATTTCATCCAGCGATCGCAGTACTGGGTATCTACCCAGAGGAAAAGAAGTCATTTTACGAAAAAGATACTTGCATACACATTTATAGCAGCACAATTTGCAATTGCAAGATTTTGGAACCAACCCAAATACCCATCAATCAACAAGTGGATAAAAAACCTGTGATGTGTATATATACGATGGAATACTACTCAGCCATAAAAAGGAATGAATTAATGGCATTCACAGCAGCCTGGGTGGAACTTGAGACTATTATTCTAAGTGAAGTAACTCAGGAATGGAAAACCAAACATTGTATGTTCTCACTCATAAGTGGAGCTAAGCTACGAGGATCAGAAGACACAAGAATGATACAATGGACTTCAGGGACTCAGGAGAAAGGGGTGGGAAGGGGGTAAGGGATAAAAGACTACATACTGGGTTCAGTGTGTATTGCTTGGGTGATGGGTGCGTCAAAATCTCACAAATACCCACTAAAGAACTTACTCATGTAACCAAATACCACCTATTCCCCCAAAACCTATGGAAATAAAAAAGTTGGGAAAAAAAGAATAGAGCCTGGATCACACAACCACGGACACAGGCACCAGCCGCAACCACACCACCGCCTGCTGCCGGCATCAGAATATTCTCAAATTGAGCCTGGGCTTAAGTCACAATCCACCATTTGTTTGTGGGACAGGCAGTCAGGGCAGATATTTTGGAAAAAAAAGAACCCTTCCTGTTTGCTGTGCATTATCTTCATACCAGTTCCCAGAACTGACCTGACAAATATTGACCAGGTTGCTGCGATCCTCAAACACCATTTTCCTGTGGGTAGAGGTGATGCACTGCTGAAGACCCGGGCCCCCACTCAGTGCCTTCGCTCTGTGAGTACTTTGCCTGTGCCCAAAATGAGGGCAGGGGCAGCAACTGCCTCACTCCCTTTCTCTCTCTCTCTCTCTCTCTCTCTCTCTCTCTCTCTCTCTCTCTGTGTGTGTGTGTGTGTGTGTGTGTGTGTGTGTGTGTGTGTGTGTGTTCCTGGCTTTGGTGGTAAGGATAGGAGAAGTAAGTCCCTGAAGAAGGAATGCAACCATGTACTCCCTCTGAGTCTTAAAGGAGGGACTTCAGGTTTTCAACCGCCTTTTATGGAACACTTGGCCCTCAAGAATTTTGAGAGAAGAACCCCGAATATTCCTGGCAGTTAGGCAAGCAAATGAAACAATACAACCTAAAGCACGATGACAATGATGCTGTAGCAAATTTACTAGAAGCCGTCCTCTGAAAAGGGTGCTTAGGAGCTCTGGTCTGGAGTCTGCGCCTTGCTCCTGCTCTCACCAGGTGGCTTGTCCTAATACTGCATCTGTTGCCCCCTGTGTACAGTAGGGCTGATAATCCCTGTGCTTTGAGGTTCTCATAAGGATTAAATTAAATAAGACAAAGCCAGTGTTTCTCAACAAGGGCACTACCAGTACCTGGGCAGGACCACTCTTCATTGAATGTGACTCTTCTGAGTGTTTCAAGAGCTTTCGGGAGCCCGGCTGTTCCCCAGCTAAACTCCAGCAGCACTCCTCCACCAGGCATTAAGCTGATCCAAAATGTCACCCCTACCTCCTTTACACACACCCCTCCCCATGCCTTTGTCAGGAGCCAGTGTTACATTGCATGTAATATTCTATCACTTCATAAACCCTTAATAAGTGAGAATACTATACTTTTTGAATATAGTTCTTAATTTTCCTCTGGTATCTTTCTGGAAGAGGAATTAAGAAATGAACTGGGCCTCATTACCCCCAGGCTTGATAGAAAGGGAAAAAAACTGCTATTGAGTACTTTCGGCATGCCTAGAGCTTTGTACATTGACTGTCATATAATCTCGAAATGGCCCCACAGCCAGGAGGTGGCAATATCATTTGCATTTTGCAAAGGGAGACACTGAGTTTCAGAGAGCTGCTTTTGTACGGTATCAGGCAGTGAGTTACTGCACAGCCTTGATTCCAAGGCCCCTTCATTTACAATTCAATCCCCTTTGGGAAATAGATCCTTTGCAAGTCAGGGGGTCCTTGGGGTGCAGTGGGGTAGAAAATGGTGCTGAGTTCAATGGGATAAAAATAATAAACCAGAAATAGTTTCATCAGAGTCGCTTTATTTTACCCAGGGGTAGAACAATTTTTAAATTGATTTGCATCTTCCAAATTTTCAATCAAAAGAAAATCTGAAGTGTATGGAAGCTGTCATTAAGTGAACCCACACTGTGCTGCAGGAAGGGAGGACATAGCCTTGGGGACGTTCCCACAGGACTTTGACCAGCAAATGCATTTCAACATAGCAGATAATGAGACAACATTTGTCCCTCCTGACAGCTGGCCTTTGTGGTTTGGCAGACTATTCAGGGCACCAGGGGCTACAAACCATTTGCAAAAATATAACCTCTCTTGCACTGTCACAGCATTTGCAGTTGATCCAGAAGTCATTGGTTTGGGCAAAAAAGAATATTAAAGTGCCAGTTAAGACACAAATGTTATCAGGACAAACTAATGAGGAGTGATAGAGGTGGTCAGCAGTGCACAGCTGCTGTGCAATGAATGGAGAAGTGGAAGAGTTGGATTTGAAGGGAGAAGAGAAGGCTGCCTTCCTTACTGAGGACATCAAGGTTTGGGAGCGTCCCAGTAGCAATGTGGTCATGAGTCTTCTGCAAGAACCTGAGGATGTGTGTAGGGTGGGTGGGGGGATAGGACTGAAAGGGAAAGGAGAGCATGGAACATGGGGCAGGGTGAGCAGAGACAACACTGTTTGCACTGCAGTTTCCCTCCAGCTCAGGCTGCATTCCCGGCCCTAAAACAAGGGGTCTTCCTGCTCCTGTACCACTTTGATCCCCTGGAATTGGACTAAAGGCTCTTCTGGCACATTTTATAACTTAAAGCACAAGAGATATCACATGAGTTTGCAACGGCTATCTTAATAAATACTACGTGCCGGGCAGCTTAAACAACAGACATTTTTGGCTCACTGTTCTGGAGGTCCAAGATCAGGGGGTTGGCAGGGTTGGTACCTTCTGAGGCTGTGAAGGAGAATCTGCTCCAGGCCCCTTTCCTAGCTTTGCCCCTCTCCCAGTTTGCTGGCCATCTTTCACGTTCCTTGGCTTGTAGAAGCACCACCCTGCTCTCTGCCTTCATCTTCACACGGCATTCTCCCTGTGTGCTATCTGTGTCCAAATTTCTCCTTCTTGTAAGGACATCAGTCCTATTGGATTAGGAGCCTGCTCGAATGACCTCATCTTAACCGGTTACATCTCCAATGACCCTATTTCCAAACAAGATCATATCTGGAGATACTAGGTGTCTAGACTTCAGCATATGAATTTCGGGCAGAAAAAATTCAGCCCATAACAGATATCATCCCCACAGCCCTGCAGCAATAAAAAAAAAATAGAGGTTTCAGCCTCTACATGTGACAAGAGGCATCCCAGATATTAGAGGCTGGACAGAGACATGGAGACAGAGTTCCTGTCTCTCGTCATTCCTCTAGGCTCCATCAATCCTGCTACTTTGCTACCCACTCCTGGGCTGTCCTCATCCACACGTCCAGATGGTTGATCCTCACATCCGCACTCCAGCTAATGAACGACTGGAAAGGGGGAGGGCACTCTTCTTTCTCTTGAGGTCTGACCAAGGCTTTGCACATCATCCTTTCCTTTCCAATGGGCAGGATCATAGTCAATAGCCATACTGGATGTGAGGGAGGCCTAACATCACTGGCAGCGTGGCCAGGACATTTGCTCCAAGCATGTTCTTCTCAATTTGTCATCACATATATATTTGCGTATTTAGCTATTGAGTGCCACCTAAGCTAGTGTCAGTTAAACCCTAAACTCTAGGAAATCTGAAATTTTGTTTACTTCTTTCTCCCACTAAATAATGAGGACCTAGTGCACTTCTTGGACCAGGCAGATGCTTGAAAGTTAATGGATGATTGAAAGAATGACTGGAAAGAAGAAAGAAAAGAGAAGGAAAGAAGGAAGGAAGGAAGGAAGGAAGGAAGGAAGGAAGGAAGGAAGGAAGGAAGGAAGGAAGGAAGGGAGGGAGGGAGGGAGGGAGGGAGGGAGGGAGGGAGGGAGGGAGGGAGGGAGGAGGAAGGAAGGAAGGAAGGAAGGAAGGAAAGAAGAAAGGAAGGAAGGAAGGAAAAGAGGGAGGGAGGCTAGACTATGGAAGTTGTTTTGCTGTGGTGGTGGTGGTTGTTTTTAAAACAGATTCTCACTCTGTTATCCAGGCTGGAGTGCAGTGGTGCAATCACAGCTCACTGTAGCCTCCACCCTCTGGGCCCAAGTGATTCTCCCACCTCAGCTTCCAGAGTAACTGGGACTGCAGGCACATTCCACCACACCCAGCTAATTTTTAAAAACTTTTTGTAGAGGAGGGTCTCCATATGTTTCCCTGCCTGGTCTTAAACTCCTGGGCTCAAGCGATCCTCCCAAACTGCTGAGATTACATGGTGTGAGCCACCATGCCTGGCCAGGAGTTGCCGTTGTTGTTGTTATTGTTGTTTTATAGCCCAGAGACTTTTACTCAACAAAATCTTAGAAACCTATGTGTAAACAGATAAAGGGTTGCTACCTTCACTGAAGCCTTAGAAGAAAGTGTCCAGAATCCTAATTGTCCACCGCCTTATCTTCTTTAGTGCCCCTCATGGCAGCCCTGTGGGCACATTGTGAAGGTGAGATTTGTGATATGAGCAATAGAGAATTGTGACATTATTTATGGAGAAAAGTGACATGTTCATCCTCTTGTTTTCAGAGAATGGGGCCAGCTTGGCTTTGGCTACTGGGAACAGGGATCCTGGCCTCTGTCCACTGTCAATCCCTTCCTGCCCATGGAGATAAAAGTCTGCAGGGGCCTCAACCCCCTGGGCATCAGCTCTCAGAGCCAGCCCCCGCCTACCGCAGAATCACACCCACCATTACCAAGTTTGCTTTGCGTTTGTACAAAGAGCTGGCAGCAGACGACCCTGGAAACATCTTCTTCTCGCCGGTGAGCATCTCCACCACCCTGGCCCTACTCTCTCTTGGGGCCCAAGCTGACACCTCAGCTCTGATCCTGGAGGGCCTAGGATTCAACCTCACAGAAACCCCAGAAGCCAACATCCACCAGGGCTTCCGGAGCCTCCTCCACACCCTTGCCCTGCCCAGCCCCAAACTCGAACTAAAAGTAGGAAACTCCCTGTTCCTAGACAAGCGACTAAAGCCTCGGCAGCACTATTTGGACAGCATCAAGGAGCTTTATGGAGCTTTTGCCTTTTCTGCCAACTTCACAGATTCTGTTACAACTGGGAGGCAGATTAATGACTATGTGAGAAGGCAAACATACGGGCAAGTCGTGGACTGCCTCCCAGAGTTCAGCCAGGACACGCTCATGGTTCTTGCCAATTACATCTTCTTCAAAGGTGAGGCTTGCTCAGACAGAATTATTGCCACTGCCTCTGCAAGTAAATGCTCTTACAGCAGAGAGCCAGCTAACAGGTTCTTTGCTAACCACTTGGGGAAATCTATGAATAAGATAGAGCTTTCCCACCCTTGCGTGGCCACAGTCCATGTGGGTTGGAAATAAGTACAGACGCAAGCAAAATAACTCAGTGGGATGGTGATGTTCTCCTTGCGTAGGCATTGGGTCCCACAGAGTTCCCAAAAGAGACACCCATCCAGACTTGAGAAGCTTCCTGGAAAAACAGCCACCCAAGCTAAGACATGACAGTGAGTTTTATCCATTCAGGTGAAGAAGCTTGGGAGAGGTGGGGCAAAGAGGGTTCAGGTTGCAAAAACCCAGCATATCTAAAGGTCCAGGGAAAAGAGATATCGTTGCATTTTCAAAGAACTGAAACAAATTTAATTGGGATAGAACATCAAACACAATAGCAGAATAATAGCAAGGAGCCAAGAGTTGCAATGTAGAGGGAAACAGAGCCACGTTGAGGGTTCCCAACTTTACTCAGGGAACCTTAGAATTGCCAAAGAGTTTTAAGTGTGAAGTGATAAGATTACATATTTTTAGGAAGATCAGACTGGCTACAGTTTGGAAGGTGGTTTGGAAGGGAGAAAGGGGGAGAAAGGAGAGACAAGTTGGGAGGTTTTCAAAGTGGTCCAAAGTAAGTAGAATGGTGGGCTTGAATAATGTTGCGGTTTTGGAGGCTGAATCAGCAATACTTGGTCACTGATTGGGTGTGGGTATGTAGGACAGGATGATCCAGTTCTCTTGTTATCAAGACCAGTGCCTGCAAGGGGTGTTTGTGGGGACAGACTTATAAGAAGTAAGAGAGAAGATACTACACATGTGAATGTAACCATGACCCCAAAATTCTGCATTTCTAACTACATCTTAATGGGCTTTTGCCTAATGTAAGACGTTTTATTAATTGAATTCTTTTTCCTTTTTCAGTTTGAAGATTAGGGAGTTGGGGTGGGTGGGTGAAGGAAGGAGTTCTAGAGCATCTCTGTAGAAGGTTGTTGTCCAGAGGCAGTTTGGTTGAGAGGAATTAATTCAGTGTGTGCAAAAGCAACCTGAGCTGCACAGTCAGTCCTCCCAGCTCTGCAAATCAGTATGTTTAAATACATTCACAAAGACTCAGTTTGATCATCCCTTATATAGGAATAATAATACTTATTTCTTATTAATTTTTAGGATAATTTAAAGAGATAATGTCTAGCACATGGAAGGTGCTTAGTAGATGGAAAAATACCGTTCAGCTTCTTAGAAGCTAAGTTCCTCTGAAATGGAACAAAATCATAGGCTGTTAGGGCTCAAACACTGGTGACTTGTCCTAGAGGCCTGACTCAGGCCTAAATTCTGGTCTCCTGGCTCTGTATCCATTCCACTTTTTTGCCATATACTTGCATAGCCAAGAGGAAGTGTGGTTTTGTGTGTGTATATACCCAGAGGTGATCTCTTGAAAAGAGTTCTCATGGCCTTATGGGATTTGTGTCCTAAGCCAAGTGGAAGCACCCTTTCAGTCGCTACCAGACCCAGAAGCAGGAAAGTTTCTTTGTGGACGACAGGACCTCTCTCCAGGTCCCCATGATGCACCAAAAGGAAATGCACAGATTCCTCTATGACCAGGAGTTAGCTTGCACCGTCCTCCAGATAGAATACAGAGGAAATGCCCTGGCGCTTCTGGTCCTCCCTGACCCGGGAAAAATGAAGCAGGTGGAGGCCGCTCTGCAGCCAGAGACCCTGAGAAAATGGGGCCAATTGCTCCTGCCCAGGTAAGTGTCACAGCAGAAGGGTGCTAGCTGACCTTGCTCAAGAACCCCAGTAGGTCTTGATCAACTCCAGCTGCAAAAGCCCAACATCTCGATTAGGCTCACCATCTTGTCCTTTACTAACTGTGTGATCTTGACAATTTTCTCACCTTTTTTGGGCCTTTACTGTAAAACAGGACATGATACCTGCCTCATTGGGTTGCTCAGTGGATTCATTGAGTTTCTACCCATAGAGAACATAGAACTCAGACTGGTATGTGGAGCATAAGAAGTGCTCACCAGGCATTGACTGTTATTATACTTTCCTGGTGTCTGTCTGGTCCCCATCTCCTTTCCTCTTGCTTTCCTCTCACCACCGCACCCCCACTTAACAATTCACTACCAGAAGGTGGTTAAGTGCAGCCAAAAAATCAGATCAAAGACAGTGAAAAATAATCATGGCTGGGTGCAGCAGCTCAGACCTATAATCCCAGTGCTTTGGGAGGCCAAGGTGGGAGGATTACTTGAGGCCAGGAGTTTGAGACTAGCTTGGGCAATATAGCAAGACTGTGCTGCAATACAAAATGAAATATATATATATATATATATATATATATATATATATATATATATATAAAAAACGGCATCACTATGCCATTTAACAAACATGAGGAACCTGAAGCGGAGATGAGTGAGAGACGATGACTGCTTTTATTAGGGGATGCCAGGAGGTGGATTTAGGACCTAGTTCAGAAGCTAAGCCAACAGAACTTACTGATGTATCAGATATGGAAGTGGGAAGATGTTGAGATATATATATAAGGCTGGGCATGTTGGTGCATGCCTATAATCCCAACTACCCGGGAGGCCAAGGAAAAAGGATCCCCTAAGCCCAGGAATTCGAGGTTACAGTGAGCTATGATTGTGCCACTGCACTCCAGTCTGCACAACAAAGCTAGATCCTATCTCTAATAAAAAATTATTATTATCATTATATTGTTAAAGGGTGCTTCTATTTTAATTGAAACATGTTTAGAAAATTAAATATCAAGAACATTGTAAACATTAAAATTCCTGTTTTATGTGATCTCTAAACTATTTCCAATCTCACTCACTTTTTGGTTTGTAGTTTCATCACAACTTCAGCTTTTTCTAGTTTCCCTAGATCCCTTTCACCAGCTAGTACTTTCTTGGGGGTGCATCTTCTTTTATGGGGTACTCTGAGATGAAATCTGGTACTGAGTTCTACTCACTGTTTGCTGCGTAACAAGCCACCCCAAAACTGAATGACTTAAGACAATCACTTCCTTGGTTCTATGGATTAACTGGACTCAGCTGAGCAGTTTTCATGTGTTGGGGTAGATGGTAGCTGGAGCTGAAGCCAGTGAACTCTTTTCACTTATGTGTCTGGTGCCTGTGCTGGGCTGACTGGAGGAGACTAAGGCTGGGAGGCATCTCTCTCTGCAGGTAGTGTCTCCATGAGGCTAGCTCAGGTTCAGTAACTCAGCATAGCTAATACTGGTATATGGCAGCTAGGGTCTCCAAGACAGAATATTTCAAAGGCAGGAAATGAAAGCTACCACTCTGGTAAGGCCTAGGCCCGAAAATCAGCACAGTGGCACTTCTGCCACATTGTATTGGTGGCAGAGCCAATGGGTGGGTGGTGCAGAGCCCACCCAGATTCAAGGGGAGGGCGCATAGATGCCACCTTTTGATGATCTTGAATCCACCACAACCTGGTAGGCACCAGCCACCCCACATATCCAAAGGTGGCTTCTCTCAGCACCCCATTCACACTGAGGTACCAAGGATAGAGAAGGTGTTCTGTGTTTGGGCAGAGATTAAAGCACCAAATAGGAGGCACAGGCCAAGGGGAGAGGCCAGGATTTAAGGGATTATTCCTGTTGTCTATGAAGCTCCACGGCTCTAGTCAGTTGCTAATTTCAGCCCCATAGTCCCTGGCTCCTTTGGGGTGAGACTTCTCCTTGCCCCCATCAGAGAAGGGACTGCCATAGACTCTTCTAGACCAGTAGATTTTCCCTCAGGGAGGGTTTGGTTTGACTTCTTCCCACTTTGACATTCTAAAAGCAAAACTGACCCAAATTACTCCTCTAAATCTCAGATATTCCTTGTGCCAGAGAGTTACAATATCATAGTAGCCATTTGTATGGGCTTTTAGATATAAGAATTTCAGACTCTGCCAAGTTTCATTCCATTCAGACCTGAGGCAGGTTAGCTTGCCAAGGGGAACTGCACTTCCTGGCACACCATTCGTGTATGTATTCATTCACAGTTGTTGAACACCCACTGTGTTTTGGGCTCTCTGTCAGACCCTTGCCCCACTAGACTCTACTCCACCCCCTAGCCCACTGGCCTGGGGCTTGCTTCCCACCCACGTGCTGCTTATGGGAAACTTGTCAAGTAGCCCTAGATGTCCTCCTACTTCAACTAGGCATCCAGACCCTCATATTGCTCAGGAGTCAAACCAGCCATGATTCTCTAACTTGAATTCAATTTTCTGAGGCAGAGGTATTCAAGTTGATCATGAACTAGTCATGCTTTCAGGTGCCTGGGTAGCTGTCAAATCATAATTACAAAGAACAATAGCACCGGAGAGAAAGGGCAGATTTGCTGTGGATCTAAAGAAATTTCTGAATTTAACCCAGGGAAACATGGCAATCAGATGGTAAAGATGCTCCAAACACAGGAGCGAGAGTTCATTTGTGCCCTATGCCCAACACACATGATCTCCCATCAGATCCTCGCAACAGCCCCAAGGAGGGGGCATCACTATGTCATTTAACAAACATGAGGAACCTGAAGCGGAAACAGGTGAGAGACGATGGCTGCTTGTATTAGGGTATGCCAGGAGGTGGATTTAGGACCTAGTTCAGAAGCTGAGCCAACAGAACTTGCTGATGTATCAGATATGGAAGTGGGAAGATGTTGACAGTATTTACCTCATGTGGTCATGATGTGGATTCCATCAGTTCAGACTTGAAAAAACATAGCCAATATCTGACACCTAGAAAGCCCTCTATAAATGTGATGAAGATGACAAAGACATGTAGCTGTGCCTGGAGTCTTCTCAGATCCAGCCACAAGATATTCCAGGAGGTCCAAAGAGAAGGGAACTATTGGTATGGGTAGTGGAATGGTCCGCCATAGTGAACAGTGTCATGGGAAGATTGGTTGCCTCTCATGCTGGGAAATGCCTCTCTCCCCCATGGCTCAGGCTGCCAACATACAGAGCAAGAGTGGCACATATAACAAAAGAGCACCATTTCTCTGTGTGTTTCTCTCTCCAGTCTGTTGGATTTGCACTTGCCAAGGTTTTCAATTTCTGGAACGTATAACCTGGAAGACATACTTCCCCAAATTGGTCTTACTGACATACTCAACTTAGAAGCTGACTTCTCAGGAGTCACTGGGCAGCTCAACAAAACCATCTCCAGGGTAAGGTGGTGAATATGGATGTGTGTGGGCAGGTGGGAGCAGGGAGGAGGTTTCTCCTTTGGCATGTGGGACATTTAAAAGTCAAGTTCTCTGTTCTTTGTCTTATGCAGACTATTTAATACCACAGTTTTTTTTTTGTTTTTTTTTTTGTTTGTTTGTTTTTTTGAGATGGAGTCTCACTCTGTCGCCCAGGCTGGAGTGCAGTGGCCAGATCTCAGCTCACTGCAAGCTCCGCCTCCTGGGTTCACGCCATTCTCCTGCCTCAGCCTCCTGAGTAGTTGGGACTACAGGCGCCCGCCACCACGCCCGGCTAGTTTTTTGTATGTATTAGTAGAGACAGGGTTTCACTGGGTTAGCCAGGATGGTCTTGATCTCCTGACCTCGTGATCTGCCCGTCTCGGCCTCCCAAAGTGCTGGGATTACAGGCTTGAGCCACCGCACCCAGCCAATACCACAGTCTTTAAGGCTTCTTTTCATGGGCTTCTCCTTCTCTCTCTCCCCTTCCTTAGTTTCCTTCTATTCTTCAGGACAAGAATACAGTGTTCTAAATAGAATTGATGGTCATTTGGGGTCAACCATGCAGCCAGAATTTCCCCAGGTGTTGGATAGCTTTATTTTGATTCCTGATACCTCCTTCCAGGGCAGCAGTGAAACTCTACCTGCCTTTGTTGTAGCTCTAGAGGGTAGTGAGGTATGAACTAGAGGTGCATCAGTCAGCTTTGCTGCAGTAAGAAAACAATCCCAGAATCTCAGTGCCTTACTGCAACAAATGCTTATTTCCTGGTCGTATTACCTGTCAGAAGCAGGTCACTACCATCAGCCACAGGGCTGCTGCACGCATCTCCCTTCCAGGATGTAGGTTAAAGAAGCCCCTGTTTGGGGCAAACCATTTTCATACAAGGGGAGGAAAGCAAAAGAAGATGTGTACATGGCTCTAAACACTTGTCCCCCACACAGCCTGTGCCATGGCCACTCACGTGCCATCAGCTGAAGCAAGTCCCACAGTCCCGATCATCTCCCCCTGCAGGCGGCTCTGCCAGTCTTGTGGAACTGTCAAGGACCGATAACCCTCTAATGGGAAGAGAGAGTTCATATTTGGAAATAACAATGCATTCGTCATGGAAGAGAAGACACAAAGGCCTTTCCCTGAGCTTCAGCTGTCCACTTCGTTTTAGGATAGACTTGTCCATTACCATTTGAGTCTTCATTAGAAACTTCATGAGGAAGTTATTCTGTCTTTTATTTGGGAAAGATCAGCTGAGGAGACATGGTCTTGTGTGCACGTACACATGTGTGTGCATGCGTGTGCATGTGTGCCTATGTATGCGTGCATATTTGCATGTGTGTGCATGTATGTGTGTGTACGTTGGAGAGTTAACAAAAAGGGTAAAGAAGTAGTTTAGCTTTTTTTCTTCTTTTTCTGAGAAAGAGTTTCGCTCTTGTTGCCCAGGCTGGAGTGCAATGGTGCAATCTCAGCTGATTGCAACCTCCATCTCCCAGGTTCAAGCGATTCTCCTGCCTCAGTCTCCCAAGTAGCTGGGATTACAGCCCGCAACCATGCCTGGCTAGTTTTTTGCATTTTTAGTAGAGATGGGGTTTCACCATATTGGCCAGGCTTGTCTCAAACTCCTGACCTCAGGTGATCCACCCACCTCGGCCTCCCAAAGTGCTGGGATTACAGGCGTGAGCCACCGCACCCAGCCTAGCTTTTTAAAGAAAAAAAAAAATTTTTTTCACATTGACCTTAAATGCTAGATCTATCTTTTAATATAGCTTTTTAGTTAATTGAAAGGGATCATCAAGGCCAATGTTTTATCCACTTTTTTCAAAGCCTCAAAATCCTTTCTTCCTAGGAAGTAGTGTGAAAATGAGGCTTAAAAAAGGGAAGTTTTTGGCACAGAGGTTGGCAGAAGGTTTCGCACATCAGACATGCTGAGCACTTTCTGAACATCATTGACTTAAGCTGAGTGAGCCATTTTACAGATGAGAAACCGAGACTTAGAGAGATTATGCGGAGCTTGTAGCAGAAAATGACAATAAGGCCTGTGCCACAGGTACACCCAGAGGCTAGAGAGATGCTCCTAAAAGTTGTTTTTGGGTTTTGCAACCTGGTACCTGCTTAGCAGCACTCTAGTTCAGGTCCTTTTGTCTCCCCATTAAAGACTGATGGGTGATGTCGGTGTAAACCCTTGGGATGAGCAGTGTCTTCTACTTGAAGGCCCCCGAACTGATACTGTCTTCATCCCCTCTTGTCCTCTAGGTGTCACACAAGGCGATGGTGGACATGAGTGAGAAGGGGACCGAGGCCGGGGCTGCTTCAGGCCTCCTCTCCCAGCCCCCATCTCTGAACACCATGTCAGACCCACATGCCCACTTCAACAGGCCTTTCCTCTTGCTCCTTTGGGAGGTGACCACCCAGAGCTTACTCTTCCTGGGAAAAGTTGTCAACCCAGTTGCAGGGTAACCGTGGTGGGAGGCCAGGGGTTATCTTATCTCGCCCTAGACCAAACAGATAGGGCAGCACCAGCCTGCATCCTGGGGCTGCTATGTGGACCAGTTAATCAGTGTGCCAAGATTCTAATAAAGTTGACCTTGGGTTCTGTGAACACTAAAGAGCAATGCTTACAAAAGAGGGCCAGCTTCTAGCCACTCACTCACAATTGTCCCAAATCTGGTGCTAACTGTGCTCAGAAAGTTGAAAATGAGAACAACCCTCGTGTTATGGCCTCCCAGGAGACGTCCACCGCTGCTGCCGCCATTGTAGATACTTGCTGCGCGTCCTTTGGGTAAGGGTCAGAGTGAAAAACACAGAGGGCATCAGCAGGAGTAAGCAAGTTTCTCCCTTCATAATGGCCAATATGTGCTGTACAGACAAGAGAGATTGTCCTAAAATGTCATCGCCCAGACATCAGGGGCTAGATCCCCTCAAGAGGAGGTTGGACCTGCGTCAGGGCTCCAAACTACACCCCATGTAGAAAACCAGGTGTGTGGATGGGCCGACGTAATCACGGGTCAACCTGGAGGGAGGTCGAGTTCAAGCAGCAAGAATGGAGCATCAGAGCCCAGGGCAACACAAAGACCAAAGAAAGCAGGAGGGCAAACATGGCCGGGAGGGATGATGGACATCGGGCAGGGTCAGTGGGGTGAATTGGGGGCCATATTCAGTTGCAATGGAGCCTCCATTAGAGATCGAAAGTCCTACTCCCCCATGTGAGCCCCTCCAAGAGACATTCATTTGAAACTAGTGGGGAAGCAAAAAGAGATGCCCAGCTGCCTGTGTGTACCACTTGGATGATAATACCCATCACTACAATGAACTCCGTGCCCAGACACACCGGAGGGTAGGATATAGGTGGTGAGTATCTAGGAGGGAGCCATCCCAAAAAGTGCTACAGTGGTGGAAACTCCTGACCTACTCCAAGGAGGTGAGGCTCAGATCCTGAAAACCAGGTAAGCTTTAAATAAAGAGAAAAAGGTAGGACAGTCTGGGAAAGGCCAGAGGAGAGATGGGATCGGCAAAAGCAATGGGTAAAGAGAGGAAAAGGTATGTTCCAGTAAAATGAGAGAAAACCAGCTTTGCAGCCATGGAAAGTTCAGGTAGGGTCATGGTGGAAGGCAGTGTTAGAGAGGTGTTCAGAGATAAAAGGCTGGAGGCTTTAGGTCCCCGTGGAGTGGGTGTGAGCGTGGTCTTGTAGACAGTGGAGAGTAGCTGCAGGCCTGTGGGCAGATGTGGATATGGACTAAGTAGTAATGGGGAAGTCATCTGTCAATTGGGCATAGATAAGAATGAGTAGGGTGAAGCCAGGGTAAGGGCCAGCCAGGATGGCAACATGCGGTCCACTCGACCACCGACCATGCTGCATGCAGGGCTATCAGAACACATGCATCCACTGCTTCAGTGCAGATTTATTAAACACCTCCTATGCCAGGCACTGGGAATGCAGCAGTGAACAAAACAGATGATACGTCCTGCCTACATGGGGCTTACATTCTAGCAGAGGAAACCCAGCACTAAACAAAACAAGTAAGTGAAATACGTACTGTATGATAACAGCAAGGACTGTTCAAGGACTGGTCAGCAAGGACTGGCCAAGAATATGCCCAGGAAAGTCTCTATGGTGCACATGAAGGGGCAGCTGGCCCTGATGGTGACAAAGTGGATTGCTCAGTGGCGAAGCTGGATTTAAGCCCAAGGCTGCAATGTCTCCACAATCATCCTTCTTGATTAAAGAAAACTGCAACTGAAAGATCCCTCCCTGTCATCTCTTCTGAGAAAGTGGCATTTGATTGAAACCAAAGTAGTCAGTGGTCTAAAGATATTCATTAAGTGTCATGGAGGTATGGACCAACCCTTCAAGGCTTCCGCCTTCTGCACCCAGTGCTGCCTAGGGAACACACTATTGAGACATGTCTTGTGTTCACTGAATGTTAGACACCAATATAAGCAATTGACAGATGTCCATAAACTTACTATTTCCAACAGTCAGAGGAGGGAGGCACTGCTACATCTTCATCTTACGGGTGGGTAAACTGAAGCACAACATGCTAGCATATCTGGAGCCTGGATTTGAACTCAGGCTGTTCATCTCCGTAGCCCGCTTGTTTCATCTCTATGCCACACTTCCTTTTGTGAGCACAACTTAAAAGCCCTTCAGCCATGCCTCGTTGGCTGCCACACTGCAAGGATCCAACTCCCAGGGTCATAGGAAGTAGGAGAGGGAAGAAGTCACAAGAGCAGGAGCATCTGGGGAAGACTTTCTAGGGAAAGACCCAGAAGCATGGATGGAAAGTTGGTGGTTTAAGAAGCACTGATTGAGGACAGGGATGTGCCCTTTGTTGTTTATTTCTGTATTCTGGTACAGACACTAGCATAGGATAAATAGTAAAACCTTTTCTACCTTAATGCTGTGAGGGGAAGTTGTGCCATGTGGCAGAATTCCATGACAAAGACTCAGAGGCAGGAAAGAAAGCAGCCTGGTGAAGGACATGGTATAAAAGTACACTCAGTTTTGGGAGAGAACTTAGTGAGAGAGACCCCGCTCTACTCCAAGCTGTGTAGACAGCACTCTCTCTCTTTGGCCTCTTGCCTTCCCTTCTCTTTGGGAAGCCAGTTGAGGCAGGCTCCCTGGACTCTAGTGACATCTTACACCCTTCAGCTGGCTGGACAACCTTGGACACATTGCTCAACCCCTCTGTGCCTCAAGTTCTTTTGCAAAATGGAAAGTGTAAACCTTGCTTTACAGAATTGTAGAAATCAAATGAAGACATAAATGTGAAACATTAAGCACTTTATATACACTAGGTGCTCAATGAGGTTTCCTTCTGGCCCCATCTTTTGGCTCTTCCAACTGTCAAGGGTGCTCTTTCCTCCCACGGAGCAGAGCTCAATGCCAGGTAATGTCAAAATCCCCCCAGGAGTCACTGGCCACATAACTACCTCCCAGCGAAACCATGAAGGCAGCACATCAAAACCCAAAAGTGTTGATGGAGAGGCCTCAGGGGCTTTATCTGGGCACTAAAGGTGACATCGGGATAACAGAACCATTCTTGCTGCAGGAACATTAGCTATGACACTATGGCATTAAGTGGGGGAATGCTGGCCCAGGGATCAGGGCTGAAATTGCAGAGGTCCACGTGAAGGAGAGCCACGTGATTTTCTCTAGAAAAGCATCATTGTTAGAGATTGTTCACTGGGTTGTTTCTCCTTTTCCCCCCAAGACGTCTCCTTCAGTCATCTGTGAATTAGGTATGAGTCTCCGTAAGCACACATTTCAGATGTATTTACACTCCAAACCAACCTTTAACCACCTAGAAGAATGGACCATTTTCAAGATAAGTCAACAGCCATCTAAAATTTATATTTTCAGAGATCTTGCAATGCTCTCTCTGGTGGAATTGAAACATCTTTGTAAGGCCATAGAGTCCCCGGTATACTTATTTTGACTCTGGAATGGAGGTAAGTGGCTTGGAATGTTGGGACTAATGCCCTGGCCAGTTCCAGCCTATATGAACACACAGGGCCAAGTAATGAAAATATCACTGGGGACACTGGTGTCTGTCATTCCACCTCAAGGTTCTATGTGTTTCACAGAGACCATGAAAATATTTGTAAAATTTCTATTCCCTTTATTCTAGCCATGAACAGAGCTGAGATCTTTAAAGTTTTCTATGTATGGGTGGGTCTGTTTCTAGACTGTCTATTTACAATTCTATTGAATGATTTGTCTTCCCTTGTGTAATCTAGCTTTGTAAGTCTCGATATTATGTCAAGTCCTCCAGCTTTGTTTTATAGAAGTATTTTATTTGCTTATGCTGTTTAGTTTTGCTTTGAATGTTTGTTTGTTTTCCTGCCCACTCCACCAATTCTGGCTACGGTGGCTGGTGACTCTGTGTCTCCAGCTGCCCCACCCCTTCTCTTCCCACACTTATATAAGCCTCAAGTCCTATATTAAAACTCTTTATTTCACAGAGTATTTGGAGTGTCTCTGTTTTCCTAACCCAGACGGATTCATGTGAAAACGCCTCTGTTCTGCCTTCATGCTTGAAGGATATTTCCACGGGGCACACAATTTTAGAGAGCCACATGTTCTCTTTCAGGGCTATAAAGATGTCACCCATTTTGGCTTTCATTGTCTGAGTTAAAAAGTTATCTGTGATTACTATCATTATCCTTTGCAGGTGATCCATTTTTCCTTTTGGCTGCTTTAACATGTTTCTCTTTGTTTTTGTCTTTCAATTGTTTTCAAATGACATTCCTAGGTATAGTTTTCCATGTATTAATCCTAATTAATCTTAATCTTAATCCTAATTAATGTTAGTGTTCACACACCTTGAATATACAACTTGATGTCTGTTTTGGAAAATAGATACTATCTCTTTAAAAATTGCTTCGATTCCATTTTCTCTTCTTTCTCCGGGACAGTCAAACACATATCAGATGTCTTCGTGATGTACCATGTCTCCTCCGCTCTTTTCTGCATTTTCTATTCTTTTTTCTTCCCGTGTGTAATCTGGATGTTTTCTACTATGCCTATCTTATACTTGTAGTCTTTTCTGCTATGTTTGATCTGCCTTTAAATAAATCTATAAAACTTTTAATTTCAGTTATTTTAATTTTTAGTGCTAGGGTTTTTATTTTATTCTTTTTATGCATTTTTGTTCTCTACGAAGTTCTTTATATTTTATTCCATCTTATTACACAGGACCGTCATGGTTATTTTAAATCCTGTGTTTGATAACTCCAATATCTGATTACCTGTGAATCTCTATAGTCTATTCTATGCTGTTCTCTTGGTGTTTAATTGGTTTTTCTGTTACCTGGAATGCCTGGTCATTTTCACCGAATTCCGCACAGCGTGCATCAAAAATTATGTGGCTTTGGGTAATACTATCTTCCTCAAGAGGAGATTTGATTTTCTTCTCAGGCAGATCGAGTATAAAAAGATTACTTTGATTCAGCCAAGGATGGATTTCAGTCCTTTGGGGAGTCTGGTTTATTTCTCTTGGGGTTTACCCCTATAATGTTATCTTTGGGAGATGTCAACTGAGAGTCTGGGCTATTTGTGAGGGCTCCTCCCTGTTAACATGTTTATACACCAATTTTTGTCTCTTTCATTCTGTGAGGCTGCTAAAATCTCTGCCCTTCTAGCAGGTGGCTTTGGCATAATTACTTGATATCTTATCCCACACATGCATCACTTATGACGCAGAAAATTACCTTGAAGGGAAATTGCATGCAGGATATTGCATCTGCTTCATCATGATTATCTTTCATCTGGAAACTTGATCCCTTGAATCCTAATTACTTGTTGACTCTGAATGTTAACTCTGAACTCCAATTTTTGTTTCTCCAACCCATTGTCACTATTAAAGGCTCTAAGCCAGCAGCCCCCAACCTTTTTGGCACCAGGGACTGGTTTCATGAAAGACAATCTTTCTACAGATCGGTGCTGCAAGGAATAGTTTCAGGATGATTCAAGCACATTACATTAATTGTGTACTTTATTGTTCTTATCACATTGTAATACATAATGAAATAATCAAACAACTCACCATAATGTAGTAGTACCCGTGGGAGCCCTGAGCTTGTTTTCCTGTAACTAGACAGTCCCATCCAGGGGTGATGGGAGACAGTGACGGATCATCAGGCATTAGATTCTCATAAGGAGTGCACAACCTAGATCCCTTGCATGTACAGTTCACAATAGGGTTCACACTTCTATCAGAATCTAATGCCACTGCTGATGTAACAGGAGGTGGAGCTCAGGCAGTAATGCGAGCAGTGGGGAGCTGCTGTAAATACAGATGAAGCTTTGCTTGCTAGCCTGAAGCTCATCTCCTGTTGTGTGGACCAGTTCCTCACAGGACGCAGACTGGTACCAGTCCATGGCCTGGGGGATTGGGGACTCCTGCTCTAAGTGACTGTCTTCTGTTCATCTTTATGCCTCAGACTTAAAACCAGCAAAAGTCCTACAGGAAAACAACAGCAGCAAATGTAAGCCTCACCTCAGTGCAGTTCTCCTCTCTCTGGAATCTCCTCCCAATTTTTAAGTTATAGCATTCCTCATTGTGCTCCAGTACCTTCAGCCATCTAAATTTTATATTGTATTTGTCTTTTATAATTTTCTTAAGAAATAGTTAATCTGACACTAACTTCTCTGTCATAGTCAGAAGCCAGATACTTTCTTAATAGAGCCAAGAACCCCCAATCTGTAATGCTGTGCCGGCTGTACTAACCCCACGTGACAGTAATTTCATGTGTCACCTGACTGAACCATGCAGTGCCCAGATCTTTGGTTAAACACTATTTTAGGTGTTTCTGTGAGGGTGTTTTTGGATGAAATCAATCTTTAAATTAGTAGACTTTGCAAAGCAGGTTACCCTTGTAATACAGGCCAGCCTTATCCAACCAGTTGGAGACCTGAATAGAACAAAAGGCTGATCTTCCCCCACGTGAGAGATAATTTTCCTGCCTAATAGCCTTCAAACTGGAGCAATGGCTCTTCCTAGTTCTATAACTTCTGGCTGTCAGACTCAAATTGAGATATTAGCTCTGCAGATTTTGAGCTTGCTGGCCTCCAAAATTGTAAGTTAATTCTATATACACATAATATATATTTTATATATATATGTCTTATTATGTGAGATGATCTTTGGTAGTAAGATATGTTGTTATCTCTTTTCTGGATCTTTCAACATTGTAGAATAGGGCTTATATTTTGTCTTTATTCATGCATGTGTTAAAAACCAGTGTGCCATCAAGACTGTAATATGGCAGGGATCTGGAAGCACTTGTGTCCTACTCCAAATCACAGTACCACCTCTCCAGGAGTTTCCCAACGGTGATGTGTGAACAAAGTGAAAAAGGCAAATGGGAATCCAAGGTTTGTTGCTGTATTCATCCATTTTCATGCTGCTGATAAAGACATACCAGCGACTGGACAACTTACCAAAAAGAAAAAAAAAAAGGAGAGAGAGATTTCATGGACTTCCAGTTCACGTGGCTGGGGAAGCCTGACAATCATGGCAGAAGGCAAGGAGAAGCAAGGCATGCCTTACATGTATGTCAGCAGGCAAAGAGAGAGAACTTGTGCAGGGGAACTCTTCCTTATAAAACTATCAGATCTTGTGAGACTCATTCACTATCAAGAGAACAGCACAGGAAAGATCTGCTTTATGATTCAATTACCTCCCACTGGGTCCCTTCCACAGCACATGGGAATTCAAGATGAGATTTGGGTGGGGACACAGCCAAACCATATCAGTTGTATTGCTGGCTACAGCGTTGAACCAAGATCATTCACAAAACCTTGGCCAGCTGAGCTGAGTCCCCTGACATATACCTGAGATCCAAGGAGACTATTCTCCACAAAACCCAAACTCAAATCTTGGATCCTCCTATTAAGGTGGTCTGAAATAGAAAGCCAGTGTCAGGTGGAGGAATGAAGGAATGTGAGACAAAAATGTACCAGAAAACAGAGTTAGAAAGAATACGTTTGCCCCAGTGCTTCGTGCTGAATGTGCGATGTGGTGATTGTCCTGTTCTGGCTGCTTGTGTAAAACAGAAAGTCCTTCCCACAAAGTCAGAGAAAGGAATGACCGAGCAGGTTTGAAGGGCTCTGGCAAGGACTGACTTACTACTGTATTAACAGTTATATGGGGATGTCAGAAAGTGATGAGGTGGTTGAACCTTCTTCTGTGTGGAAAGAGAGCCGGAGATGAGAGCACATCTTTGCACTGACATTTGAACCCATGGGATTTGCACCCATGGGCAAAATTCCAAAATCTGAGTCCTGAAATCAGTTTGTAGGCTACCAATTTAAAACACATTTAAAAGTTCAGACTACTAAATGTTTAAATAATACAAAGATAACTTGGGCTCATTGCTGCATCCTAGAAGCAGGTCAGTGCCCCTCTCCTCCCTTGAGTCTGGGCTGAGGAGGAGTTGTGGGAGAGTAGGTGTCTTAGTCCATTTTTGCTGCTGTAACAGAATGCCAAAGACTGAGTAATTTATAACAAACAGATATTTGTTTCCTCACAGTTCTGGAAACTGAGAAGTTCAAAATCAAGGAGCCACATCTGCCAAGGGCCTTCTTGCTGCAAAAGTCAACACTCATTCATAATAAAAAGTCTTAGTAAACTGGGAATAGAAGAGAATTTCCTCAACTTGATAAAGCATCTCTATGCCTAACATTTGCAAAATAAAAACCAAGCAGATTCTCCAAAGATAAGTTTACTGGGGAATGAGTATTGCCATGGAGATTTCTGTGGGCATATTCAGTGGAGCAAAGGAAGACAAGGGTTTTTAAAGATAAAATGAAGAAAGTCTTATAAGCAATTCTGAAATAATTATTTATGGTTACCACGATCAATAACAAGGCTAGTGTCAGTCCAAGTTTAAACAGGCAGTTGCTGAGCAGATGTTGTCACAGAAGTACTTTTTTTTATAAGATTGTACTGGTCTTTGTGCAAAGTTGTAGTTTTGACAGTCTTTTGTGATATTTCTTGTCATCACGTATGAGACTCTCTCTTCATGGTCTTCCCAAGCTCCATTTTGTCAGGGTTTGACACAAGGGCAGATCACAAGGTCAGGAGTTCGAGACCAGCCTGACCAACATGGTGAAACCCTGTCTCTACAGAAAATACAAAAATTAACTGGGTGTGGTGGTGCATCCCTGTAATCCCAGCTACTCAGGAGGCTGAGGCAGGAGAAACTCTTGAGCCCAGGAGGCAGAGGTTGCAGTGAGTCAATATCACACCATTGCACTCCAGCCTGGGCAACAGAGCAAGACTCCATCTCAAAAAAAAAAAAAGAACTAGTACACATAGACAATGGAATTGTTCAGCACTAAAAAGAAACTAGGTATTAAGCCATAAAAAGACACAGAGGAACCTTAATTGCATATTACTAAGTGAAAGAAGCCAACCTGAAAAGTTACATACTGTTTGATTCCAACTGAAACTAACCCAATTGTCTCATAGAACTAATGTTTACAATTTTTCAAATAAATCTAAAAATTGATCTTCCAATCTTAAAACTTGAAACTTACCTTTGAGTTCCTTCCTCAGGAAACTGACCCTCAATCCAGGAACTGAAACTCACCAGATCACCACATCAAGACAATGAGACACAGACCCCTCATTCATCATGATTGCTTCCTTATCCTTCCCTAATTCCTGTTTTCCTGCGCATAGCTACATTCCTCGCTATATAAACTCCAGATGTCAGTCAGTTAAGGGAAATGAATTTGAGGGTTGGCACCCATCTCTCTGACTGATGTCACCCAAATAAAAAGCCTTCCTCCCTGGCAATACTCATTGCCTCAGTGATTGGCTTTCTGTGTAGCCAGCAACAAGGACCTAGATCAAACCCGTGGTCTTTCGATAACACAATTATATGATGTTCTGGAAAAGGCAAAACTGTGGACATGGAAAAAAAAAAAAAAACAACTTCAGTGGTTGCTAGGATTGAAGTGAGGGTAAATAGGCAGTGCACAGAGGATGTTTATGGCAGTGAAAATATTCTGTATGATACTATAATGATGGAGACATGTCATTATATGTTTGTCCAACAAGTATAATGTACAACTTTATATATTGCACATATATGTGTGCCCACAGAATGTGCAACACCAAGAGTGAACCCTAATGTACATTATGGACTTTGAGTGACTATGATGTGTCAAGGCAGGTTCATCTGTTATAACAGATGCACCTCTCTGGTGGTGATGTTGACAATGTGGGAGGCTATGCACTAGTGGGGCCAGTGAGTATATGGGAAATCTTGGTACCTTCCTCTCAATTTTGCTATGAACCTAAAACTGTCCTAAAAAATAAAGTCTTTGGAAGAAAAAAAAAACCCAAGATACATATCCTTGGAATGCAAGCATAGAATTAAAATGGCTCACTCAAAAGATACATAATTTACAGGATATTGAAGCATGTTTTCCAGATTATTTTCCAAATGAGTTGTATTAAATCAACTGGGTAGCCATAGCTGATTTGAATTATAATTATTTGTAAATCAAGTTTTTATGTACACTTGAATCTATTTCAAGTATATCTATTGAATCTATTTCAAAGTGATTCTTTGTTGGCTAGGGTGTCTGTGGTCCTGTACCCTGGTACTTCATGTGTTAATTACTACAGATGTATTAACAGAAGTCCTTCATATTATTCTTATTTTAAAAAGATTTTCCACAATTTCTTAATGAAATAATTCTGTTATAGGTAGATAGGCATGAGGGGGGCAAGAGAGGGGTCTCGCACCAACCCACTAGAAATGTCGGGTGATGGTTTGGAAATTATCGCACTGCCTCTCTAAAAGTGATAAATTGGCAGCTGGCACCAGGAAGAGGCTATTTCCTGACAGTCCACACCTGTTAACATCAAAATGTTAACTGAATGTAGACCCCAGCGAGAAACAACTTCCTGGACATGCACATGGCTGAGTATGACCTCCCAGGTACACACCACGGGAAAAGAGAAGAAAGTCTCAGATGGGCAAGAATATATCTCCCTAAACACAACTGCGTGTGCTCAATTCCAAAGGGTAAGGAAAGCACTGGGCAGGCGGGAAGCCTACCCTAAGAGAAGAATCATGGGACAGAGATGAGACTATAAAGTTCTAGGATCAAGGTTAAAGGCAGTTCCTTTTTCTTTCTTTGACCTTAAGGTGCCCACTTGGGTCTCTTCAAAGGGCTCTTTCCTTTCTTTCCTGTTCTAAAGCATTTTTAATAGACTTCCACTCCTGCTCTGGAGCTCTCCTCACTCTCTTTTTCTGCTTCATGCCCCGCTGGAGAATTCTTTCTTCTGAGGAGGCAAGAATTGAAGTTACTGCAGACACGTATGGATTCGCTGCTGGTAACTCAGGGTAACTCGGATCTCTTCCATTGTAACACTTCCAAATGAGTCTTAGAATCCCTTTGTCCAGAGTCCAAAAAAAAAAAAAAAAATCCTACAAACATGTTGATAGGATTGACACTGAATATAAAAATCAATTCAGAGAAATTTACATTATATGTACATAGAGTCGTCTGATCTAAGAACATAGTGAATCTCTTCTCTTACTCTCATCTTTTTGTGGCCCAAGTTTTCTTTTTTCTTCTTCTAAAGCTTCTGCATATTTCTTGTTAATATCATTCTTAGATGTTTTCTATATTTCGTTCCTTTTGTGCATAAGATCTTGTCTTCCATTTTCTGGCTGCCTTTTAAACTATAAGTGAGAAAACTATTGACTAACTTCATAACTGACTGCTTTAACATTTTGAGCATGTTAATTGTGTCTAACAACTTTTTTGTTTTTTTCTTTTGGATTTTCCAGCTCTATAATGCAAGCCATTTAAATACAATGATTACTTTGTTTCCTCAAAATAATTTATCTCTCTCAGGGCCAAACTTCAAGAAGGGAACTTCTTGAAGTTTGGATTTGCAAGCAGGGTGAGGGCATAGCAGTAAAGCAAGTGGTCTCAGCAAAAGGTAGACTTGGACGAAAACTTCAAAGATGGGAGTTTTACTCTCCTGGTCCAAAGACTCCAATCAGTAGAGGCACGATTCATGTGCATCCATAGAGAGGGGTGACTTTGTGTACAAAACAACTCCTGCTTAGAAGTTCTTTTTTATCCTCAGTCATATGAATGCTGGTAGCCTCTGAGTCCCCCTTGACTCAGCCTGGGAGAACAACCTTCTCTCCCAGGTAGAAGATGCCTGTCTGCACTCCATGGCGCTGCCCAGCCTCTCCTACCCCCAGTATGGGATTCAGAGCAGCGAATTATGCTTGTGCCAATGTACTTGGTCAGTGTGAAGATGGTTCGCGGTCAATGTGAAGTGCAAGGCTACTTTCTTGAAGTGACCTGCAGAGTCTCTAACAGAACAAGTGGAGAGAGGAGTCCAAGAAGATTTCATTTATTTCCTCTTGAATCTTATCCTGCCCAGAGACCAGTGGTGAGATTTCAGCCCACAGTGTCTTGGTAACAATAACGCTCAGCAGTGTGGCTACTGAGGGCTGGAACCACCCTTTCTGGCTAAAATTTTTTTTAAATGTGTTGTTTCCTGCAGGTTTTCAATTCTACAGAAAGTGTTTCTTATTCATTTTACTTTTCATCTTATGCTCCTTCTACTCTCAACCAAAGGTGCTCAGGAGAGTTATTTACAAATGGAATGATTATTTCCATTATCCTCCAGTGGAAAAAGGATAAGATAAGCTGCCAGTGGGGTTGTGCAAATTGTGTAAAGAACAAAAATTCTAATGGCTTTTTTAAAATCTAGTTCTAATGATTTGGCAAGTAGTTAAAAATAACCTGAAAACCATTAAAATTTCTGGGAAGTACCTTGGTTCAACTTTAATTTTCTGCATTGTTGGGCAGACTCAAACACTGGCTTCTGGTGGTGGGGTGTGGGGGGGCTTGTTTAACTGCAGTGCTTTATCACTCTTATCACTCTTTAGTTGGATTCCCACAGAAGGCTCTATCACAGATCTATTGTACATATGGGTCTTCTTTCTACTTGCTTTTAAGCTGATTTCCACACATTTTTTCACAAACCTCAAAGACAAGCTTCTACATGCCCTTCCCAGCTTCCTCTGGAAACTTTCGATTCTAATCAAAATTTCTACCAAGTAGCTTAAAAGAACCAGAGGCAGTATAAAGTGGCAGCAGGAAAAAGTATATATCTACATACAGGCTTAAATCCCAGCCCCATTACTTAATACGTAATGTTGGCAGGTTACTTAAATTTTCTGAGCCTCAGTTGCTTTGTCTGTAAAATGGGAATAAAGATGCTTCCATTTTATTAATGATCTTAATAACGAATCCCTTTGAGTGGTAAATATGTATGTCAGGTACTTAGCCAAACACTTTGTATGTTTTATCTCCTTTACTCCTACGATAATTTCTGACATGGTTGCAATAATCATCTTCCTTTTACAGGTAAAAGAACAGAAGCTCAGAGCCGTTCAGTAGCTTGCAGTTCAGGTTCCTGGAAAATGCAGATTTGCATGCAAGAAGTTTATCAGGGAACACCCTCAGGAACAACCCCTGTGAAGGAGCAAGAAAAACAAGTTTGAACCAAAGGAAACTTCAATGTAATGGTAACAGCAATGTCAGATTGCACGGGATACTCTGTAATGGAGATATGCCAAATGAAATCAAAGAGAAGCGGGCCTTTGTACCCCCACATCAATCCATCATTGGTGCAGATTTATCCCCAGAGGGGTTGTCACTTTGGGCATAGCAGCTTCCTTCAGTAGAAAACCATTTTCAGAGAGAAACAAAACCATGAGCTGTCAGCAGCTAATACTGTTGGCAGATAAATGAGAAATTTAGTCCTGAGAGGCCATCTGGGTATAGCACCACAGCGTCCTGTACCCAAACGTCACAGAGATGGTAAAAGTTGGAGCCAGAATTGAAGTACTGAACTGCCTGGTTCCAAAGCTTGTGTTTTGATCCACTCTCCTACACCACGTCGTTGCCTTGAGTGAAATAGCATATATGAACTTCCTGGAACGTAATAAGGGCTAATTAAATGTGAATTTCTGTATTAATTTAGGAACAATCAGGAGACAGAAACCATATTGTGATTGAAACAAGGGGAGTTCTATATAAAGAATTATTAAGTTATGGTAAAAGAGTAACTGTAATATGTAAGAGAACTCTATAGAATATTCTAGGGCTGATGGAGAATATCTAAAGGACAAAATTGGAAGGGAGGTTCCACTTTACAAGGGGATCAGACCTCACTGGAGAAGGGGCTATTGCAACACACTGGGTGTCAGAGACATTTGCTGGTGTTAGTAGGCCAGAACTGGTCCACAGTCCCTGGGTAAGCGGGAAGCAACCCTCGAAGGCACGCATAGGCCACAGTCAGTGGCTGGTTATTCAGGCATATGGAGGGAGTAGGGGCTCTGATGCAGACAGAAGGATATGTGCTGTCCATGTTAGGAGGGCCGTAGCATCAGATAGGCCGTGGAAGACCAAATGCTGCAGGAGAAAGCTAGCAGAGGGACATGAGGCACCAGTGCTTAACATCATGCTCACCGTGAAGAAGAAATGCTTGAAGGAGGCCCTTCCGTTATCACTGAGGACATATCAAAGGGTGAATTTGGAGGTGAGAGGTAGTAAAATGATAACTGACACACAGAAACATTATCACAGATTAGTTCTTCAACAAGTCAGAATTATAAAGAAACCCAATTATTTTAATAAAAAACTAATTCAAAGACAAAAGCCTGCAAACCAGCTAAAACCATGTCCCTTTCCATGGCTGACCATTCACCCTCCCTCTACTGATAACCTATTAGCAGTATCTGTTTGCCTTCTGAATATAATCTAAGATGGCATTTGAAAGAGCCTAAACACCTGTCTGACTTCTCTTTCCTGTGCCCAGATTCAAAAACAGGGGCAGAAAGTAAGTTTCCTGGGTGCAGCAGAGTCGGAAAAGGTCAGTAAAACCAAGTCCCTCTTGGAAACATTGATGGAAATGGCTAGGAGAATCACCAGTTTGTTTCTTGGAACCACATACTTCTAGATGATATGGCCCCTGCTGCTTTTTCTCTTAATATTTTACCCTTCTTTATCCCCACAGTAAAATTGGTTGACCTCATATCAGACTCAGGAGAAAATAAGAAAGTTATACGCTGACTTAAAACTCTCAGATAAAAGTAGTGACTTGCAATTTAGAAAGAGCCTAGCACTGTGTATAAATTAAGATGCTTTCTTTTATTTGAATATTCTATTTTATTCCTAGGTTCTAGGTCTTACAATAAGTCAGTTTCAGAAAAAGTATAAAAAATGGTAGGCTAGAATGCTATTTTAGTGCACAGAATTCTGAAAAAGAGGTTCTGAAATACTATTCCCTGCACTTATACCCCCAAATTGCTTTGCTCCTGCAGACCTAAGTTTGAAACTAGTTTTTCTTGGAGGGACTTCACCTCCCACCCAGTCCCCTTTGATTTCCTGTCAGCCTGGCCCCTTGGCTGGCTCTAACTCAGATCTTTGAGCTAGATATCAATGCCCTTCTTGGTATTCTTGGTACCAACAGTCCGTTCTTAAGACCTTGCTCGGGATTCTGACACGCTGACTTGATCTGGCTTTTGTAACCATGTCCCATCCACATCATGATGGTTCCTAAGTTAGTGTCATGCAGTCACTGGCGGCACCAGTCACATGGTCTGCTCTCCACAGCCTTGATCCCTGAGTCAGCATCTTGACCTGCAAAGCATCTGCCACCTGCTCCATTTTGCTTTCAGCCAGAGGAGACAATTGTGCTCTGGACATTTCTTCGAAATACATCTACCATGTACTGCCTCCCTTGTGAGGAAATAATGGAGTTAAAGTGTTAAGCGTCTAGGACAGTGCCTGGTGCACAGTAGGTGCTATGCAAGTGTTAATTAAATGAAAGTAAATCCCTGATGTGCTTGAGAGAGGACATTCCCTGAAGGTTCCTGCATCCTCAAAGAAGTGAACATCCACCAACCGTGCCCAGAAATGTGCCCCTACCTTGGGAAAGGACATCACAGAAGTATTCCTTTATCTGTGATTTATATCTTTCCTCCTGGCTTCCAAACTTCTGAAACAAATACCAAATAGAATGAAACTTGATATTAAATGGAAAAGCGAGTAGAAAAATGTAAATGCTGCAAGATTCACCAAAGGAGAACACAGGCAGGTCCTGTAATGTGCACTGGAAGGAAGCTGCATTTGAAACCACAGGGAAGGCCGGGAGAATCTTCAGTATACTTTCTGGGGACTGTCAGAGGACTTGTGCTTAGAAGTTTGTTTCTGGGAGTCTTCCTGGAGTAAATACTTTCCAATGTTTCAAGTCTTGCCATTGTCATTGTCACGCAGAGATCACAAACTAAAGTGGTGTTTGGTAAACACACCCCAGAAGAGCGTGGCAAAGACTCAATACAATCAGCCTTTGGGGTGATGAATTTCGGGTTTAGTTAGCTCCATGACGGCCAGGCTGCCCGAGTGTTGACTCCCAGTAGAGCTGTGGGACGTCTTCTAAAGCGAGGTGATTAGCGCGCCCCCGTGTGTTCAGACACTGCCATGTCATTTTAGGTCTTTCAAGGGACATACATTTCTGTGGGCCCTGGTAAGGGTAAGGTCTGCGCCACGCTTGAAGACTGGGGCTGTGCAGTGAGGAAGGAGAGCAGGAGTGAGGCTCCTGTGACAGAGATGGGTTCACGGCCCCAAGGGAGCAAGACCTCAAAAGACAGAAGTCCTGGTGGTGATGAGGGAGAGGGTGAATGAAAAGAAAAGGAAACCAGCAAATGGAAAGATAGTATTTTGAGCAGTGGTTATACGCCCAACATCATGCTAATCCTTTGCGTATATTTTGTCTTTAAATTTTGGAATTATGATTTTTTGTAATTATAAAAGTAATACACAAATGGTAAATAAAACAAGAAGCAAAACTCTCATTCTGTAAATTCACCTTCTTGGAACAACCAGAGTTAATAGCCCAGTTAAAAATAAATGAACGGCCGGGCGCGGTGGCTCACGCCTGTAATCCCAGCACTATGGGAGGCCGAGGTGGGCTGATCTCAAGGTTAGGAGATCGAGACTATCCTGGCTAACACAGTGAAACCCCGTCTCTACTAAAAATACAAAAAAAATTAGCCGGGCGTGGTGGCGGGGGCCTGTAGTCCCAGCTACTCAGGAGGCTAAGGCAGCACAATGGTGTGAACCCGAGAGGCGGAGCTTGCAGTGAGCCGAGATCACGCCACTGCACTCCAGCCTGGGCCACGGAGCAAGACTCCATCTCAAAAATAAAAATAAATAAATAAATGAACAAGCAAAAAATAAGCAAAATAAACCTTTAATTTGTGATAATGATAGAACACATCATTTGAATCAACCCTCAAACTAAACACAATGAAAAGATCTAGATTAAATACTTTTCAAAGACCTTTAAAGCATTGAAAAGCTAACAGGATATGGAGGTTTATTGAGCTAAGTTCCAGAAAAGGATAAAAATCCAGAAAGATAACCTGGGGCCACCATTACTAAATGAATGTTTGCTAATGTGGGAAAGATTGCTGTTTTAGAAGACACTGCTGAGAGCGTCTGAGCGACATTTTTGATAACCAGGATGGACAAGCTCAATGGACATAAGTTGAAGTCCAGACTCTGCAATGGCAGGGGGGTCCTGGTAAGCCAGGGGGCCTGATGTGGGATCACAAAGGACTTTATCGTGAGATTTAGGGTGATCCAAGTATAATTTCGAGACCTATTGCAGCCTAAATAATACTCCCAAACACCTGGTAGAAATGAACAACAACAACAAAATACTATCTGGAGGAACATGTCACTATCTGAGACCTCAAATTACTCCTTCAAATATTTTTTAAAATTTTAATACTTAAAACAGAGACAGTGATTATGCCGCAGCACAACTTTCAGTGTGTCAAGAAGACTTGATGACAGTGGGGAGAGCCAGGAGTCCAGGATGACTCTCAGGTTTCTGTCTGACTTGTACAAAAGGCTGGATGCAGAGGTGTTCATGAAGATTTCAAACACAGGAGAAGGGGGAGGTTTAGAAGATAGTAAATATTTTCCTGAATATTCTGAGCCCGGGAATTGAGGAATACATGTAGAGGAGGCTTAGAAACTGCTTATATCCCATCACACACTCTAAATACAATCTCCATATAATTAAGAAGTGAGATGCAGCTGGCTGGTTAACTCCATATTATTTTTATTAATCTATCTATTTGTATCTTTCCAGTCTTTGTATGTATATATTTCCGAATTTTAAATATATAAGCTACTGAAAGATGGAGTTAGGACCACAGTGTTTAACAGGATTAGCAGCCCTTCAGCATACATGCTCACACAGTTTGAGAGAAAAAAGGAAACTTTATGAAAATGGCTTACTGTCTTAAAATTTGTTTTTAATGAGTGACTTTCCCCCTTGTTTATTATATAATGTTTTATATTACATTTTAGGTTTCCAATTTGCCTACATAAATTCATTTTATTAAAAAGAATCCCTTCGGTGAGCCAAAACAGTCTAAATTGCATCCTCTTAAACTCTCAAAACACTTATCTGTTCTTTCATAGCACTTACCATAGCAATTTTCAATTATGTGTACATTTGTGATTTTTTTTCTAATTTGTCTCTCCTGTAACCCTCTAAGCTCCAATCTGATAGAAAGGACATCTGCATAGTTGATTTCGGTAGCTCCATCACCTAGGATATAGTAGGTACTCAAGAGTTGTTGACAAATGAAAGAGATGAGTTAAGGTTATTCGTAAAGTTATCACAACTGTGGATGACAGAGGTAATGCCTTTGTGTTGTGTGAGAGAGTGCCTTATTAGGCTTTGCATCAGGGCTCTCTCTGTTCATTCCACAGCTCCACGCAGGTGTTGCTGTAATAATGTAATAATGAAAAACTGAAACAAACAGAGAGACAAGAAATCTGGAAGAACAAGGTCTGGAGGAGGTTGCATTAACAGTTCTAGAGGATGAAGTCACCTTAAAGGGACAATACATGTCCCAAACTGGAGAGAAGCTGGGAAGATGAAAACAGGGAAGTTAGGAAGAGTAAGAAGGGGAAAATGAGATTGGCCCTGCCTGACCAACTCAGATGTTTCAGGAGAGTAGCAGGTGCCATTGGTTGCTAAGACTAAGCAGGCAGGATGAGACTGGGCTCCAGAAGAACACAGAAATTTTTAAGAAGCTGCCTTGGAGCACAGGAGATCAAGGTCAGCTGAAAGGTTGGAGACGGGACATTCGTACTGGCACCAGGTATGCAGCAGTTGTACCAGGATTTTAATGCAGGGTAAGGTTACACAGTTAAGCATCTCTTTGGGAAAAAAACTCTTCAAATTCAGCAATTCAGGAAGCCTGCCCTCTAATCCCCTATTAGGAACTGAATATTTGTGTCCCCACAGAATTTAAATGTTGAAATCCCAATCCCCAATATGATAATATTAGAAGGTGAGACCTTTGCAAAGTAATGAGGTCATAAGGATGGAATCTCTTGAATGGGATGAGAGCCTTTATAAGAAGAAACAACAGAGCTTGTTCTATCTCTACTCTTGCCACGTGAGGATACCAGGAAAAGACGACCATCTGAACAACGGGAAGTAGCCCTCACCAGATACCAGGTCTGCAGGGACCTTGATCTTGAACTTTCTGACCTTTAGAACTATGAAAAGTAGATGCTTTTGTTTAAGCCACTCAGTCTATGGTAATTTGTTAAAGCAGCCTGTCTCAGTATGTTTTGGCTGCTATGACAAAATACCTGAGACTGGGTAATTTACAAGCAACAGAAATTTATTGCTGACAGTTCTGGAGTCTGAGAAGTCGAAGATAAAAGTGCCAGCAGATTTGGTGTCTGGCGAAGGCTTGTTCCTCATAGATGGAGGCTTCTAGTTGTCCTCAAATGTCAGAGGAATCTAACAAACTCCTTCAGGCCTCTTTTATAAGGGCGCTAATTCCATTCATGCGGGCTCCAGCTTCATGACCTAATCACCTCCCAAAGGCCCCACTTCTTAATATCATTTCACTGAGGGTTAAGTATCAACATATAAATTTGGGGGAGACACAGCATTCAGATCATGTCACAACCTACCTAATTCATCTCTTCTTTTATTAATTATCTGTGGAACTAAATAAGGATTCTCTGGAAAGAGAGACAGACAGACAGCCAGATGGAGATTACATCCCAGCAGAAAATCAACATGCTTGGCCTGTGTCCCACAATGTGTACCAGAACCTAAACTATTAGTCTGTTCTCATGCTGCTAATAAAGACATGCCTGAGATTTGGTAATTTATAAAGGAAAGAGGTTTAATAAACTCACAGTTCCACAAGGCTAGGGAGGCCTCACAATCATGGTGGATGGTGAATGAGGAACAAAGTCACATCTTACATGGTGGCAGGCCAGAGAGTTTGTGCAAGAGGGTCTCCCATTCATAAAACCATCAGTTCTCATAAGACTTATTCACTACCACAAGAACAGCATGGAGGAAACCAATCTCATGATTCTATTAACCCTGCCTGACCCTGCCCTTGACATGTGGGGATTATTACAATTCAAAGTGAGATTTCGGTGGAGAAACAGAGCCAAACCATGTCTTTATGCCCCTGGCCCCTTTCAAATACCACGTTTCAAAATCCAATCATGCTCTTCCAACCAGCATTAATTCAAAAGTCCAAGTCCAATGTTTCATCTGAGACAAAGCAAGTCCCTTCCACCTATGAGCCTGTAAAATCAAAAGCAAGTTGGTTACTTCGTATATACAGTGGGGGTACAGGCATTAGGTAAAAATACCCATTCCAAATGGGAGAAATTGGCCAAAACAAAAGGGCTAGAGGCCCCATGCAAGTCCGAAATCCAGTGGGGCCTGTAGCTTCTTTGTTTTGGCCAATCTCTTAAAGCTCCGAAATGATCTCCTTTGACTCCATGTCTCATATCCAGGTCATGCTAATGCAAGAGACAGGTTCCCATGGTCTTGGGCAGCTCTGCCTCTGTGACTTTGCAAGGAACATCCCCCTTTCTGGCTGATTTCACAGGCTGGTATTAAGTTTCTGCAGCTTTTCCAGGTGCACAGTGCAAGCTATCAGTGAATCTACTATTCTGGGGTCTGGAGGACGGTGACCCTCTTCTCACAGCTCCATTAGGCAGTGCCCCAGTATGGACTCTGTGTGGGGGCTCCCACCCCACATTTCCCTTCTGCACTGTTCTAGAAGAGGTTCTCCATGAAGGCCCCACCCCTGCAGCACACCTCTGCCTGGACATCCAGGTGTTTCCATACATCCTCTGAAATCTAGGCGGAGGTTCCCAACCTCAATGCTTGACTTCTGTGCACCTGTGGGCCCAACACCATGTGTAAACCACCAAGGCTTGGGGTTTGCACCCTCTGAAGCAATGGCCTGAGCTGTATGCTGGCTCTTTTTGGCCATGGTTGGGATGCAAAGCACCAAGTCCTGAGACTGCACAAAGCAGCAAGGCTCTGGGTCCAGCCCAGTGAACCATTTTTTCCTTCTAGGCCTCCAGGCTTGTGATGGGAGGTGCTGCTATGAAAACCTCTGACATGCCCCAGAGACATTTTCCCCATTGTCTTGGTGATTGACACTTGGCTCCTCCTTACTTATCCAAACTTCTGCAGCTGGTTTGAATTTCTCCTCAGAACATGGGTTTTTCTTTTCTATCACATTGTCAGGCTGCAAATTTTTCAAACTTTCATGCTCTGATTCCCCTTTAAACATAAGTTCCAATTCCAAACCATATTTTTGTGAATACATAAAACTGAATGCTTTTAACAGCACCCAAATCACATCTTCAATGCCTTCCTGCTTAGAAATTTCTTCCATCAGATACGCTAAATTATCTCACATTCAGCTTCACAGATCTCTGGCACAGGGACACAATGCCCCAGTCACTTTGCTAAAACATAGTAAGAGTCACCTTTATTCTGGTTTACAACATGTTCCTCATCTCCATCTGAGACTACCTCAGCCTGGACTTTATTGTCCATATAACTATCAGCATTTTGGTCAAAACCATTCACAAGACTCTAGGAAGTTCAAAACTTTCCCACATTTTCCTCTCTTCTGAGTCCTCCAAACTGTTCCAATCACTGCCTGTTACCCCATTCCAAAGTTGCGTCCACATTTTCAGGTATCTCTACAGGTACCAGTTTACTATGTTAGTCTGTTCTCATGCTGCTAATAAAGACATACCTGAGGCTGGGAAAGCAGTTTAATTGACTCACAGTTCCACATCACTGGGGAGGCCTCACAATCATGGTGAAAGCTGAATGAGGAGCAAAGTTGCATCTTACATGGGAACAGGCAAAAGAGCTTGTGCAGGGGAAC
This sequence comes from Macaca thibetana thibetana, assembly GCF_024542745.1. Classification (NCBI taxonomy): domain Eukaryota; kingdom Metazoa; phylum Chordata; class Mammalia; order Primates; family Cercopithecidae; genus Macaca; species Macaca thibetana. The sequence goes on from NC_065584.1 coordinate 13,166,834, forward strand.
TCCCATTTATAAAACCATCAGATCTTGTGAGACTTATTCACTATCATGAGAACAGTATAGGGAAAACCATCCCCATGATTCAATTATCTCCACCTGGCCCAGCCCTTTACACATGGGGATTAAGTCAAAGTGAGACTTGGGTGGGGACACAGCCAAAATATATCATAAACCAACTTTGAGATAATGAGTGCCTTAATTATTCAATAGTAAATAATTTAGAATATTTTTTTCTTGTCAAAACAAACACTGATTTGTTATGGAGCACAAGGCAAAATTGGCCAGATTTTCAAAGGAACCCATGCTCTGAAGCCTCACCCTGCTCTGGACCCCAGGGAAATAAATCATTCTCCTCTGAAGTTTGGGGAAATTTGATGACAAAGCTGACCCCAGTAGCTCTGAGCAATGTCTAGCCAAGCATACGTGAAAGAAAGAATTTCCGTTATAGTCCTGTGTTTGGCACAGGGTCCGTGCTTAACCCTCTACTGTTTGGTGCTGTTTCTGTTGGTTAGAACTAGAACAATCTGCAGCATCCCTGTGGTGTGAATACTTGGTGCACCCTCATCAATGTCCTCTTGCCAAAAACCTCACCACCTCAAGGCATTAAGTTATAGGTGCCAGCTCTGACCAGGTTGTTGGGCATGATTTCTGGCCATCTCACAATCCCAGTGAGAGACTAAAGACTTTTTTTTTTTAATTTTGAGACTGAGTTTCGCTCTTGTCACCCAGGCTGGAGTGCAATGGCACGATCTCAGCTCACTGCAACCTCTGCCTCCTGGGTTCAAGTGATTCTCCTGCCTTTGCCTCCTGAGTAGCTGGGATTACAGGCACCTGCCACCGTGCCCAGCTAACATTTTTGTATTTTTAGTAGAGACAAAGTTTCACCATGTTGGCCAGGCTGGTCTCGAACTCCTGACCTCAGGTAATCCACCTGCCTCAGCTTCCCAAAGTGCTGGGATTACAGGCATGAGCCTCTGCACCCAGCCAGACCTCTTAAGTATTTATTTAAAACCTGGGAACCATAGGTTTCCATAGTGTAGTTGTTATCACGTTTGCTGAACATAAAACCTGGGAACCCTTGCTACCCTAGGGAAGTTATCACCAGAGGCAAGCTTAGCAACATGGTGGAGATGGCTGCCTTATAGACAACGAGAAACACTATCCTCTTCTCTTCTCTACCTGTCTCATGATACATGGGTTCTTTTTCTTTTACAATGGCTTTGCTCATGGTTATCCTCATTATTTGTAGTTTTCTTCACTGTCTCCCTCACAAGCCATTGGGGCCATCCAGTGATGCCATCTTCCATGTGACAAAGGGCTGAGCCTACACTGTTGAGTTTCTACTCCAGACCGTGGCTGACACATTGCCTTGCAACACATTCTTGGGCTCTCTTCACATCCAGTAATTATATGTGGCTAGTCGTCCAGGACACCCCTCCCTGTTCTTGGTATGGTTTCTATTCTTTTCTCCAGAACGTTTCAATCTTCTACTCTCAATTCTAATACCTGTTCTTCCACACAATCTAAGTAGGAAGATAACATGTAAGCGAGCACATTCTTAACGGAATAGGCAGAACAGATCACCTAGGTGTCTTCACAAAGAAGAGTTCATAATCCTACAGAGCTGCTATAAGGAAGATCAAAAGCGGGTCTCAAAGACACAGAGCAAAGCAATCAGCTGTGCCAGGAGGAGGTGTCCAACAGTCTTAGTACCAAGCTTCCATTTTGCCCAAACCACTGACTGAGTTGCCATACAGAGAGGACTTCAATGTCCTTGCTGGGAAAACTAGATTATTTACCTACCACTTCTAGCTGCTTCACAGGGAAACTAGGCATAAACAGTACCAGAAATAGCCAATTCATCATCCTGTTTATAATAAGAGGACACAGAAAGAGTAGAAACCCTATTATTCATATAGAGAACATGACCCAATTTAAACTCAGCCCAGAGTGCCTTCTTTGCTCTCTGATCTACATCTTTCCTCTGCATTGCACCCAGCCTGAGGGTAGATTGGTAAGAATACAAATAGATCCTTTTGAACATTTTCTTTTTTTCCTGGCCCAGTACTGAGCCCAGCGGGTATGAAGTTATGTCCAGCATGCAGAAGAGGAGGACGAAGTACAATAATGGAACTTGGGCTGGTTTTAGCATTGCCCAGGAAATCTATGTGGTTCAAACCATAGAGAAACCAGGTGTCAGACTCATCTCTATCCAGTAATTCGGGGTCATTTGGTGCAGAGTGGAGGTCCTCTGGAGCTGACGGCAATGCTGCGGGCCCAGCCTTCCTCTTGTAGGGGTGCTCAAGGCAATATGTCAGGAGTGCCTTGGGCATCTGCAGCAGAGAGAAGACAGAAGCCCCCAACTTCTAGGTGGAAGAAGTATGATGTTTGAGACACCCCACAAATTATAGCAGCAAATATTTTAATATCTCCACCCTTTAGCATTCCAACCCATTGGCCATGGGAGCGATCCTTTGGGGATAAAATAGCCCGGCTGCCGGGGATCAAATGAGGTCATTGATGTGAGCATGCTTTATAAATTGTGTGTAAACTGGGAGGGGCTTCCTGTGACAATTGTCAAAATGCAGAGGTTTTGGAATAAATGTCAACAGAGACCAAGAGAGAAAGGTCAATGAGTAGCAGTCAGATGGAGGATGACAGTCTGAAAGGGCTCAGGAGGTGGTACCCTGTGGCAATTGGAAGCCACAGAATGTGCCTGCTTATCCACATCCTAGCTGGGTGGCTCTGGACATGCCACCTAATGGCTCAGTGCCTCAGTTTCCTCTTCTGTAGAATAGAGATGATACTGGCAATCACCTAAAGACCTGTAATGAGGACAAAATGTGCTAATACATGAAAATCACTTGGAACAATGTTTTGCACGTGGTAAGTGCTGAGTAAATGTTCAGCGTATTCATAGCTATTATTATTATTTTACTTGTCTTCAGTCAGTTGTCGCCAGGTAGAAATCCACTAACAATGCCAGATCTTCTAATTTTCTAGGCAAAAAATGAAAAGTCTCTTGATTTTTATATAGTGGCAACTAATTTTTTTTAACCTGTGAAAAATTGAATGAAGTCTGGAGTTTAGTTAATAATAATATAACAAAGTTGGTTTCTTAGTCTGACCAAAATGTAAGAATTTCATCTTTGTGACTATGTGAGAATTTAATAATAAGGGGAAAGTAGGTATGTGAGTACCCAATCTTTGTAACTTTTCCACAAGTCTGATATCATTCAAAAATAAAAAAATTATTTAAATAACTGAAGGGAGCAACACACACACACACATTTATGAGGTAGGACTCCCAAAGGGAGCTTTAGTATAAGGGCCCTTTGCTAGATGCATTGATGGTGGTGAGAAATATAAGAACAAGGCTACTGCCTTCCCACAGCTGACAGCCAAGGGAAACACAGGCTTTCACTCATGAAAAGGAACCTAATAAAACAAAAAACTGTTTCTAGCCAATGGACAGTTTGTTTGTGTGAATCAACAAAGCTACTGATAACAACTAGAAAACATGGACTTAAAAAATTCTAAAAGTAAAATTAATTAAAAGGAGAGAAGTAGGAAAAATCAAGAACCCAGAGGACTACACAAGCATAAAGCCGCTTTTACTTGGAGGGCATGTGCTCACCTTACAAAATTACAACCTTCATTTTGATGACTGTTTCTAGTTTCCAGCTGTCATCTGGCTCACTCGTGCACACTTGCACACACATCTTTCTTTGGGCAGAGGAGCCATATTGTTCACTGAATTTTTCTTAGGGGTCTTTGACCACCTCCCCAACACGCACATGAATGGTTAAGAGGAATGAGTGTAAAATTATCACTCGCACTTTTTTGTGAGAATTAAGAAGATGTGGGGTGAACGCTACTGCTGAAACCTTCCATCTGACTTATCACTAATGCCTGACATTCCACCACCAGGGAAGCAGGACAGGGGAGGAGTCTTCAACTTAGCAGCCCCTTTTACTGTATGTCACGTGGTCAGATCCTGTCCAGAGAACAGGCCTTATGACGTGAGAGGGCAGAGAATCCTGTGGTCTTCAGGTGTGTGGATCACAGCAAAGGGATGGGAATGGAAGAGGGAATTCTCTTTCCCAGTGAAGAACAGAAGGCAGAAAAAGGTGACTGGGGTGGGTGCATGGCATCTTCCAAGCATTCCCTTTTTCTTACTGAAATCCAGATACCTTGGTCCTTGGCCAGCCAGGACCTGCAATATTTTACGTTCTGTCTTCCTTATCACCCCAGGAGGCGACGCTCTTGCATGTAGGCAAAGTAGGAGGTAGCCACTGCAGAGGGGTCCAATTCTAACCTGGGGCTCTATGGGTAGAATATGTCCTGCTGAAAGTGACCTAGGGAACAAGCAGTGACACTGAACTGAGACACTGGTTTCCTGACTCTAGGCCCTGTACCTTTTTCACTTGTAAAACCTCTTGGAGAACGTTTCCACGTTATAAACATTCTTGCATGTAGGCATCATCAAGGCCCCCTAATGCTTATATCCATTTGTACATTCTCTTACTCACTGAAAAGGCACTTTCTGAGGGATCTTATATGCCAAAGGTAGATGAGACATGCTCAAGCCTGCCCTGATGGAGCTTAGTTGAGGAGACAGGTAGTCAAGAGAATTTGGGAAGTAAGATCCACAGCAGGTTATATGGGGTGTGTGCTAAGGAGAGAAAAATACAGCAGGGAAGGGGATTACGGAATGTCACGGGTGGGAAATTACACTTCAACAGCGATGGCCAGGGAAGGTCCCATTGAGAAGACTTTTGAGGAAGTTCTGAAGAAAATTAGGAATTCTGTCAAATGCATATGTGGGGAATAACCCTCTAAGCAGAGACAGCAAGAGCAAAAGCCCTGGGGCTTCTTTCAGGAATACCATGGAAGCCAGTATAGCTGGAGTGGAATGCGATGGGTTGCAGGGGGCATACAAGGAGAGGAGGCTGGAGAAGAATGGGGTGTGGGGAGCATGGGAGCAGCTGGGTGTGTACCTCTCAGCTTATTTGTTTGGTTGACTGAAACATGAACTCACCAGCCACCTACAACAATGAAGTAGGCTTTGTAAAGATTTTGACTTTACTTTGGGTTACTAAGGGATTTTTGAGCAGACAAATGGCATGATCTGACTACTGTGTTGAGTATAGACTTCAGGGGGTCACAAACAGAAGTAAGAAGGTGGACAAGTAAGCCACTGTTGTCATAATCCAAGCAAAGAATGATGGTGACTGGGACCAGGGTGGTACTGTTGGTGATGTTGAAAAGGGGGCAGGTTCTGGGTATATTTTGAAGGTAGAGTTTATAGGACTTTGACCAATCAGGTGTGGGATGAAAAAGAAAGAGAGAAATAAAGGATGACCCATGATTTTCATCATGAGCCACTAGAAGAATGGAGTTGCCATTTATGCAGGCTCTCAATTTATTGTCTCTCAGCTACAAATTACCCTTTATTGCTTGCTCTGAGAAAATAGATCTGTGTTCTTTAAAAAGCTTTCCTTTGCCAGCTAGCAGAACATACAGCTTTACAAGTAAAGGAACCAGAGAGACATTGCAGGAGAAAAGGATTTTGCTTCCTCATTCCAGTGTGCTCCCAGACAGACTCCAGCAGCTTGCTCAGCCCCAGCTCCAGAAGTGCAGGTGGTTTCCTGATATCCCCATCCTGGTACCCCCATCCTGCAGTGCGCAGGGGCCACCATTTCCTCTGGCACCCACAAAATGGTTTCATAACAGACCACCTCCAGTGAGATATCTCCCCATCAAGGCTTTCTCCAGTACCCTTTGTTGGCAAATTCTGGAGAGTAAATTTTCAGAAATTTCTACCAACACAGCAGCACACTGACTTCTCTGTCATTCAGAGAGTCACTGCACTCTCTGAGATAGTGGGGTTTTAAGGCTCTTCCCTGGGTACTCTAACTCAGTCCTAGGGGTATGGGCTATTCCTTAAATCTGCTCTCCCTTTATTCTTTAGAATTCCCTTTACTTTTTAGAAGCCAGTGTCTCATTACTCCAATTGTCTGTTTTAGTTAAAGACTTTTTGTGTTAGCTATTCCCTGTTAAAATTACTGTGTATGGTTTTTCTCCTGATTGGACCCACACTAATAAAAATTGGTATCAGTCTGGGTCAGTGGACTCAGAAGACAGATCGGGGACTTTAGGATTGACTTGTTTGTGCCCTTGGGCTTGAGAGAGTGCTGAGCTCCTTGACAGTGAGAAATGGGATGTTAGTAATCTGTGGTATGCAGCGACATCATAGTTAATCAAGGTTTCACCTGTGGTGAATTACAAAGATGCCTATGCTTCACTCGACCACTATGGCCATAAGGACTATAAGCAAGTGCAAAGGCCCTGATATGAATGAATTCTTTGGAATGCACTCGAGCTCTTACAAAATGAGAATGACAAGCTGAGATCCACTAGCTCTCAGTTCAAGTCCCGATCTGAGAAATAGAGCATTTCCATGACAGCCCTAGAAGAAACTCCAATTTATTGCATCAATAGTTGCAGGACTGATATTGCTGAAAATCAAACACAAAATTTAATTTACTGGGTTGCTGGATAGCAATGAAAATTGAATTCAGAGTCTCCACAAGTTTTCCATGTGAAAGTTAGGACATTAATTGCTTTAAAAAAATGGAATTCTTAAACTTAAAACAGGGTCATCTAGTTGACAAAATGAAACTATTTGGCATTTTTCCATAATAATTTTTGAATATGATAATAAGAGAAGAAGGAGGAGGAGAGGGAGGAGAAGCATCAGTGGTGGTCATACTTAGCCTATCCGGAGCCCTGCCACTTCACTAAGGATGTTTCTGGAGATTTAATGGTCCAAACCATGTCAAGTTATCACCTCCAAGGTGAATTTTCCGCATTCTGCAGGCCCAATGCTTGCTAGACTTTTTTGGCAAGTTTAAGAGATCCATATTTGTATTTGTGGCTCACAGAATTAAAATGAAGTCACTTGTGTTAAAAATTCTGATCAATTGAGCCAGGAAAGACAATAAAAGGAAGGTTCTCATGCAATGAATACCTGATAGCAAGAGCTATTACAGAAGACTCTGCAAAAACTGCAACATTGCACAGAGGCCGTCACAACCTTTCACAAAAAGATATTTCCTTTATTATTATTATTATTATTATTATTATTTGAGACATAGTCACTCACTCGGTCGCCCAAGCCGGAGTGCAGTGGCATGATCTCAGCTCACTGCAACCTCTGCCTCCCAGGTTCCAGCGATTGTCCTGCCTCAGCCTCCTGAATAGCTGGGGTTACAGGCATGCACCACCATGCCCAGCTAATTTTCATATTTTTAATAGAGACAGGGCTTCACCATGTTGGCCAGGCCAGTCTCAAACTCCTGACCTCAGGTGATCCACCCACCTCGGCCTTCCAAAGTGCTGAGATTACAGATTTGAGCCACTATGACTTGCCACAAAAAGATACCTCTGCAAGGTCATCTGCCTGCCTCTCCAACCTCAGACTGGTGCCACCTTTGTTATTGACCTTGGAGCCAAGGATAATTATCTCAAAACAGTTGTGTAATCCTCCTCATTTTTCCTTTAAAAACCTCTGTCGGCCAGGCACGGTGGCTCACACCTGTAATCCCAGTACTTTGGGAGGCCATAGCAGGCAGATCACAAGGTCAGCAGTTCAAGACCAGCCTGACCAACATGGTGAAACTCCCTCTCTACTAAAAATACAAAGATTAGCTGGGCATAGTGGAACACGCCTGTAGTCCCAGATACTTGGGAGGCTGAGGCAGGAGAGTTGCTTGAACCCGGGAGGTGGAGATTGCAGGGAGCCTGGCTCACACCACTGTGCTCCAGCTTGGCTACAGAGTGAGACTCCGTATAGAAAAAATATATATATAATAAAAAAATTAAAAACCTCTGTCTTCCTTTACTTTCCAGGATATGCACGTAGCTTACCGTGGCATGCATATTCCCATCTTGATGCCCATGTTTTAATAAATATCATTTTATTTTAAAGAGCCTCTCTCTGTCTGCTATTGAGGTTATCAAAATGGTTTCAGAAACAAGATCAAAGTCAGCTCATCTTGGACAGATCAGCAACCCAGCTGTGATACTGACCGAGCCCCTTGCTCTCTCTTCTTCCATAAGTCACATTTTTTGGCCCAGTGAATCTCATCTTGGATTGCCAGACTCCCTCCTCTTGATGAGTTCTTTTCTGTTTTATGCAGGATCTGATCTGGTTATAAGGCTGCCTTAAATGAAGGACCTCACACTTGTCTTGGGACTATACAAGTCTGTTTTGGCAAGCCCTTGCTTGTAAGTGTCCTTTTGGAGAGTACTCTGGCTTCTACAGAATCTGCATTCTAACCCTGAGGCATATCTTTTTCTGGTGAATTCACTTTTGTTTTTTTTTCTATGAGCCTAATTTAATATTTTGCTTGGTCTGGATGCCTGGCTTAAAATTTTTGTGGGCACTCTTATTTTTGCTTCATTTTGTTTTGGTTACACACATCTGTAAGTGATTTGGCTCTGTTACGTCTTCTCCTCTTGTTTCTAAAGACCTTCTGAGAGCAAAAGAATAAACATTCTAAATGATGTGAGCAGGATAGCTAATGAAAAGCTAACTAAAAGTCATTAGAGCAATCGCCACCATTTAAAACACTGGTTCAAATTCACGACATTCCCTAACAGGATTCATAGGGTTTTCTTTGCTCTCAAGAGATGAATGAGAAATAAAATGGGATTCTCAAAATTCTAAAGCGTGCCAAAACTTCTGAGACTCCAGCTGGCTACACATTCAAAATTTATGGTCCATTCTCATGTACATTTTTTAATTATTGGAAAAATTACACCAAGAATAATATATGGCCATTAAAGGGAATCATTTCAACTCCCCAAGCCTGCTTTTTTTAAAACTAAATAGAAACGGCAGCCAACTATAGAGTTAACATTTAGAGTCTTCTAAGTTGTCTATTGCTACTTCTTTTTTCTGCCTGTTTTTAATTTTCTGACTTTTTTTTTTTTTTTTTGCTGGTGCTAAACTCACTGCTTATGGCATCCCAGCCAAGATTTTCTATAAAAAAAAAAAAAAAAAACCACTCTTAAAGGCCTTTTAAATTAATGACTTTACAAATTACAGTGGTTCCATGGTAACCAACCAGCTAGACACCTGAGTCATCCCTTTTGGAAATGTAAATTTAGATTTGCCTGGCTAATAATCACTTTGGGTGACGGAATAGTTAATTGCTGGACTGATATTCTCAAAGGAAAAAACTAGATAAATATTTAAAACTGTTAAGCTCTTCAATCAAATTGATAAAGATCTTGAGCTCAGAGCAATAATATAAGGTATCAAGATAATATAAGATATAAAAATTGCTTTGTCCACCATGCATGGACCAGAAAAAGCCAGGAAAAAAAAAAATCCTGCAAATAACTTTTTCTGAAATGCTTCCCCTCCTACATTGACTAGTCAAGCAAACCAGGCCAACAAACAAAAGATAAATTTCTTACTAAAATTCAAGGTTGCATGGAGATTTGGGGATTTTCTACACAATTCAGCCAGCCCTAGCTAAAATGTAAACATCTAAGTTTAAACTAAAATGTAAACATTTAAGTTTAACTCCTAAGCTCATGTAAAACTAATGTTTAAAAAAGAAATTTGTTTTTACCAAATGACTTTATTCACAATTTTGGTACGCCTTCATTAGATTACCAATCTGGGCAAACAGCCATGTGAACAGGTCCCGTTTTGTCAGAAGTATAATTTGGATCCTACTGTCTTTCATAAACCAGTGAGTTTGTATCAATCACTGTTTTGCTGTCTCATGATTAAAATTCTAAAATGAAAGCTATAAGATTTTTGTGGGTGGGGGATGGCTAGGTGTTTTTACATGTATGTTCATGTATATGTTGTGTGTTGTATCCACATATAATATAAGAATCTGGCACCATCAGCTAGAAATCCCTTAAGAAATTCTATATGCATATTGACTTAGATAAGTGAGTGCTTATATAAATTGTTAAAATATAGTAATTAACTCAGGTGTCTTTCAGTTGACGTGACTTAAGTAAATATTTAATAAACAAACTGGGTTTAAATTTGTTGATAAAATAAAAATGTATTCAGAGTTTTTAGCATAGTTTGTTGCCTGAGTTTACTGGTCAGACAAGATTATATTTGTCTCTGCTAGATGCTTTAAAGTCATAAAACTGTAAACTCAGCCTAAAATCAAAATGATCTTTGTTTGTGAAACTCTTTGATAAGTGAGACTAACGTAATATTGTTCATTTAATAAAAACAGCTGTATCTTCTGAGTTATTGGCAAATACCCAAGTATTTAACTTTAGGGTTCTTATGTAGGTGAACATCTGATATTCACAAGTTATAAAAATTGTTATTAGGGAAATAACTTGAAATGCTGACTGTCTAATAGGTTAGTTTTTATAAGTGATCTAGGTATAATTGTTAAATAAATAAATAAATGAAAAAGGTGAATGTGAATGGAATAAATGATTATAAATGAACTTTTTATGTAATTTAAAATCTTGAAGTTATAGTTAATTAAGCAATAGATGCTTATCAGATGTTCAGGTCATTTCCAAATAAAATAAAAAACTGAAACATAAATTGGTGAACATCGATGTAAGTTTGTCCTTGGCTTCTTAAATGTTATGTAAAGACTAAAACATATTTGGGTCTTTTAATACACATAAAAATTATGTTATAGGGGAACATGTTTCTAAAATTATAAAATGGTTCTTATCTCTAAAATACTAATACACCACAGTTAAAAATTTCTTGCTTCTCATATTTTCACTAGAAATTTAGGCTACTGAGAGTTAACATTTCTAATTAATATATATAATTCTGTATAACAAGTGTATTAAAAGATGTATTTTTGATGAAAAATATAAGAAAGACTTTAAAATATGTTCTTTATTGAGAAAAAAGAATAATTGTGTCTAAGTTCAGAGGCTATTTAAGGTTTTTAAATTAGAAAAGAAAGACAAACAAGATAGAAAACAACAGTAAGTAGGAAATATGTGAAGAAAGTTGTAAGTCATACATACATAGTTTTGGTAAGGAAGTTTAAAAAAATAATTTTTCAAATAATATTTAAAAAGAAAGTACATTTTTGTCCTAAAGTGGTATGACTGATTGTTTAAGAAAGAGGAAGAAACAAATGTCTAAGCATATGAGAGGTCTGAGTAAGTTATAGAAGGTTTATGAAAAATTAATTCATGAAAAGTATTTTCTTTATAGTAAATAAAATTTGATTCCCCTATATTAGAACAACAGTTTTCTTGAAGTATTGGTTTGCACTTTACAAAAATTGCAAAAGGTTTTGAATTTTATTTCTGAAACCTGTTTCTTTAAATTTTCAGACAGATTCTAAATTACAGCTTTTTCACTGTTTTAGTCTTCATTTAATTTCCCTGGTTTCGAGTTAGAAATGCTGTCTTCTTCAGCTACAATGGTAATTTCATTTCGCAAGGTAGAGTTTTCCTGTTGAAACTTCTCAGATTCATATTCCAGATGTTCAACTGTTGTTAGAGCTTGCTGCATGTGATTTGCAGGTCATGCATTATGGCCTTCTGCTCTTCCTCTTTTTCTCCTTGAGAAGGTACATTTTGGCCAGGCGTGGTGCCTCACACCTGTAATCACAGCCCTTTGGGAGGCCAAGGTGGGCTGATCACTTGAGCTCAGGAGTTCAAGATCAGCCTGGCCAACATGGCAAAACCCCATCTCTACTAAAAATACAAAAATTAGCCAGGCATGGTGGCGGGTGCCTGTAGTCCCAGCTACTCGGGAGGCTGAGGCAAGAGAATCACTTGAACCTAGGAGGAGGAGGTTGCAGTAAGCCAAGATTGCCCTTCAGCCTGGGTGACAGAGCGAGACCCTGTCTCAAAAACAAACAAACAAACAAAAACCAAAACTTAACTATAGAATGACTGATCAGCAGTGCTTTGGAAGAAAGATCTTGAACAAAAAGGGAAGTGTAGAAGTTGTCAGAATCAAAATGGAGTCACTTGTGTTAAATCCCTGACAAATGGAGCCAGAGAAGGCCATGAAGAAAAGCTTCTTGTGAACATATGCCCGATAACAAGGACTATCACAAAAGATGGCAAAAACCACAACCTTGCACAAAGGCCATCACAACTTCACATGAAAAGATACTCTTGTGAGGACATCTACCTGGCAAATGCCTATCCACCCTCAGAGTGGCACCACCCTTGTTTCTGATCCTTGTAACCAAGGATAATTATGTTGAAACAGTTATGTAATTTTCTTCATTTTTCCTGCAAACCACTTTGTCTTCCTTCACCTCCCCAAACACGCACATAGTTTACTATGGCCTGCTTGTTCCCATTGCAGTGCCCATTCCTGAACAAATCCACTGTCCTCTAGAGAGCCTTGCTTTGTCTGTTAGTTAGGCAGACACCTCCATCTAACAAATATCTCCCATTATTTTCCCACGTGTCATTATGTTTCAGCCACAAGAATCTTTCTGTACGTCCTGGAATAAGCTCTTTCCTAGCTCAGGACCTGAGGCAACATATGCAATTGTTTCCTCTGCTTGCCATGTTTACATCCTTCATTTTCATTCTGTAGGTATCAACCTTAGTTCACCTCTTCACAGATAATTTCCCTAACCACCCTACCTAAAGCAGGCTTCCATATACATCCTTATCTTCTATCTCTGCCTCTTACTGATTTCCTCTATAACGCAACTTAACATTTATATTATTTATTGGTATCTCTTCCTTGAAGATTTTTTGTCATACTCTCCAACCTTTCTCCTTTCTTAATTCTCAGCAATGTCAATATTCACAAAAATAGGACTTCCTCGTTCCTGGATCTCCCCCTGTCCTCTCATAATGTTTCCCTTCACTCTACCTGAGACACTCACTCCTATGATCACGGCCTTGATCTTGTAATTGCCAATGCTGTGTGACCCAGCATTATTATCACTCAACTACTATGCTCCTCTTTCCCTTATCATACTAGCAAAACCAAAGCCTGATTAAAGCCTCCTGTGCGTATACTCCATGTGTGCTTCTGTAGAGCTGAAAGACATGGGAGGGCAGCACATCCACCGTGATTTGTCATGTTTTCACTGTACAATCACCACAATCACCAAGGACTCCTAATGCTACCTAGCAATCACACTGTATTTCTCAAATCCATTATCTGCGATAATCCATTCTAATAAATTCTCTAATTAATTCTTTTCCATTCTCCTAGGTGACTATTTCATGCTTTCCTCTCTTTCCTCAGAGTTCCAAAACCTCCCTCTCCATTCTGATTCTAAGCCAATGACATTATTTCTTGTTGCACTGAGAAAATTAAAGCCATCATTAGAGAACACGCTTCCAGCTCAACATTCTTCTACATTCCTGAAAATATGCTCTCATGTTCTTCTTTCTCTTCTGTATTTGGGTGAAGTGTCTATGCTTTCAGCCAAGGCCAATCCACTTGTGCACTAGATCTACCTCCTTCACTAGTCCTAAGACAAGGCTTAGCAGCAATCCCTCCTACTCCCATACCATCAATTCCTTCGTCTCTACTTAGTCATCCTCCTCTGCTAACAAACACAGTTTATTTCTGCCAGACCCTGTGGGAGGTGCCCTAAGATGCACAAATGTTGATAAACAAGTTCTAGAAGTTACCCTTTCCCCATACGTACTGATAATGTAATTTCTGATATAAGACAAGGCAGCCCACTGTTTTCTTCATGGGATGATGGGAGGTGGGGTTTGGGAGCTCAGCGCAGTCACAAGTTGAAACAAGGAAGAGATAGCAAGAAAGTCTTGAGCAATCCATTCTCTGACCTCTCCTGACCATTGTTCCCTCCTCAAGGTCTTCAACATGGCTCAACTGGAGGTTCCCCACAGGGAAAGTGAGCCTGCTCAGCTATATAGGGGACCAGTCTCATCAGTGGACTTCCAGAGCGTGGGCACACAGTGATCCCTGAGTGCAAACTCAAGTAATAATGACCAGGAAGAGGTGGGGCTAACGTTGGTAATACGCCAGGGGAGTGGTACCACATCTTGTCCATGAAATCAGTTTACATGCAAAATAACATAGAATGAAATTACTCTGGGATTTCAGAAACCAGCATAATGAGTTCTAGATGAGGAATTATGGAGGAGTCAGCATGGAATCTGAGCAGAAGAGGATGCCAAAGAGACGTTTCTATAGACTGAAGCAGAGGAAAGAAGCACTAATGCTGTTCCAGGGCATTAATGACTTCTGGGGACAATGTGGCCATCAACTAGAACAGTTCCAGGGGAAAGAAAGGAAGGAAGGTCAGATGAGCAGTTGGAATCCTTGAAGTTCCGGCCATGTCTCAGGACAGGGATTGGAGTCAACCACTGTTTACTTTTTCCTCCACCACAACTGCTACCCAGTCTTTGATTAGGGTCCTTGGCCAATGGAATACAAACATTGCAACACTCTTCAAGCCTCACTTGAGTTTGAGACATATATTTTGCTGATTGACATTGAGTCGTCTTAGTTATTTATCATTCAGTGTAACACAGTTCCAGCCATGATGTGTTTTCTGTGCACATCTGAGTTGCTTGATCACTCCAGTCCAGAGTGCAACTGGGTGGCTAGAACCTGCAGGAAGATTCCATCAAGGATCATCCCTACTGAAATGATGCCAGCTCACAAGCAGATGTCTAGTTGTGGATGTTGGTTTGTAGCCCCTTAGTCAGTACTTGTAAAATAATTGAGAAAACTGATAAAGAACTCTAAACTACATATCTAATAGGTTTACTTAAGAATCAACTTGGGCCCATGACTAGCATAATTCAACATGTACATAGGAAGTATATAAGGGGTTAGCTGTTAAATATCAGTGACATTGTTCACGAAAATAGGAAAGAAAGAAGGAAGAAATAGTTGACAGGACAGAGATATGAGATCAACAGAACTGGAGGATAAATCTGGAATTATTCATTTGAAATTTGAAGGCTGGGCATGGTGCTCAAGGCTGTAATCCCAGCACTTTGGGAGGCCAAGGCAGGCAGATCACCTGAGGTCAGGAGTTCAAGGCCAACCTGGCCAACATGGTGAAACCCCGTCTCTACTAAAAATACAAAAGTTAACTGAGCATGGTGGCATACACCTGTAGTCCCAACTATTCAGGAAGCTGGGGCAAGAGAATTACTTGAACACGGGAGGTAGATGTTGCAGTGAGCTGAGATTGCAGCACTGCACACCAGCCAGGGTGAAAGAGAAAGACTTTGTCAAAAAAAAAGAAAGAAAGAAAGAAGAAAGAAAGAAAGAAGAAAAAGAAAGAGAAGAAAAAGAAGAAGGAAGAAGAAGAAGAAGAAAAAGAGGGAGGAGGAGGAGGAGGAGGCAGAGGAGGAGGAGAAGGAGAGAAAAAGAAAAGAAAGAAAGAAAGAAAGAAAGAAAGAAAAAGAAAGAAAGAAAGAAAGAAAGAAAGAAAGAAAGAAAGAAAGAAAGAAAGGAAGGAAGGAAGGAAGGAAGGAAGGAAGAAGGAAGGAAGGAAGGAAGGAAGGAAGGAAAGAAAGAAAGAAAGAAAGAAAAAAAGAAAGAAAGAAAAAGGAAGAAAGGAAGGAAGGAAAAGAAAGGAAGGAAGGAAGGAAGGAAGGAAGGAAGGGGGAGAGAGAGAGAGAGAGAAAGAAAGAAAGAAAGAAAGAAAGAAAGAAAGAAAGAAAGAAAGAAAGAAAGAAAGAAAGAAAGAAAGAAAGAAAGAAAGAAAGAAATTTGAGCCAGCCACTCACACTGCTTAGATTATTTGTTTCCAAATATTTGTTCATGGTCCAGACGCACTGCAATCAGGCTCACTTGGGGAACTGTTAAAATACATTCTACGTGACTTTCACAGAAGCCACTTAATCTCAACTATGATGTGCTTGAGATTTTTTTTAAGTAAATTACTTAATATGCCAGTACACAGGAAAGTAGAACCATCTCATATGCAGTTACAATAATTTTAGAAGTTTTATCTAAAAATGAAAAATTTGAATTCTTATGTCCATAAATGGACTAAGATAGAATCTAATCTTATACCAACCACATGGAATCATTATTCCTATTTTTGGCTTGCTAAAAACCAAAGTAATAACCTCAGTCACTTCAAGGCAAATAAGAGATTTATTATTTTAACTAAAATGATTTTTTTTCGAGATAGGGCCTCATACTGTTGCTCAGGCTGGAGTGCAGTGGTGCAATCACAGCTCACAGCTCACTGCAGCCTCAGACTCCCAGGCTCAAGCTGTTCTCCCACCTCAGCCTCCCAAGTAGCTGAGGCTACAGGCGCACACCACCATGCCCATCTAATTTTTTTTTATTTTTGTAGATACGGGGTTTTGCTATGTTGCCAAAGATAGATATGACACTTTTTATAACAGCAATTCTATGGTTATGGTTGTGAGCAAGCTGTAACATGAGGTGGCATCAGCAAAATACCAATATCTTATTGTATTAGTCAGGGAGGATTAGGTTATGCTGCAGTAGCATCCAACTCCAACAATCTCAGTGGCTTCAGGATAAAATCTCTCTCTCATGCAAATTGGGTATGGGTTTCAACAACTCTCAGACCAACTGTTCTTCAAGGCATCATGTCTGAATCGATGCAGTGATCAAGGTGTCCATTCTCACAGCTTCCAATCTCAGCGTGACCATAGTAAAGCCCTCATCTTGACCATAGTAAGGAAAGACAGTCTGGAGAATCACTCAGAGGCCTTTCCCTGCTTCTGTCCGGATGTGATATGTAGCATTTATTCTAGCGTTATTTTTGGCTAGAACACAGACCCATCCACCTGCAACTTGGCTGGAAACTGTTGTCTTCTATATGCCCAGAGGAAAAAGAGAATCAGATATTGGCAAGCGTTAGTGGTGTCTCTCACACTCAACTTAGCCTTCCTTTTGAAAGTTTCTATGCAGCCATCTGTGGCCTGGCATATGGCTTCTGGAACACTCCCCAAAAGATGCTGGTGCTCTGATAGTGGGTGCCAATCATTTCTTCTTTAGGGTCAGTTTGTAGTCTCTGTCAGGGAGACTGCTACTTCAAATGTCCCAGTCCTGCAGACACTGCTCGGTGCAAATGTTTGATATTTGCATTCCTCCAATTGTTAGCAGGCAAGGAAGGTGTAAAGTCAACTGTTGGCTGGGCCTAGGAAACAGGGGAATTCTGGAGTTGGCTGTTGTCACTTGTTAAGCTTATTGGCATTCAAACCAGACATAAGGAATTTGGAAGAACAATATGTCACTGTTATTTTTCTTCCATTGCACAGCTCCCTGCAGCCCCTACTGAGAAGCAGGCTCATTTTCCCTAGCTACAATGGAAGATAGATGTGATATCCAAGGCATTTAAATGTGACGTGCTAAACTTCTGCAGGTGTATGTGCACATAACACACATGCTAAGCATATGAAATTTGCTGTAATGTTTTACAGCCCATTTTTGGATGAGACTAATCCATAAACCTAATGGGAAATGGAGATTTCAAAAGTTCACGTAAATCAGGAGTCTTCAATCCCCAGGCTGTGGACCGGTACCAGTCCTTGGCCTGTTAGGAACCCAGCTACAGAGCAGGAGGGGAGCAGTGGGTGAGATCAGTGCTCTCCTGTTAGATCAGTGGTGGCATTAGATTCCCACAGGAGTGCAAACCCTACTGTGAACTGCACATGCAAAGGATCTAGGTTGCACGCTCCTTATGAGAATCTAAGGATGAGCTCAGGTGGAACAGTTTCATCCCAAAGCCATTGCCCCGACCTCCATCTGTGGAAACTGACTTTTAGGAAACTGATCCCTGGTACCAAAAAGATGAGGGACAGCTGACATAAATCATAAAATCAAAGGTAGTGCTCTGGCCTCCATGGGAAAATGTATCAGGAAATATCGATATGCAAGAGATTTACTAATTAGATTTATTGCACAGTGTGGCAGACAAGTGATCAAAATTACAAACTGGCTTCCTGCTAGGGTCCTCACTAATGCCAAATTTAAGTGAAAGAGGAAAGAAGTTGAAACAAAGTATGGAAAATTATAAATTGTGAAATTAAGATATTTACTCAGTAACTTCCTCGGATTAAAGCTTTGTAATCCCAGAGCTCCGAGTGAGCCATCCGACTAAGAATCCCAGTGGCTCACAGCATGTAGTTCCTTCCTGATGTGATGGGTTTGGTTTTTTGGTTTTTGGGTTTTGGGGGTTTTTTTGAGACGGAGTCTCGCTCTGTCACCAGGCTGGAGTGCAGTGGCGCGATCTTGGCTCACTTCACCCTCTGCCTCCTGGGCTCAAGCAATTCTTCTGCCTCAATCTCCCGCGTAGCCGGGATTACAGGTGTGCGCCTGATGTGATGTTTTAATATGCTGAGCTTGAAGTTGCAGGGGGGAAATACCAACATCATTTTTGTTGATTAATTCATGTTTTCACACTTAGTTTGGAATCAGGATTTTAAAAACCATGCTTGGAGACCTATTTCAGAACTGCCCTGAGCTCAGGAGAACTACAAATCCTCAATGATCACTTGCAGAGGAGTTCTACCTTAGGTGACCAGATGACTAACATGATGAACTATTAAGTCAAAGGATCCACACAGGGATGCTGGAGGTACTGCTTTTACATCTGAAAAATGTTCTTTAGGGACAAAAATACTGTATTCCCCAGGGTCTTTCCATGCTAATGAGGCTAATGTCATAAGACTTGAAATCCAGGTCATGGGATCCCATCCCCAGGGAAACCTCCAGACTGCACTTGGAGAATACACCCCTCGTGCAAAATGCAAGGATAAGTGAAGGACAAACACAGATCTAATGACCTCTTCAGGTACCAGGGTCAAAGCCAAAATATGGCATGGCTATAATGCATAGAGAACACCTATTGTAATGTAAACACCGAGAACAAGGAACAATGCTGGTTTTCCAGGGCACGACTCAACAAGTCACTTAAATTCTCTGAGTTTTGGTTGCTCATCTGCAGAGTGAGATGACAGCATGCAGGGACTATGGCACAGCATTGCTGGAGGTCATATCCTTGCAGACTGAACTAACACACAGGGAAGGAGACTGAAACCACCACTGAAAAAATTATAACTCGGGAAATTGTGACAGTGAAAGAAATCAGACCTAACCGACTCCATCTTGTTTCTAACCTTTAAGCTGTCGTCATTCATTCCTGGGCATAGGCCGAATTAACTTTGGGAGGGAATTCAGTTCATGGTTTTGACTCTGAAACAAAATTGACAATAGCCCTTTCCCAAAAAGATCTCCTTCTTCCCTGAGAACCAGTTTGCCTTTGCAGGACTAACAAATTAGCTACGGATTCAATATTACAGTTCACGGGTCATGCAACATCTTGTTTCAAGAGTCTGAACGTCTCCAAATTTCTCCTGGGGATAACATCACTTATTGTGAAACCTAGGCTCAGTGCTTGAGATATTTTACAGACCCTACACTCGATGGATCAGCTGACACCACCCAGACCAATAATCTCGCTCAATCAGTTCTGCCAAACCACCCAGGAACAGAAGACAGCGAGAAAACTCACTTCGACCCCGCTATGATTCTACCTCCAACCTGACCAATCGGCACTCCCCACTTCCCAAGCCCCTACCTGCCAAATTATCTTTAAAAACTCCAATCCCTGAATGCCTGGGGAGACTGCTTTGAGAAATAATAGAACTCCAGTCTCCACACAGCAGGCTCTGTGTGAATTACTCTTTCTTCATTGCAGTTGCTCCATCTTGATAAATCGGCTCTGTCTAGGCAACGGGCAAGGTGAACCCACTGGACAGTCACAAAACTGCTGCTCCTCAAGGAGCTTCTATATGCTTGGACCATATATTGTTACTACCTCAGCCATCTCCAAAACACACCAAAGTAAGTACATTCCCAGGTTTATTCCTGGGCTCAATGAGAGATTACATAATTTCCTAAATTCCCACAGCTAATAAGCAACAGATTAGGATTTGAGCCCCATGTTGTCCGACTTCACCACAGAAACTCTTCCACTCCATCAGACTGCGTTCTGAGGGTTAGGGCATTTGGAGGAAAGCCAAAAAGGCGAAGGAGAACCCCTGGGAAAGTCAACTTTTTGGAGACCCTGAAAGAAACTGTCATGTATTTGAACAGAGTGTTTCCGTTTGTTTAAGTTAAAAGGAATTAAAGGCATGCTTTCTTATAAAGACAACCTATTCTTGTGAAAACATAAACACAGAGAAACATAAAGAGCAAAGTAGAAGTCATTGTCCCAGCTGGTAAATCTGCATTCCAGGAGAGTCACTGGGTTGTGTCTCAGAGGCGTCCATGCGTCTCCTTTAGTTTCTCTATATATGCATAGACTCTTACCCTACACAATGTATTGTACATGGCCTTGTTCTCTTACTTCCAACCAAAACAAAAGACCAAAAGAGAAGAGGAAAATAAAAAGAGGAGGAGTCTCTCTGAACATATTCTGGTTTGGGGACTGCGCAATTTTTTTTTTTCAGAAAGGAAAAGGAAGGGAATCAATATTATTGTTACCAAAAAGGGGTCCCGATCCAGACCCCAGGAGAGGGTTCTTGGATCTCGCACAAGAAACAATTCAGGGTGAGTCCATAGAGTAAAGTGAAAGCAGGTTTATTAAGAAAGCAGAGGAATAAAAGAACAGCTACTCCATAGACAGGGCAGCCCTGAGGGCTGCTGGTTGCCCATTTTTATGGTTATTTCTTGATGGTATGCTAAACAAGGGGTGGGTTATTCACGCCTTCCCTTTTTAGACCACATAGAGTAAATTCCTGACATTGCCATGGTATTCGTGAACTGTCAGGCGCTGGTGAAAATGTGGCAGTGAAGACGACCAGAGGTCACTCTTGTGGCCATCTTGATTTTGGTAGGTTTTGGCTGGCTTCTTTACTGCAATCTGTTCTATCGGCAAGATCTTTATGACCTTGTGCTGACCTCCTCTCTCATCCTGTGACTTAGAATCTCTTAACCATCTAGGAATGCATCCCAGTAAGTCTCAGCCTCATTTTAACCAGTCCCTATTCACGATGGAGTCACTCTCATTCAAACACCTCTGACGTTATAAAGTGTCTTCTCTATGCTGGTCCTCTCTGTGTACTCATTTATTTTGTCTTAACAACCAACTCTAAGACCTTGGAACTATAATCTCCACTTACACATATGGACAGTGAAGCCACAAGGAGTTAAGTAACTTGTTCACAGTAAACTGAGCCTAGCTCTAACTCTCCCAAATCTCAAAATCTTGCCATAGTCTACACTATTTCAGGTGGTGTCAGGGCCATCATTTTTTCCAGAGCCCTTTAAATAAGGAAGGAGACCCCCAAAAGTCTTACGTGGGGATGTTAGTGTGTGTGTGCACACGTGTTCAAGCTGTTTGTCTTCAGCACCTTGAGTGCCTTGCCCTGCCCTCCCTGGTAAACCTGAGGGCTCCAGCCCGAGAGAGCAGGGCACTTCTCCAAGCGTGTCCTCAGCTCCCTGAATCCCATCCACACAGCTTCCAGTATCTGAGCCTAAGTTGCTTCACAGTCTTCCCTATCTGCTTCCCACATAGCCCCGCTGGAGAACAGAGGTAGAGGGAAGAGGGCAGCAAAGTCCGGAACACACACGTCCTCATTGTTTGCTAGGAGGGCTGATGTTGACCTAGCTTGTGTTTGCTCTCCTTGCCCAATGCTCTCTGAGGGGGACAGCCAAACACCAGGCCCCAAGAACCAGTTTAAGTAGAATGGAAATAATTGATTTTTCACTAAATTCCTGAAACAACTTTGTTTTTTGTTCCCAGTCATTTCACTGAATTAAATTTCTATTTGCCTGCCGTCAAAACAACAGGCACACAGTCCCAAGGGTGAAAGAACAAGGAAATACTATCTATTCGACCAGGCACTTTCTGTAATCCTCTCTGCAGCCCCACCATGTCAGGACTATCATCTCCTTTCCACACATAAAAGAGATGAAGTCACTGGCTCTGGGTTCTTGGTGGTTAATGGCAGATCTGGGATTTGAACTATGTCTGACTTCTTTTCCACTTAATTCCTGAAATCTTTCCAAGACAGTAAGGAAAGGGGAAAGTGGAGGGGAGAGAAAAGAGTTTTTTTAATATAGTTTAGCATAGTCTACAACTAGCCATTCCACCCAAAAAAATGAAAATACAAAGACTTCTACATGAATGCCCATAGAAGCTTCATCCATAACAGACCAAAGTGGACACCACCCAGACATCCGTCAGTAAACAGGGTCATTGTGGTCCATCCACATGATGTTGATGGAATAGGACTCAGCAAGAAGCATAAGCGCACTGCTGATATTGGTGACAACGTAGATCAATCTCGGAAGCATGATGTTGAACTAAAGAAGCCAGACACAGAAACATAGGTAGTGTATTATCCCATTTACAAGCTCTTCTAGAAGAGGAAAAACCAGTCTATGGAGACAGAAATCAGAACAGAAGTTACCTTCAGGAGGCATTAATAGAAAGGGGACTTCACGGATGGAAGAATTTGCTCTGTCCTGCTCAGAGTGGTGGTTACACAGATGCACACACATGTAAAAATGTATTGAGCTATGTATTTAGGAGTTATTGTTTTACTACATGCAAATAACACCTCCATAAAAAGTAAATCAATAGACAGGGAAGGGGTGGTAGCACAGGGGGGATGCGGACAGGCTGGAGGATTCAGGAGTGGCTTTATAGTGTCATCTTATATATTCTCTTCAATCCTCACTTGCAAAGTGGGTATAATAAAGCCTTCCTTGCAGAGCTGTTGGGGAAATGAACGTTTGTGAGCACAAATTTCTGACAGAGGCCTTGGCCTCTAGTGACCAATCAGCAAATGGGTGGCTTTGGCTGGGATTCTGCTGATGAGCTCAGTAGGGGCCACAAGGAGAATGGAAAGAGGGACGGCAGGGGCGTGATGCAACCTCCTTCCCCATCGGTGGATTTCATCATGACAGCTCAGTCCTCGCTCTGCTGTCCTCCCCCAGACTGCTGTCCTTTTCTCATGGGCAGACAGAGGAGGCGGGTGGAAAAGCAGCTTGGGTGGAGGTGGAAGCCCAGGCTTGGCATCAGGTTCTAGGTCCTGGCTGGGAGGTGTTGGCAGCCTGCTAACCTCTCCCTCCTCGGTGTTAGACTCCAGCTTGAATAACAAAGTGACTGGTTTTGTGTTTTGTTTTACCTAAGAAGTTGCACACCTCACACAAATTTTTAGCATATGCAAAGGTTTCACACTTTCACCCTGGCAAGACACCTTAGCCATCGGATGAAAGAAACGCTCCATTTCCATGATCCTTGATTAACTCAGTTCATGAAGCAACTTTCCATCACCTATTTTGTGCTCAGTACAAAGCCACAGAGATGGAAAAAACACAATCCCTGCCCTCAGGTCACTTGCAGCCTGGTGATGCCACCAAGCTTTGGGGTCGTGAGTCTCACAGCCTGGTTAGAATCTGCCCTCCACCACTTGCCAGCTCTGTGAGCTGGGGCTAGGTGCTCGACGTCTATGATCCTCAGTTTCCTCATCTATAAAATGAGATAACAGAAATATCGACTTCATAGGCTCGATGTGAGGACGAGGAGTTAATCTGTAACAAATGCTTGGAAGGGCTCTGGCATGAGCCATGTGCTCACTGTTAGCTATATGCTAATGTTACAAAGGGATGTGTATGAAGTGTTGTGGAAGCAGCAAGCAGGGAGAAAGAGAGGAAGGGAGAGAGGGAGGTACCTGGTTCAGCATTAGGGTAACACTCTGCCTTGGTTTCCTCATCTGTTTTAAAGAGATAACAGTGGTGCCCACTGCACAGGATAGAGTGAGGTGATGCACATGAAGTGTTTAAGACAGGGCCTGGCAGAGGCCACGTGTGCAAGGACTCTTAGCCACGATTCAGGGGGTGGCATACCACCGTTGGAGTATTTGGAGAGTTTATATTATAAAATGGAAGCAAGAGACCTGTTAAAATCAAGCAAATAGAAATGCTCAAAGTCAACATGAAGGAGTCAACAGGGTAAATCGAACCATTTGAAGCCAAGGCCAGAGTTGGGCAAATTAAGAGCCCTATTGCTCTCTGTTATCTAAGCCACCCACGTAGGGCATGTATTTCTGAATAATAAGCCTTAAAGTCCTGCTGGGTCTCCCACAGTCCCCATGCAAGAGTGAGTCCTGCATACTCAGCCCTGCCTGTGGTTCCCGGAAGGCCTCTGTCACTGCCTGTTCACTTCCTCTCCCAGGGAAGATACCCCAGTGCCGTGTCTCGGGGCAAGAGAAAATGAAGACAGACCTGGAACATGAACATGGTGGCCTTGTCAGAAAGCAAGTGTGTGTTGCTGAAACATCAGCAGAGATTGTCAAAGGGATAAAGAGATAACTTAAAAGGGTTCCTACTGACCAAAATGAGACAAGTTGGCCATCTAAAATCAAATCATAATTATAGTTCAATAGGACACATTTCGTCTCTTAAATCTTCCAATCCATAGTGACCATCATGGCCCATAACCTCAAAAGAGTAAAGTTAAAATAAAGTTCAGAAAAGGTTAGTTGCAATAAAACATTAGTTTTATTAATTTTAACAAGAAGGGGATGAAGCTATAGATGCATTTTTTTTCCTTCTTTTAACTATGTTGCCCCTTACAAGGTACAGCTTTGCCTTATTTTTCTCTGTCTGAGTAAGGATAAAGAGTAAAGGCCGGGCATGGTGGCTCACACCTGTAATTCCAGCGCTTTGGGAGGCCGAGGCAGGAGGATCACTTGAGGCCAGGAGTTTGAGACCAGCGTGGCCAACATGATGAAATCTCGCCACTACTAAAAATATAAAAATTAGTTGGAAATGGTAGCGCATGCCTGTAATGCCAGCTACTCTGGAGGCTGAGGCACAAGAATCACTTGCAATTCCGGAATTCAGGAGGTGGAGTTTGCAGTAAGCCAAGATTGCGCCACTGTAACTCCAGCCTGGGTGACTGAGTGAGACTCTGTCTCAAAAAAAGAAGAATAAAAACAAGAAGTTGTGAGTAGGCCAAATAGTTCCAGAAAAAGCAGAAATCCACCACCCCCCCGACACACAGGAAGCGGCTCAGGAGGTGACGCAGAGAAGGAAAGTGTGTCTGCTGGGGTTTTGCAAGTTGGTTAATTTGAAAGATCCCTCAAGGAGGTAAACAAATGGTGCAAACTTCATTCATTCATCTCCTGGAAGATAAACTTTGAACACCCAACTAACCCCACCAATTAAATGAGTTATAGGAAGACAGACACAAGTGTCAATTATGCTAACAGAGCTCTGTGTTAAATACCCCACCAGCATCGCCTCATTTAAGCCTCACAACTATGTGGGAAAGAGACTTTTATCCCCATTTTACAGATAACGAAACCAATTCTCAGAGAACTGAGGCCCTCCCCCAGATCCAAGTCCGCTTAGCTCCAGTCACCCCACATCCTCTGCATGTCACAGGTGCTCAGAAAGATGCAGATGCACCTTCAGGAAGCCAAAATGAGCAGAGCCCCTAAAGAGCGGATTGACGGCCTCTTTCTGGAAAAAATGGAAGTTTGAATCTGAGGAGGTATCGCTCAACAACAGGTGCTGCTCACCAAGTCTGGGGCCAAACGCAGCAGCTGTTCTCCCACTTAGACCCCTGAGACCTGTCTATAAGGTTTTTCAGAGCGAGGACACATCCCCAAAGGTTGTGGCTTCTGGTGGTTAGCATTGACTTGGGGCCCATCCCATGCCAGAGGCTGCCCGAAGTGCTTAAATGTTATTACCTCATTTGATCTTCACAATCCTAACGGAAGTGACTCTTCTAAGAGTCTCCCTATCTCACAGATGAGGGAATCGAGGCACAGAGAGGTTAAGTGGCTTGTCTAAGAGCTCACAGAAAGAGCGGTGGAGCTAAGGCTTGACCCCAGATGTTAGATCCTGAGCCCATGCTTTAACCAGTGACCTGCACTGCCTCCCAAAGAAGGAAGCTGGTGCCTGGGAGGGAGGGTGCAGAGCGAGGGTGTGCATGGTGCATGTGTGTGTTTGTGGGGTGGCCAGCACTCTTCGGGGCACTTTGCCAATGAGTTCAGCTCCCCTGAAGTCCACTGTTGTTCTCCTGACCAGTCACTCAGTCTGGATTTACTTGGCCCAAGGCCACTGGCACCAGCCTGGCCAACATTGTGGCCAGGCTTACCCCCTTACCCGCTTCCTTGCTGCAGACCCCAAATCTTGACTCCTACATCCCTATCCAGCATATACCACGAGGCTCCCATCTCCGGGCAGGGCCCTGTGATGGGGCAGGGCCTCCCCAGATGCCCCTTGTTCATTACCAGCTCACAGGATCTTCCCATGACGCATTTCCTCTGAGGGGATCAGCCCAGATGCTGCAATAGACAATTCTGGAAGTAACCGAGTGGACAAGACTTTCCCCATCGTGTCCTGGGGTTCCTGGGGTCACAGTGTCCTTGTGAATGGCCACTGAGTGCTCCCACCTCCCCCTACCGCCTGGGGTTTTGTCCTGGTGCATTTTCCCAGATCATCCCAGCCCTTCCTCCCAGGATGGATGTCCAGAGCAGGGCAAGGGCTGAGCCTAGAGCCCTGGAACCAAAAGAACAGGACCCCAAATTCTGAGCCCCTTACTTGCCCCACCTGCTCCCACCCATGCTTTCTTCATTCCTCCTCCAAATGCCCCAGCTCCCCGCTGCAATCCCTTCTGCACCCAGCCAGGTCCTATGACACACACCTCCCCAGTGCACACAGACCTGCCCAGCCGCAGGGCTGCCCACTGGGCATGTCATAGGTGGCTCAGTCCTCTTCCCTCTGCAACTGGCCCCAGAAACCTGCCAGATGTTGGTGCCAGGTCTGTGCCAGGAGGGCAAGGCCTGTCATTTCTAGTAATCCTCTGGGCAGTGTGACTGCACCTTTTACGGTAGCTCAAAGGGAGAGGGTGACTCGTCCTGGGTCACAGAGCTGACAGGGCGGGTAGAACAGGTGATATGCAGGGCTTTCTGAGTTTATGAGGGCCCAGTCTTGTGTCTGCCTGGCAATGGGCAAGGCCCCTTCCTGCCCAAGCTCCCCGCCCCTCCCCAACCTATTGCCTCCGCCACCCGCCACCCGAGGCCAACTTCCTGGGTGGGCAGGAACTGGGCCCTGTGCCCAGGGCGTGCACTGCCTCCACGCGGCAACCCTCAGAGTACTGAGCTGAGCAAAGGAGGAGGAGGGGATCGGCACTCTGAGGAAGGCCTAGCCACTGCTGCTGCCAGGAATTCCAGGTAGGAGGGGCGGCAACCTTCTGCCAGCCCCCAGGCCACTCTCCTGTGCCTGCCAGAGGAGACGGAGCTTGAGGAGAGCAGGAAAGGTGGGACAATGCTGCTGCTGCTCACTCTGTTCCACAGATGGGAGGGACAGTGGGGCTTGGAGTGGGGGTCATGGCACAGATGGGAAAATGAAGGCTCAGAGAGGGGAAGAAATGCCCAGGAGGTACCGAGGGCAGGCGACCTCAACCACAGCCCAGCACTGGAGCTGTGAGTAGACGTAGAGTAGCAGAATATCCATTCAGCCAGCTCAGGGGAAGGACAGGGGCCCTGAAGCCAAGGCATGGAGCTGGCAGGGAAGAGAGCTCAGAGAGAAGGGGAGGGGAGTCTGAGCTCAGTTTCCCACTGCCTGAAAAGAGGGTGGTACCTACTCCCCTCACAGGGTAACTGAATGAGACTGCCTGGAGGAAAGCTCTTCAAATGTGGCCCACCCCACCCCAGTGACCCCTGACATGGGGGAGGAAGGACAGCATCAGAAGGGACTTTCCGGGCACACCCAGCACCCAGCTCTGAGCTGTCCTTGAACTGTTGCATTTTAATCCTCACAGCAGCTCAACAAGGTACATACCGTCACCGTCCCCATTTTACAGATGGGGAAATTGAGGCTCAGAGCAGTTAAACAACTCACCTGAGGCCTCACAGCCAGTAAGTGGGTTCCCTGGTCTGAATATGTGTGCTGGAGGATCCTGTGGGTCACTCGCCTGGTAGAGCCCCAAGGTGGAGGCATAAGTGGGACTGGTGAATGACAGAAGGGGCAAAAAACGCACTCATCCATTCATTCTGGAAGTATCCACGGCACGTACGCCAGCTCCCAAGCAAGTTTGCACATTGCACAAAGGGTGATGCAATCTGATTTAGGCTTTTAAAGGGATTGCAATCAAGTGGGGCCCTACTGGCCTCAACCCTGTACCACCCCTCCCTTCCATCCCCAGTAGTCCCCGAAGACCTCCATCAACCCCAGGATGGGGGCCGTATTCCCAAAGAAAATCCAAGCTGTATACGCATCACACTGATTTTCCAGGAGCAGAAACAGAAACAGGCCTGAGGCTGGTCAGAATTGAACCCCCTCCTGCTCTGAGCAGCCTGCGGGGCAGGCTAAGCAGAGGGCTGTGCAGACCCACATAAAGAGTCTACTGTGTGCCAGGCACTTCACCCAAGGCACTTCACAAGCATGCTTGGGAATGAGACTTCCAACTCTCTAGGATGCAGGTGAAACACTTCCTGGTTCAAACAGGTGAAGCGGCCTGCCTGAGACAGCATCACGCTTCTTTACAGATTTGCTCTCCCACCTCTACCCTGTCTCATGGTCCCCCATGCCGGCCTGACGCTTGTGTCTGCCTCAGTCATGCTCCATTTTTCCATCCGGACAATCAAGAGGGTTTTTGTGTCTAAGGCTGACTGGGTAACTTCGGATGAGCGGCCTCTCTGCTCTGAGCCTCAGTTTCCTCATCCGTCAAATGGGCTCTAACCCACTCTGATCTCCCAGGGCGGCATCAGTCTTCAGCATCAGGCATTTCGGGGTGAATTAGTAAATGGTAGATCTTGCTACCAGTGGAACGGCCGCTAAGGATTCTGCAGTGAGAGCAGAGGGCCAGCAAAGTGGTACTCTCCCAGCGACTGGCTGACTCACGCCACCCCCTCCACCTTGGACGCAGGACACTGTGGTTTCTGAGCCAGGTACAATGACTCCTTTTGGTACGTGCAGTGGAGGCTGTATGCTGCTCAGGCAGAGCGTCCGGACAGCGTGGGCGGGCGACTCAGCGCCCAGCCTGTGAACTTAGTCCCTGTTTGCTCCTCCGGTAACTGGGGTGATCTTGGTTAATATTCACCAGCAGCCTCCCCCGTTGCCCCTCTGCACCCACTGCTTAAATACGGACAAGGACAGGGCTCTGTCTCCTCAGCCTCAGGCACCACCACTGACCTGGGACGGTGAATCGTAAGTATGCCTTTCACTGCGAGAGGTTCTGGAGAGGCTTCTGAGTCCCCCACGGCCCAGGCAGGCAGCAGGTCTGGGGCAGGAGGGGGGTTGTGGAGCGGGTATCCGCCCGCTGAGGTGCCGGGCAGATGGAGGGGCTGCAGCTGGGCTCCTATTGTCGTAATAACAGCAGCCATGAGGGTTGTGTCCTGCTTCCCAGTCCTGCCCGGTCCCCACTCAGTACCTACTGGTGGATACACTGGCTTTTGTAAGCAGAAGTGCACGAGGGTGTCTAGCTCCGCGGTCCTGGCACCCCAAGATACAGCAACAGCAAGGAAGCGCAGTCATTTCTTTCTGTTTGTGCAGCTCCTGTGTCTGTCAGGGGGTTCCTATCTGTTGTCTCCTGTAAGCCTCACCACCTCTCCTACTACTTGGACACGCATCTTTTTCCCCTTCTATGGATGAGGAGGTTAAGGTTCAGGGAGGGGTGAGCAGGAACGCCGGCTCACATTCTCCATCCCCTCCAGATATGGCCAGGAACAGACCTGTGCCAGGTCTCAGCCTTACATCAAGATGGGTCTCCCCCTGCACTGTGGACCTCTGGGCCCTCCTGTCCCAGTGGAGGACAGGAAGCTGTGAGGGGCACCGTCACCCAGGGTTCAAGCTGGCATTCCTGAATAATCGCTCTGTGCCAGCCCACGGCTAAGCTCTGTGCACGATTAAGCCTCATAACCCTCCAAGGCAGTTACCAGGGTGATTCCCATTTTACAGATGAGGAAGTTGGGGACCGAGTGGTTAATAACTGGCCCCAAATCACACACCATCCATAATTTGGGCTCAGGCACCTGGCTCCAGGCCCCGAAATCCTGAGCCTGGCCCTAGTGCTCACCGTTTCTCTCAGGTCTCAGGCGCTGGATGGGGAACAGGAAGCCTGGGCTGGACTTGAGGCCTCTCTGATGCTCGGTGACTTCAGACAGTTGCTCAACCTCTCTGTTCTCTTGGGCAAAACATGATAACCTTTGACCTCTGTCCCCTCCCCTCACCCCACCCGACCTTGATCTCTGGAGTGTTGGAAGAATTTAATTTTTCCTGCACTGAGTTTGGAGACAGGGGTCAAAAAGCTGACCAAGGCCAAGCTGGCCAGTTTCCCATAGAACGCCTCTAAAAGACCTGCAGCACTAGCAGCAAGAACTGGTATTCTTGAGAACTTACTGTGCACCAGGCACTTCTTGGTATTTTGTGCATATTTAATTTCACAATAACTCTATGACAAAGTCCACCTTTCTCATCTCCAGGAAACTGAGGTTCAGAGAGGTTAAGTAACGTGTCCAAGGTCACACAGTTAATAGCAAGTTGATCTGGAGCAATCTGGCCTGAGAGCCTCTAATTCTAGCCACAAACTGAGGCTGCCCCTCTTCATTTAGCCAGGCCACCTCTGAAATCTTCTGGTTCAAGACTTCTGGCTCCAGCTTTGTACACAGAGATGATTAAATGTCAGGTTTTGCAGTCACATCTGTTTAATCCCAGACAAAACATCTGGGATTAAATCTCAGTTTTGTAAGCAAGTAGCTCTGTGATTTTTAGTGAGTTATTTAATCCTCTTTGGGCCTCAATTTTTCTGTCTATAAAATAGGGTTAATCATTTGCACCTCATAGGGTAAGCTTTGAGGACAGATTAGATGATACAGTGCCTGTAAATCGCCTGGTGTTAGTAAGTGTGGCAATGATGGTGACACTGAGGTTGATGTTTGCTTAGCATAGGTTAGGCAGCTAGCAGGCAGTAAACAAATACTTGGAGAATTTAATGGAAAATTGGCCAAACTCAGATGCTGTTCACTGCTGAGCAGGAGCCCCCTCCTGCTGAAATGGGTCCTGGGGAGCGCAGCAGCTGGCAGGAAGAAATCTGCCATCTCTCGGGCAGGAGCTCAACCTCTGTGCAGGCACAGGGACGGCTTCCGCACCTGGTGCCCACTCACGCATTACGTCAGTTATTCCTCATCTCTCTCCAAGGGATTCTTTTCTCCACTGTATAGCTCTGAAGCCAATGCTCACAGAAGTGAAGTCATTTACCCCGGGCCCCCTGCCAGTAAGTGACAGGGCCTGGTCACACTTGGGTTTATTTATTGCCCATTTCAACAGGTCATTTGACCATAGGCGAGATTCTCTTCCCTGCACCCTGCTGGGTTGCTCTTGGTCCCTTATTTTATGCTCCCGGGTAGAAATGGTGTGAGATTAGGCAGGAAGTGGCTTGCTTCCCTCTCCCTGGCCCTGCAAAGGGTGCTCCCACCTGCCCCAGTTCCAGAAATGTCACCATGAAGTCTTCATTCTTCTGTTTTAAAGCTTGGCCTCAGTGTCCATACACCATGGGGTACTTGACCATCTACTTTCTCCTCTCCAGCCGCCCTCCCAGGCACTAGCTTTTGAGGGTGCAGGGTGCTGCCTCTGATAGAAGGGCCAGGAGAGAGCAGGTTTTGGAGTCCTGATGCTATAAGGAACAGCTTGGGAGGCATAATGAACCCAACACGATGCTTGAGACCAATGTCAGAGCCCAATTCTGCCATTCATCATCTGAGATTTGAGGGCACAGCTGTCTCAGTCCGTGATCTGAGTGCTGGGAAAGCCAAGACTTGTTCCAGCTTTGTCACCAACTTGCTGTATGGCCTCGACAAGGCCCTGACCCTCTCTGGGCTTCAAACTCTTCACTGTGAAAGGAGGAAACCAGAGGAGGTGATGTGACGCCAGGAAAGATGGATGGGTGTGGGGAATTGTGCTCCTCCCAGCTGTCACCCCCTCTCCACCCTCCCTGCACCAGCCTCGCCACCTCCTTTGAGCCCAGCAGCCTCCTGTCTAGGAGGGTGCCTCTTCTCCATCTGTTTTGCTACATCGAACCCAGATGCCATTCTAACCAAGAATCCTGGCTGGGTGCAGTGACACTCACCTGTAACCCCAGCACTTTGGGAGGCCGAGGCAGGCGGATCAAGAGGTCAGGATTTCAAGACCTGCCTGGCCAACATGGTGAAATCTCGTCTCTACTAAAAATACAAAAATTAGCCAGACGTGGTGGCATGTGCCTGTAATCCCAGCTACTTGGGAAACTGAGGCAGGAGAACTGCTTGAACCCGGGAGGCAGAGGTTTCAGTGAGCCAAGATCACACCACTGCACTCTAGCCTGGGGGATAAAGCGAGACTCTGTCTCAAAAAAAAAAAAAAAAAATCCTATGTTAGCGTACAGAGGTCCCCAGTGAGGTCTTCTCCCAGCCCCACTTTGCACAACTGGGGAGAGTGAGGCCCCAGGACCAGGGGATGCTTACTCAAGGCCAAATGGATAGTGATGGCCCTGCCAGGACTAGAAGCCACAACTTCTGGCCCTAAGGCCACTCAGCGTATTTAGTGTCCCCACCCTGCAGAGGCCCAACTCCCTCCTGCCCTCTGAGCCCTGTAATGATGGGGGAATTTCCATAAACCATGAAGGACTGCACAAAATCCAGCTGGGAAGTGAAAGAGAAACCTAAGGGAGATGGAAATATACAGCACTAATTTTAGCACCGTCTTCAGTTCTAACAACACTAGCTAGTTGAAGAAAAATACAAACATGTATTATGTAGTGTGTGGTCCGTTCCATTTGGATTACTTAGAGGCAAGAGGGCCAGGAGAAAGGTGGTAGAGAGAAACCAGCTTTAGGCTTCATTTTGTTGCTTTACTGGAAAGAAACTTTTAACAGTCCAGGGGGGTCAATGAATCTCAATATTTGTTATTTCCAACTTTTTTCTCCAGTGTTTCATTTCCCAAATTCAAGGACACCTTTTTCTTTGTATTTTGTTAAGATGATGATTTTACTTTTGTGACTAGTAGTTAACTATGTGGCTGCCAGGCATATTCTCCTCAGCTAGGACCTCAGTTTTCCCATCTGTGTAGACAGCAGGTTCTACTTAGGGGGCTGCAGATTGATGGTCCGAAGTCTGGGCATATCTGGAGTAGAAGGAGCACTGTGGGGCATGGCAGGCTCTGCGTTGCTGTGGATGACACTGACTTTGACCATTGCTCAGCAGAGCCTGCTCTCGCCGGTTCAGCCACAGGCCCCACCACTCCCTATTGTCTCAGCCCCAGCTATGAAACATGTATTCCTCACTGGACTATCACCTGAAGGCTTTGAATTTGCAACACCTGTCAACCCCTCCCTCAAAAGGGTTGCCCTCTCAGATCCTTTTGATGTAAGGTTTGGTGTCTAGACTTATTTCACTAAATTCTTCCAACAGCCTCACTTCATGTATGAGGCAAAATGAGGACCAGGGAGATAAATGACGTGTCCTGGCTCATACACCTGGAAAGTGACAGAGTCAGATTAGATCCCAGGTCTATCTGAAGCTAAAAGAGATGCTTTTTCACTTCCCACCACCCCCATCTCCTTTAAAGCAGCACAAAGCCTTGCTTTACAGGAGAGATGAGCTTCTCTAAAGTCCCTGACAGCAAGAGCCCAGAACTGGGACACCATTGGTGATCCAGATGGCAGGTGAGCTGACTGCAGGGACATCAGCCTATTCTTGTGGCTGGGACCACAGAGCATTGTGGGGACAGCCCCCTCTCTTAGGAAAAAACCCTAAGGGCTGAGGATCCTTGTGAGTGTTGGGGGGGAACAGCTCCCAGGGGATTTAATCACAGCCCCACCATGCTCTAGCTGGTGCCATTGTGCAAGATGCATTTCCCTTCTGTGCAGCAGTGTCCCTGGCCACTCAACAGTGGGATTAGATAGAAGCCCTCCAAGGGCTTCTAGCTTGACGTGATTCTTCATTCTGATCTGGCCCGATTCCTGGATAATTGTGGCCAGGCCCATTCCTCTTCTTATGCCTCATTTGCTTCTTTTGTAAAACAGTGGCTGTACCACTTGCATCTTAGGGTCATTGCAGATGTAAGTGGAGCCGTCCAGAGCCTGGGCGCAGGACCTAGATGTAGGATTCTGGTTCTGCTACTTTACTTCCTCAGTGACATTGAATAGGTGACCTAATCTCTCTGGCTTTGGTTTCTTCATCTGAAAAAGAAGGATAGTAGCATCAGCACCTCACAGGATTGTTACAAGAAAGCAATGAGTTAACACATGTGCGCACGTAGAACAGTGCTTGGCATATGGTAAGCACTACATACATTTTGCTATTCTTCTGATTCTTTCAGTGTTACTGATGTCAGCAAGTACTTGGCACAGGCTGGTTTAATAAGCCTTAGGCACTTCCACGTGGTGTCAATCCCGGGTCACTGGGAGTCATCATGTGCCCTGACTCGGGGCCTGGCCCCCGTCTCTGTCTTGCAGGACAATGCCATCTTCTGTCTCATGGGGTGTCCTCCTGCTGGCAGGCCTGTGCTGCCTGCTCCCCGGCTCTCTGGCTGAGGATCCCCAGGGAGATGCTGCCCAAAAGACGGATACATCCCACCATGATCAGGACCACCCAACCCTCAACAAGATCACCCCCAGCCTGGCTGAGTTCGGCTTCAGCCTATACCGCCAGCTGGCACACCAGTCCAACAGCACCAATATCTTCTTCTCCCCAGTGAGCATCGCTACAGCCTTTGCAATGCTCTCCCTGGGGACCAAGGCTGACACTCACAGTGAAATCCTGGAGGGCCTGAATTTCAACGTCACGGAGATTCCGGAGGCTCAGGTCCATGAAGGCTTCCAGGAACTCCTCCATACCCTCAACAAGCCAGACAGCCAGCTCCAGCTGACCACCGGCAACGGCCTGTTCCTCAACAAGAGCCTGAAGGTAGTGGATAAGTTTTTGGAGGATGTCAAAAAACTGTACCACTCAGAAGCCTTCTCTGTCAACTTTGAGGACACCGAAGAGGCCAAGAAACAGATCAACAATTACGTGGAGAAGGAAACTCAAGGGAAAATTGTGGATTTGGTCAAGGAGCTTGACAGAGACACAGTTTTTGCTCTGGTGAATTACATCTTCTTTAAAGGTAAGGTTGCAAAACCAGCCTGAGCTGTTCCCATAGAAACAACCAAAAATATTCTCAAACCATCATCTCTTGAACTCTCCTTGGCAATGCATTATGGGCTATAGAAATGCATGTCAGTGTGGGCTCTTCAATTTTCTACACACAAACACTAAAATGTTTTCCATCATTGAGTAATTTGAGGGAATAATAGATTAAATTGTCAAAACCGCTGACAGCTCTGCAGAACTTTCCAGAGCCTTTAATGTCCTTGTGTGTACTGTATATGTAGAATATATAATGCTTAGAACTATAGAACAAATTGTAATATACTGCATAAAGGGATAGTTTCATGGAACGTACTTTAGACGACTCTAGTGTCCCAGAATCAGTATCAGTTTTGCAGTCTGAAAGACCTGGGTTCAAATCCCGCCTCTACCACTATTAGCTTTTGACACCGAACAATGCATTCTACCTCCTTGAGGTGCTAATTTCCCATCTTAGCATGGACAAAATACCATTCTTGCTGTCAGGTTTTTTTTAGGATTAAACAAGTGACAAACACCTTGGGAAAAGTGTGGCATACAGTAGGTGGGGGACTCCTCTGTATCTCAGGCTGCCTTCCTGCCCCTGAGGGGTGCTCTTGAGGCAAAGGAGGGCAGTGGAGAGCAGCCAGGCTGCAGTCAGCACAACTGGGGTCCTGGCTCTGCTGTGGCTTAGGGCAGGCCCCGGTCCCTCTCCAGCCCCAGTCTCCTCCTTCTGTCCAATGAGAAAGCTGGGATCGGGGTCCCTGAGGCCCCTGCCCACTCTGCATGCCTCGGTGGTGAAGCTCTCTTGGCATGGCAGAGGGGAGGCTGCTCAGGCATCTGCATTTCCCCTGCCAATCCAGGGGATAAAGAAAACCCTCAGGAATAGTAAGCAGAATGTTTGCCCTGAATGAATAACTGAGCTGCCAATTAACAAGAGGCAGGGAGCCTTAGACAGGAGGTAACAAATATGCCTGATGCTCCAACATTTTATTTGTAATATCCAAGACACCCTCAAATAAACATACGATTCCAATAAAATGCACAGTCAGGATGGCATCTCTTAGCCTTACATCTCTGCGATGTAGAAATTCTGCATCTTCCTCTAGTTTTGAATTATCTCCACACAGACCTTTTTGGCAGCCTGGATGGTTGGTTTCAGCACCTTTTGCAGATGATGAAGCTGAGGCTTGAGGGATGTGTGTCGTCAAGGGGGTTCAGGGCTTCTCAGGGAGGGGACAGATGGCTCCTTTATTCTGCCACACTCTTCCAAACCTTCACCCACCCCTACTGATGCCCGCCTTACCCTCTCTGTCCAGGCAAATGGGAGAGACCCTTTGACGCTGAGGCCACCAAGGAAGAGGACTTCCACGTGGACCAGGCGACCACCGTGAAGGTGCCCATGATGAGGCGTTTAGGCATGTTTAACATCTACCACTGTGAGAAGCTGTCCAGCTGGGTGCTGCTGATGAAATACCTGGGCAATGCCACCGCCATCTTCTTCCTGCCTGATGAGGGGAAACTGCAGCACCTGGAAAATGAACTCACCCATGATATCATCACCAAGTTCCTGGAAAATGAAAACAGCAGGTGATTCCCCAACCTGAGGGTGACCAAGAAGCTGCCCACACCTCTTCTGAGGCCCATCAGAACTGACCAGAGGGTTGGAGAGGGTGAACACTACATCCCTGGGTCACTGCTGCTCTGCATAAACTTGGCTTCCAGAATGAGGCCACCACTGAGTTCAGGTGGCACCGGCCATGCTCCATGAGCAGGACAGTACCCAGGGGTGAGGAGGTAAAGGTCTCGTCCTTGGGGACTTCCCACTCCAGCGCGGACACTGTCCCTTCCCAATATGCAGTGCCCAGGACAGGGACAGCAGCACCACCACACGTTCTGGCAGAACCAAAAGGGAACAGATGGGCTTCCTGGCAAAGGCAGTAGTGGAGTGTGGAGTTCAAGGGTAGACTGTCCCTGTGGGGATGGGGGAAGAGCCTGTGTGGCTAGGCCCAGAAAAGCAAGGTTCAAAATTGGAATAGCCAGGGCATGTTAGCAAAAGGCTTGAGTTTCTCTGTCACTTTATCGGTGCTGTTAGATTGGGTGCCCTGTAGTAAATGATACTCCAATATGAGTCACACATTAGTGTGTCTGTGTGCATTCGTAATTATGCCCATGCCCTCCTATCTAGTTTATTTTGTACACTGTAAAACCAAGATGAAAATACAAAAGGTGTTGGGTTCATAATAGGAATTGAGGCTGGAATTTCTTTGTTTCACGCCAGCACCTCCTGAGGTCCCTGCTCCAGGGGTTGAGAAAGAACAAGGAGGCTGAGAGGGTAACTGATCAGAGAGCCCAAAGGCAGGCTGCCCACTCACACCAGACCCTGCTCGGGGCGGCTCTGTCTCCCCATGGAAAACAAGAGGGGAGCACTCAGCCTGGTGTGGTCAGTCTTCTGGGGGCACTGCCACCAGCCCATGTTCCTCTGGGTATAGGGCCCTGGGGATGTTTCAGGCTGGGGGCCCAGTGACCAAACACTACAGGGCAGGATGAGACATGCTTCCAGTACACCTAGAATCTCAGAGGAGGTGGCATTTCAAGCTTTCATGATTCATTTGATGTTAACATTCTTTGACTCAGTGTAGAAGAGCTAATAGTAGAACAAACCAAAGCCAAGTTCCCATGTTAGAGTGGGTGGAGGACACAGGAGTAAGTGGCAGAAATAATCAGAAAAGAAAACACTTGCACTGCGGTGGGTCCCAGAAGAACAAGAGGAATGCTGTGCCATGCCCTGAATTTCTTTTCTGCACGGCAGGTCTGCCAACTTACATTTACCCAGACTGGCCATTACTGGAACCTATGATCTGAAGACAGTCCTGGGCCACCTGGGTATCACTAAGGTCTTCAGCAATGGGGCTGACCTCTCGGGGATCACGGAGGAGGCACCCCTGAAGCTCTCCAAGGTGAGATCACCCTGATGACCCTGTTGCACCCCGGGATCTGTAGGGAAGGATGTATGGGGGCTGCAGTTCTGTCCTGAGGCTGAGGAAGGGGCCAAGGGAAACAAATGAAGACCGAGGCTGAGCTCCTGAGGATGCCCGTGATTCACTGACGCGGGACGTGGTCAGACGGCAAAGCCAGGCAGGGGCCTGCTGTGCTGCTGGC
The DNA here is from genome assembly GCF_024542745.1 of Macaca thibetana thibetana. NCBI lineage: Eukaryota > Metazoa > Chordata > Mammalia > Primates > Cercopithecidae > Macaca > Macaca thibetana. Next base: position 13,205,093 of record NC_065584.1, read on the forward strand.
ACTTTCAGGGCCTCCCTTGAGGTTGTGTCACCGACCCCGAATTTCATCTTTGCCCAGGACCTTCTAGACATTGGGCCTTGATTTATCCATATTGACACAGAAAGGTTTGGGCTAAGTTGTTTCAAAGGACTTTGTGACTCCTTCGATCTGTGAGATTTGGTGTCTGAATGAATGAATGATGTCAGCTAAAGATGACTCTTACTTTGGAAAACTAAAGGTGACCAAAGAACAACTGCAGTTCCGTGAACGGCTGCGTTGTCTTGGGATCTGGGCACTGTGAAGGTCACTGTCAGGGTCCATGTCCTCGAGGAGCTTCAAGCTGTGTGCTAGAAAGGAGAGAGCCCTGGAGACAGGCGTGGAGTGGCGATGCTCTTTCCCCTTCTGAGTTGTGGGTGCACCCTGAGCAGGGGCATAGGCGCTTGTCAGGAAGATAGACAGAGGGGAGCCAGCCCTGTCAGCCAAAGCCTTGAGGAGGAGCAAGGTCTGTGTGACAGGGAGGGAGAGGATGTGCAGGGCCAGGGCTGTGCAGCGGGAGAAAGGCCTGAGTGAACACTTCCTGGGAGGTGTCCACGTGAGCCTTGCTCCAGGCCTGGGCTGGGGCACAACTCAGCCTTAGAACATGTCTCTGCTTCTCTCCCTTCCAGGCTGTGCATAAGGCTGTGCTGACCATCGATGAGAAAGGGACTGAAGCTGCTGGGGCCATGTTTTTAGAGGCCATACCCATGTCTATTCCCCCCGAGGTCAAGTTCAACAAACCCTTTGTCTTCTTAATGATTGAACAAAATACCAAGTCTCCCCTCTTCATGGGAAAAGTGGTGAATCCCACCCAGAAATAACTGCCTGTCACTCCTCAGCCCCTCCCCTCCATCCCTGGCCCCCTCCCTGAATGACATTAAAGAAGGGTTGAGCTGGTCCCTGCCTGCGTGTGTGACTGCAAACCCCTCCCATGTTGTCTCTGGGTCTTCCTTTGCCTGCTGAGGCCGTGTGTGGGCTCCAGGTCACAGTGCTCTCTCCGGACCCCCTCAATTGTGTTCATGGAGCATCTGGCTGGGCAGGCATATGCTGGCCCAGGATGGAGGGGGCTGAATCCTCAGCTTACGGACCTGGGCCCATCTGTTTCTGGAGAGCTCCAGTCTTCCTTGTCCTGTCTTGGAGTCCCTAATAAGGGATCACAGGGGAGGAATCAGATACCAGCCCATGACCCCAGGCTCCTCCAAGCATCTTCATGTCCCCCTGCTCATCCCCCACTCCCCGCCACCCAGAGTTCCTCATCCTGCCAGGGCTGCCTGTGCCCACCCCAAGGCTGCCCTCCTGGGAGCCCGAGAACTGCCTGACCATGCCCTAGCCCTGTTTTGTGGCATCTGCAACAACAAAAGAGAGAGGACCGTGTCCTCTTCTTGTCCCACTGTCACCTAACCAGGCTTGGGCCCTGCGCCTCTTGGGCACTCTGGAAAACAACTGAAGCAGATTCCTCCTGAAGCCCATTCTCCATGGGGCGACAAGGACACCTATTCTGCCCTTGTCCTTCCATCGCTGCCCCGTAAAGCCTCACATGTCTCAGTTTAGAATCAGGTCCCTTCTCCTCAGATGAAGAGGAGGGTCTCTGCTTCTTTTTCTCTATCTCCTCCTCAGACTCAACCAGACCCAGCAGTCCCCACAAGACCATTACCCTATATCCCTTCTCCTCCCTAGTCATGTGGCCATAGGCCTGCTGATGGCTCACGAAGGCCATCACAAGGATTCCCCAGCTATGGGAGAGGAAGCACAGCACCCACTGACCCCTGCAACCCCTCTCTTTCTCCCCTGAGTCCTGACTGGGGCCACATGCAGCCTGACTTCTTTGTGCCTGTTGCTGTCCCTGCAGTCTTCAGAGGGCAGCCGCAGCTCCAGTGCCATGGAAGGAGGCTGTTCCGGAATAGCCCTTGTGGTAAGGGCCAGGAGGGTCCTTCCATCCTCCAAGGCTCTGCTAAAGGGCACAGCAGCCAGGAGGTCCCCTGAGCCCCCAGCTGAAGGACAGGCTGCTCCCTCTGTCTCTACCAGGAATTGCCTTGTCCTGTGGAAGGCACTGACCCATCCCAAACTAATCTTGGAATCCCTGTCTAACCACTCACTGTCATGAATGTGTGCTTAAAGGATGAGGTTGAGTCATACCAAATAGTGATTTTTGTAGTTCAAAATGGTGAAATTAGCAATTCAACATGATTCAGCCTAATCAATGGATACCAACTGTTTCCCACACAAGTCTCCTGTTCTCTTAAGCTTACTCAGTGACAGCCTTTCACTCTCCACAAATACATTAAAGATATGACCGTCACCAAGCCTCCTAGGATGACACCAGACCTGAGAGTCTGAAGACCGGTATCCCCCTGCCAGCTGTGTGACCTTCATGAAGTCGCCAAACCTTTCTGAGCCACAGCCGTGGCCAGTAAGACCTGCCTTTGAGTTGGTACGATGTTCAAGTCAGATAATAAAACACCGTTTACACCTATTAGAGCAGAGAATAAATAGAGCTACATTTCTTGCATTTATGAGCTTTCTGTGAATCAGACATCCCTGTGAAGAACCTCCCTGGCTATTTCTCATTTAATAACTGTAGCAGCACTGTGATGTGTGAGTAGATCCGCTGTGCTCTTAAACTCCAAATCTACATATGAGGAAACTGAGGCTCAGAGAGGCTGCTGGTCTCCCACAATGTCACATAGTTCATAAGTGGCAAAGCTGGCTTGATGGGCTACTCGTTCCTCTGAACCACACCACCTCACCACACTCTCCCCTTCGAGGGTCATGCTAAACTTCTGCAGAGCTAATTCCTCCTTAAACCATAAGGGTTGCTGGTGGCCCACAGCTCACGCCTAGCACGCTTCATGAGAAAAACGCCCTCCACCCAATGTGGAGCAGGCCCTGAGCTGAAGGTGGTGAGCAGAAGCTCATCCACCAGATGTTGACACAGCCCGCGGCCTTGGGCGACCCACAGGACTCCTCTTATTTAACTGGCATTTGGTAGGAGAACAGGGGCAGAGTCAAAGACAAGTGGGCTTTCCGGAGCAGCCAGGACAGGGAAGGAGGCTGCAGTGCTGAGGGCATCACCTTAGACACCATCGTTTTACTTTGAAGAATCGTCTGTCACACACGAGTTGACAGTCCGGTTGGGAGAGACTCCATTCAAACCAGCATAAGCTCCCAGAGGAATTCCTGGGCTCCTGTGGGAATCAACAGGGATCAGTCAGGGGTGGGCAGAGTGTCATGACAACCTCATTAGGAGGAAGACAAATACATGTCACAAGTCCGTGAGGCAACAGCCATAAGACCTCAGCTTCACTGTATCTTCCAGAGTTTTTTAAAAAATGCATTCACTGTCTAATGTGATCCTCCAGACAGGTCCTGCAGGACTCAGCCTAGGAATCATTATCCCCAAAGTACACATGGGGAAACTGAGGCCCAGCAGGTCAAATGCTCTGTCCAGTGTGGGCCTGGAAGGCAGGACTTCTCCGCTCTTAGGCCTGGCTGTCCCCAACTGCACACACTTCCTCAGTCCATATGGGAACACGATAAAAACTCCATCCTCCAGAACCGCACTGCGTCAACCTGCTGTGCTCTAACAACAGCTGAAGGCCGAGCTGCGGGGCATCCTGGGTGTTCCGAGTCAGTTTCCCACTGCAGGCAGGAACCTCATCCTGCTCTGAAACAGATGAGAGGGAAACACGGAAAACAGCGGCGAGCTCAGCCGGGAACCTCAGAGTCATGACCTTTTACCCCACCTAGGAGTTTGCAGGGGACAGAACACACGAATTTGAGATTTTAAGCCTAAACAAAGGAAGCCTTGGTTTGAAGTGCAAGCTCTGCCAGACAGAGGGCACCCTGTGAGCCCCATTTGTTAAGAGGACGATAGTCAGGGAGCTTCTAGGTTCTCACACCAGAAATGGGAAATACAGATTATACATTGATCTCCTTCCCAGGAGCAACTTGATCCTCCCATAAATCCGAGCAGGCAGCATTTATTCAAACAACAAACAAGCAAACAGGAGCTGCGTATGGGGGATAGAGAGATGAAACCCAGGTCCGTCCCTGGGAGAGTGCTGATCTACGGCGGTGGGGAACGGTGAATAAACGAGGCGTGCGTCCATGGATCTGGGTGGAGAGGGTCAGGGTGCAGCCCGGGACCTTTCCAGAGGCGTGAGAAATGGTCAGTATACACCCACAGATGACCTCAAACACCCCAAGGGCTCCTTGAAAGGCTGAGGCCTTTGTGTTGTTCTTGGTTGGAAAATTCACAGGCAGTGGAGTGAATAAGGCACACGGCAAGACTCAGAGCCAGGGACAGCTTCTGCAGGAACCCGGCTCAGTTCTAAAAGGACAAATGGAATGACCCTGAGTAAAGAAGTCAGAGAAGGGCACCCTCACTGAGGCAAACTCCCTCCCCAGCAGAGACCCAGCAGCAACCCAAAAAAGCAGGAGTCTCACTTCTTCATCATATGGGAGAGGGCAGGCTGTGTGATCTCAGGGAAGTTCCTCAACTTCTCTGTGCCATAGTTTCCTCATCTGCAAAATGTAAATCGAATTTGAGGTCTCGATGAAATGTCTTATTTCTCTAAAGTCCCTTGTCCTTGTCCCATGCAGCCTAGAAATCTTCCTCTGGCCTAGTTGTGGAGCCAAGGATAGACCGGGCCTGAATCTCACATTGCTGGAGATGGTGAAGCTGACCAGCATGAGAGGTCAGGTTTTAGAAGCCCAAATCCCAGCAGGCATAAGCCTCACCCTCCAATATCAGCTTTATCAGAAACAAAAAAATAACATGTCATATCCATTTGCCCTTTTCCTTAAATGAGTGGCACTTGGGCAGGGCAGAGGGGCTGATTATCCAAGCTGGGAAGACGCTGACAGCAGACTCTTCAATGGCAGTCTAGGAGTTTTCTGATAACTGTCATTGGTATCACACTTACTATTGAAATCGTGACATCAGGAATGATGAAAGGAACTAGAGTCACATGGTCTGGAGCAGGGAAGTGAGGAGCTGAAACCTCCTTCAACCTGGTTGCTGTGTCCCCAGGGTGGGTAAAGCCCCTCTGTTCATCCCACATGGAACAAATAGAGTGGAATCAGTCCTTGCTAAAGGGTTGAAGAACTGAGCTGTGAGCTTCTTGATTGCTGCAGCACAATCCTTGCCCGTCCTGACTGATATAACCAGAATTCGTGAAATGCATCAAATAAGTCTTCAACTACTATGCAAGCCTGGGAGGGTGACTAAGATCTGAAAAACACAAGGAAAGCTAAAGGAATTCCCACAAGGAAACTCCATTAGAAAGTTCTAGTTACAAGGTACTCAGCACAGGCCATGCAGAAATAAGCCCAGATCCGGTGGTGAGCAGGAAAGGGTGGGGATGTGAGTGCTGAGCCACACAGGAGAGAGTAATAGAGGCTCAAGCCAGCAAGGGGACGGCCACCACCCCACGCAGTGTTGGCCAACAGTTTCCGGGGCATTTGCTCTCAGAAGTCAAAGCTGATTTTCCAGAATTGAAGTGCTCATTGTTTGGGATGATTTAGGAACAACATCAGCAAAAACGAATGAACAATCAGGGCTAATAGAATTGTGTTTAAACTCTGTTGGGCTTCCTTGACAGAGGGCACGGGGAGCAAAAAAAGTCAGCAGTGTGTATTAAGTAAAAAAAACTTTTTTTTCCTTTTAATTGGCAGTTAATACCCTCAAAATATGTTCTGAGATTGATCAAGTAAGTGTCCTTCAGCATTAAAATATTAGGATGCAATTGCTAAGGGCTTCTTAGCAAAGTTGAAAGAACACAGGAATCCCAACTCCACTGTCTCCTTAGCATGCAATCCTGAGTGGGCTGTTACAGCTGTCTGTGCCTCAGCGCCCTCACCTGCAAGACAGGTAAAATAATACCTAACTCCTAGGTTACTTTTGTGGATTAATGTGCAAAGCGTCACCCTAAAAAAGTGCTGCTACTTAAATGACCATCAAACATTAATGAATACTGTAGATTCCAAAAGTATTAGTTGAGTGGTGTGGCTACCTTCTTCCAATGCCCAATGCTCTGGCAAGGAACTAACAGAGGAATAAATTACAGATAATCACGCGTTTGTTGCCAGTGATCCGGAGCTGGGAGTCAGCCTGGGATCTTTTACCAGGTCTACCAGTAATGTGCCACCTGACACTGGGGACATCCCCTCCCCGAGCCTCAGTTTCCTCACCAGAGAATGTGAGCATTGAGGTCCCTGGAGTCCTGACAGTCTATAGAGCTCTAAGGGCTTCAGGCCGGCCCCACGTCAGCCTTTCACCTGTGTGCCCTGCGCCCACGCCTGATCTGGGGCAGGGGAGGCACAGGGAAAAGGCCCGGGCTGCTCTTAAAAATCACACCTCACATTGAGACCGACGCGTGGAGACTGCGGCAGAAGCAGCAGAGGTGAGGACCCCGTGTGAGCCCCTGTGGCTGCCGTAGCTGATTACCACGAGCTCCGTGGTTTCCAATAGAAATGCATTCTCTTACAGTTCTGGAGGCCAGAAATCCAGAACAGTGTCACCGGGACAAGGTCAGAGTGTCAGGAAGGCCGAGTGCCCTTGGAAGCTCTAGGGGATGTGCCACTTCCTCCTCTTGCAATTTCTGGTGGCTGCTGGCGTTGCTTGATTAGTTGCTCCTCCAGTGGCGGACTCTGTTGTCACACTGCCCCCTCTTCCTCCATCTCTGTCAGGTCTCCCTCCCCCTTCCCCTCAGAAGGATACCTGCAATAGCATTTAGGGCCCCCCTGGATTGTCTTCTCCTTGACAATCTGGATTGTCAAGATCCTTAATGACATCTGCAAGGACATTTCTCCCATAGATGGTAACATATCTCTGGGGGGCGCTGTTGAGCCTGTAGAAGGCCCTTCTTTACCAGTGAGGGGATGATGGGGCCGGAAGAGGGAACGAATGAAATGAGTGTGAAGGAAGCGCCACCAGGGAGAGCTGTGGAAGCCCAACCCAGACCGCACTGGGATGTCGGGAAGGGTCAAGGTGCAGAAGGAGAAGGAAGAGGGTTGGAGGTGGAGGGCCAGCAGCACCAAAGCTCCAAGCCAGGGAGAAACTCCCCCGCCAGGGGACGGAGAGAAATGGTGGGGTCGCTCTCTCAGGGAGTGGCACAGCAGGGCCAGGGCCAGATCTGGAGGTGGGTGTGCCCCCTGGGGGGTGCAGACTCACAGCCCTTCCAACAGGGAGCCTCTCCAGGTGAGAGCAAAGTGGAAAAGAGGGCAAAACCCCGACTCTCAGGCAGATTCTGCAGCAAAAATGACTTCAGAGGTGACCTGTGTGTAGCCTCAGGAACAGGATATAGGTGGCCTTTCTAAGCTCACCCTGCAATGGTGTCTGGGTCCCATGTCCCCTGTTCCAGACAGAGACAGGCCTTGGCCTCCTGAGGAGGGGCAGCAGGAGGACAGGCCCCTCGCTGAGCCTGGAGTCTGTCTGTACAGCAGGCACCTTCTCCCGAGCACTTCCACCACCACCGTTTCATTCTATTCCTTCCCCGGGGCACAGCTGCGATTTCTCTCTTAGCCCAGGGAAAGGAATACAACAGACTGCCTTATACTGAAGTGAACATGGCTGACCCGGGCTTATTGGGAGCCCCTCCCAAGGGGCAGGTGCTCGTTCTCATTATCTTCTCCATCAAGGTGGCTAAGAATGTTTGCAGTTTCTTACAACTCACAAAGCACTGTCTTAGAAGCTATGTCCCCACGAGGGGAGGTAGGGCAGGTATTATCAGGTTCGCTTACAGGTGGTCAACAGAGGGTCAGAGAAATCGGTGATTTGGGGAGCTCACAGAGCTGCTAGGAGATGTAGCCTGGCATCAGTCACCGCAGGAGGGCCCACCCCAGCCTGAGTGCAGGCGGAATGCTGTGACACTGAGTGACATGGACAAGCCACCATCCTGAGCCTCCCGCTCTCGTTAGCAGAGAATCACTGTCCTTGGCCTGCTGAACAGGGTGTCTGCAGGTGACCGCCGGGGTCACGGCAACAGCTTCCCTCCCTGCCAGGCCCGGGCCCTGAGGTGCTGGAAGTCAGGGGCCCTGAGGTGCTGGAGGTCAGGTGTGTGGCCTTTTGTGGTGTCTGTATGGCCCAGGAAGAGAGGGGCTCCACCGTGTGTGTGTGTGTGTGTGTGTGTGCGCGCGCGTGTGAGCGCGCATCTGAGTATCTGTATATCTGTGTGATGTTATATGTCAATGTGCCTTTGTGTGTGTGTGTGTCTGTGTGTTGGTGCATAACTGTAATGTCTTTCCTTGTTTGTGTGTGTGTCTGTGAGTGTGTGTGCCTGAGTGCACACGTGTCTCTGTCTCTAGGTGTTTCTATCTAGACTGAGGGTGTGTCTATGTGTTTCTGTGATTGTGTGTCTCTGAGTCGGTGTGTGTCTGTGACTGTGTGTGTTACATGAAACAGAAGCAGATGTAGTGAGAATGAGGAGGTCTAACTCTCTTTATTCTGAAACAAGGACCTCTCACTGGGGTGGAGAGAACCAGTCCTTCCCAGTCACACTCAGGAGCCCTCAGGTGGCGCTTGGCAGCTGGTGTCACCACCCTAAGTGCCCACACAAATGGGCTATGGAGCCAGAGCAGCGAGGATTCCAGCTCCTGGTGAGAGATTCCCAGGCCAGGGTCTTGGTAGACACAAGCCTGGTGACTTCAGGCAGCTGGCAATTACTGGGCATCTTCCAAGGGTCGGGCACGGTTCCAGGCCCCTAGCGTGTACGAATGCCTTGACTCCTCTCCTCACTTCTCAGAGGGCGTGTCAAGGAGAGAGGAACCCGGATCTTGGACGGCCACGGGGCTTCCTTCCTCCCACACTCCCACATGGCGGAACAGCGCAGGCTGGTTCTGCTGGACTGAGCCCATCCAGGGAAGAACAGCGACACCCTCGGGTGAGACCGGACTCACTGGAGACAAACACCTTGACAGGAGGTGGAGGAGCCCCAGGCTGATTTCCAGGACAGAGGGTTCCTGGACACAGGCACTGAGCATCCCCACGCCCCCCGAGACTGGCCCATGAGCACGAGAAGCCCTGAGAGTGCGTGGGGGTGGCCTGTGTGCAAGGCAGCGCAGCGAGCCTCTCTACAGAACCCACAGGCTGCGCTGGGTGAGGAGTTCTCCCTCAGCCTCCTCTGGAGCTGACACTGGAGAGAGCACCGTGAGCCTCCCTGCCTGGACTATTGTCTGCACTTCACACAGGAGGAAACTGAGGCACACAGAGTTTTAACTCCTCTTGGCCGGAGTGAGGATTTGAACCCAGGCATCTGAACCTTGGTGATCCTGAGGGGCAGAATGAGTTGGGGGATGGAATTGCATCTTTTACAAAGTGCCCAGCACAGGGTGGGCACCTACCGAGGGTAAGAGCTGGGGGACTCAGTTGGGTGTGATTTTCCCCTTCTCCTGCCCTCACCAGGCTGGGACTCCCCTATGGAGTCCTGGTGTTCACCTGTGTCTCCACCTGTAGAGGCGGAAAGGATTCAGCCTTAGGGATGCCCCCTTGCTCTCCAACAGGCCCCTCTGCATCAGGCTCCTTTTTCCTTTTTTCTTTTCCTTTTTTTTTTTTTTTTTTTTGAGACGGAGTTTCCCTCTGTTGTCCAGGCTGGAGTGCAATGGCACAATCTTGGCTCACTATAGCCTCTACCTCCCGGGCTCCAGTGATTTTCCTGCCTCAGCCTCCCAGGTAGCTGGCATTACAGGCATGCGCCACCAAGCCCAGCTAATTTTTTTTTTTTAATTTAATAGAGACCGGGTTTCACCATGTTGGTCAGGCTGGTCTTGAACTCCTGACCTCAGCTGATCCACCCGCCTTGGCCTCCCAAAGTGCTGAGATTACAGGCATAAGCCAACGTGCCCAGCCAGGTTCTCTTTTTCTTACCCTACTCCTTCGAACCTCCAGCCTGAGCCAGAGTCCGAGACCCTGGTGGACCCCACGGCCACTCCCTAAGGGTCTCAGAGGAGGAGGGGTGCCCTTTTAGCTCTGGCCCTTCAGAGCTTGTTACCCAGATTCCAGAGGACACCGTGTCCTCTCCCCACTGCTCTCTGGACCCCACCTTCCTGCCCCCAGGGGCCTCTGCCATTGAGCGCTTGGTTAGAACTTCTGGCCCGAAAGGGTGAGGTGAATTCATTAACTTCTCTGATGGCCTGAGGACCGTTTCAGTCCCCTCTTCCCTCTCTCCTACCTGGTTCATGGTCCCCTCCTCTACCTGCTGGGGCCCTCACAGGTCCTGAAGGCTTTGCGGGTTCGAAACCCAGCCCTCTCCTCCCCGTCTGAGGCCCCTTCCCGTTGTCCAGCTTCATATTTACATTGATTCCACTTCATTCTCCCAATATTCCCATTTCAAAAGGAAGATGGAGAGGTGGAATTCTTTTTCCGAGGTCATATCGTTGGTGAGTGACGGAGCCTGGATGAGAAGCCAGGCCTGTTGTCACCACTTCCTCTCCCACATACTCATGTTTTTCTGGAGAGAACAACCTCTCCGGGTCCTGTATTGCTGTTAGGCCCAGGGCTGGAACCAGCAATACCCTAGTCTCCCCTGGCTGACAGCAGGTTCCTCAGCCCATGTTTGTGGCAGGGACCCCGACCCATAGTAGGGCAAGTCCAGGCCAGGCTGCAGGGGCTGGGGCACAGGTTCCTCTGTGGGCACAGCCCCTGACTCTCCCTGGGGGCTGTCATTAAGCCCTGGGTCCAGGAGGAGCCTTATAGATGTCAGAGCTCCATCATGTCAATGAGGAGAGTGGCTGTAGGTTCCTGAGACCTGGGACAGCAGGCACAATGCAATCCTGGGGACCCTAAACAGGGCCCCCATCCCGGAGGAATGGACATCCCACATGGCCTGGGCCCAGGCAGATTCAGCTGGGCCTCACTTGACTTAAGTCTGGTCTGAAAGGAGAGAAGCTTCTGTCCAATCAGGCAAGAGGAGACCTTCAAGACAGCCAGGGTGATCTGAGCCCCCACCCCAGGGGAGCTCCACAGGGGGCAATTAGCAAGGCCAGGGGATGGTTTGTCATCATCCCTGTGAGTTGAGGGTGACTACATGACTGTGGTTTTATTGAGAATGTTGTCAAACATCCTAGGATGCATGGCAGAGTCCCCCACAGCATAGCACTGCCCAGCCCAGTATGTCCACACGGCCAGGATCAGGAGCCCTGACATCCTCCGGGTCTGGCCAAGAGCAGTATCCAAGGTCCCAGCCTCTGAGGAGGCAGTATTACAGCTCTACGCAGAGCACTTGGCCAACAGTTGGTGGCCTGTTGGCTCCCAGTTCTGCCTGACCAGCTGTGTGGCCTTGAACAAGTTACTGAACCGCTCTGAGTTCACCTTTCCCATCCTACAAAAATGAACAAGTTACTGAACCCCTCTGAGTTCACCTTTCCCATCCTATGAAAATAGAAATTACAAGACATACCTTTAGACGAAAGGCAAAGTCTGCGATTGCCTCTAGAAACAGGGCTGTCCTGTGCTTTAATCAGCAGCATTCCCCAGGCCAGGAATGCCACAGGGCGCAGACAATTATCAAACCAGGCTCCAGGGTCCTGTAAGGTGAAGGCTATCGCAGTTGGGAGGAGAGGGAGAGGCATGAAGTGTGTGGAATCTGGGGAGAGCCTAGACAGAAATCAGGCGGGCTGGATTTACACAGCGCCTCTGAGCTCTGGCTGTGTGTCACAGCATAGTATCCTGTCCCTCTGGGGACAGAGCTTCTTTGTCCATTAAATAAGGGAGGTCAATGGAGATCTCCAAGGACTGTTGTGGTGTGTGGAAGTCATTGCTGATCCTGACTTAACCCACTTCCTTAGTAACCCTGGGCAAGTTCCTTATGCTTCCTGTGCCCCCGTTTCCTCTTTTCTAAAATGGGAGCTGGACACCGTGGCTCATGCCTCTAATCCCAGCATTTTGGGAGGCCAAGTAGGGAGGATCACTTGAGTTCAGGAGTTTGAGACCAGCCTGGGCAACATGACGAAACCCTGTCTCCATTAAAATACAAAAAATTAGCCTGGCATGGTGTGCACACCTATAATCCCCGCTACTCGGGAGACCGAGGCAGGAGAAACGCTTGAACTCGGGAGGCGGAGGTTTCAGTGAGCCGAGGTCATGCCACTGCACTCCCGCCTGGGTGACAGAGCTAGACTCTGCCTCCAAAAAATGAAATAATATGAAATAAAACAAAATGGGGCTGTGGCACTTGCACCTCAAGGTCATTACAGAGTTAAGTGGAGCTGCAGAGAGCAAGGACTCAAGACCCAGCTGGCCAAGCTGAGGGATGCTGGCTTTTCCTGTTTGCTGACCTTGGGCATGAGCCTAACCTCTCTGGGCTTTGGTTTCCTCATCTGTAAAAGGAGGATAGTAGCATTACCACCTCACAGGATTGTTACAAGAAAGCAATGAGTTAACACACGTGTGTGCTTAGAACAGTTCTTGGCATATGCTAAGCACCTTGTACATGCTTGCTATCTTTCTGATTCTTTCAATGATGATGATGTAGGAAAGTGCTTGCAACGGGCTGGGCGCATGGTGGATGTTTAATAATTCATGGTTGCATTCACACGATGTCAATCCCTCGTCACTGGGAGTCATCCTGTGCCCTGACTTAGGGCCTGGCCTTCTGTCTCTGTCTTGCAGGACAATGCCATTCTCTGTCTCATGGTGTGTCCTCGTGCTGGCAGGCCTGTGCTACCTGGTCCCCAGCTCCCTGGCTGAGGATCCCCAGGAAGATGCTGCCCAGAAGACGAATACATCCCACCATGATCAAGGGGACTGGGAGGACCCTGCTTGCCGGAAGATCTCCTATAATATCATCGACCTCGCCTTTGATTTGTACAAAGAGCTGGCTGATCTATCACAAACCAGCAATATCTTAGTCGCCCCAACGAGCGTGGCTATGGCCTTTGTAATGCTCTCCCTGGGGACTAAGGCTGACACTCGCACGGAGATCCTGGAAGGCCTGAATTTCAATCTCACGGAGACGCCTGAGGCCAAGATCCACGAATGCTTCCAGCAAGTTCTCCAAGCTAGGCCAGACACCCGGCTCCAGCTGACCACCGGCAGTAGCCTGTTTGTCAACAAGAGTGTGAAGCTAGTGGACACGTTTTTGGAGGATATCAAGAAACTGTACCACTCAGAAGCCTCCTCCATCAACTTCAGGGACACCGAGGAGGCCAAGGAGCAGATCAACAACTATGTGGAGAAGAGAACTGGAAGAAAAATAGTGGATTTGGTCAAACATCTGAAAAAAAACACAAGTCTTGCCCTGGTGGATTACATTTCCTTTCACGGTAAGGTGGCACCACCTGCCCAAGCCTGTTCCACTGAAATAATCCAAACATATTCTCAAACTACTAGTTCTTAAGCTTTCCTAGACAACGTACTATGAGATATGGCAGGGCAGGGCATTTAACATGGATTCTGCAATTTTCCAAACACGAACAGTAAAATACTTTCCATGATCAAATAAGATTGAAGAATGATGAGTTCAAGACAGCCAAACCATCATCTTCCCTACAGACCTTGTCAGAGCCTTTATTGTCCTAATACTCATTGGAAATCCCTAACAGGTAGGGGACAGAATATGAAATGCTTCCCACATGCTAAAGCCAGAAAAATGTTTTGTAGCACATGCATAAAGGGATAGTTCCATGGAAACATACTTTAGACGGCTCTAGTATCCCAGAAGCAGCGTCAGCTTTGTGGTCTAAAATATTGGGGTTCAAACCCTGCCTCTACCACTTACTAGCTTTTGATAAAGGACAATGCATTCTACCTCTCTGAGGTGCTAATTTCCCATCTTAGCATGGACAAAATAGCATCCTTGCTGTCAGGTTGTTTTAAGGATTAAACAAGTGACAAAGACCGTGGGGACAGTGTGTGGCATACAGCAGGTGATAGACTCTTCTGTATCTCAGGCTGCCTTCCTACCCCTGAAGGGTTAAAATGTCCGGGTCCTGGGGGCCCCAGGGCATTCTAAGCCAGCTCCCACTGTTCCAGGAAAACAGCACAGGGGAGGGGAGGTGGGAGGCAGGGCCAGGGGCTGCTTCCTCCACTCTGAGGCTCCCTTGCTCTTGAGGCAAAGGAGGGCAGTGGAGAGCAGCCAGGCTGCAGTCAGCACAACTGAGGTCCTGGCTCTGCTGTGGCTTAGGGCAGGCCCCGGTCCCTCTCCAGCCCCAGTCTCCTCCTTCTGTCCAATGAGAAAGCTGGGATCAGGGGTCCCTGAGGCGCCTGCCCACTGGGCATGCCTCGATGGTGAAGCTGTCTTGGTATGGCAGAGGGGAGGCTGCCTAGGCACCTGCGTTTCCCCTGCCGCTCCAGGGAAAGGCCTCAGGAGTACTAAGCAGAATGTGTCCTCGTATCTCGAGGGAGCCAGCCCTCTGCATGAGACAGGAAGCCTCCAGTCAGAGGTGGCAAGGCATAAGGAGTTCCGGTTTTCCTCATTAACTTTCATTAACCATTCCCAAGCCACTATAGGATAAACAGAGTCAAATGTAAATGCTGCTTAGAAACTCTGGATTCTTCTTTATCTTCAGGTGATTCTCACAAAAGCTCTCCAGCAGCCGGATAGTTTCATTTGAATCCCATTTTACAGAGGATGAAGGTGAAGCAGAGGGAAGTGTCTCGTCAAAGGGGCTCAGCGTTCCTTTCATTCACACACTTCCACCCTTTTATCGCATACCTGGGTGATGCCCACCTTCCTTTTTCTTCCCAGGCAAATGGAAAGATAAATTCAAGGCTGAGCGCATTACGATAGAGGGCTTCCATGTGGATGATAAGACCATCATCAAAGTGCCTATGATAAACCACCTGGGCAGATTTGAGATCCACCGGGACAAGGAGTTATCCAGCTGGGTGCTGGCACAGCACTATGTGGGGAACGCCACTGCCTTCTTCATCCTGCCCGACCCAAAGAAGATGTGGCACTTGGAAGAGAAACTGACCTACAGCCACCTTGAAAATATCCAGAGAGCCTTTGACATAAGGTGATTTCCAGTGCAGGGGCTGAGCTCAGACCTTTGAGCCATGTCAGGAGTGAGGCCCATCAGGACTGGCCAGAGGGCTGGGGAGGGTGGACCCCACATCCCTGGGTCACAGCTACTGCAGCCGACAGAGGCCACCACTGAGTTCAGGTAGCGCCATCCATGGTCCATGAGGAGGTAAAGGTCTTGTCACTCCAGCGTGGACGCTCTCCCTTCCCAATATCCAGTGCCCAGGGCAGGGACAGCAGCACCACCACACATTCTGGCAGAACCAAGAAGGAACAGATGGGCTTCCTGGCAAAGGCAGCAGGGGAGTGTGGAGTTCAAGGGTAGACTGTCCCTGTGGGGATGGGGGAAGAGCCTGTGTGGCTAGGCCCAGAAAAGCAAGGGTCGGAATTGGAACAGCCAGGGCACGTTAGCAGAAGGCTTGAGTTTCTCTGTCACTTTATCGGTGCTGTTAGATTGGGTGCCCTGTAGTAAATGATACTTGAGCATAAGCCACACATTAGTGTATCTGTGCATTCGTAATTATGCCCATGTCCTCTTGATCTGGTTTATTTTTATTTTTACACTGTAAAACCAAGATGAAAATACGAAAGGTCTCAGGTTCATAGTAAGTATGGAGGCTGGAATTTCTCTGTCCCATTCAAACGCCTCCTGAGGTCCCTGCTCCAGGGGTTGAGAAAGAACAAGGAGGCTGAGAGGGTAACGGATCAGAGCCTGCTCGGGGCGGCTCTGTCTCCCCATGGAAAACAAGAGGGGAACACTCAGCCTGGTGTGGTCAGTCTTCTATCATACCTTGAATGGATGTCACTGGGTACTGCTGCCAGCCCCATGTTCCCCTGGGTGTGAGGCCCTGGGGATGTTCCAGGCTGGGGGCCAGGTGACCCAACACTACAGGATAAGACACGCTTCCAGGACACCTAGAATCTGCCTGGAGGGCTTCTCAACGGAGGTGGCATTTCAAACTGCCTTAACAAGATGATTAGTTTGGTATTAACATTCTTTGATTCTGGGTATAGAGGAGCTCAAAGAAAAACAAACCAAGGTCAACTTCCGATTGCTTTATTTTATTTTTTAAAATTTTTCTTTTAGGTTCAGGGGTCCATGTGCAGGTTTGTTATATAGGTAAACCCTGGGGGTTTGTTGTGTAGATTATTTCGTCACCCAGGTACTACGCATAGTATTCAATAGTTATTTTCTCTGATCCTCTCCCTCTGACTTCTGATCTTGATATGGGTGAGGACACGGCACTAAGTGGTAGAAACAGTCAGGAAAGAAAGCCCTGGTACTGTGGTGGGTTCCAGAAGAACAGGAGAAATGCTGCTCCATGCCTTGATTCTCTTTCCTGCATGGCAGGTCTGTCAGTCTACATTTCCCCAAACTGTCCGTTTCTGGAACCTATGAACTCAAGAGAGTCCTCAGGAATCTGGGCATCATCAAGATCTTCAGCAACGAGGCCGACCTCTCTGGAGCCAGTCAGGAGGCACCCCTGAAGCTGTCCAAGGTGAGGTCACCCAGAAGACCGTGTCGTCCCCTGGTGTCAGCTGGCAGATTGTGTGGCAGTCACAGCTCCATCCTGAGGCTGAGGAAGGGGCTAAGAGACACAAATGAAGACCCAGGCTGAGCCCTGAGGATGCCCGAGATTCACTGAGATGGGCCACGGCCCGACGGCGGAGCTGGGGAGGTGCCTCCTGTGCAGCTGGCACTTTCAGGGCCTCGCCTGCTATTGTGTCACTGATCCTTTGCCCAGGACCTTCTAGTTCTGGGCCTTAATTTATCCGTATTGATACAAAAAAGCTTAGGCTCAGTCATTTTGAAAGCCTTTTTGGCCCCTCTCATCTGTGAGATTTGGAGTTTTTGGTGCATCACCAAGCCTGAACCAATGAGTGATTCGAGCAAAAGATGACACTAATTTAGGAAAACTAAAGGTGACCAAAGAGCAACTGCAGTTCCGTGAATGGCTGCGTTATTTCGGGGTCTGGGCACCGTGAAGGTCACTGTTAGAGTCCACATCCCCAAGGAGCTTAAAGCTGGGTACTAGAAAGGAGAGAGCCCTGGAAGCAGACGTGCAGCGGGGAGTTGGGGGTGCATCCTGAGCAGGGGAGAGGCACTTGTAGGGAAGGTGGACAGCGGGGAGCCAGCCCCATCACCCAGAGCCTTGATAGGGAGCAAGGCCTGTGTGACAGGGAGGGAGAGGACGTGGAGGGTCAGGGCCACCCGAGTGGAGAAAGGCTGGAGTGAGTGCCTCACCTCCCAGGATACGGCTGTCCACATGGGCGTTGCTCCAGGCCTGGGCTGGGGCAAAGCTCAGCCTCGGAATGTATCTCTGCTTCTCTCCGCTCCAGGCTGTGCATGTGGCTGTGCTGACAGTTGATGAGAAAGGGACCGAAGCCACCGGAACCTTCCATTTGGAAGAGAAGGCCTGGTCTAAGTATCAGACAATCATGTTCAACCGGCCCTTCCTGGTCATCATCAAGGATGACATCACCAACTTTCTGCTCTTCATTGGAAAAGTGGTGAATCCCACCCAAAAATAACTGCCTGTCACTCCTCAGCCCCTCCCCTCCATCCCTGGCCTCCTCCCTGGATGACATTAAAGAAAGGCTGACCTGCCCCCTGCCTGCGTGTGATTGCAAACCCCTCCCCTGTTGTTTCTGAGTCTCCCTTTGTGCGCTGAGGCCGTGTGTGGACTCCAGGTCCCCCTCAACTGTGTTCATGGAGCACCTGGCTGGGCAGGCACGTGCTGGGCCAGGACGGAGGGGGCTGAATCCTCAGTTTAAGGGCCTGGACCTGGGAGCTTATGGAAGAGCAAGGGGCTACCAGGAGTGGCCGCCAAGTTTGGGTCACCCGGAGAGAGCCGGGCCTGGGCATGAGTGCTAGGAGAACGCTGTGGCACTGTGGGACCCAGAGAAGCCACATTGCTGAGCCTCCTGTTCTCACAGGCAGCATGAGGAGAGAACGCCCCCACCCTGTGAGTGCAAAGCAGGCTGTCAGAGGCGTCGGCGGGGCCACTGCCACACCTTCCCTCCCCGCCAGGCCCTAACCCAGGGGTCGGGGAAGCCATATGTGCAGCCTTTGGTGGCGTCCATGTGGCCCAGAGTGAGAGGGGCTCCACCGTGTGTGTGTTTGTGTGTGTCTGTGTGTGTGTGTGGCTGCGTGGGTGTGTCTCTGCGTGTGTGTGTCTCTGTGTGGGTATGTCTGTTTGTGTCTATGTGTGGGTCTCTGTGTGTGTGTGTGTCTGTGTATGTGTGTGTCTCTGTGTGTGGCTGTGCGTCTCTCTGTGTGTGCATCTGTCTGTGTGTATGTGTGTGGTTGCGTGGGTATGTCTGTGTGTGTGTGTCTCTGTGTGTGTGACCATGTGTGTCTGTGTGTCAGTGTCTGTGAGTGTGTGTGTTTGTGTCTGTGTGTCTAGGTATTTCTGTCTTTGTGTGTGTCTGCATATGGCTGTGGATATGTATGTGTGTGTCTGTGCGTTTGTGTGTTTGTGTGTCCCTGAGTCAATGTGAGTCTAAGTCTGTGTGTCTGTGTGTCTAAGTCTATGTGTGTCAGGGTCCCTAGGTGTTCCTGTGTGCTTGTAGGTGGTTGTGGGTGAGGCTGTGTGTGCGATGTTTCCCTGTTTGTGTGAGTGTGTGTCTGAGTCTAGATGTGTCTATGTGTCTAGGTGTTTCTATCTAGACTGAAGATGTGTCTGCGGCTGTGAGTGCGTCTGTGTGTGTCTCTGAGTCGGTGTGTGTCTGTGACTGTGTGTGTTACATGAAACAGAAGCAGATGTAGTGAGAATGAGGGGGTCTAACTCTCTTTATCCTGAAACAAGGACCCCTCACTGGGGTGGAGAGAACCAGTCCTTCCCAGTCACACCCAGGAGCCCTCGGGTGGCGCTTGGCAGCTGGTGTCACCACCCTAAGTGCCCACACAAACGGGCTATGGAGCCAAAGCAGCGAGGATTCCAGCTCCTGGTGAGAGATTCCCAGGCCAGGGTCTTGGTAGACACAAGCCTGGTGACTTCAGGCAGCTGGCAATTACTGGGCATCTTCCAAGGGTCGGGCACGGTTCCAGGCCCCTAGCGTGTACGAATGCCTTGACTCCTCTCCTCACTTCTCAGAGGGCGTGTCAAGGAGAGAGGAACCCGGATCTTGGACGGCCACGGGGCTTCCTTCCTCCCACACTCCCACATGGCGGAACAGCGCAGGCTGGTTCTGCTGGACTGAGCCCATCCAGGGAAGAACAGCGACACCCTCGGGTGAGATCGGACTCACTGGAGACAAACACCTTGACAGGAGCTGGAGGAGCCCCAGGCTGTTTTCCAGGACAGAGGATTCCTGGACACAGGCACTGAGCATCCCCACACACCCCGAGACTGGCCCATGAGCACGAGAAGCCCTGAGAGTGGATGGGGGTGGCCTGTGTGCAAGGCAGCGCAGCGAGCCTCTCTACAGAACCCACAGGCTGCGCTGGGTGAGGAGTTCTCCCTCAGCCTCCTCTGGAGCTGACACTGGAGAGAGCACCGTGAGCCTCCCTGCCTGGATTATTGTCTGCACTTAATATAGAAGGAAACTGAGGCACACAGAGTTTTAACTCCTCTTGGCCAGAGCCAGGATCTGAACCCAGGTGTCTGAACCTTGGTGATCCTGCAGGGCAGAGTGAGTTGTGGGATGGAATTGCATCTCTCACAAAGTGCCCAGCACAGGGTGGGCCCCTACAGAGGGTAAGAGCTGGGGGGCGGGGCTCAGTCGGGTGTGATTTTCCCCTTCTCCTGCCCTCCCCGGGCTGAGACTCCCCTGTGGTGTCCTGATGTTCACCTGTGTCTCCACCTGCAGAGCCAGGAAGGACTCAGCCTTGGGGATGCCGCCCAGCTCTGCAACAGGCCCCACTGCCTCAGGCTTCTTCTTTCTTATGCAACTCCTTCGAAACTCCAGCCTGAGAAACCCCAGAGTCCAAGACCTTGTGCCCCCCACCCTAAGTGTCTCAGAGGAGGAAAGAGTGTCCTTTTAGCTCTGGCCCCTCAGAGCTTGTTACCCAGATTCCAGAGGACACTATGTCTTCTCCCCACGGCTCTCTGGGCCCCACCCTTCTGTCCCAAGGGGACTCTACCTTTGATCTCTTGTTTAGAACTCCTGGCCTGAAAAGGAGATATGTATTCATTAACTCCTCAGATGACCTGGTGATCTTTTCCATCACCTTCTCCCTCTCTCTTATCTGGGTTCATGGCCCCATCCTTTACCTACTGGGGCCCTCACTGTTTCCCTGGCGTGTATCTCTAACTCTACAGCTCATCTGATATAAAAGGTAGTTATTTCCTAGGAGGAAATTTAAGAGATAGAGCCAGCAATGACAAAAGAGAGACCTTTCCGGAGGTGGGTCAGAACACTTAATTGAGTGTTTAGAGTTTTTTAGGAGAGATAAATAAAGAGGACATGAGTAACAAAAGGGTAAATTGGGGAGGCCACACAATGAGGAGAAAGCTTTGGGATCTGTATTCTTGTGGACCACAATGAGCTCAGGAGTTAAGGGATAAAGTCCAGGGTAAATAACGGTGTTGAGACCTCTGGGTATATCAAATATTAAAACAGAAATATCAATGTTCTGGAAGAAAGTATGAGGCGATTTATTTTCTTAATTTTTTAAGTGGATAAGGCCTTTCTAAAGAAGGCAGAAAACCCAAAAATCATAAAGCAAATACTGATAATATTTACCCTTATAAAATGCAAACTGAATTAGATTTGATTTACTTTTACTCTCTCAAGAGCAAAGAAAGTCCTGTAAATCCTGCCAGGTAATGTCAGGAGTTTGTTTTAGATGGTGGCAACTGCCTGAATGACTTTTAATTTGCTGTCTCATGCTTACCATTTAGAATGTTAATTTTTGCTCTTGGAAGATGTTCAGAAACAAGCAAGGGGGGAAAAAAGTAAAAGATCTAAATTATTTATATATGTGCATAACCAAACCAAAATGAGACCAAAATCAGATTGCCCACAAATTTTAAGCCAGGTGTGCAGATGAAACAAAACCTTAAATCAGGCAAGCAGAATTAACCAAAAGTTAATTCACGAAAAGACATGCCTCACAGAATGTAAGTTCTATAGAAACCAGAAGAGTATACTCACCATAGAGATGAATGTCTTTGTACCAGAAAAGGCTTGTCAGAAATGCCAAAAAGTCTCTTATCATCCTGGGAGGAATATGAGGTTCTTTATTTAAGATGGCCTTACTGGAATCAGATCTCAAGTAAAGTCAAAGAGCTTCTACAAAAATGGAGGCTTTGCCTGAGAGACGACTCACCAGTCTGCGACTCCTGGTGAGTCCTTAGACCAGAGTTCAGAGGGCTCAAGTGAGTACTGAACACCAGTCTCAAGAATCGCAGATGCCCACTGAAGGTGATCTTGCTTCAGGTCCCACTTCTGAATCCAGTTATGCCAACCTATACAACACACAAAGACGGAGAGTCTCTAAAAGCAAGTGGTGTGTATTCAGGAATGGGCAATGCAATGGGAATACAATCATAAGCTATGTGCATATTCAGAAAGGTAAAGGAAGACAAGGAGTTTTAAAGGAAAAATATGGAGGATTACATAAATGTTTTGAGATAACTATCCTTGGCTATGAGGATCCGTAACAAAGGTGTTATGGATCCGTAACAAAGGTGTTACGGATCCTCAGTTTTTGGGCAAGATACCCAGGTAATTAATCTGCAAGGTACTAACTTGGAAGACGAATGCCTGATATTCATAGGCCATAAAAATGGTTAACAAAGAAATAGCTTGAAATAATAACTGGCTTTGTTTAATATATCAGTTTTCATAAGGAATCTGGATATAATTATTAAAAAATAAATAAGGTAAATTTAAATGACATAAACACTTATAAATAAACTTCATAGTTTCAAAAATCTTGTTGGTAATTTTAAATCTTAAAGTTATGTTAAATCAAGTAATAGATATTTATGAAATGTCTGGGTTATTTTCAAATAAGATAAAATACTGAAACATAAATTTCTGAACACAAATATAAGCTTGTTCTTAGCTTCTTAAGTTCTATAGAAAGATTAAATATATTTGGGTCTATTAATATATGTAAAAAATCATGTTAAGGGAAAACAGATTTCTAAAATTACAAAATGGTTCTCATCTACGAAATATTGATATGTAACAGACAGTTCCAAATTTCTTGCTTTCTAGGTTTTCATTAGAAATAAAGTTACTAAGAGTTAAATTTTTAATTAATGTATATAATTTTGTATACAAAATGTACAAAAAAGTAAAATGTGTATTTGATGAGAAAAATTATGACAGGCATAAAACTATGCTCTTTATTGAGAAAAAAGGTTATTTAAGGATTGTTTTAAATATGAATTTGGAAAGGAAATATTAACAGGGTTGAAAGAAACCGGTAAGTAGAAGAGAGATGTGAAGAAAGTTATAAGTATAAAGATGCATTATTGGTAAGAAAGTTTTAAAAAGAGAAGAGAATAACTTTTCAAAATAGTAAGAAAAAAAATCAATTTTTGTCCTAAAGTAAAGTGACTATTTTTTAAAAAAGAGGAAGTATAGGATAAAACTAAACTATTAAGTGTGTCATCAAAGGTCTGTGCAGGTCGCGAAAGGTTTTTAAAGGATGAATTTATGAAAGGAATTTTGTATGCAATCAAGTTGGCTACCATTAAAAAGAAATTATAAGTCTTTCTAAAGATTGAGCTTTGATAAAATGGATAGATAGATAGATAGATAGATAGATAGATAGATAGATAGATAGAGATACATAGATAGATATAAAACTAAGATTTTGGTCACCTATGTTAGAGCAACAAAATCATCTTGAAGTATTGATCTGATCAATCCGATCTTAGTAAAATTTGCAAGAGGTTTTGATTTTGAATTCTGAACATTTTCAGCAATCTTCTAAACTGAAGACTTTCTTTTTTCGTCTTCATTTTATTTCCTGGCTTCAGGGGAGAAATGTTGTCATCTTCATTGACAATGGTAATTTCCTTTCTCAAGGTAAAGTTTTCCTCTTGAAGCTTCTCAGATTCGTATCTCAGTTCAACTTTTGCTGTACCTTAAAGTCTGGGATTTGCCATACATCATTGACTTCTACTCTTCCTCTTTCTCCACTCTTCCTCTTCTCTCCTATCATCATTTTCCCTGGTTCGAACCCTGCTGTTGTGGCCTGACATGAAAATATTTGTCTTGAAGGTCTAGAAAAGCAATGTTTCTCTCCAGTATAATTCAATTCTGAATTCTTGGGTTTTCTTGATGTGTCTGAATTGTTTCCTGTAACCAGGCAAGTTCATATGCTTTCACTTTTTCTAAGAGCCATGTATTCCCCTGCTTGAGGTACTGATTTTTTTGTTTACTTATTCTATGATATGGTGTATACTCATAACCTTGAACACATTCTTCTTCTGACTAAATTCAAGTACCCTTTCATAAAGCTTGACTTCCAGTTTATCTACATGAGCTTCTTGTAAGGGGAAGCAATCACACTGCAAGAGGTTTATTTTTACCTACTGGCAATTGGCCTAGGAAAAAATACTTTTGTCATTTCCAGTCCTTCATGTTGTCTTTATTAGTTTTTGGTTTGTTTGTTTGTTTGTTTGTTTTTGAGTTACTTAGGGAAACTGAGCTTTGAAAGGATGAAGGGCTTTTTTTTTTTTCACATCCATGTAACTTTCTTTATTGCTTTTGATGTCTTTGATGATCACTCTAGTTAAATGAGTGACTATTATTTCCATGGTAAACTGTGATTCTGTTTTGATTGCTTTGAACCTTTGACAGCTTTGACAGGCTTCCTAAGGATTAAGTTCTAAATTAAATTTTTCTGACCTAAAATTATCTTTGAAATTTTCCAGTTGAACCCCTGGAGAGCTTCAGTGGGTATATCTCTCATCTTGTAGAGATACTAAATGATTAGCTTTATTGGGTAACTTGTATGGGAAGCATTTTCAAATGATAAATAATGCTAGATCTTCTTTCAGTTACATTTATGAGTATAATATTGATATGAATGTTTTAAAATTATATAGAACTCTTAGAAATCAAATATGTTATTAGTCATAATTCTAGTTATCATGCTGTATACCACTAAATTACCAAATTTCCTTCTGAATTTCTGGCTATGGTGAACTTTTATCAGATTTTTAACCATGATTATTCCAGGCTTCTAATAACTTTATGATAAAAGGGCGAAATAAAAATTTTCAGAATTCTAATGGAGAAACATGAATTCATAAAACTGCTAATCAAGATCAAGCAAAACAAGAATTAAGTGAACTGAAACTAAGTGAACTGATAAAAAGTAATTTTGGCTTTGTATAGCCTCTTTATTTGAAATACTGTTAGTTCTTTTCTTAAACATTATTTCCAGTTTTAAGGATACTTTTTGTCTTAAATTATAGTTTACAGCAATTTGATAAAGTATATATTTGTGAACAAAAGTGAAAACATTTATTTTTTCTTCCTGCCTGATCCCTCCAGACTTCAGAAACTATTCCTGAGTATTCTTATTTTTATGACAATATAATTATTTACATAAGTCATTAAGAATCTGCTTTCCTTATAACAGAATACAATTGGAAACATTGATTACATTACCAAGGTTTTGCCTGAAATGTCATGTTTAAATTGTTATAGGTACTACCAACAATGTTTGTAGTCTACCTTGGTTTGGCTTCCTAGCCTCATGAGGTTTTTAAATCTGAGATTGGTATGTGGACAAATCCCTACATTTGCTAGCAAAATTAAACTATATGTAAAGAAATTTGTCTTACTCTGACCATCTTTAGTAAAAATCAGGATGACTATAGAGAGAAAAAGTTATGTTTCTAGAGACAAAATCCCTGTAATACACCTGTTATTAGATTGTAGCTCTGTGCCTTGTTTTCCTAATATTTTGAGTCTTGTCATCTACCTGTAAATTGAACTGGATCCTAACTTCCTAATTTCCTTCAATATTTGGCTATAATTATCCAACTAAGAAAAAGAATTGCTCTGTTCCTAAAGCCCTAGAACCTGAAAGCAGACAATTTAGTATAAATTTCAAGGGACAAGTCTTGTGCCTGATGTATGGGCCACACAGAGAGTTCACCAAACTGCCTAACACCATACCAGGGACATTCAAACTGCAAACCAGGAAAAGAAGTTGATGGGCTCATGCTGTAGGCAACTTTCCCAAGACAAAGAAACAAGACTACCCGTCATAACAAAACTCTTGGCCCTTTAATTTTTCCCTTTTTATGCCTACCTTTTTTGCTTTTGACAGAATAATGGTGTAATTGAACTTTCACAATCAGTAAGTAGCTTCTGTTGGTAACTTGACAGAACCTGACCGAAGAGATCCTTTAGTATCTACTGGCTAAATGAGGAAATGTCTGTGCTATTGCTAATACTATATGCTGTACCTGAATAAACTCTTCTGGGAAGTTAAGACC
The DNA here is from genome assembly GCF_024542745.1 of Macaca thibetana thibetana. Classification (NCBI taxonomy): domain Eukaryota; kingdom Metazoa; phylum Chordata; class Mammalia; order Primates; family Cercopithecidae; genus Macaca; species Macaca thibetana. The sequence goes on from NC_065584.1 coordinate 13,230,486, forward strand.
CATATACAGAAAATGAAGAAAAACAGTTCACATGGTGAACTGGTCTCACCTAATTTCTCATGGTCATTTCATTTATTCAATTAGTTGCCCTTAAGCCTATGTTCATAGTTCAAGTCCATTATGCAAACTGGGGTTGTCATGTTAGTATTAATTTTATTTTGTATTTTCCTTTCTACACTTTGTACCTGTTAGTTTTCAAATTTCTGCAGAAGTACAATCCTAACATAATAATGTTCACTAAGGATGATTGCTTTAACCACTTCTATTTAGAACTGGAGGTTCAAACCAGGGCCCTTGGGCAAGAAAAAGAATAAAATGGTATCCACATGGGAAAGGAAGAAATAAATTTATCTCTGGTCACTGACAACATAGTCTCATACGTAGCAAACACTAAAGATTCACACACACAAACTGTTAAACTGCATACAAATTCAGCAAAGTTGCAGGATACAAAATCAACACACAAAAATCAGCTGTGTTTCCACACAAGAAAGAAAATAAGTTTAATTAGCTCATAGTTCCACAGGCTGTACAGGAAGCATGATGCTGGCATCTGCTCAGCTTCTGGGGAGGCCTCAGGAAACTTACAATTATGGCAGAAGGAGAATCTTCCATGTACCATAGTTTCTTTATCCAATCCACCATTGATGGGCACATACATTGAGTCCATGTCTGTGCTGTTGTGAATAGTGCTGCAATGAACATACATGTGCATGGGTATTTTTGGTTGAACAACTTATTTTCCTTTGGGTATATACTCAGTAATGGTATTACTAGATTGAATTACATTTTAAGTTGTTTGAGAAATCTCCAAACTGTGAAAGCAGGCTCTTGATGAAGTATTTGTACACCCAGGTTCACAGAAACACTATTCACAATGGGTAAAAAGTACAACAACCCAAATTCATCAACAGGTGAATAAATAAACAAAATATAGTATATACATGCAATGGAATAGTATTCAGCATTGAAAAGGAAGGAAATTCTGACATATGCTACAAGACAGATGAACCTTAAGGACATTATGCTATGTGAAATCAATCAGTCAACAAAAGGCATATGATTCCACTTATATGAGGTACCTGGAATAGTCAAATTCATACAGACAGAAAGTAGAATGGTGATTGCCACGTACTGGGTGCAGGGGAGAATGAGTAATTGTTTAATGGATATGAATTTTGAGTTTTGCAAGATGAAAATAGTTCTGGGATTGATTGCACAACAATGAATGTACTTAACACAATTAAACTATATACTTAAAAATAGTCAAGATGATAAATTTTATACTAAGTGTACTACGATTAAAAAAAGTAAATACAAATTATCTTTAAATAACATAATAATAATTGTACAGCCAATATTTTCAAAATAAACCAGTCAAATTTCTGACATACTACTATTACTCATAATCCTTATGGTTTTAATGGTACTTTTACATCAATTTTTAGAAAAATAGATACTCAACTGCATATTTTTAAAATGCCGTAAAAAACTAAAGGATAAACTAAAAAATTGTATAACAGATATGACTAAGATAAACATTTTAGTTTTAAAGAACTCTTTTAAATACATAGGGAAACAGTAAGCAATCCGAAAGAAAAATGGACAAAAGATTTAAGTAGGTAGTCTATAAAAAAATAAAAATTAACAGTGGAAATATGCAAGAATTCTAAACCCCATTCTCAATTTTTTAAATGCAAATCAACTTAACAGAGTGGCATTTTCCAGCTATCTGATTAGCAAAAATGTATGAGGTTGGTAATATGCAGAGCTATGAGCATGTGAAGAAACAGACATTGTCATTTGTCATATGAGGGCATGTAAATTTGTGCTATTTCTGAAGACAAGCTGGTAACATATGTTAAAGTTAAAAGAACACAAACCCTACTACTTGACTCAGAAAGTCTATTAATGGGAACTTACCCCATGAAAATATTTTCAAACAAAACAAATGTAAAAAAGTCTTTTTAATTACAGCATTGTTTGCTGAGCAAAAAAAAAAAAAAATTCTATCAATAGGAAATTGATTACATAAATTTAGGTGCACCTCTATACTAGACGTGCAGTCTTCAAAAATCATGAGGCAGGCTAGCTCTGTAGAGGCTCATAGGGAGGGATCTCTAAAAGCAAAAACTATGGTAAGAAGCAAAACACAGAACAGTGTACACAGCCTGACTTCTTCCGTGAACACACATATTTATTCAACAATTATTTATTGAGTGTGTAGTAGGTGCCAAGCACTGACTGTGCAGGTATGAACAAACAGACAAAATACCTGCCCATAGGAGCTCAGTGAGGATGCAGTAAATAAACCAGGTAAGTCAATACCATGCATAGAATAGAGGAAGATGATGAGTCCTATAGTGAAAAAATAATGCAGGGAGAGGAATGGGGGTGCTAGAGTGTGGGGCACACTCAGATGAAGAATGGCCAAGGAAGACCTCAATGAGAAGGTGGCATTGGAGACCCAAGACAGGTGAGAAAGCAAGCCATGTGAGTAGGAAAAGATCAGCCAGGCTAAGGAAACAGGAAGTGCAAAAGCCCTGGGGTAGGAACGTGTCTGGTATGATCAAGCGAAGCAGGAAGACCACATGATTTGAGCAGTGGAGTGTATGAGAGAGAGAGAGAGAAGCTAAAAAAGAGACCCAGGAAATGACAGCAGTGCCTGCTGTGGACAGGGGCTCTTCAACTGTGCACCTATAAAGACTTTGACTTTTTCTCTAAGTAACCTTAGGAGTACTTAGACCCTAAAGAGGATATCCAGCAGAGGCACAAAATGATTTTTTTACAGACTCTCATAAAGACACATACTATTATTTTTAATAATAAGTGGAGTATTTCTGGGTAGTAGAATCGTGGACCATTTTATTTTCTTCTTTATAGTTTTCTGTTTTTAAAAAGTACCAAATATTAATTTAATAATCAAATATTAGTAATGGCAAAAATCACAATTACTTTTGCACCAACCTAATAGAAGGGGGTACTGGGAGATGGGGGAGGGTGGGTGGGCAAGTGGGAGCTCAGGTGGTTCCGTCCTAGACAGAGAAGGCAGGGTGCTGTCCTAAAGGAAGACGGTCCCCCAAGACATTTCTCTCTGGGGTTTGTTTGCATTAGGGGAATAAAGTTTGCTTGGTCAAATGGGTTTGAAAAATTGGATAAATCTTTATTGCAGGACTTCACAGATCCTTTAAAATATTACAATTTAGGATATGAAAATACTTCCTCATGTGGGAGAAAGAGGATGCGGTTTCCCAAACTTATTAGACTATGGAGCCAATTTATTCACAAATTATCCCTACTGTTCCATGGGATACACACTGCGAAATGCTGCTGGGGTGACGAGGCTCTTAAATGGGGTAGTGGGAAGGGCAGGTTTGCATTTCGGTGGCTCACTGTGGCAGCAGCGAAGGGAATCTGTTGGGAGACAAGATCAGCTGCAAGGAGATCCCACAGCTTACTTTCCTGTCATGCACGTCTGTTGCCTTCTCTGTGACAACACGCCCTTGTGCCCAGAGACAGTGATGTGGTGCCTTCAGACGCCCCCAGGACTCAGTGGCATCCACTAAAAAGATGCTGATGTGGCCCCCTGGAGTTCGACATTCTTGGTTCAGAGAGACAACATATGCTGCTCTTCAGAGTCCCAGCCCACCTCTCTCCTTCCTGAGCATTATACCTGGGGTGCAGGAGGTGGGGTGAATGAACAGGACTGTCCACTTGGGGGGAGGTGGCCGGGCCTGTGATTGCACAAGCCCACATCACCTTGGGCCTGTTAATATTAACTCAATCTCCAGCCTGGGGAAGCACCAGCAACCCCAAGAGTCACTGACCTGATAAACGTGATTTTGCTCATTCTGTTGGCTGGATCTTCAAGGCTTTTCTCGTGGCCTGGGATGGTGATCCCAATGACAGTCACATACATATACAGCTTGAACCTCTATCATTACACACTGGGAAAGTTCCTCCCAGAATCTGGTGGGGGACTGAGTGGGAGCAGAAATCTAACAAGAGCAACATGAATTGTCAGTGCAAGGGTTTCAGAATAATTGTCATCTGAGTCATTTCAGTAACTGTGCCATCAAAGCTGTTTCTAAGAAGAGTATATTTCTTCCTGGTGGGCATTCCCTGTGTTTGGTGTCTGGACACATTTTTTTGATTGCTAGTCTTTGTTCACACAAACTAGGCTTATGAAAAAATAGATTCAGTTAATCAATTACTCATTCATTCAACCATCTCATGCTGTGTGACTCATTCACTCACTTATGTATCCTATACTCTGTGCCCACCACATGCCAGTCCTAGGCTGGCTACACATCATGCTATGTGTGAATTCCATGTAAGTTCAGTGAACAGTTTTTGTTTTTGGTTTTGGTTTTTTGAGACAAATTTTTTTTTTTTTTTTGAGTCAGAGCCTCACTCTGTTGCCCAGGCTGGAGTGCAGTGGTGCGATCTCAGCTCACCGCAATCTCTGCCTCCTGGGTTCAAGCAATTCTCCCTGCCTCAGCCTCCCAAGTAGCTGGGATTACAGGTGCCCACCACCATGCCCAGGAAATTTTTTTATTTTTTAGTAGAGACGGGGCCATTTCATCCCAAGAAAGTGTGTCCAAAAATCTCTAGGTCAAATTATTAAACCAAGAATAAAAAAACAGCTGTTTGTTCATGTGTGTGGGGGGTGTGTGTGTGTGTGTGTGTTTGTGTGTTACAGATATCAGCTTCAAACCAGTGCCAAATGAATTTCTTTCTTTTCAATACTCAAGAGCCTAACCAAGCCTTCAAGACATTCTCTGGTTCTCTTCTTACCTTAGCAGCAACCTGAGAATGTGCTTATTCCCAAGAAGTCATGTTAGAATAGAAAGAATGCAGAACTGGGCGTCACATAGCTCAACATGCCAAGCCTGCCTTGGCCTCTATAAGCTGTTTGCTTCTGAACAACTGCCTCAACCTTTCTTGGGATCATCTGAAAAACAGGACTAATGCCTCCTCATAGGGTCATTTTAGCACATAGCAGATATTCTCCCACTTAGAAGACACTTAACAAATAAAAAGAATGGCTGCTATCCTTGAAGGTGTTGTTAATATCATTATTAGTACTATTTCTATATTCATCTATCAGTCCTTGAGCCACGTCCTTGGGTTTTTGCATACAAAAATAAGATGCTGTTCATGCCTGGAGAAGTACAACATGGAGCAAAGGGAGATGAACAAACTGGAGGAATACAGCATGACCGCAAGAGGCTCTGAGTCCATGTGGTTGCTTAGCCAGTGCTTTCTCTCCCCTATTTTCTGGCTGCTGAAATCCTGCCCATCCTTCAGGACCCAGCTCAAGGCCACCTGCTCACAGGAACCACCACTCAGTCCTCAGACCTCAACCCTGCCTGGTGGAGGAGACTTGACCTCGTTCAGTTCTAGTTGAGTTCTGTTCGTTCAGCATAAACTTCGTCAGCTCAGTGTTCTTTTAGTCAATTCAGTGTTTCCCAAGTTCAGAGATTTTTTTCTACACCTACACCTCCCATCCCAGAAGTAGTGGGATTTGAACGTGGAGACAATATGCATCCAGGGTGTGATAGTTAATATTGAGTGTAACTTGATTGGATTGAAGGATAGAGACAATATGCATCCAGGGTGTGATAGTTAATATTGAGTGTAACTTGATTGGATTGAAGGATACAAAGTATTCTTCCTCGGTGTGTCTGTGAGGGTGTTGACAAAGGAGATTAACATTTGAGTCAGTGGACTGGGAGACGCAGACCCACCCTCAATCCATCCTCAATCTGGTGGACACCATCTAATCAGCTGCCAGCATGGCTAGAATAAAGCAGGAAGAAGAGCATAGAAGGACTTTACTTGCTAAGTCTTCTGGCCTTCAGCTTTCTCCTGTGCTGGATGCTTCCTGCCCTTGAACATCAGACTCCAAGTTCTTCAGCTTTTAAACTCTTGGACTTAAGCCAGTGGTTTGCCAGGGGCTCTTGGCCACAGACTGAAGGCTGCACTGTCAGCTTCCCTACTTTTGAAGTTTTGGGACTTGGATTGGCTTCCCTGCTCCTCAGCTTGCAGACAGATTATTGTGGAATTGTGATCATGTGAGCCAATTCTCCTTAATAAACCTCCTCTCATATATACGTCTATCCTATTAGTTCTGTCCTTCTAGAGAACCCCGATTAATATGTAGGGCATCAAGAGAGACATGCCTGTTGAGGGCAGTGATAAGATTGACTCCCCTAAATCCCTCTCAATGCCTACCCATGGTTAGACATACAGCAAGTGCTTCAGAAGTGGATGGGTGCACGGATGGGTGGACAGCAGAAAGAAAGGAAGGAAAAAGGGAGGAAGAGAGGGAGGAAGGAAATATTGGAAATCACTTGCCCTGCAGAAGGTGGCCTTCATTCTTCCCTTCTCAGCTTCTCTGTCAATGAGGTGTGACCACATTCCAAGCTAGGCCAGCCCAGCAGGTTCTGTTCCTCCAGTTTCCCCAGGCACCATGAGCACCACACACTGCAGCACACAAAAGACATAAGCGCAGTGAGCTGAGGGCTGAAACATTTGCCAAGGAAGGTACAAGCTGACCTTCTCATGTAACTCTATGTCCACCACCAGAATTGGCAAATGACATGTGCTACCCTCTGAACTCCTCAGCCCAGGGTGAGACTTGAGGGTGCTGTGGATGCATCAGACTCCTAGTACATAATCTGTAGGTAAAAATTACCTGTCCCCTTGCTTCACTGGGGGTCCCCAAGGCTCCCAGTTTGCACCTGAGGAGACAGCTCTCTGCATAGCTGTCAGCAATAAGAGGGGAGAAGAGCTCAGCCTTGCAGGCAGGGCTCACATGCAGAAGGATCTTGTTGTGGGTTACCTTATTCTGAAAAAGGCAGCTGGCAAAGGATCAATTAAAGAAGCCATCTTTGGAGGCAGCAGAACTGGCCTGGAATCCTGGCTCAGCCACTGGCAAGCTGTTGACCTCAAGTAAGCCACTTTACCTCCCTGGGACTCAGTTTTTTGCAGGGGTTGATCATCAGGATTAAATAGAGTATTATTCAGAGTCCCTTCAACGGTTCAAAGGAGAAGGCTTTAATGAAGAGACTACGTTGAGCAGTGTGGAAAGGGTTAAGGAAAAAAAAATGCAAAGGTGAGAGGTTAGTAAAAGCGGGGAGCTGTTACCTGCTCAAAGCTGAAGGAGCCAGGGGAGGAAAGGGTGGGAGCTGGAGCCATGGAGAAAAGGGGTGCTTGGAAGGGGCAATCTGCAATGATCAGGGGATGCAGCTACTCCAAAAGATGTGGAGCACAAGCAGGGAGGGAATGGGAAGTGTTGTGGGAAGTCAGAGACCCCAAACAGAGAGACCAGCTGAAGCTGCAGCAGAAGAACATAAATTGTGAAGATTTCATGGACATTTATTAGTTCCCAAAATTAATACTTTCATAATTTCTTATGCCTGTCTTTACTGCAATCTCTGAACATAAATTGTGAAGATTTCATGGACATTTATCACTTCCCAATCAATACTCTTATAATTTCCTATGCTTGTCTTTAATCTCTTAATCCCATCATCTTTGTAAGCTGAGGATGTATGTCACCTAAGGACCCTGTGATGATTGTGTTAACTGTACAAATTGTTTGTAAAACATGTGTGTTTGAACAATATGAAATGAGTGCACCCTGAAAAAGAACAGAATAACAGTGATTTTCAGGGAACAAGGAAAGATAACCATAAAGTCTGACTCTCTGTGGGGTCTGGCAGAATAGAGCCATTTTTCTTCTTGCAGGGAGCCTATAGATGGATGTGTGAGTAGGAGAAATATCGCTGAATTCTTTTCCCAGCAAGGAATATTAATAATTAATAACCTTGGTGAAGGAATGCATTCCCATAACTGGCTGCTCTGGGAGTGTCTGTCTTATGTGGTTGAGATAAGGGATGAAATACACCCTGGTCTCCTACAGTGCCCTCAGGCTTACTGGGATTGGGAAATTCCAGCCTGGTAAATTCTAGTCAGACAGGTTGTCTGCTCTTGAACCCTGTTTCCTGTTAAGATGTTTATCAAGACAATGCATGCCCAGTGGGACATGGACCCTCATCAGTAATTCTAATTTCACCATTGCCTTGTGATCTTGCTCTGCCCTTTGTCTTGTGATGCTTTATTGCTCTTTGAAGCATGCGATCTCTGTGACCCACTCCCTATGCGTATATCCCCTCCCCTTTCAAAATCCCTAATAAAAACTTGCTGGTTTTGTGGCTCGAGGTCACCATCACGGTCCTACCAATATGTAATTCACCCCCGGAGGCCCAGCTGTAAAATTTATCTCTTTGTACTCTTTCTCTTTATTTCTCAGACCGGCCGACACTTAGGGGAAAATAGAACCTGTGTTGAAATATTGGAGGCTAGTTCCCCCAACAGGGAAGAAACACCCTAGCCTCTCTTTTCTCCTGCCCAGGGCTCCCACTGCCAAACACAAAAGGAAGCCAGTTGGCAGGAGAGTCCGGAAGCTCAGTCCAAAGGGGTCAGTCTCTCAGGGCACAAAACAGGGCAGAGAAAGGATCTGGTGGTAGGGGGTGGGGGGCAGGCAGGAACTGGCAAACAGAGAACAGCCTGCAGAAAAGGCATCACTGCTAGTAACAGTAATAGCCAGCTTTTGCTGAGCACTTACTGTGTGCCATGAGCACGCACACTATGTCTCTTTTCTCAGCTCATTAAAGAGCTAAGCCCTGAGCACAGGGGCACTCACTACACTATAACTTGTATTATTGGCTGAATGAAATATCCCACTGAGCCAGAAGGTGAATTCAGACTTGAGGCATTTTTAAGAAATAAGGGATTTGTGACACCCCCACTCCCATTCCCACTTCCAGGTTTTCCTTGATGACTTGCTTTGAACGAAAGTTTTTGCCAAACCCTGGCGCACCATGCACAGGGGTCTCGGAGATGTGAAGAATGATGGCCACAGCAGAGGACAGTGGAAGGACGGCCTGCCAGCCCTGACAGATAGCAGGGAGCCTTAAGCCTCAGGGTTAGACCAGGAATACCTTGAAGACCCCAGAAGTCCTCACTCCATCTCTTATGGAGCATCTGTGTAACCCTTCTCCAGCCCCCTCTCTCTAGATAAGTTTCTCTCACCCAAATAATGGCAAATAGCAGCCGAGTGCAGTGGTTCATGCCCCTAATCCTAGCACTTTGAGAGGCCAAGGCGGGCAGATCACTTGAGGTCAGGAGTTCAAAACCAGCCTGGCCTACATGATGAATCCCCGTCTCTACTAAAAATACAAAAAAAAGAAAAAAAAAAAAAAACAATCAAGCTGGGCATGGTGGCATGTGCCTGTAATCCCAGCTACTCAGGAGGCTGAGGCAGGAGAATTGCCTCAACCCAGGAGGTGGAAGTGGCAGCAAGCCGAGGTCATGCCACTGCACTCCAGCCTGGACAACAGAGTGAGACTCCATCTCAAATAAATAAATAAATAAATAAAGATAAATAGCACTGTTCCCCTGGTTGACCCAAAGCTCACTGAGACAAGGCCCTTCTCAATGAGCAAGGATCTCATGATCCTGGTGCCCACAGTGCAGCGGCTGGGCAGGTTCCTGCTCCTGTGTTTCTATCACCTGCACAGTTACGCCCTCCAGCTGCCATCCAGCTGCAATGGCACTGCAGTCTTCATTCTTTCTGACATAGGGAAAGTCAGAGAGATAGAAGGGGCACTGATGAAGGAAAATTTTGATATGTGGACTCAACCCTTCCCAATAAGGTAAAACCTCAGCTATCCCTGCCCCCTGCATGCAATGGAACCCTTTCGACATCCACCTCTGCAGTCTCTGCAGCTGGAGGCTGAAATCCCTCTGGTCTTCTGGACCATGACGTGAGGGGGTGGGGCTAGGTCACGCACTAATTATCAAACAGGATTCAGCCATTCATCCCTCCAAGAGATGGAAACAAGTGTGCCGGCACAATAAAATCATTCTCATCATCATCACCACCACCATGTTGTCACATTACATCTTCCTCTGAGAGATTTGCAATTCACTTTAGCACTTCAAAGCACTGAGAAGTTGTACAGAATGGAACAATGTCTAACTTAACTTTACTCAGCATTTCCCAAACAGCACGTGAACATGGCAGGTATTTTAACATAAGATGTTTAAACAAGTTGCAGTTCCATGGACTGTAGTTGGGTAGTGGCCAAGGAGCTATCTTTCCAGCTCATATACTGATGCGGTCAGCATGACTGGTAATTAACTCAGAGGGAGCCGGGACCCGTCTGCTTTACTGGTCACTTCTCAGGGAGGCTTTACACAAAAGCCACTTTCCAGCTATCTGTACGTCTCTCCTCTCGGCCACACTCTGTGATCAAGTTCCTTGCTTTTCTCAAGTATTTGAGATCTTTGCTGCTCAATGTGTAGTCTGTGACCAACATCACTGGCTTCATCGGGAGTTGTAAGAATTAGAGGCTCTCAGATCCCACCCCACACCTACTGAAACAGAATCTTCATTTTCACAAGATCCCAGGAGATTCATGAGCACATTAAGGACTGGGGAGCTCTGACCTAAATCCCATTGCTTCCTGATAGATCTTCCAGATCACCTGTCATTACGAATCACCAAGTGGTGACCCACGTGGTGTGCCCTGAAGTGCCTTCTCTACACCCATCATTCTGACTTCAGACCTGGCCCTTTCTTCCAGCTCAGGGTTTCTCAACCTCATCACATCATGGGCTGGAGAGTCCTGTGTAGTTCAGGGGCTTTCCTGTGCATTGTAGGATGCTTAGCAGCATCCCTGGATGTTCTACCTACTGGATGCCAGCAGCACACATGCACCCCTACAGTAGTGATGACCAAAAATGTCCCCAGTCATTCCCAAATGTTTCCTAGGGAGCAGAGTCACTCCTATTCTAGACTATGTGTGTGGACTGTGGGATCCTAGAAGTTGGGGACCATGGACTTCGCTCAGTCCTGAGATTTCATTCGCCACCAAAGGCCTGTCTGACAGATATGCAACGGGCTGCATTGATCTGAGGGTTGAGCCCATCTGATGGGACTTTCTAACACTCCTCAAGTGCCCTTGCCCTGGAGAGGGCTGACAGCCTCCAGCTTTCCCCTCCACACCCCACTTTGCTTGGTTTATCCACGCTGGAGCTGCTAGGGGGCTCCAGCCTCCTGCCACAAGGAAGCTACTAGGGGAGTCATGGTGGGAAGAGGGAAGAAGGCACGCTTTCTTGTAGCCAAGGCAGTTGAGAAACTAAAGCTGGAAAGACAAATTCTCAATGGTGAGTCACCTCCCAGGCTGTGGACACAAGTCACAATCAGGTTGCCACGCAGAAACTGTGCCCACAGATGGTTTGTCTTTGTTTTCTGATTTGTGCTTTTCATTTGTATCTGTTTCCAGCTTTCTTGAGGTAGAATTGACAAATAAAAGTTGCGTATGTTTAAGGTGTCCAACGTGCAGTTTCAATGTATGTATACATTGAACACAATTCCCATAATCAAACTTATTCACAGATCCATCACCTCACACGAGTACCATTTTTGTGTGTATGGTGAGAATGCTTAAGATCTAGCCTCTTAGTACATTTCAAGCACACAGCGCTGTATACATACCTCTAGGCACATGGTGCACAGTAGAAATCCAGATGCATTCATCTGAACTTTTACCCCTTGATCAACTTCTTCTCATTTCCCTCTCCCCAGCCCCTGGCCAGAAAGCTCCTGCTTCTACGAGTTTGACTTTTTAGATTCCACTTCTAAGTGAGAGCATGTCCCCATCATGTGCCATTGATGTAAGACATAGAAAGGTAAACAAAAAAAGGTAGCTCTCAATCCTCCCCTGGGACCTTCAAGGCCCTGAAGGCTGGGCTTAGAGAGGGAAGAAAACAGGGCGAGGCTATGTGTTGGAACAAAGGTAAGCAGACGGACAGAGAGATGCTCCTATTCCACTGCACTCAGGAGCAGGCCACGTCCAGTCGGAGAAGCAGCAACGCAGCTGGAGAAGGGGCTTCAGCACTGGGTTCACTCTGAGCCTTTTACGAACCATGTTCCTAACCATTGGGCAAATTTCTCAACCTCTTCAATCCTCCATTTTCTCGTTTTTAAGTGGATATTTGGGGCACTCAGTCCCTGGGATTACAGGGAGGATGAATCAAAATTTCCTTGTAAAGAACCTGGCACAGACACGTGTATTGCAGGCACACTTGGGAAACACAGCTGACGTTAATTTTATTCTGTTATTCTGCAGTGAGATTGCTGGCTGGGGCAGTTTATTAGATGACATTATTTCAGCTCTGTTTTCTCCTCTCACTCCGTGAATAGAAGGAGGAGGCCATATTTTCCAAAATTCTCCCTACCTGGGAATATTCAACTGGACCAGCTCTTGCCCGAAATGGGCATCTCAGATACATTCAGTTACCATGCAGGCCTTGAGAATTTCCCTGCAAACCACGCCCATGAAGGCCTTCAAGGTAAGTTAAAATCCACCGGTGTCCAGTCATTTCTAAAAGTGCATACATTTTCTCATATATTCATCATGCACCAATGGAGTCACTGTGATGTTGCTCTACTGCTGGGGAAAGTCAAAGGTGGAAATGTCAAATTACAACACCCACTGGTGTCCTGAGGACAGCTGATCTGAGGAACGGGCTGGGGCTGGGACGCGGGGGAAGGGTTTCCCAAGCTCACTGCTAAGGCAAGCACCCACACTCCTGGTGGAGAGGGAAGGAACAGACGAAGAAACCGAGACTCCACCAGGGAACAAGATGCACCAGTTCATGCCTCTAATCAGGACAGAACCAGGACTCGAATGTGGACCTCCTGGGCCAAGCTCAGACTGAGGTTCAGTGTGGCACCTCCTGGAGGAAGGGACAGCTTCTGCTGGGATCAACACTGAGAACCATAGTCCCTCAAAGGCAGAGCACAGGGTGGACCTGACCGAGCAAGAGGAAGGAGCAGAAAAGGAAGATGTCACCGACCTCCAGTCCCTCCCTTGGCACTTTCTTCCCACCCTCCGTTTCAACAGGCTCTTCCTACTATTAATTTTTGAGGAAGGCAGCCACAACCTCCCCTTCATAGAGGAAGTGATGAATCCCAAAGCAAAGTCACCATCAGGTGACAAGAGCTCATGCCTCCTTGTCCCCACCCCCAGCCCTCCCAGTGCTGTGCAATGCTTGGGGCTCCGGTAGAAAAAGGAAAATAATGGCTGGAGCTCATTGGCACAGCACACAACTTATGGCTCCATCTTCTGGTCTTTGCACAAAGCACCTGTGAGTGATTTTCCCATTTCACAGATCAACAAACCAAGGTCCACAGTTACACAGATCACCAGCCAAACTCATTCACTGCCTTAATGCCAACTTTCCCATGAGGATCTTAGACCTAAGTCACTGTTACGGACTTTCACCAGCTTCCTATCCTCTGCTGGCTTCTGTACTTTTCCCTGGCTTCCAGTTTTCTCAGACCCTCGCCACCTGGATTGTAGCAGAGCTGTTGTTCTCCTTTGAAAGATTGGCTTCATAAAGCAGCAAATGACAACTCTGTGTGTGTGTGTGGTGGGGGTGGGTGTTCTGGTGATGCCAAACAGGTGGTCCCCCTGGCAGGACTTGGGGACTCTGTGGAGAGTGTCCTGGAAACATGTTTGTGACATGGAGGGAGCAGGACCGTCCTGTCATTGCTGCCCGCTGGTATCCGCTGGGTCGAATGGGGTGTCAGGTCTCCTCCACAAGTGTCTAAGAAGGAAAGCATGCAGGGACTGTCTCTGATTCTCTTTGAAAAGAGAGCTACTTAGTGTTATGTTGCATTTGAAGGCCATTCACATGCCTCAGCTGTGTTCCTGCAAAGGATTCAGGGAAGCAAGAACAAAGGCTCCCTAAACTCCGCCTGTAAAATTCTCTCCATGAGGGAATGCATGAGAGCAGACTGCAGAGCAGAGACTGACATCTTCATAAGAGTCTCCATTTAACATTCAATCCTATATGAGTCATTTGAGTAAGTATCCATTGAGTAGCAACTGTGTGCCAGACACAGTTCTAGGGCTGAAAGGACACAGAGATGGAGGTGATGGGTCCATCCTACAAGAACTCATCACACAGGTGTATACAACATGCTACCATCATGCAGCCACCCTGGGTGTGTGGGCAAATGTTCATCAGTGTGACATATTTTCCTGTTCTTTAAATAGAATCCATGTTCTTGCTGGGAGGTGTGCCAGATGGTTTTAAGCTGAGTGGGCAAGCAGCGCAGTAGTGACAGAGTCTGATTCATGCGCAAGAGGGAGAAGGGTGTAGCCTCACTTTGAGCTGGTGTCAAAGAACTGCTGCAAGTGGACAGGAACCCACCAGGACTTTGACTGCTCTTACTGTCATTCCATAGTCATTGCTGTTACAACAGCTAACCCCACCATCTCAAGTATTCTACTCTCAGACCAACCACCACCTCCTTTCTTTCTAGCTCAATCCTTTTGGTACCCAACTCCAACAATCCTCTAGTCTCACTGGGATGCACATCCATTGATACTACTTGTTATCATTTATCTCTCTTCTCTCAGGTCCTCACTTCCATCTTGCCCAGCTTCAATGTCATAATCAGTCACAGCCTCTGCTCCTTTGTCCTCCTCTTACTTTATCAGAGCTGCTTGAGAAGCCCTCCAACTTCCTGTTCCATGCCAACACTCAAGCTACTAAATGTAGCCAGAGAAAACCACACTACACAGGCTGGCCCCATTTTAAATTCATGATCACTAACCTCAAGAGAGCTTGGATCCTGGAGAGCAAGCATTCTCTACTCCTGGAACCCTTCCATATTCCCAGTGCCCTAAATGAATACTTTATGCCTTCATTCTCATACTTTCACCTCCCACACCCTCATCCCCAAATCACTCTGAGCTGATGACATCACTTCCATTTTCACTGGCAAAATGTAGGCAATCATCTGCCCACTCACCTGCCGCTCTGCCCATGCCTCTGCCATCCCTCCTGCCACAATGGATGCCTGGCCATGCTCCTTGCTAGGGTCACCCATCCACTGATGCTGCCATTGTATTTTATCTCACTCTAATAAAATACAATAATGAAGACATTGCACCAGCTACCCTTCCCTCTTACTCTTAACTCAGAAATCTTCCCTATCTACTGCGCTTTTTCTATCAGGATGCAAACACACTTTTTTGCCTCCATATTCAAATAGATAGATGGTAGGTACGTAGGTAGGTAGATGATAGATAGATATCATTTCCTCCTCCAGTTAACACACCATTGCTTGAAAAACTTAATTATTCCCCTGTCTTCAAATTGAGGTGACTAGCCACTCCAGTTTGCCTGGAAATGAAAGGGTTCCAGGACATGGCATCTTTCAGTTTTCAAACCAGAAGTCATAGGATGCAAACTTTCATGCTAAAACCAGGAAAGTTCCCAGACAAACCAGGACAAGTTGGTCATCCCACAAAACTATCTCTTTTCCTTCTCTCAAACATGCTCCATTCAAGCTCCCTCCCCATCCCCACCAATCTCACTACCATTGCACCCAACTACTCTTGGCTAGTCACCCATGATCAATTGCTAATTCCTCCAACAGTTGTTAGTCTGCATTTTTCCTGATTGCTTAGCATCAGTGGACAGAATTTATCACTTCTGGCTCTAGAAATATTCTCATCACTTGGCTTCCAGGACACAAACACTCTCCTGGTCATCTTGTGCTCTCCTGTGCCCAGCTGGCTGCTGTTTCTCAGCCTCCTATCCTGGCTCTGCCTCACCTCCCCAACTCTTTAACTTTTGAGTGTCCCAGGACTCAGTCCTTCAGCCATTTTTCTTCTCCATCTACACTCACTCCCTGGGTGATCTCATCTGGTCTCATGGATCTTAAACACCATCTAAAAGCTGATGCTCCTAAATTTGCATCTCCAGCACGAATGTCACCTCTAAACTCCAGACTCATACGTCCAATTGCATACTGGCCATCTGATAGCCATCTCAAACATAACATATTTACAACTGAGCTCCTGATCCCTACAGCCAAACTGGCTCCACTTGCAGTCTTCTCATTTTAGTTAATAGTTAACAGTAATGTCATCCATCCAGTTGCTTGGGTTCATACCTTTGGAGTCATCCTTGACCTGTCATTTTTTTCTTACATCACACATTGCATCTGTCAGCAAATACTGTCAGCAAATACCATCAGCCCTACCTCTAAAATATATCTAAAATCCAACTACTTCTCACTATGTCCACTGCTACCCTCTTGTCCAAGTTACCATTATGTTTCTCCTCAACTATTGCAACAGTGGCCTAAACTAACTCCCTAAATGTAGAGGTGGAAGAAGGAGAGACAGAAAATATGGGAAATATACTGACCCAATAATACCATCTAAAGAACTAGAGGATGATTCAACGTAGGGTATACAACTATAAGAAAGAAACTCATATATTAATAATGCTCAAAAATTTTTCAAAAAATATCCCAAGAAAATTAAATGGCATCTTTTTGACACATTGGCCTAGGACAATTGGATATCTATAAGCAAAAAAAAAAAAAAAAAAAGAAAGAACATAAGCCCCACTTTCTTATCCTGTACACAAAAGTTAACTTAAAATGAACCAGACTTTGATGTAAAAACTAAAACAATAAAACTTCTACAATAAACCATAGGAGAAACATTTTATGACCTCAGGTTAGGTAAGGCATTCTTATATATGACACCAAAAGCATGAGCAATAAAAGGAAAGAAATGGCAAATTGGCCTTTACTAAAGTAAATGTTTATACGTCAAAAGATGCTGTGAAGAAAATTAAAAGACCAGCCACAAGTTTCTTACAAACTGAAACACAGTCTTACCACAAGATGCAGAAGTCATTTTCTCAGATATTTACCCAACCATTTAGAAAGCTTTCTTCACACAGGAAACTGTACCCAAGTGTTTATAGCAGTTGTATTCATAATCAGTAAAAACTGTGAGCAAGCCAGGCACGGTTGGCTCACATCTGTAATCCCAGCAATTTGGGAGGCCTAGGTGGGTGGATCACTTGAGGTCAGGAGTTTGAGACCAGCCTGGCCAACATGGTGACACTTCTTCTCTATTAAAAATACAAAAAAAAATTAGTCAGGCATGGTGGCACATGCCTGTAATCCTAGCTACTAGTGAGGCTGAGGCAGGAGAATTGCTAGAACCTGGGAAGTGGAGGTTGGAGTGAGCCAAGATTGTACTACTGCACTCCAGCCTAGGCAACAGAGCGAGACTGTCTCAAAAAAATAAATAAATAAATGAAAAACTGTGAGCAACCAAGATGTCCTTCAATAGGTTAATAGATAAAATTTGGTGGTATATGCAAACAATAAAATATAATTTCATGATAAAGCGATAAAGCAATAAAAATAAATGAGCTGTCAAATCTTAAAGAGACATGGAGGGACCTTAAGTGCATATTTCTAAGTGAAAGAAGTCAGTCTGCCTGCTGAAACAAGTCAGGCTACATATTATATGACTTCAATTTTATGATATCTGGAAAAAGAAAAACTATAGCAACAGTACAAAGACCAGTGGTTGCCAGGAGTTCAGGGGAAGGAGGGAAGGGTAAAATAGTTGAAACACAGGCTATTTTTTAGGGTGATGAAACTATTTTGTACAATGCTATAATGGCGGACTCATGACACTACACATTTGTCAAAGCCCATAGAACTTTACAACACAAAACATGAACCTGCAAATTAAAGAATACTCATTTAAGAGTTGGAGAATCTCAGGATAAAAAGTAGAATTGATCAAACAATCTAATTGTATTAGAAATATGTGAAACAACTTCACTGACAGGATGGGGGTTGCTGACCTATGTAACTTTAGAAATGACTGAAGAAAGAGCAAAGGCAAAAGAAATTGCGTGTAAGCACTGTGCTCTAGTTAGAAAAGTTGTTTCCCACAGGGGTACAAGTTAACAATTCTGATACCAATATGCATGTGTATAGGAATTAAACAATTAGCCAAATGAAGTAAATGGAAGGCAGGTGGTGGGAGCCAGGTTGGGGTGGGAGGTGACAGATAAGTAAGGGGAAACTGAGATGGTCTATGGCTTACAGTTGGAGATATTAGTGTGAACTCATGATTTGCTCTTTAATCTAGAGATAGTTGGTTACATGTATAAATGCTAAAAGATATGTGTACAGGCACTGGTTTGTGTATACACATATATTCCCTTGCTCTGTGATATGGTTTGGCTGTGTCTTCACCTAAAATCTCATCTTAAATTGTAATCCCCACATGTCAAGGTGGAGATTAAGGCATCATCAGCGCAATTTTCCCCCATGCTGTCCTCGTGATAGTGAGGGAGTCTCACGAGATCTGATGGTTTTATTAGTCTTTGACATTTCCCCTGCTGGCACTCATTCTTTCTTCTGCCACCCTGTGAAGAGGTGCTTTCCAACATGATTGTAAGTTTCCTGAGGCCTGCCCAGCCATGGGGAACTGTGAGTCAATTAAACCTCTTTTCTTTGTAAATTACCCAGACTCGGGTATTATTCATAGCCATGTGAGAATAGAATAATACACTCTGTCAGCTGAGAGGGTCTAGAAGCAATGATACTTCAGCAGCAATGAGCACACAGAGCAACAGGATCTTGGTTTCTAACACCATTCTTCAATAGAAGTAACCAGGTCTCCTTGAAGAAATGACTGAGTCTAGGACTGGGGCAAGAAATATGCAAGGTGATGCTGGAGCATCTTGTATTGCCAGGAAATAAGGAAATGTTTTAAAAACCATCACAGTGCTGGGAGTATGTCAGTGGAACACAGGAGTCAACCAAAAGAGCTCCTAATGACCCAAGTTGGATCAATTTGAACAAAAAATAGGTGAAGTAGTATTATAGATTATAATAGTGTGTATATATAATAGGTTATAACTCAGAGTATAAAATAAATATTTATGAGTTCATACTGATATAAATAAATTATTGAATAAATTAATAAATTGGAAAGAAGAGATAAATCTGCCATGCAGAATAATTTCATATATACTATGTAAATAGCCTCAAGGAGGTAGAGCTTAATTCCTTTCACCTTAAGTGTGGGCTACACATAGTGACTCCTTCCAAGAAGGACAGTGTAAAAAAGAGTAACTTTATGGTGAAGAAACTGGATAAACATGACAAACAGGTGATCAACATCAACATCGACAGTGATAAGTCATGTTGATAGTATGTACTCTTGATGTGATGTGATGAAAATGGCACTTTACAACTGTGGTCTTCCTATGAAAAACTTGTCACCCCAATATAGTCATGAAGAACATAGACAAATTCCACTAGAGGGCATCTTACAAAATATTTGACCAGTATGTCTCAAAACTGGCGAGGTCATCAAAACCAAGGAAAGTCTGAGAAACTGTCACAACCAAGAGGAGCCTAGGGAAACACGATGACTAAGTGTTCCATGGTATCCTGGATGCGATCCCAGAACAGAAAAGGACATTTGGTAAGAAAGACTCACATTGAAATATTATTAAAGTATAGACTTTAGGTAATGATAATGTATCAATATTGGTTTATTAATTATAATGAACATATCATATAAATATAAGCTGTAAATAATGTGGAAAACTGAGTATGGGGTATATAGGACCTCTCTATAATATCTTTGCAATTTTTCTGTCAATCTAAAACTTCTAAAATAAAAAAAATTTAAGGCAAGCTACAGATAGGAAAAAAAAAGTTAGCAAATCATATCACTGATAAAGAACTTGTATCCAAAATATATAAAGAACTCTTATAACTCAATAATAAAACAAATGACTTAACCCAATTTAAAAAGGACAAATGACTTGAATAGACATTCACCAAAGAAGACATATGGATGGCTAATAAGCACATGAAAAGGCACTCTATTTGGTCAGAAGGAAAATGCAAATTAAAACTATAATGAGCCACAACCACACAACCACTAGTATGTCTAAAACAAAAAAACAGACAATATCAAGTGTTTATTAAGATGGAGAACTTAGAACTCTCACACATTGCTGGTGAGATTATAAAATGGTGTTGCCACTTTGTAAAACAATTTGGCACTTTCATAAAATGTCAAACATGAACATATCACACAACAATTCTACAAAGAGAAATGAAAACGTAAGACCATACAAAAAGAGACTTGCACATGAACACAAGTCTATATGAATAAAATGAATTCCTAAATGGATAAATAAATATGTGAATACAATACTATATGAATAATGTCAATTCATATATGAATAATAGCCTCAAACTGGAAACAATCTAAATATTTATCAACTGGTGAACTGATTAATAAAATTTTACACAATGGAATACTATTCAGCAATAAAAAGGAATGAGCTACTGATCTTACTTTAGTTATATATATAGTTATATACAAAACAGGTTAGACTTTCTCCCTCCTCTGCCACTCCTGAGATGGCAAGATCAACCTGTCCTCTTCCTCCTCCTCCTCAGCCTACTCAACATGAACACAAGGAGGGTGAAAACATTTATGATGATCCATTTCCACTTAATAAATAGAAAATATATTTTCTCTTCCTTATGATTTTTTAAATAACTTGTTATTTTCTCTAGCTTACCTTATTGTAAGCAAATGCTATATAATGCTATAACAACAAAATGCATATTAATTGACTCTTTACAAGTAAAGCTACAGGTCGACAGTAGGCTATTAGTAGTTAAGTTTTGGGGAGTCAAAAGTTATTTGCAAATCTTCAACTGCATGGAGGATTGATTCCCCTAATCCCCATGTTGTTCAAGGGCCACATGTAGAATGTGATTGCATCTTGAAAATGTTGTGCTAAGTGAAAAAAGTTAGATCCATAAGGCTATTTATGAGTCTACTTATGTAAATTACCCAGAAAGCAAATGTGTAGAGCCAGAAAGTGGATCAGTGGTGGCCTAGGGTTATAGCTGGTGCACTTTCTGGCTCTACACATTTGAGAGGGTCAATTGACAGTAAAAGGGTTCCTGCAGATCTTTGTGGTGACAGACAGGTTCTAAACCTGGATTTTGGTAAAACTGGCACAACTCTATGAGTTAAGTAAAAATCATTGGCTCAGACACTGACAGTGAGTGAGTTTTATGGTATATAAATTATATCACAATAAAGCTGTTAAAAATCTTTGGAGACACATTTAGCACTATGTTTAGGAGGAAATTTCACTGCTTCTAAGGTATATATTTTCCTATAAAGTAAAAAATATCCATGAGGTAATCATCTCAAGAAATTAGAAAAAGAAGCACAAATGAAACAAAACAATGTAGCAAAAAGGAAATAAGCAGAACAAAAATTAATGAAATAGAAAGCAAACAGAAACTTAGATCAAGAACTCCAAAAGTCGGTTCTTTGAATATGCCATAACTTTAACGATTGATTAAAAAAAAAAATAAGAAGCAGCACAAATAAACTAGGCCAGGAATGAAAACTGAATCATTTACTATAGATCTGAAACATGCTAAAGAGGTAATTAGAAGATAATATGAAAACTTTGTATAAGTAAGCTTTAGAAATTAGATTAAGTGGGCAAATTTCAAAAAAAAAAAAACTTTAAAAAATAGAAAATCTGAATAGCTCTCTAACTATGAAAGAAATTAAATCCATAAATAAAAATATCTCCCAAAGAAGATTCTAAGCCCAAATGGTTTCTCTGGCAAATTCTACCAAATAGCTAAGGAAAAACTTATGTCAAGCTTACACATTTTTCCAGGCCTTAGAATAACACGCCCCAACTGGTTTAATGAGGTCAGCATGACATTGACAACCAGAGCTGGCAAGAGCACAAGGAAAAAAGAAAATTACTGACCACTGTGTGTACTGAAAACATGATATCAACTATTTTCACTCATCACCGCAACACTCTTAGATGGGTAATACTCTTGGCTTTATTTAATGTATCAGAAAATTGGGGTTTGGGGAGCACAAGAAATTGGACAAAGTCACATAATTAGTAATTCATTATAGTAGTATAGAAAGCAGATGTGACTGACTATAAAGGTCTGCATAGGTTTTCTCTTTGGTTTTTCAATCTAACCTTCCTCCTCAGGGAAGCTACGAAGACAAGAAGCTGAATGTCATACAGAAAAAGGAAGAAGCTAAATCATCTCTGTTTGCTGATGGCATCATGCTCTTACATATAGAAAAGCCTGAACTCCACCAAAAAGCTATTAGAGCTAATGAACAAAGTCAAGAAAATTGCAGGATATAAAATCAACATACAAAAATCAGTAGCATTTTTATACACTAACAACAAATTATCAAAAAAAGAAATCAAGAAAACAATGACATTGACAACAACTACAAAAAGATAAAATAAAATACTCAGGAATACATTTAACCAAGGAGGTAAAAGACCTGTACATTGAAAACTATAAAACATTAATGAAAGAAATTGAAGAAGGCACAAATAAATGGAAAGATAACCTGCGTTCATGGATTGAAAGAAATAATATTGTTAATATGACCATACTACTCAAAGCAATCTACAGAGTCAATGCATCCCTATCAAAATTCCAGCATTTTTCACAGAAAAAGAAAAAACAACCCTAAAATTCATATGGAACCACAAAAGATCTTGAATAGCCAAGGCAATTGAGCAAAAAGAACAAAGCTGGAGGTATCATCCTCTTGATTAAAAATATATTACAAAGCTATAGTAATCAAAACAGCAGTACTGGCTAATAGAAACAGACTCATAGACCAATGGAAAAGAATAGAGGCCAGAAACTAACCCATGTGATTATGGTCAATTAATTTCAACAAAAATATCAAGAGCACACACCAGGCAAAGAACAGTTTCTTCAACAAATAGTGCTGGGGAAACTGAATATCCATATGCAGAAGAATGAAATTGGACTTTTATTTCACACTATACCAAAAAAATGAATTCAAAATAGATTCAAGACTTAAATACAACACCTGAGACTGTAAAACTACTACAAAAAAAAAAAAGGAAAACTACATGACATTGGTCTGGGCAACAAATTTTTGGATTTGACCCTGAAAGCACAGGCTACAAAAGCAAAAATAGACTAATGAGATTGCATCAAATTAAAAATCTTCAGTACAGCAAAGGAAACAATTAACAGAGTGAAGAGACAGACTACAGATTGGAAGAAAATATTGAGAAGCCATACATCTGATAAGGGGTTAATATCCACATTATATAAGTAACTTAATAGCAAAAAAAAGAAAAAAAAAAAAAACTTTGATTTTAAAAAATGGACAAATGATCTGAATAGGCATTTCTCACAAGACATAAAAATGGCCAACAGATATATGAATAAATGTTCAACATTACTAATGATTAGTGAAATGCTAATTAAAATCACAATAAGATATCACCTCCCATCTGTCAAAATGGCTGTCATCAAAAAGCCAAAAGATAAGCATTGGTGAGGATGTGGGAAAAGGAAATCTTAGTACACTGTTGGTAGGATTGTAAATTAGTACAGCCACTATAGAAAACTGTGTGGAGGTTCCAAAAAAAAAAAAACTAACAAACTAACAAACGAACAACAACAACAAAAAAAACACCATATGATCCAGCGATCCAGCGATTCCTATCCAAAGGAAATGAAATCAATATGTCAAAGAGATACCTTCCCTTTCATGTCCATTGCAGCATTGTTCACAATACCCAAGATACAGAATCAACCTAATCATCCATCAACAAATGAATAAAGAAAATCTGACGTGTGTGTATGTTGTCTCTGTTTGCTGATGGCATGATCTTATATATAAAAAAGCTTAGATTCCATCAAAAAACTATTAGAAGTAATAAACAAATTTGGTTAAATTGCAGAATATAAAATCAACATACAAAAATCAGTAGCATTTCTATACACATACACACAACAAACACAATGGAGTAATATTCAGCCTTTAAAAAAGAAAATTATATTATTTGGGACAACATGGATGAACATTATGCTAAGTGAAGTAAGTCAGACTCAGAAAGACAAATACTTCAGGATCTCACTTACATGTGGACTCTATAACAATTGAATTCATGGAAGAAGAGAGTAGAATGATAGTTACAAGAGGCAGGCAGTTTGGGGAGATGAGGAGGTGTTTGTCAAAGGGTACAAAGTATCAGTTAACCAGGAGGAATAAGTTTTTCAGATCTATTGCACAACAAGGTGACTATAGTTAATAATGTACTGTATATTTCAAAATTGCTAAAAGAGCAAATTTCAAATGTTCTCTTCACCAAAAATAAGCGTGTGAGGTGAAGGATATGTTAATTCACTTGATTTGTTCATTCCACACTGTATACACGCACCATAACATCACATTGCACCCCACCAAAATACACAATTATAATTTGGCAATTAAAAAAAGATTTTTAAAAAAGAATCTGAGCCTCAGAGAAGTCAAGCAACTTGTTCAAGGTCACAGAGCAAGTTGGTAAGAGAGCGGCAGGCAGGCAGAGCAGGAACTTGGCCCAGCTTCTCCTGAGGGAGATGGTGCCTGCAGAGCTTGCCTGCCCTACCCCACGTTTCTGGGGCTTTTTAAGGCTACTAAACTCGTGGGCCACACCTGGACCAATGAGGAGCATTCACATCACACTCCACACCCCAACTCAACACCCCGATCTAGCCTCTGGGCCCCAGCTTCTGCCCTAAATAATTCCTCAGGATTGACCCCGGAATACTGTAACCACTGCCCAGAGGTGGGACTAGGCAGGGAAGGGGTGAACAAAGACAGAGGCAGAAAAGCTCCATGGTAAGAGCACAGACTTTAGCTGAGACGCCTAGGTTCAGATTCTGACTCCTGTACTTGGCAGTGTGACTTAGGTCAGTCTTCTACCCCTCTCTGTTTCCCAACCTGCCACATGGGGACAGCAATAATCTCTAGCACGCATATAGCACCTACTATATGGCAGGCACAGCTCTGAGCTCTTGCCACATATGACCCCACCAAATCTGCACAACAGCCTGAAGAGACCTGGGCACCAGAATTTGCACCCCTCAGATGATGCGGCTGAGCCATGTCACAGTTAACTGAGACATCTGAATTTGAACCCAGAGCCTCTGCCGAAATGTCTGGATTTTAACCCAGAGCCCATGTTCTTGCTAGCTAAACTACCCTGGGTGATCCCAATCCTAACCCACAGGGTTCTTTTGAGGATGGAGTAGATCAGTCTACACTACACTCCAAGAGCTGTCACCCAGTGAGGGTTCAATAAAATGCCAGCTACTCCCTGCACTAGGCTCCAGGCACTGGGCTCAGTGCTTACTTGCTGCGGGGAGACCAGAGTAGGGGAGGGGCTGGCAGGTGGGGAGGAGAAGAAGAGCAGAAGGGGGACCCAGACAGTGTAGGCAACTCATCAGTGAAGATGTAGCCCAAAGGAACTAAGGCCAAATGAATGGCACATCTAGGCTATGTTCCTGCCTGTCTGAGAGGATGAGGGCCAAGAGGGGTTTGGGGTCCTGCTTGGTCCAAGAATCACTCAAAGACTGTGGGTAGGACAAGTGGCCCCCAAAGTGCAGATTGGCAGGAGAGGGATCCAGGTAGTTTCCTTGGGCCACCACAAACAAAAGCCAAGTCCCAGGTCCAGCAACAGTCAGGTCTAGCTGAGAAGTCCATGACTTGGAAAAGGACTCAGAGGCCCTTGGAGCACCCACAACCTACCCCTGCCACCCCCACACTGACCACTAGTACTGGGTGGCATCCTTCTTTGCCAACACAGCTTATGATTCCTCAGATAAACAGCCAGATGGGGCTTGGAAAGTCCAGCCAAGACTCATTCTAGAGGTTCTGGTCACCGTAGTCTCTGGCTTCACATGACCTGTCCCTTGCCAAGCAAGGCCTGGGCCCTTTCCTCCTGCAGAAAAGATCCTAGAGAGGACTGGGGAAGTTCAGTTGCCCTGAGCAACCCTCCTGGCTCAGCTTCTGTGCTCAGCAGAATTGGGCAAGCTGAACCCAGAGCAGCACAGCTGTGATTTCAGAGAGGTAGCCATTCACGGTCAGTGTGATTTCAGAGAGGTGGCCGTTCATGGGCAGTGTGATTTCAGAGGGGTGTCCATTCATGGATGGTTTGATTTCAGAGGGATGGCCCTTCACGGATGGTGTGATTTCAGAAGGGTGGCCATTCACGGATGGTGTGATTTCAGAGGAGCAGCCATTCCTGGATGGTTTGATTTCAGAGGGATGGCCCTTAATGGATGGTGTGATTTCAGAGGGGTGACCATTCATGGATGGTATGATTTCAGAGGGGTGGCCCTTCATGGAGGGCTTCAGCAAGATGCTCCCTCCAGTATTGGGGGTGACCCCTGAGAGACCAGCAAGTCATTCTCAAATGAGACCCAGATGCAGCAGCATTTGACCTGGGAACCAGGCAAGGATGTCTGGAGCAGGTGCAGCCCTGCCTTTAAGAGAACAAGCCAGCCTCCTGGTCAGCAGGAAGCAGGTCTCATTCACCTGAAGTCACTAGCCAGGGCCTGGTGGGCACAGACCAGTGGTTCAAGGAACATGTGAGAAACAGCTCAATGTTGCTTATAAAAGTGTTCTTTTATTTTAAAAACTGATTCTTCTTTATTAAAGGGCTAAGAGGTTGATGATGAAAGAAAAGGTCTTGGCTGGCATTTCCCAAGCAGGATCCAGTACTTGGTGGGCACCAGTCACTGAAGAGATAAAATAACAATCTTAGCAGTGATTCTCATGCCTTAACATGTGCTTGAAACTGTGCTAGGCTCAAGCATCACCCAATCCTCACAACAACCCCGTGAAGCATGGAGTATCTATAGCTCCACCAGAGGTGAGAGCACGCCCCAGAGAGGAAGGTCGTAAGACCACCTGCTGACAGTGGTGGAGCAAGAGTCAGAGCTCAACCTTTTCTCTTTTTCCTTAACTCTGCATTTGGAAATAATTCCTAACCTACAGAAAAGCTGCAAGAATAAAAATAATACAAACAACACACACACGATTTCTCTCCCCAAGACACACACACACACACACACACACACGTACGCATGCATGTATGTGTCTGTGATAATTTTTTTCAGAATATTTTGAGAATAAATTGTATACATCATACCCCTTTACCCCTAAATACTTCAGTGTATATTTTCTAAGATTTTGAGATATTACTTTTCAGTAAACCTATCAACTTGAGGAAATTTAGCACTGATACCTTTATCTAATATACCATCTATATTCCAACTTCATCAATTGTCCCAATAAGGTCCTTAATACATAGCACATGTTTTCTCCAATTAAGGATCCGAGCTCTGCATTTAGTAAGTCATCAAGAACTTTCAGAAGGTCACCCATATCCTGGGAGGAGCTTCTTGCCAATGCTATCCAAGAGTGACCACCTCCTACTCTGAAATCATACCATTACTGATCTCATGCCTCTTTAGTATCCTCTGAGAGGTAACACATTTTATCTTTTATGACATGACATTTTTAAGCAACACAATCCTCCTCATCACTAAATGGTGTCATATATATGAAATAAGATAAATTTGACCTCTACCTCACACCATACACAAAAATCAAATCCAGATGTGTAACGAACCTAAAAGTGAAAAATAAAGCAATAAAGCTTTTCAAAGAAAACATAAGAAAATGTTCCATAACATTTGGGTCAGCAAAGATTTCTCAAACAGAACATAAGCAGCATTAACTGTAAAAGAATAAACAGGTGATTTGAACCTCATTAAAATAATGAACAATGTTCATCAAAAGATTCCATTAAGAGAGTGAAAAGGTAAGTCACAAACTTATATTGCAATATATCGATCTGGCAAATGATTGTTAAACTTACCAATTGATAAGTAAAAGACAATTTGACAGAAACAGACACTTCTGTTCAATCTAAGTTAAACAGTTACTTCTCAACAGATGATATCCAAATGACAAAAAAAAAAGGTAATCAGTTTCATTAGTCATCAGAGAAATGCGATATAAAACTATTATGTGAAACCATTACACACCCCACCAGAATGAATAAAATGAAAAAGACGGACAATGCCAAGGATTTGCAAGGATATGGAGCAATTGTGCCTCTCATACACCATTGTTTGGAAATATAAATTGGTTCAATCGCTTTAGAAAATTGTTTGACAGTCTCTACTAAAGCTAAATACATGACCCAGCCATTTCTTTTTAGTTATCTGTTGCTATATAATAACTCTTCCAAAATTTAATGAATTAAAAGAACAATCTTGGCTGAGCAAGGTGGCTCACACCTATAAATCTCAGCACTTTGGGAGGCCAACATGTGAGGATCACTTGAGGCCAGTAGTTCAAGACCTGCCTGGGCAACATAGTGAGACGCCATCTCCACAAAGATAAGCAAAGAAAAGAACAATAACAACTCTATTATTACGCACAGTTTTTAGGTTAGAAATTCAGGCAGTGCATGCCTGAGTGATTTTTTCTTCTCCACACGGCATCAGCTGGGATCACTCAGAAGTATTCACTAGGTGGCTGGGCTGGGCTGATCCAAGACGGCTGCACTCAGGTGTGGCACAACGGTGGGGATAGCTAGAAGGCAGGACTCAGCTGGTTCTTTATCTATCCACATACTGTCTCAGGGTTTTTCCACATAGTCTCCCTAGCAGAGCACTTGTACATCTTACAAGGTGACTCAGGGCTCCAAGAGCCCAAGGCAGAAGCTGCGAGATTACTTATGAACTAGGCTTGAAAATTCCAGAACATCACTTCTACATTCTATTCATCAAGAAAGCCAGTAAGACAAGCCAAGAGTCACAAGAAGGGAGGAATAGACTGTCTCTTGATGGTGGTGCAGCATGCTCACAAAGGGAGAGAGGGAAGGACGGCAGCCATGTCGGAGAAAAAACACTGTAGTCCACCATATGGGCTCAACACTTCATTTTCCCTCACACATGGAAAATACACCCACCTCCCCCGTGACTCCCAAAGTCTCATCCAACTGCAACACCCCCTTCAAATCCAGATACCCTCATTTAAATCAGTCACGGTACGGAGGAGGGTCCTTAAATGTCCTTCCTGAAGTGTGTAGCTTCTCTCAATCTGAAGACCTGTGAACGGAAGAGACAAGTTCTCTCCTCCCACTTCTCCACACACAATATAAAATGGTGAGACACACATAATTTAACACAATTGGCACTCCCAGTCGGCTCCCGGGAATAATTCACCATGGCCCCTTGCTGTGTCTTTTGAGATCTTGATTCTGCCTGGGTCACGCTTCCTTTTCCATAAAAATACCTCATGTTTGAGGCTGAGCCTCTGTATCCTGTTTCCTGCCTGTAGAAGGTTGAAAGTTCAAAGGCCTTTCATCATTTTGCACTGTCTTGTCCCTTTGAGACAAAGCTAATCTAATTTTTTTAAATTGTGAATTTTATATGAATTAATTTATAATCCACTCCACTATAATAAAGGCCACAACCACCAATCTTTCCAAGATAAGCTTATCTATATTTTTGTCTATTTATAAACCTGGTATGGAACATTAACCTTAAAATCCTTAGCCTTAGAGGACCTTATATCTGATCCAATGGTCTGCTAAGGTAACACCTTAGAACTTTCTGAGGTATTTATAAAGACTTTTACAGTTACACTCTAGATATATGTTTGTTTTGAAATTCTTTCTTAATTGGATAATCTTGGAAAGACTAAGAAGGAGACACTATATAGTTTTTAACCCAATAAGCCTCAGCTCTTTTATATTAACAAAAATGTTAAGCTTATCTATATCCTCTAACACTTTACTGTAAGTATCGAGAAGTCAGACAAAACTTCAGAAACCTTCTTAGCTTCAGAGAAATATCATCAGAAAAGAAATATCATCAAAAAAGAAGGCACAGAGAGTTTGGAAATAAAAGGATGAAAATTATCAGGTAAGAGTGAACCAAAAGAAAGGAAAGCAATCATAACAATGGATAAAATTAAATTTAGGACAAAAGTATGCTATATGGAAAAAAGATACAAGAAAAATAAATACAACAAGAGGATATAATTACCAAAAGTATATATGCTTTAATATACAGTCTTGAAGTGAATCAAGCAACAACTGACAGAGAGAAATAAGTGAACAACTGCTATTGGTGATTTTAACATTCCCCACTGAGAAACTGAAAGCTTAAGTAAATAATCAACATACATATGAAGATTTAAATAAAATAAGCTCAAGTTATTACATATATACATATATGAATGTGTACATATACGTATCAAACAGATAATATCCATTATTTTTTAAAGAAAACATGAAATGTTTATTAAAATAGGCCATATATGAGCTGGGCACGGTGGTTCACGCCTGTAATCCCAGCACTTTGGGAGGCCAAGGTGGGCAGATCACGAGGTCAGGAGATCAAGACCATCCTGGCTAACACAGTGAAACCCCGTCTCTACTAAAAATAAAAAAAATTAGCCAGGCATGGTGGCACTCGCCTGCAGTCCCACCTACTCGGGAGGCTGAGGCAGAGGAATTCCTTGAACCCAGGAGGCAGAGGTTGCAGTGAGCCGAGATCGCGCCACTGCACTCCAGCCTGGGTGACAGAGGAAGACTCCATCTCAAAAAACAAAAGGCCATATACGGTTATTACAAACCTCAAAACATTCCAAATGTTCAATATCATAATAGACAATATTCTTTGATCACAGTGAAATAAAATTGGAAGTTAATAACAAAAGAATAGCCTAAAATTCTAAATAAACTCAGTGACATATTACTAAACTACACCTGGGTTTTAAAGGAAACCAGAAAAGAAATTTTAAAATACTTAGAAAAAAAAAGACAATGAAAATAGTAATTATCAAAAATTTGTGGGACATAGCTCAATCAGTATTTAGATGAAAACTTTTAACTTTAAATACATTTATGTGGAGACTGGAAATATTAAAAAGTAAGAAAGCTAAGCATTTATCTCAAGAAAATAGAAAAAAGTACAACAGACCGAATCCCAGAGAATTTAAAGGGGTGATTTAAAAAATAAAGATATAAACAGAAATCAATGAAATATCAATTTTTTTAAAAAACAGTAACAAAACTAGAAGGTGGATCTTTGAAAAGATTAATTAGCTCGCTAGATCTCTGTAACAGGGCTTATCAAAGGGAGAAAAGACATAAATAAAATATAGAACAAAAAAAGAAAAAAGAATTACTGATATAGAATAATAATGTAAAAATAATAATGGAGAGGCCTAATGAATAACTCTGTAGTATTTAATTTGAAAATCTAGATGAAATAGATAAATTCCTAGATATAAAGTTCAAAATTGGCTTATAGGATTGGAAACTTGAAAAGACCAATAAATATCAACAAAACTAAGGTGTCTCCAAAACTGCAGACCCAGTTGTAGGCCCTGCTTTCCTCTTTTCCCCTGAAAGAGCTTCCCTCATCTCTGGATGGAAGCAATGATGCTGTCAACCCAACGGAGAGCAAAGGACTCTAGCGAGGCAGTCACAGTGCCTCATCCTTCTCCACACTGTGGTCAATCAGTCCACAGGGGAGCAACCATGCTGTAGACTTTTGGGGGGACTGTTACGAACATTGAGAAAAATGAGAATTTCTCTACTTCTGATATCAACTAACCAGTTAGAACCAAATAACCTAGAGCTACAGTGGTCGCCTTTGTCCCCAGTGCAGACAGAATAAAGTAGAGCTAGGAATGAATCAAAAAAAAAAAAAAAGAGAGAGAGAGAGAAGGAGAGATCTGATGCCTGATTTGGAACTCCCTAGATCCAGCCATGTCTCAAGTTCTTTCCACCGTTGGACCTCTCATTCATTCCTCTTTGCTTTAAAGCAGTTCAATTTGATGTCTGTCACCTGTAATCCAAAGAAAACTAATGAAAAATAAAATGTGGGGAAGAGGAAAGGTGCTAGACTTTAGAGTTGAATGGTCTTGGATTTGAATCTCAAGGGCGCTTCACTCAACTTCCATGCAGCTCAGTTTCCTATCTAAAGAGGAGAGATAACGGTGCCCACTTCACAGAGTCATTGTGAAGATTTCGTGAGATAATACAGAGGAAGCGCTTGGCAGATATTATTCCATATCTGTCTCTCCCACCACACTAAGACCCCTGGAAGGCAGGACCTTGCCCAAGTCATCCCCAATTAGAGTTAAACACCTGTTTTTCTTTTTACAAGTATCTGCACCTTGGTGCTAATTACGGGCACCTAAGACATGTCTGCTAACTGACACAGGGCAACCACATTGATGCAACTCCAGCCACATTTTGGTATAAAAAAAACTTCATAGAATTGAACGCAGAGCAAAGTTAATTTGCAGCATTACTGTGTTTACTCAGCTTTCCTGACAAAGCCTCCCATTGGTTAATGGCTCGGGGGAGAGGACTACCAAGCGGTGAAGGCCACTGGTCCCTCTAACCATTAACCACCCGGGAAGCTGGCAAACAAAATTTAACAGGCAGCATCCCCCGCAGGCTTACTGTACATATGCTAGGGTCCAGGACCGCAGGACCAAGCCAGCAGAAACAGCCTGAGCCCACCGCAGACTGTGAGTAACAACTGAGAACCCTCTATCCCTCCCCCTGCCCGGCCTCCAGAGCAAAGCCAGGGCTGCAGCTTGCTTGCTTGTTTGGTTTGTTGAGATGTTTTGTTTTTTTTAAACGGTACATTGAACATTAGGGCAGCCAGCACTGTTATGAGGCAACCTTGCGGAGGATTTTCCAGATCCCAGAGTCTGTGAGTCATCCACAGGGGTTCTGATGTCTCCTGGGCTCCTGCCATGCAGGGGCCTGACACAGAGGGCTGTAGCTAAGAACCATTCTCGTCCATTGCCGTGATTGATGCTTCTAAGCCCAGCCAGACAGCCACAACACCCACGACAGCCACAGAGTCGCAGCCTGCGAGCTACGATGCATCTGCTCCAGTCGGCACCACTGATGAAGGATGTTGGCCACGGGTAGGGGCCAGGGAGGGCTCAGCTGGTCCAGTGCAGAGGAATTCTTCAGAGTCACGCAGATCTATCCACCACAGCTCCTCACTCAGTGACCTGGGGCGGAGATAATGCACGGAGAACAGAACTGTCTGCACTGTACCACATGTCCTGAGGTTTCAATACAGAAGGTCAAGAACTGTCCCTGGCTCCTAGGGCATTTGTGAAAACAGAACACAGTGAATATTTACTAAGTGAGTCTCTTCAGAGATGAGGAACAAAGAGGGCACACTTGACATGAAATGCATGAACAATATTGATACTCTGCATTTTTATATGGCTGGGTACTCTTTTTTTTTTGACAGAGTTTCGCTCTTGTTGCCCAAGCTGGAGTGCAATGGCGCGATCTCAGCTCACTGCAACCTCTGCCTCCCAGGTTCAAGCTATTCTTCTGCCTCAGCCTTCCGAGGAGCTGGAATTTCAGGCACCCACCACCACGCCCTGCTAATTTTTTGTTTTTAGTAGAAACGGGGTTTCACCATGTTAGCAAGGCTAGTCTCAAACTCCTGACCTCAGGTGATCCGCCCACCTCAGCTTCCCAAAGTGCTGGGATTACAGGCGTGAGCCACCGCACCCGGCCATGGCTGGATACTCTTAAGAGCTTTTTTACTCATCATTTTCCTTTCTGTAGAGACAGGCAGAATGGCATGGCACAAGCTCTGAAGTCAGACATCTAGGTTTAGAGTTCCAGCTCAGGGGGAGTTACTCTGTCTCCCTGGATCTCAGTTTTCTCATCTGTAAATTTGGCCCCACGATGCTCCATTAAATGAGGTCACATAAGCCAAGCACTGATAACAACCACGTCTGGTATTCACAATATTGTCAGGTGGGTGGAGTTTCCACCCTCATCTTAGAGAATTAACACAGGAGAGGGTGAGGCATACAATCTCCACAGAGATGGCAGGAAAGGGATGGGAGCCCATCCTACCACTGGCATCATGCTGCACAGGGCCTGTGCCCAAGAGGAGATCCCAGACAGGTATGGCAGTGACCAAGGCTAAGCAAAGATTTCACTGCCTGTCATAGGGCAAGGCCATAGAGAAACACAGATGCAAGGCTTCCTGGAGGCGGTGACCTGGGACCTGAGTCTCAAAGGACAAGATGGAGTGAGCCAGGTGAGGCAGGGAGACAAGGGACCTACAGACTAGAGCCACATGGGCAGGGCTGAGGCAGGTCCCTCTTTGTTCCCTGCTCCCAGCCCAGAGCTGGCTCAGCAAACATGGAAAAATCGAAATGACCTGCACTAGGGAACTGCAGTGACCTGTCTTGCTGTAACCTGCCCTGTAGTGATGTGACCTGCCCCACCCTGCCCTGACCCACAGTGGGATAAAAGGCTGGTGGGTGCTGGAAGAACCCCTGACACCCAGTGTTGCTGTGGCTGAGACCTCCAAGGGCCAGATTTGAGGCTGGAGGCAGAACTGTCACCAGGGACTGGGTCACAAACACCCGCTGGGCTACGTTAGTGAGAATCAGCCTCGTCGTGGGCAATGGGGAGCCCCTGAAAACTTCAAAGCAGAACTGACCAGCTTGAATTTTCAGGCATTTAGAAAGATGCAGCTGCAGATGGGTAAAAGGGCTGGTGGGAGTTAAACAGAAGGCAGGGAGACAAGGTAGGGTTACTGCTGAGTCCTGGGAGAGATGAGGAGGCTGTGCAGAGGCACCGGAGAAGAGACAAACACCAGAAAAATGGGTAAGGCTAGAGGTATTATTACAAGCTCTTTTTATACTGAGGAAACTGAGGCAGAGTTTAAATAGCCTGTCCTACGTCACCTAATTCGTACATAGCAGCGCTGGGAGCCCAGCCCAGCTTGATCTGCCACAAAACCCAGGAAAAGGAAAGAATTGTCCCAAGGACCCAGAAATCCAAGTCAGAAACCCGGCGGAGAATTCAGTAAAGCCCGACATTTGGGCGCAGGGAGTGGGAAGCAGGTCACACCTGCCTCTATCATCAAAGCAGAGAAGTAGGGACTAGAGCAGCCAACAGGGGTTGTTTTCCACCCTGGAGAGATAAGGGAGACACCCAAGGAGGGTTGAAAGAAGACTCAGGAGAACTAAGGGTTTTGGGAGGGGAGGCGCTCCCAACTGTTTTTCTTGAGATTCTGCTTTTGAAACACACCAGGGAAGGGGCCTCTAGGGAATTCCAGAGCAGAACAGTGGTTCCCACGCTCAGAGCACACCTGGTAAAAGAAAACTTTAGACAAATTAAACGTAGCAGAGTTTATTTGAGCAAAGAAACTATTCATGAATCACACAGCACCCTAAACCAGTAAAGGTTCAGAGAATGCCACCAAGCAACGTAGGCAGTATTTACAGGTAGAAGAAGGAAGTGACATATATACATAGGCTGATAGATTACAGCTCTGTGTTTGCCTTGTTTGGACATGTCCGAGCAGTTCGCAGACTGTGATTGACTGAAAGTTCAGCTGCTATGATTGGTTACTTGTTAAAAGTTAACTTGGTTACTTGTTAAAGAATATACTCTCAAGTTAGAATATACTCTCAAAATATACTGCAGTTTGTTTACATATTAAGCTAGGTTACAGTTTGCTACATGAGGAGGCAGCTTTAGCCCATATTTAATTTAATTTAACATGCCACACCCTCCTGGAGCACTGGTTTAAATGAGGGTTTCCAGCCCCTTACCCAAAGCGACTGGTTCAACAGTGGTTGGTGCAGCGAGACCTGCTTCTCCCGTAAGCCTCCTGTATTTATTGTGATACAGGCAGCTGTGATACATACAGCACAGGGCCTGAAACCACTAACCTTGCAGGCAGACAACGTCCACTTACTGATTCCAACCTTGGGTGGATTTTTGTTTGTTTGTTTTTTGTTTTTGTTTTTTTTTTGAGACAGAGTCTCACTCTGGAGTGCACCCAGGCTGGAGTGCAGTGGTGCGATCTCAGCTCACTGCAAGCTGGGTGAATTTTTTCAATTCCATTTATGGAACTCTTCTTAAATCATTTATATTTAATATTTTCCTTAAATTTGTATTGTGGGAAAAATATAATACCTAACATTTTAACGACAAGTGTACAGTTCAGTAGCATTAAAAGTACATTCACGTTGTTGTGCCTCCATCACCACCTTCCATGTCCAGAACTTTTTCATCATCCCAAACTGAAATTCTATACCCACTCAACAATAATTCCCTAATCTTCCCTTGCCCCAGCCCCTGGTATCCACAATTTTACTTCTGTCTCTATGTATTTGACTACTCTAGGTATAGAATTAGACTCTATTTGTCCTTTTGTGTCTGGCTCATTTCATGTAACATAATGTCTTCCAGGTTCATCCATGTTGTAGGAAATGTCAGAATTTCATTCCTTTTTAAAGTTGAATAGTATTCCATTGTATGTTTATACCATCCTTTGTTTATTCATTCTTTTTTTTTTTTTTTTTGAGACGGAGTCTCGCTCTGCCGCCCAGGCTGGAGTGCAGTGGCCGGATCTCAGCTCACTGCAAGCTCCGCCCCCCGGGTTCCCGCCATTCTCCTGCCTCAGCCTCCCCAGTAGCTGGGACTACAGGCGCCCGCCACCTCGCCCGGCTAGTTTTTTTTTTTTTTTTTTTATTTTTTAGTAGAGACGGGGTTTCACCATGTTAGCCAGGATGGTCTCGATCTCCCGACCTCGTGATCCGCCCGTCTCGGCCTCCCAAAGTGCTGGGATTACAGGCTTGAGCCACCGCGCCCGGCCTGTTTATTCATTCATCCTTTGATAGACATTTTGGTTGTTTGCACCTTTTGGCTATGGTGAATAATGCTGCTGTGACTTTGGTCTACAATTATCTAGTCAAGTTCCTTGACTATCCGCTTGCAGTTCTTTGGTGTATATACTCAAAGCAAAATTGTTGGGTCAAATGATGATTTTGTTTAATTTTCAAGGAACTGCCATATTGTTTTCCACACATTGTAGCACTTTATATTCTTACCAGCAAAGAATAAGGGCTCCAATTTCCCTATATGCATGCTAACATTTAAATTTAAAAAAAAATTTTTTTTTTTTGAAACGGAAAAAAAAATGTTGCTATGTTGCCTAGGCTGGTCTCAAACTCCTGGCCTCAAGCATTCCTCCCACCTCAGCTTTCAGAGTAGCTGGGATTACAGGCACAGGCCGTCATGCCTGGTGTGCCAACTTACTGTTTTCTGTTTTGTTTGTCTGTTTATTGTAGCCATCCCTATGGATATGAAGTGGTATCTCATTGTGGTTTTGATATTCCTAATGAATAGTGATGCTGAGCATCTTTTTACGTGCTTATTGGCCATTTGTGTGTTGTCTCTGAAAAGATGTCTACTCAAGTCCTTTGCCCATTTCTAACTGGGTTTATTTGTTTTCTTGTTTTTGTTCTTGGGTTTTAGGAGTTCTTTGTATATCCTGGATATCAATTCCTTATCAGATATGAAATTTGCAAATGTTTTCCCATTCTGAGTTGCATTTTTACTTTATTGACAGTATCCTTTGATGAACAAAGTTTTCAATTTTGATGAAGTCCAATTTGTCTATTTTTTCTTTTGTTGCCCATGGCCTTGGTGTGATATTCAAGAAATTATTGCCAAAGCCAATATCATGAAGTTTTTCCCCTATGTTTTTTCCTGAGATTTTTATAATTTTAACTCATGTTTAAATCACTGATCTATTTTGAGTTAATTTTTGTATATGGTGTTAGGTAAAGGTCCATCTTCATTCTTTTGCATGTAAATATCCAATTTTTCAGCACCACTTGTGGAAAAGGCTGTCTTTTCCCCATTGAATGGTTTGGCACCCTTGTCAAACTCATTTTACTATATATGCAAGGCTTATTTCTGGGCTCTGAATTCTATTCCATTGGTCTATATGTATGTCTTTATGCCAGTACCACACTGTTTTGATTTTTATAGTTTTGTAGTAAAT
Source organism: Macaca thibetana thibetana (assembly GCF_024542745.1). Lineage (NCBI taxonomy): Eukaryota > Metazoa > Chordata > Mammalia > Primates > Cercopithecidae > Macaca > Macaca thibetana. The sequence goes on from NC_065584.1 coordinate 13,268,224, forward strand.
TGTGAAATCAGAAAGTGCAAGACGTTCAACTTTGTTCTTTTTCAGTATTGTTTTGGCTCTCCGGGTCCCTTGAGATTTTTATATAAATTTTAGGATGAATTTTTCTATTTCTGTGAAATACAGAACTGGAATTTTGATAGAAATTGTATTGAATCTATAGACTGCTTTGGATAGTATTATCATCTTAGCAATTTCTTCCAAACCACGAATGCGAGATGTCTTTCCATTTATTTATGTCCTCTTTAATTGCCTTCAGCCCTGTTCTGTAGTTTTCAGTGTATAAGTCTCTTACCTCCCTGATTAATCCCTATTTTGTTCTTTTTCATACTATTGTAAATGGAATTGTTTTCTTAATTTCCTTTTCAAATTGTTTTCTTTGTTAGCGTTGGGAAATGCAATTGATTTTATATCTTGCAACTTTGCTAAATTTGTTTATTAGTTCTAACAGAATATTTCGTAGAATTTTTAGGGTTTTGTACATATAAAATCATGTCATCTGTGAACACAGATAATTTTACTTCTTCCTTTCAAATATGGATACCTTTTTTCGTTCCTTCCCCAATTGCTCTGGCTAGAACTTCCAGTGCTATATTAGGTAAAAGTACTGAGAGCAAGCATCGTTGTTTTGTTCCTGATCTTCAGGGAAAAGCTTTCAGTCTTTCACTATTGAGTATAATAGGTTTTATAAATATATAGTCTTGATTATGTTGAGGTAGTTTTCTTCTATTACTAATTTCATTGTAGGACTTTCTAATTAGTCTAGCTAAAAACGGGATCCTTGTCACATGGCCATGAAAGATTAGGCTCGCAGACACTTTGAAGGATAAAAAAAATGGAATTTATTGGGTGAAAAGGAAACTAACTCAGCAAAGCGAGAGAGAGTCCTGTTAACAGGCCCTCATCTCACCAATGGAATCCCCAGATTACCACACAGGATCAGGAGAGAGAAGCCAAGCTCCTCCCCGCTGCAAAGGGCACAAACTTCCCACAGCTCCACCCCATTCTCCCAGTGCGTGAGCCAATTGAACATTCTCCAGGCACCTCTTTACACTTGATTGTATCAATCTGTTGTGTGTTTTTATCATGTGAGGGTGTGTTGAATTATGTCAAATACTTTTTTCTGCAGCAATTGAGATAATCACGTGATTTTTTCCTTTATTTTGTTAATATGATGTATTAGACTGATCAATTTTTGTATGTTGAAATGTTTTTTGCATTACAGAAATAAATCCAAATTGGGTATGGTGTATAATCCTATTAATAGCCTCTCAAAATTAATTTAATCCATTATATTAGTCAGGATTCTCCAAAGAAACAGAATCTACAGGATATATAGAAATATTTGTAAGAGGAGGCACTATGGGAATTGCCTTATGTAATTACAGAAGCTGAGAAGTCCTACAATCTGCCATCTGCAAGCTGGAGACCCAGGAAAGCCAGCCATGTAATTCAGTCTGAGTCTGAAGGCCTGACAACCGGAGGAGCCAATGGTGCAGCTCCACAATAGGAAAAGGGCCTAGTAAGGCTGCTGGTTTAAGTCCCAGAGTTTAAAGGTCCAAGAACCAGGACCCCCAATGTTCAGGGGCAGGCAAACATGGATGTCCAACTCAGGGACAGAAAAGAGAATTTGCCCTTCCCCTACCTCTTTGTTTTATCCAGCCTTTAATGGATTAAAAATGCCCACCCATATTGGTAAAGGTGGCTGTCTTTACTCAATCTACTGATTCATATGCCAATTTCTTCCAGAAATACTGCCACAGGCCTCTTTTATGTAGGCACTAATTCCTTTTATGAGGGTAGAGCCCCCATGAATAGGTTTCCACATATGAATTTGTGGGGACACAAACATTCAGACTTTAGCAGCTGGTAAAACACTATTTTTGAGTGTGTCTGGGACAAAATAAATTGAGCAAAAAATGGACACAATTGGAGGGTGAAATCATTCTACAGCAATTTAGACACTTCAATACCTCATTCTCAATAATGGATAGAACAACCAGACATAAAATAAGTAATAAAAAAGAGAACTTGAACATCACAGCAAAAACTAGATGTATCAGACATATACAAAACACCCTACAACAATAGAATACACATTCTTCTCAAGTGCACAAGGGACATTCTCCAGGACAGACCCTATGTTAGGCCACAGATCAAGAGCCAATAGATTTAAAAAGACAGATATCATACTAAGTATCTTCTTCAATCACAATGAGATGAAGTTAGAAATCATTAACAGAAGGAAAACTGGAAATTTTACAAAGTGTGGAAAAAACAACACACTCTTTATCAACCAGAGGATCAAAAAAGATACCACCAGGGGAATTAGAAAATACTTAAAGACAAATGAAAATGGAAACACAACATACCAAAACTTATGGAATGAGTGAAAGCAGTGTGATGATAGAAATGTATGGCTGTAAACACATTTAAAAAACAAGAAGATCTCAAATAAACAATGGCATATATTCAAATTCAGGTGTTAACTTTAGGATGTTAATGTAATCCCCATAATAATCACAAAGGGATGAGAATAGAATTATTAAAGTGTACACAAAAAAGCATTTCAGTACAAAAACTAAATACAAAAAAGGACAGTAATATAGGAAATGAAGAACCAAAAATATTGTATCTTCTTGCTGTACTGAAAACTTTATTAATATATCATCACCTTCTTTGTCTTTTGGAACATTTTTAATTCAAAATCTATTTTGTCTAATATTAGTGTAGCCACCCCTGCTCTCTTTTGGTTACTATTTGCATGGGGTAACTTTTCCATCCTTTCACTTTCAGTCAGTCTATTTGCATTTTTGGATCTAAAATGAGTCTCTTGTAGACAGCATATATTTGTATCATAGTTTAGAAGGCTAATGTGTAAAAATAATGTTTAGTCTTTGTTTATAATTTAGGAACTAGAAAAAGAACAAACTAAACTGAAAAATAGCAGAAGGAAGGAAATAATAAAGATTAAAGCAGAGATAAATAAAATCGAGAATAGAAAAACAGTAGAAAAATAAATTAAACCAAAATGCAATATGTATGCTCATAATACATTTAGTCCAGAATATATTTGATATAACCAGCTTCACTTCAATAGCATACAAAAGCTCTGCTTCCTTGTAGCTCTGTTCCCACCTGTTTCCAGTTACTGCCAAAAATGTAACTTATAATTGCCCATGCATCTACCTTTACCAGAGGTCTTTTATTTCTTCATTCAGCTTAAAGTTACTGTCCAGTGTCCTTTCATTTCAATCTGAAATAAAATGCCTCTCATTTCTTACAGGGCAGGTATTGTGGGAAAAGCTTACTCAGCTTTTGTTTTTCTGGGAATGCTTTAATTGTGTTTTGTTTTTCTTTGAGCATTTTGAACATATCTGTTGGGTGGGTTTTAACCTTTCTTTTTTTTTTTTTTTTTTTTTTTTTTTGAGACGAAGTCTCGCTCTGTCGCCCAGGCTGGAGTGCAGTGGCCGGATCTCAGCTCACTGCAAGCTCCGCCTCCCGGGTTCACGCCATTCTCCTGCCTCAGCCTCCCGAGTAGCTGGGACTACAGGCGCCCGCCACCTCGCCCGGCTAGTTTTTTTTTTTTTTTGTATTTTTTTAGTAGAGACGGGGTTTCACCGTATTAGCCAGGATGGTCTCGATCTCCTGACCTCCTGATCCGCCCGTCTCGGCCTCCCAAAGTGCTGGGATTACAGGCTTGAGCCACCGCGCCTGGCCGGGTTTTAACCTTTCTGAGCACCTATTTCTGCCTGCCTAAAATCGGGTTAATAATACTTACTTTAGGAATGTTTTGGTCATGGTTAGATGACTGAATATAGCCAGACTACCTAGATCATTGTTGGGTACCTGGTAGGCACTGGATAAATCATAACGGGTGTTATTCATATCTCCAAATGAGGAAACTGAAGTCCAGTGCCCTCTGTGATGTGCTCCCAGGTCACACAGCCAGTGTGGAGGAAAGAGCTGGGGCTTGAACGGGGTCTTTTGCCTGCCCCCTGTTGCACTATGCCCCATTGACTCAGAGACTGCCACATCATCTAACAAGCTTTTCTGATTTGGCAGGGCCTGGCTATACTGGACAATGCCACTCCTCCTGTACACCTGTCTTCTCTGGCTGTCCACCAGTGGCCTCTGGACCGTCCAGGCCATGGATCCTAATGCTGCTTATAGGAACATGAGTAACCATCACCGGGGCCTGGCTGCAGTCAACGCTGACTTTGCCCTCAGCCTGTATAAGCGCCTAGTGGCCTTGAGTCCCAAGAAGAACATTTTCATCTCCCCCGTGAGCATCTCCATGGCCTTAGCTATGCTGTCCCTGGGCACTTGTGGTCACACACGGGCCCAGCTTCTCCAGGGCCTGGGTTTCAACCTCACTGAGAGGTCTGAGACTGAGATCCACCAGGGTTTCCAGCACCTCCACCAACTCTTTGCAGAGTCAGACACCAGTTTAGAAATGACCATGGGCAATGCCTTATTTCTTGATGGCAGCCTGGAGTTGCTGGAGTCATTCTCAGCAGACATCAAGCACTACTATGAGTCAGAGGTCTTGGCTATGAATTTCCGGGACTGGGCAACAGCCAGCAGACAGATCAACAGCTATGTCAAGAGTAAGACACAGGGGAAAATTGCCGACTTGTTGTCAGGGCTGGATAGCCCAGCCATCCTCGTCCTGGTCAACTATATCTTCTTCAAAGGTATTCCCACCCATCCCAGTCTGAAGGCCCATCCACTATGGCCAGGAATAATAACAGCCGTTAAAATCCAGGGCACACTCTTGGGCAAAGTCTTTGATTCTGTAAAGCACATATACATCTGGGACTCTCCATCTTCACCACAGTCCTGTTGGGTAGGTGGAATTATATTATTTTACAAAAGATCAAAATGCCACCCGGAAGGGTTGGGCAGGTTGGTTTGAGGCCTACACCTGTAACCATGAACAGTCTGGCTGCTTCGTGCTCCACAAATGCTGACTGTCAAGTACTGGGCCAGGGACTGGAAAAATGGCCTAGAACCAGACAGAACCCCACCCACCCCTCGGGAACTCCCAGATGCCCCCAAAGCTGTCCTGCACACACTGCTCTAACCAGGTCTTGCTTCAGTTTTTCAACCTTCCTCTTCATAAAAACCTGGAAGTTCTAGCGGAGAATGCACTTCCAGGTCTTTTCCAGCTTCTAGAAGCCACATGGCTTGTGGGCCTCTCTTATTTTCAAAGCCAGTAATTGCATCATTCCCACCTCTGCTTCCATCATCACGTCTCTCTGATTCTGACTTTACTGCCTTCCTCTTTGACTTACAAGAACCCTCAGGATTATACTGGATAATGGCCCACCTGGGTGATCCAGAATAACCTGCCCATCTCAAGGCCAGCAGATTAGCAATTGTGATTCCATCTACAACTTTAATTCCCCCTGGACATGAAAGCTAACATATTCTCAAGTTCTGGGGATTAGAATGTGGACATTTTGGAGGGCTATTATTCTGCCTACCACAAAGCCCAGGCCTCTTCTGTCTCATGAGCCCTCTTGCAACTTATCTGACTGCCTAAAACATTTTCCCTCACTTCAAATCTTAGCTCAAAAGTCACCTCCTCTGTGAAGCCTCCCCAGATTCACCCAGGAAAACCTTTGTCCTCATATGCATGCTCCACAGTTTGCCCATGTCTCGTTTGGGCAATCATCTTGCCATAACACATTGTTTAACACCTAAGTGGTTGAGTTTCAGTTAAGCAATCATATTCAAAGGAATGCAGGTAAAACAGCCAAAATAAGCAAACTAAGCCAGTATCACTATTGAACTTGTGTCTCTCGACAAGATCATCAGATCAGTGGAGGTGTGATCCCCAGCCAGGACTCCTCATGCCCCCTTCCCCTCCTCCCCAGCTCTCTCTCAGGACCTCCCATCAGACTGTGCTCACCTCCCCTCCCATCCCACACCTCCTTACTGCCTGGACTGACTTAGCATCAGTACGAGTCCTTCTTCTCCACCTGCCTCTGGGTCTTTCCTGCTCTCCAGCACAAGGCTGGGAACTCCCGGGAGAGGCTGCCCTCCTGGCAGGATGGTGAGGCTGAGAGGCTGACCGGGCAAAGACAGCCTTCTTAACACCTGACTGTGGGAGGGCCAGGGAGGCTGGGAACGTTTGCCCAAAACCTCTTCTGTGTGCTCCCACAGATTCCATAGACCATCTCCCCGACGAGGCTGTGCGCCCTTGTGCAGGGTGTCTTTGTCTCTTTGGGAGATCCCAGTGCCCTTGTGGAATGTTTGGTGCATGGAAGGAGCTCAGCAGTGATTGTACAGAGGTTCAGGCAACACAGCCTGGGGAAAAGGCATGGTAAACCCAGGTGCAGGGAGGGCCCTCCTGAGCCTAAGAAAGGCCTGAGCACGTGTGGGCATCTGGTGGAACAGGTGCTGGCACGGCATCATTCTGCACGAGGTTTCAGTGTCCTCAGGACCACAGTGGGGCTAAGCGGATAGGAGATCAACAGCTTTAGGTTACAAAATTAGAGAAACTTTGAACACTTGAATGCAGGACCAGACATTGATGGGGGTGAAATGCCTCATTGTACACAGATTTTCTATGGCACAGCAAAACGAATCCGCAAGTCTTTGGTTAAAGCTGCTGGGAAAATACTCTGAAATATTTCTAGCAAGCCAGGATAATAAACAGAAATCAAGATTAGTGTAGCTATTGTCACTAAATGTAGAATATGTAAAATGGTCCTGATGTGTGATTTATTTATTGGACTTTCTTGACAGTTCTTTTTAAATAACATTAAAAATATTGTTACAAGATTTTCCAGAGGAGCCATCTTTGCTCTCTCGGATTTTCCCCAATAAATTCTTTCTCTACCACCAATTCTCCTAGGACTTTCTGAGAATAGATCCCTTAAAGTAGAGGCTGAACCCTATTTTGTATTTTGTTTTGCGTCAAACTATATACATTATGCTTGCTTCTAGCAAAGAAATACTCCATAAAAAGCAAGCAGCAAAATGTTAAGGATGAAAAAAACCTAACAATGAAAAATATTTTACCCACTTTTTTTTTTTTTTTTTGCTGTAAGTTAGCCACAAAATACCACTGCCCTCTAGTTCTGAGGATTTTAGACTTCCTTTGGAGGATGATTTGAGAACCCTCAAATGATCTTATTTGCCGTGAGACAGACGGATGGTGAGTTTACTACCTTTGGTCAGTGTATGCAGACACCAAGGTTAGTGAGGTCATTCAGAATGAACCAGCATAGCTCTGGGGTCTCTAGGCTCCGCAGCCACGGCTGATTTCTCTACATCCATCAGCCTCTCCCTGTTGTCTCCATCAGTAGCTATTACAAGAGGTTTGTGGCTGACTCAGAACCAAGAATTTTGGCCAAGCAATCCACAGATCCCACAGACAGTAGTATGGAGAAGGGGCTACTTAGAATGATGTTCTGGCCACCTTTAGGTAACCTCAGCTGGGAAATGGTGGCCTGGCAAGGGCTTTAGGGCTTGTGGTCAATGGCAGCCAGGACACCCGGGACCTGCTGGACTCAAGGGCCTCAGTCATTAGTTTAAGACTGGGGAGACTTCACCTACAGCAGAGAGACCCTGTGACACTCAGCCCAGGTAAGTTTCCGGTAGATGGACTCAGTTGTCTGGAATAAGTTCAGAAGGACAATCAGGCCAGCTTCGGCTCAGTCTGAGGAGCAATTTTCTTCCCATCAGAGCTGACCAGTACTGCCAAGTCCCATCTGTGAAGGTAGTGAGCTCCCCATCTCAAGGCATTAAAAAAAACAAGCTGGATGGTGGCACCCTGGAACATGGTAGAGGGGACCTGAGGGCCTGCGGGGGGTGGGAGTCTGTGACCCTGAAGGAGTCTTCTCACCCTGACTCTTCATTAGGACAATGTGACCTAAAGGAAGGACCATTCAGCAGGGTCAGGAGCCTCAGCTGGGCCGGCCAGGCTGGCAGGGGTGGAGATGGCCCCCTCCCTTCCCACCAAGGACTCTGAGTTTGAGACTTGAGGTCCAGCACCACTTCCAGAGCCCTCAGAACTGGGACCCACTCTAGGCATGGGGAGCCGAGGCACAGTCTGAGCTAAGCGAATTTTACCCCCAAATCCAAGGACCAGCACCCTCTTGGTCTCTCCCCACTGCCTTGTGTAGAAGCCAATCTCAGAAACAGAGCTCATCCTCAACCCATTCCAAGAAGTAGAGGATGAAACAGGCTTTAAATTTCTGAGAATTTTTATATCTTACCTAAAAACCCTTGAGGCTTGAATGGGGACATTCCAAGCATGCAGAAGGCCACTGTGTCACTTGGATAGCAGGCCCGTGAGGTGATCCAGAACTGTGTTTTCCCCTCTGCCCTAAAGACCTGTCTCCTCCTCTTCCTAGGCACATGGACACAGCACTTTGACCTGGCAAGCACCGGGGAGAACTTCTATGTGGACGAGACGACTGTGGTGAAGGTGCCCATGATGTTCCAGTCGAGCACCATCAGTTACTTTCATGACTCGGAGCTCCCCTGCCAACTGGTACAGCTGAACTATGCGGGCAATGGGACTGTCTTCTTCATCCTTCCAGACAAGGGGAAGATGAACACAGTTATCGCTGCATTGAGCCGGGACACGATTAACAGGTGGTCTGCAGGCCTGACCAACAGGTAAGCCCTGCAGCCATCGTGTTGATATCTGCAATGCACATGTCCCCAGAAAGTGGCACAGGTGAAAAGGGGGTATGCCGGGGCATCCTTCCTTCCCTGGACTCAGCCTCCAGGGCTCATTGTGTTCCTGTCTGCTGGGCCTCCAAAGGCTGTAAGGTTCTCTGATGTGGAGCTCACACTAATTTATTGATCTGTCCATCAATACTGAAATACTTTGGGATATTTCACAAAGTGAGGTCCCCTTTCCCTGTGAGGTTCATACACACCCTCTGCATTGTCATATTTTTGCAGCATTTTCTTAAACTAAGTTTGCCAACCACGCAGCTACACACTTACCCATTTTGTCATCTTGCTTACCTGAAACCAGGCCCTGCCTAAAGATTCCTGGGAGACCTCATAGGAATATAGTGAAAATGACCTCTGTATTCATCATGGAGCCAATGCAAAACCTATATGAATGGTTCTTAAGCTACTCAGGGCATCTAACTCTTCAATCAGTCAATCAGTAAACAACTAACAAAGCAAGGCTAAAGTAGGTAATAAGCAAGTAAGTAGAAAGAAAGCAAGGACTGCATATCCTAAAGAGGCAGTAATCAGGAGGAGAAGCAGCCAGTGGATTCCCTCTATCTCTGACCTCAGGCTCAAGCAAGGAGCTGGTGCAGGATTGACACTCAGGGAAGGTCAGCTGACGATGTGAGTCAGCAATGAATCAATGAATGAACGGATAGGTGAGTGAATGGATGGAAGAACGAATGAGTGAGTGAATTAATGAATGAATAAGTGAGTGAGTGCATAGAATGGTGAGTCAGTGAATGGAGAATGAGTTAATGAATTAATAAGTAAATGGATGAATGAGTGCATGGATGGATGGGTGGATGGTTGGATGGATGGATGGACAAACAAATAAGATTTTCCCCTCCAAGTACCCCTGAGCTAGAGAGCAATTGAAATTATTGTCATGCGAGTGCCCAGCCCTGCTCCTCACCTTGAAGGAGGAAGGAGGTGTTCTTTAGAACATGGTCCTCACTCTCAGGGAGATTCAAGTTCCTTCTGTGCAGAAGAGTCAGAAAATGCCAACCAGCATGAAACCTGGTGGCAGGTGGGCTGATGCAGACTCAAAAGCAGAGGGGGTGCTGAGGAGGGAGTGGGCATGTAGATCTGGAGTAGCTCAGGAAGGCTGGTGGATCAGGCAGCATTTCATTCACTCACTCATTCACTCATTCATTCAATGCACATAAACGGAAGCACCTGCTATGTACCATGCACTAGCTAAGCACAAGGGTCAGAGTAGTGAATAGGACAAAATAGAGCCCTTAAAGACATGCACTCTAGAGCAGAAAACAGATTCTGTTGGAATTCATAGCAGCACAACGATGTGAGTTCAACAGTGTGAGTTCTGAGACAGACCGCGAGAGATGTGTAACATGCACTGGCTGGGAGGTGGGAATGCCTGACTCTGCCCAGGGGATGGGAAAGGGCTGCAGAGCAGGTTGTTTTCTCTTGAAACTGCCTTGTGCCTGAGTGGAAGTTCAGCCAGTGGGAAGTGGCCTTCAGACCCGGCATGAAGAGGGCATGGCACCAACCAAGTCAGGGGACCATGCCCAGAATGCCAACAATGGAGGGCCAGCAGTAATGAAGGAGATAAATTTGGCTTGGACAAATTTTGTGATCTAAAAATTCTGCAGTAGATAATCTAGGAGGAAGCTCCACTACTTTATTAATATGTAGGTTTTGTGATTTATGGTTTCAGATTGTTTTCATTTTGAATGATACCTTCTGAGAGCTGTTTGATGTTGGGTGCTTCTAGAGAAGATCATCCAGTTCTGTGAATGCACATGGAAGTGCCTGGGAATTTGACTTCTCTCCTGTAGGGAGGTCATGTGGTCAGCCCTGTGCTTCTGTGCAATCCCCTATAGCTATGTGGAGGACACAGTTCTTAAACCATCCATACCTACGCTTGAGTGTGTGTGTGTGTGTGTATGTACACATGTATATGCGTGGGTGTGAACCTGTATCTGGGCAATGCTAGGGATCCATTTGTCATCTCTTCCTCCTTTCTGCCCAAAGAAAGCCTGTAATTTAGGCATAGTACCACAAGGGGGTGATAACGCACCATGATGCAAACAATGCGTTCCAGATCATACTCCATTGAAAATGATGGGAAGGACTATCTGTCTTTCTTTACACCAAAAATAATCTTTTCATGAAAATACTTCAATGTGAGCAACATTAATCAATAATACATACCTTAAAGCCCCATTACCTTGCTCTCAGAAAGCTTTCAACAACGCAGCAGGTGGCAGGTGGCAAAACTAGTCCTGGTCTTTTCAGTTCTGTTGCCTCCCAGTTGTGTGACTTTGGGGGAATTCTTCAGCCTCTCTAAGTGTTGATCTCTCAACCTGGAAATTAAAGATGTTGATTCCAACTTCATAGGTGTGTATATGTGTGTGTGCACGTGTGTGTGTGGTGTGTGTGGGTGTGTGTGTGTGAGAGAGCGAGAGAGAGAGAGAGAGAGAGAGAAAGAGGAGACAAAAAAATTAAAGAACATAGACCAGGTGTTTGGGATAAGTTAGTCTCCGTTCCTTTCTTTCTGTTAGTATTTCCACACCTAGAGAAGGTACACACCCATTCGCCTCTGGTTCTTCTCCCTCGCCTTCAGAAAAGGATGACTTCCACTTCACACGGGATGGTTGCCAGTCTCCAGGCCTCACCCAGGGCTGCTTTTGCTCAGTGAGGAGAGGGTCTTGTGCCTTCCCTCCCATCTGCCCAGAGAGCCAGTGAGAGTTCACTGACACCCCTCGGTTTCAGTATTTCAGACATCTGCTCTCCCTCTGGGCAGAAGGCACAAGAAGAATTTAAAAATAACACTAAGGCCTTGACATGTTAAAAAGCATAGATGCCCGTGCTACTCCTAGTGTAACCCCACTTACCTTTCTAGAAACCCCACCTGCTTCATCCGGTAGAAACTGCCAGCTGAATCAGATTCTTGCAGAATCACAGAGCTTTAGCACCCACCGGCCCTGGGAGAGCCTGTGTTCAACACCTTTGTGTGCGGGTGAGGACATTAGCACAGAGAGGGGCTGGACTTGGCTAAGGCCACACAGCATTAGTGGCACAGCTGGAGCCAGGGACCACTGCTCCCAGCTGGGCACTCCCTCCAGTCCTCTGCTTCTAGCAGGGGTTCTCCTGGGACCAAAAATGCTTCTTTATGGACTATTGTCTTAAATGCTCCATGGTCTAGCTGCATCTCAGGTGGAATCAGCTCAAAGGAACTACAGAGAAGAAAAGAACGTGCAATTCAGAGACCCCATGGGAAAGCTGCCTGTGTCATGGAGGCAGAGACAGATCCTGCCTCCTGCTCTGTCCCTTCTACCCACAAAGCGCAAGTCAGGCTCAGGGACAGGAGCTGGAGGGAGAGCACAAGGAAATAAGAGCCTGTCCAGGAGAAGAGGTGCTGCTCTCCCCTCTGCCAGGCCCAGCCCTGAATGTCTAACTCTGTCTGCTTACCCTGAGCAGCCAGGTGGACCTGTACATTCCGAAGGTCACCATCTCTGGAGTCTATGACCTCGGAGATGTGCTGGAGGAAATGGGCATCGCAGACTTGTTCACCAACCAGGCAAATTTCTCAGGCATCACCCAGGATGCCCAACTGAAGTCATCAAAGGTAAATGTCTTGGAAGCCCACCTTTTCTTCCCCCCTCCAAAATTCACAATATAAATATAATACTAGGAAGTGGCCCTGAGTTCATTCATGAATGAGCCTCTGGGTCCCTGGCTGAGAACTCCAGGTCGAGTTCAAGCCCCTTGTCTCACCATGAGGTAAATGGAGGCTCAGCAAGAAAATGTGACATCCCCGAGATCACACAGGAAGCTATCGACACAGGAGGGCCATAGCCCAGGCACCTACCCATCCCACCAGACCCCACAGAGGGGGCACTGTGAAAACCAAGTTGTCATGGCAGAACTGTGAGTTGCCCCTGGCAAAAAGAAACAGGAAAAGTGGTAAATGTCTAATTGGGATCACATTGTGCTTTCTACCTAATTACATCCATTCAATTACATAAATGCTTTGGCTTTATGTTTTGTTATTCATGCATTCAGAAAATTTTTACTGAACACCTACTATGTGTCCCAAACTGTGTAGGCCCTGTGTGTGTCCCCATTACTCAAATGTGTGGCTCCTGACCTCGACACAAGGACTTTGTGGCCACCATGGTACCTGGCACATAATATGTGCTCAGTAAAATGCATGCTGTGTGAGTGGATTGAGTCAACACAGCTGCCTCCTCAGAAGGAGGGTATTATCTCAATTTCTCAGAGGAGGAATCTCCTGCTCAGGGAGGGTATGCAGCTTGCCCAAAGTCACAGAGCTAGTAAATAACAGTTTGATGTTTGATCTCAGGCCTGTTGACTCAAAACCTCATCTGCTCAAGACATACTTCAGGAGTTCCAATCCCAGCTCAGCTTCTTCCTAGGTCTGGGTGCCACTCACAGAGCCACCAGAGCCTGAGTGTGCTTGCTGGAAAGAGTCACTGGGAGTTCACCCCTTAGGGTGTTGTGAGCTTACCAATGTCACCTGTTACTTAATTAGCCAGGTTATGAGCCGCCAGAGTCTTTTGATACAAGCTAGGCAGATGTTTTGCTGACTTTAGAACTCCTCCTAATTTTGATCACAACAAGGACATATCAACAGTCAAAGATATACATTTTTAGATTCTGCTTCAGCTTTCCTAAACAGAACAGCCATAGGCACTTGCATACTGCTGAACCCTAGTATTTACCCAGCAGAGTGGAAAGGGAACAAGATCTCCCTCTGCTACCCCAGGGCAGTAAGAAGCACCCAACATGGACAGTGAAGCCCAGTTCAAGCCATGAGACCTCTGATCTCCATGTGATGGGCCCAACCTGCCCGTTTGATAGGAAGTGTAGGTGCAGCCGGGTTCTGGAGGTGGACAGACTTGGGCTGTATCATCCTGGGGCTGCCACTTGGATAAGAATCCAGCAAGTGACCTTCTCTGAGCCTGGATTCACCTTCCTAAAACCAAGGACATGAAGGGTCCCAGCAATGAGGCAGGAAAGCGAGAACACACAGCAGGTCTCACCACCCATCTTCGTTCTGTACCTAACAGGTGGTCCACAAAGCTGTGCTGCAACTCAGTGAGGAGGGTGTGGACACAGCTGGCTCCACTGGGGTCAGCCTAAACCTGACGTCCAAGCCTATCATCCTGCGTTTCAACCAGCCCTTCATCATCATGATCTTCGACCACTTCACCTGGAGCAGCCTTTTCCTGGCCAGGGTTGTGAACCCAGCGTAAGAGACCGCTCACCCAGAGCCTCAGCACTATCTGACTTTGGGCACCAGGGACACCACGGAAATGTTTTGGAGAGTGGGACGTTTCCCCCAATCTCCTCCAAGTTCTCCTCCCTCCAACCAGAGTTGTGTCTACCTTTAGGCATCTTGTAATAAATGTCATTGCGACTCTGATGACGAGCGTGGTTAAAGGGAAGGGCAGGGGGGTTCTGGAGGTTACCGTGATAAAGTGGTGTTTGCAAATCCCCGGGCCTGGGGTCTTCATCTGTGTGGGCTGCCATAACAAAGCACCACAGGTTTATGAACAACAGAAATGCATTTCTCATCGTTCTGGAGGCTGGAAGTCTGAGATCAGAAGCCAGCCTGATTGGGTTTTGGGGAAGGTCGGTTCCGGGTTCAGGGGTGGCACCTTCTGGCTGTGTCCTCAAAGGCAGAAAGAGCAGAGAAAGCTCTCTGGGGCCTCTTTTATAAGGGTCCTAATCCCATTCATGAGAGTTTTACCCAGGACCTAATCACCTCCCAGAAGCTCCAACTCTAACACCATCACCTTTGGGATTTGGTTCTAATGTATCAATTTGGGGAGACACAAACATTCAGGTCATAACACCTGGTACTGCCACAGGAGGAGCAACTCCTCTGGCCAACAAACCCTCCCCTCTTCCCTGATACAAGACAAACTTCAGCTGAACTAAATCTAAAGTATAAATGAGCAATGAATGATTCACATATCGGACAGCCTCATCAGCTGTGAGACTCCAGGGCAGCCACGTGGTGGAAGAAGATTTTTGGACAGAAAAAGGAAAGTGATGTACAGAAAACAGAAGTGAGGAACAGAAACAGCTGGATTGGGTATAGGTTTGTGTTTGTCTTATTTGGTTACATTTGATCAGCCAAAACTCGGTGACTGGCACAAGTGTAGGCTAACGAACGTGGCATCTTTAATCTGTCATGGGTGTTAGGGGTCAGGGCAGTGCAGGAAGTTTTGTGGGAAAGAGACAGAATCCCAGCCAGGTCCATGAGAGGTAAGATACTGAAAGTCTTTTAAGGTTTCTGGTCTTTAAGGTTTCCTGGAGGGGGAGGGGTTGGACATTTCTGGCCTCCCACCAGAGCAGCTGACGCTGGAAGCCTGTTGTGGGTGAACAGCGGAGTCTTGCTCCAGAAAGACAGGAGGAGACTTAGCAGATGTGTGTGATATGGTTTGGCTCTGTGTCCCCACCCAAATTTCATCTCAAATTGTAATCCTCACATGTGGAGGGGGAAGCCTGTAATCCCCACGTGTCCAGGGAGGGAGGTGATTGGATCATGGGGGTGGTTTCCCCCATGCTGTTCTCATGATAGTGAGAGAGTTCTCATGAGATCTGATGGTTTTATAATTGTTTGGCATTTCCTCCTGTACACACTCTCTCTCTCACCTGCTGCCAGTAAGACGTGTCTGCTTCTCCTTCCACCATGATTGTAAGTTTCCTGAGGCCTCCCCAGCCATTAGTCAATTAAACCTCCTTTGTTTATAAATTACTCAGTCTGAGGTAGTATCTTTACGGCAGTGTGAAAACAGAGTAACACAGAATCAGTTCCAACATTCATTAGATTTCCTTTCTTATTGCAAAAGCAACACGCACTGAAGCAAAACCCCAGGTAGAGGCTGGGGTTGGGCCATCTTATGGTAGTTGCCCTAACACTGAGCTAATATGATCCTAACCCCTACAGCACCAGGAACACTGTTTCTGTTTGGTGAGTAATTGAATTCGTCTTATTCATTTTTTTGTTTTTGTTTTTGTTTTTAGTATGCTTTTTACATCGTTCACTTTTAAACCATTTTCATTTTTAAACCAAAAGTGGCATTTCAGGCCAGGCACAGTGGCTCACACCTGTAATCCCAGCACTTTGGGAGGCCAAGGTGGGTGGATCAGTTGAGGTCAGGAGTTCGAGACCAGCCTGGCCAATATGGTGAAACCCTGTCTCTACTAAAAATACAAAAAATTAGCCAGGCAGGATGGCACGTGCCTGTAGCCCCAGCTACTCAGGAGGCCGAGGCATGAGAATTGCTTGAACCCAGGAGGCAGAGCTTGAAATGAGCTGAGATTGTGCCACTGCACTCCAGCCTGGGTGCCAGAATGAGAGTTCTCTTAAAAAAAAAAAAAAAAAAAAAAAAAGTGGCATCTCAAATAAATGAGGCAAACAAATTGTGTTAAAACATTTATTTAAAATGCTTGGTTGGGGACAATCAGGTAGCCAGCTGAAAAACAGTGTAAATTAGAATCACTGTCATCCTTACACCAGGATCAATTCCTGATAGATCAAAGATTTAGACATAAATTGAAATCCTAAAATAAGAAGGATATAATGAATGTTTTAAAGATAATCTCATAGTGAGAAAGACTTAATGCTATAAATCCAGAAATGACTAAAGATAGATACATTCAACTACATAAACATTTTTAAAAGTATAATCAAATTTAAAAGGCAAATGACAAAGTACCAAAAATCTTGCCATTCACATCCTTAAATAGCTAGTTTCTTCTATAAGTCATAAAATTCTGATTGACCCTAGGATAATGGTAGCTGCATGAATATTTCTTACACATCACCCCAACAAGCTATAAAATCAGCAGTAGTGCACATAAAACTACACATGACCTAAGCCTTCACCATTACATTACCACCTGAAATTGGAATCCCAGGAAGGGGACAGTTTGGGGACAGGAAAATATTTTAAGAAATAATGTTTAAATTATTTTCTAAACATGATGAAAACTATAAATTTACAGTTCCAAGAAATTCAACAAGCCCAAAGCAGGAGAAAGAACACCAGCCAAGGTGCTCTTTTAATAATCAATAATTAAAAATCAATTTTAATAATCAAATTCCTTAAAACTAAGGATAAAGAGAAAAATCTTAAAAGCAGCTAGAAAAAAGGATATATTACATACAAGGCACAAAGATAAAAATAAGGATTGATTTCTCATCAGAAATTATGCCAGCCAGCTGAAACGATACACAAAGAAAGGCATATTACCTCTGCCATATTTGTGCCCAGCATGTACAACCTAAAGTTGACATGATAAAATATCAGAAAATTCCAGATTGAAAGACATTCTACAAAATATCTAGCCAGTATTTTTCAAAAGGTCATAGGTCAAGAAAGACAACACCTGAGAAGCTGTGCCAGACTCAAGGAGAATGAAGCAATGTGACAGCCCAATGCAACATGTGTTCCTGGACTGGACCCTGTACAAGAAAAAAGGATATTAGTAGGACAACTGAAAAAAGTTTGAATAATGACAATATACAGAATCACTGTAATTTCCTGGTTTTGACCATTATACTATGTGATATGGTTTGGCTCTGTGTCCCCATCCAAATCTTATCTTAAATTGCACTCCCATAATTCCCACACGTTGTGGGAGGAACCTGGTTAGAGATAATTTGAATCACGGGGGCAGTTTCCTCCATACTGTTCCCACGATAGTGAATAAGTCGCATGAGATCTGATGGATTTATTAGGGGTTTCCACTTTTGCATCTTCCTCATTTTCTCTTGCCACCACTATGTAAGAAGCGTCTTTCACTTCCCACCATGATTCTGAGGCCTCCCTAGTCATGTGGAACTGTAAGTCCAATTAAACCACTTTTTCTTCCCAGTCTTGGGTTTGTCTTTATCAGCAGCATGAAAACAGACTAAAGAAGTAAATTGGTACCAGTAGAGCGCAGCATTGCTGAACAGATACCCAAAAATGTGGAAGCAACTTTGGAACTGGGTAACAGGCAAAGGTTGGAACAGTTTGGAGGGCTCAGAAGAAGACAGGAAAATGTGGGAAAGTTTGGAACTTCCTAGAGACTTGCTGAATGGCTTTGACCAAAAGCCTGAAAGCGATATGGACAATAAGGTCCAGGCTGAGGTGGTCTCAGATGGAGATGAGGAATTTGTTGGGAACTGGAGCAAAGGTGACTCTTGTTATCTTTTACCAAAGAGATTGGTGGCACTTTTCCCCTGCCCTAGAGATTTCTGGAAATTTGAAATTGAAAGAGATGATTTAGGGTATCTGACAGAAGAAATTTCTAAACAGCAAAACACTCAAGATGCGACTTGGGTGCTGTTAAAGGCATTCAGTTTTATAAGGGAAGCAGAGCATAAAAGTTTGGGAAATTTGCAGCCTGATAATGTGATAGAAAAGAAAAACCCATTTTCTGAGGAGAAATTTATGCTGGCTGCAGAAAATTGCATACGTAATGAGGAGCAGAATGTTAATCCCCAAGACAATGGGGAGAATGTCTCCAGGGTATGTCAGAAGTCTTCACAGCAGCCCCTCCCATCACAGGCCCAGATGTCTAGGAGAAAATGGTTTCATAGGCTGGGTTCAGGGTCCCCATACTGTGTGCAGCCTAGAGACTTGGTGCCCTGTGTTCTAGCCATTCCAGCCAGGGCTGAAAGAAACCAATGTAGAGTCAGGCCATGGCTTCAGAGGGTGCAAGCCCCAAGCCTTGGCAGCTTCCATGTGGTAGAACTTGTGCACAGAAATCAAGAATTAGGGTTTGGGAACGTCTGCCTCAATTTCAGAACATGTGTGGAAACCCTTGGATAGCCAGACAGAAGTTTGCTACAGGGGAGGGATGCTCATGGAGAACCTCTGCTAGGGCAATGCAGAAGGAAAATGTGGGGTTGGAGCCCCCCAACACAGAATCTCTATGGGGGCACTGTGTAGTGGAGCTGTGAGAAGAGGGCCACTGTCCTCCAGACCCCAGAATGGGAGATCCCCCAACAGCTTGCACCATTTATCTGGAGAAGTCACAGACACTCAACGCCAGCCCGTGAAAGCAGCGGGGAGGGTGGCTGTGCCCTGCAAAGCCACAGGGGCAGAGCCACCCAAGACCAAGGGAACCTATCTTTTGCATCAGTGTGACCTGGATGTGAGACCTGGAGTCAAAGGAGATCATTTTGGAGCTTTAAAATTTGACTGACCTGCTGGACTTCAGACTTGCAGGGGCCCTGTAACCACTTTGTTTAGGCCAATTTCTCCCATTTGGAACGACTGCATTTACCCAATACCTGTACTCCCATTGTATCTAGGCAGTAACTAGCTTGCTTTTGATTTTACAGGCTCATAGGCAGAAGGGACTTGCCTTATCTCAGGTGAGACTTCGGATTGTGGACTTTTGGGTTAATGCTGAAATGAGTTAAGACTTTGGGGGACTGTTGAGAAGGCATGATTGGTTTTGAAATGTGAGTACATGAGATTTGGCAGGGCCAGACGTGGAATGATATGGTTTGATTCTGTGTCCCCACCCAAATCTCATCTTGAATTGTACTTCCATAATTCCCATATGTTGTGGGAGGGACCCAGTGGGAGATAATTTGAATCATGGGGGTGGTTCCCCATACTGTTCTTGTGATAGTGAATAAGTCTCACAAGATATGATGCCTTTATTGGGGGTTTCTGCTTTTGCATCTTCCTCATTTTCTCTTGCCGCCACCATGTAAGCAGTGCCTTGTAAGCATGCCTCCTGTCATGATTCTGAGGCCTCCCTAGTCATGTGGAGCTGTAAGTGCATTTAAACCTCTTTTTCTTCCCAGTTTTGGGTATGTCTTTATCAGCGGCATGAAAACGGACTAATACACTGTGGTTATGTACTATAGTCATATGATATGCTCATATTTGTGGAAGCTGGGTGAAGGGTAGATGGCAAAAACATGATTTTTGCAAATTTTTGTAAGTTTAAAGTTATTTCTAAATTATAAGTTTAAAAAGAAGAACTCACATAAGCCATAACACAATGGGAAGATGTCTTTAAAGTTCGAGGCAGAAGGGATGTCTGGAAATCAGCGAGAAATTTGCACCTGTGCGTGCATGTGCATGTGCGTGTGTATGATGCAAGGACTTGGAAAGCCCTTTTGTTCCTACCTCTCTACTACTGTA
This sequence comes from Macaca thibetana thibetana, assembly GCF_024542745.1. Taxonomy (NCBI): domain Eukaryota; kingdom Metazoa; phylum Chordata; class Mammalia; order Primates; family Cercopithecidae; genus Macaca; species Macaca thibetana. Next base: position 13,288,083 of record NC_065584.1, read on the forward strand.
GGGGAAGGCTAAACTTGACCTCTTCCCATCTTAGTTCTTTGTTGGGATGGACTCCTGTAACAAAAGACAGACAAGAGAAAAATCAGTTTATAACATGGGCCATGCACTTCACACAGGAGAAACCTGTATAAAAAGCAACTGAAAATGGTGCCTTAGAACTCCACTTATCTTTAATAAAGAGCAATAAATTAGTAGGAAAATCATGGGACGGGACAAGGGAAGTGGTTTTATGCTTCCAAGGGCAGGAAATCACAGAAGGTAAACATATGGGAGGAAACCTTGTTCGCATAGTCCTCTGATGCCATCTCTGGGTTGATAAGAGTCTGGAGTCATCTCCAGTAAAGGGGAATTTTTATCTGTCTAGGAAGAAAGGGGGGAAGATAGAGAAAACTTTTTCTCCATTTGCTGCTTAATTACCTTCAGTTCAAAAATAATTTTTATATCAGAAATGCATATTTAGGGTATATTAGTCCATTTTTACACTGCTAATAAAGACATACCCAAGACTGGGTAATTTATAAAGAAAAGGAGATTTAATGGACTCACCATTCCACATGGTTGGAGAGGACTTACAATCATGGCAGAAGGCGAAAGGCAGGTCTTACGGTCTTACATGGCAGCAGGCAAGAGGGAGAATGAGAGCCAAGCGAAAGGAGTTTCCCCTTATAAAACCATCAGATCTCATAAGACTTACTCACTACCACGGGAACAGTATGGGGGAATCACCTCCGCGATTCAATGATCTCCCACTGGGTCCCTCCCACAACATGTGGCAATTATGGAAGCTACCATTCAAGATGAGATTTGGTGGGGACATAGCCAGACCATATCAGGGGGTAACATAGTCTGGTTTCCTTTACTACCCACCTACCCAAGCACTCGCTTCATAGGATCCACACAAAGTAAACTCTTGCAGTTCTCTCATTGTTTCCTGGAGTCTGCTTTTGGTCTCACAGGACTGCCTTAACACTTGTTTTTCAGATGTTTACCCCTGTAGGTCTCTGGACAGATTTGCCTTAGAAGCCCCTCGATGTCACCCTGAAGAGTGGCTTTCAGAAGTTGTGCCTCCTGCCTGATGGGAGTTCCAGGAAAGGTTCTATATCACCTGTGAGTTTATCTGGGTCACCAGAGGCCTTCCCACCAGAGCTTTCCCAATCGTTTTTGGCCAAGGAGTGTGAGAAGCTAAAGTTCATAACAACTAGAAGTCAGACAGCCTGCTTTAACTCTAACAGGAAAGGCATTCATTGGGGGGCCTGAATATCTTCCTTTGTAAAATCAAAGCCTGAAGACAGGGTTACTTACTTCTGAGGTTCAATCTGGCTCTAAAATTATGCAACAAATGCCATTCCTGTAGCACTTCCTTCCTACCGGGCGAGGTACTAAACTCCACAAGCACCACTTCAGTTCATCCTTCCAGAAGTCCTAACGGCTCAGCCTGGGGAGCCCCATTTTATAGATTGGGAAACTGAGGTTAAGAGAGGTTAGGTAGCTTGCTCAGGGTCATGCTGCTGGTGAAAGAGCTCAGGCTACAGTGCTATGCACTGAGTTTTCTCACTTTCCCATCTAACTGGAGGGCTAAAGGTCAAAGATTAGTTGGCTCCCTTGCTGGGAGGTGTACAGGAATAATGTCGTCGCTGAAGGAGGGGGACTTCTGAGCCACACCCTGGGGTCCAGGGCTCACAGCCTTAGGAGCAAGATCGTCCACGCACTTCCTGGTTCCTTGGTGCTGCTGAGATATTCATAGGACAGAGTCTGAGTTCTGACCATTTAACAGAGGAAGAAAGGCCGGTTCGATGAGGTTAACTTACATCCAGCAGCTAGGAATTGGGAGCAGAGGACCTCAGATTCACACCAGGGCAGGAGGCAATGGCCTGGTTGAAGTCTTCACAATTTTTCCAGAATACTCTGCTGCCTTCGTTTGTAAGGATCCATTTCTGAAACCCTGTGCCCTGGCCGGACGTGGTGGCTCATGCCTCCATAATCCCAGCACTTTGGGAGGCAGAGGCAGGTGGATTACAAGGTCAGGAGTTCATGACCAGCCTGGCCAACATGGTGAAACTTCGTCTCTACTAAAAATACAAAAATTAGCTAGGCATAGTGGTGGGCACCTGTAATCCCAGTTACTCAGGAGGCTGGGGCAGGAGAATCGTTTGAACCCAGGAGGCAGAGGTTACAGTGAGCCGAAATCATGCCATTGCATTCCAGACTGGGTGACAGGGCAAGACTCCATCTCAAAATAAATAAATAAATAAATAAATAAATAAATAAAAGAAGCCCTGTGCCCTAAGACCTGCACACTCGCTAGCTCCGCTCAGACATTTAGCAAAGCAGACACCTTCCCAAGCCTGGAGGAAGTGCCCCTGCTTTTTGTGAATCCACAATCCCTCAGCTGCAGAGCTCAACCTGGATGGGCAGGCCAAGGCTGGCTCATATGCATGGTGTGGGTCCAGCCTGGCCCCTCTACACCCTCACTTTCACCTCTTAAAGAACTGCCTATCAACAGAGCAGGTACTGCCCAAAAGGAACACCCTGGAAACTTGTTGGGATACTACTGCTCTTCACAAACGTTTGTGGGGAGTGCTACTAGCATTTAAGGATTGAGGGTGAGCAATGCCAGACATACCAGAACACGCAGGGCAGTCTCCCACGATGAAGAGGCCGCCAGGTCCCCCAGGACTCACATGTCCACCTCAAGTTCACGTGGCATTATCTGAGCCTAGAATCTCAGTCCTGGGGCTGCTTTGTTTCATATAAAAATACAATGTTTATCCAAGGTTTTACTACACACTGCATTTTCTGTGAAGACAATGACCGTGTAAATCAGGGAAAGATCTGTATTTTGTTTGTTTGAAACTTTACCAAGCATTATTTACCATTTTGAAAACTCTATCCCTGGTAGTAACATTGGTTGTCGTGTTGACTGGCCAGCAGTGAGCATCTTACATGCGGCCTCCTGCGGGCTCCATATTGGGTGGCCTCACTGCACCTGCCCAGGCCCTTAGACCACAGCACTGCCATATTCAGGGACACATTATTCTCTTTTATTATGCCTCCACATTATTGTTACAGCATTGTTTTTTTTAATTTTGTGGGTAGGTTATGTTAGCTATACATTTCACTTCAAGGGTAGTAGTAAGGGGCACATAACAAAATATTTATTTATGTATTTTAAAAAAGAGAGTCTGCGAAGTCTGAGAAGTTTTCCCATAAAGGGTCTCCACCAGCCTCAACTCTGAGTACCCAAGGATTCAGTCTCAAGTACAGAAACATTGCAAAGCAGGAAATTTACCTTGAAAGGAGCTATGTACTCTAAGTAGTGATTTACCTGTCTGCTTCCCACACTGGACTGACTTGAGGGCTGAGAGAGCAGGTCCTGAACATCTCTGCTGTGCCCCCCAACTGACATCCCCACAGTGTCCAGCACTGGGTTGGGGACTCAGGAAGCATACACGGGACCCCCCAGTGCCTTCTTTCTCGAGGTGTTCAGCACCTGGAACAGCTCAAGAGAAATCCCCAACGTGCCACCCAGAAGGAGCTGAATCTTACTGGGGCGAAGCCTTGAGTTGCAAGGCAGAAGCTCTCGCGATGGGATTTGGGTTGTATTCTGGGTTACAGGAGGAGCTGGGGAGTATGGGAAGCCTCCCACTTGGTCTTTGGTTTTCCGAAAATTCCACCATCACAAGCAGGATGTTAATCAGTAACCGTCCCACAGGGAATCATACTTTGGAATAGCAAATATTTGCTGAAGGTTCTCAGCTGCAAAGCTGAAGCTTTGGTTTCTGCTCTGAATGAAGGACATTTCCAGGACCCAAGGCCACACACTGGTAAGAGGTAGTGGGTTACAGGAGACCTTCAACGAGTCTAATCAGGGAGGGACCGGGAGAGATGGTATCATCTCTGGGTGGGCTCCAACGTGAGGGCTGCGTGGCTGAGCAGTGCAAAGGCCTCAATCCTGCACTCCATGGGGACTGCACATACAGACCAGGAGCTGGAGCGGGGTGAGAGGTGAATTATAGACACAAGGGGATCCTCTGCAGGAAGGAGGCCAAGGGAAAGAGGCTTGAAAGGCTTGGTATTTCACCCACCGCAACTCACTGCCGGAGTAAGCAGGGCTCCCCTTCCCAGGGCTGAGGGGAGGAGGGGTGTGTGCTCTCCCAGGGCTGAGAAGTGGCGGGCGAGCTGGTGGTTGCTTACTGCCCGGGCTCTGTCTAGGAAGGTGCATCCTCACCATGCTGGATGGTGTCCTAGTCCAGGAGCGCCCCCTGAACTCCTGGCCTAGACTTCGAAAGGTTGAGTAGATGAGCAAAGACCTTACAAAGACCTTAGGGGATACCTGTTCAGGAGCGCCCAGGAATTACTGGGCTACCACTCTGCAGACTGTAGGACAAGCTTCAAGAACAGGAAGGTAAGACTCAGCATTTGGAAGCGGTGACATCTGGTTGGCGTGCTGGGCTAATTTCCCGACCACTGTGACAGGGAGAACTAACCTTGAATTCAGGAGTATTCTGTGTGGTCTTCATGTAGAAAGTAGCATTAAATGATGCCACGTAATCGTCTTAGCTCAGGCTCCTCTAACAAAACACCACAGACTGGGTGGCTCCAACAGCCATTGATTTTTCACAGTTTTGGAGGCTGAAAGTCCGAGTCAGGGGGCCAGTGTGGCCGGATTCTGGAGGGCCGTCTTCTTGGCTTGCAGATGGCCATCTTCTCACCGTGTCCTCCCATGGCAAGGAGGTGCGGAGGGGAAGTCTGGTCTCTCTTCTTCTTATAACAGCACTACTGCTATCACAGGAGCCTTGCCCTCATGACCTCATCCAAACCTAATCACCTCCCAAGGGCCTCAACTCTACTGCAATCACAATGGGGGTTAGGGCTTCAACTTATGAATTCTGGGGGAACACATTCAATCCATAACAATAAAAGCATGAAACTGGGCTGCGTTTACACTGAAAGAGCTATTTCCCCAACATTTACAATACTTGAGTGACCTATTGAACACAGGCTTGCCATTTAGAGTCAAAAAGAGTTTCCTCAACAGTGTCCTTTGGGAAACACAGTGGAAGTATTTCACTGCTTCTTTAAGGCAGAGGGGAGTGCCGTTCAGACTGCAGAGTGAGGCCCTGAATTCTCGGGTGCCATTCAGCCTAAACAAGGAGCAACATGCTGGGCCCCGGCGCTGGAGGCGGTTTTGTCCCACGCATAGATAAGGACTCAGTCCCTGCATCAGGGAGAAGACGCCTGGGAGTTCCCTGCCTGTCACATTTTGCTGCAGGTGACCTTGGTCAAGAATAAGGGTCTCTGCGGATGGGAACTCTCATGAGGCCCGCAGCATCCACCCTGCGCTCACTGGGCTGGGTGGCCGACCCCACGCAGACCCTCCCAGGGCAGTGGGCCCAGAGAGAGGATGAGGGAGGGCAGGTGTCCTGGGGGTCCTGCTCAGTCAGCCTCTGGGATCAGGCCTGCAGTGTGGCTCAGCACCAGAACTGAGTTGGGACACAGCTAGGTGGCCCAGCCCAGCCCCAAGCCATGTATTTGGATGGAAATCATACAAGTGTTCGGGAGCCAGGCTCTGTGTCCAAGGATGTGGAGGGAGCCTAAAAGGCAACAGAGAAGGGGACAGCGAATGGTGAGGAAGTGTGGCTCCCACGCTGTGCAGCCGGGGGCAGTGAGAGCCGGCAGGCAGCCCAGGTGGCTGGGAGGGCTCTATGAGGCCACAGTGGAGGGAGCCCAGCAGTGGGTTGTATGAATTGCGGGCCTCCTGCTACCTGGGAGCCGCAGCTATAGGAAGGAAGGAAGACGTCCAAGGAACTGTATGGCAGAGGTGCAGTGCGAAGAGAATTTTGATCAAAAATCCAGGGAAGCTCCAATACTTTCCCCCTTCCTTGCCTAACAGGCATGCAGGCACTCCAATCCCCAGCCAAACAGGGCACAGGGCAAGGCCGGCCACCCATCTGGATGGGCAGCCTGATGGCCGGAGGGTCAGGGCAATGAACGAAGCAGATCAGGGAAAGGTGTGTGAGGACCCCTGATTCCACCTGCTCAGACCCCCACCTTCTGTGCTGCCTCCTGCTCCCAGAGCGAGGTCTCTTGCCCTAGCCCTCAGGAAGGAGATGGGATGAATAAAAAAGGGGTCAGGACAGAGAGCTGCCTGACAGCTGGGCAGGGAATGGGAACTAGAGGAGGTTTTGCTCTGTGAAATAATGTCCCCTCATTGGGTGAGCAAATGTCACCCACACTTGCTTCAGGTCTCCCTGGGACAGGGCTAACCTACTTGAGCCACAGGAAGGAGGCAGGGTCCCTGAAGAAGCTTTTACTATCCACTAAGACACTTTAGGAGGCATTAAAACCATCTCTATCCTCTTCTCTCCACAGGAAGTCTTGCAGCTGAAGGGAGGCACTCCTTGGCCTCTGCAGCCGACCACATGAAGGTGGTGCCAAGCCTCCTGCTCTCCGTCCTCCTGGCACAGGTGTGGTTGGTACCCAGCTTGGCCCCCAGTCCTCAGTCGCCAGAGGCCCCGGCCCTTCAGAACCAGACCGGCGGGGTAGTGCAGGCTCCCAGGGAGGAAGAGGAGGATGAGGAGGCGGCCAGCGAGAAGGCCGGTGAGGAGGAGAAAGCCTGGCTGATAGCTAGTGGGCAGCAGCTTGCCAAGGAGACTTCAAACTTCGGATTCAGCCTGCTGCGAAAGATCTCCATGAGGCACGATGGCAACATGGTCTTCTCTCCATTTGGCGTGTCCTTGGCCATGGCAGGCTTGATGCTGGGGGCCACAGGGCCAACCAAAGCCCAGATCAAGACAGGGCTCCACTTGCAGTCCCTGAACAGCACCAAGCCCGGGCTCCTGCCCTCCCTCTTTAAGGGACTCAGAGAGACCCTCTCCCACAACTTGGAACTGGGCCTCACACAGGGGAGTTTTGCCTTCATCCACAAGGATTTTGGTGTCAAAGAGCTCTTCCTCAATTTATCCAAGAGGTATTTTGATACAGAGTGTGTGCTTATGAATTTTCACAATGCCTCACAGGCCAAAAGGCTCATGAATCATTACATTAACAAAGAGACTCAGGGGAAAATTCCCAAACTGTTTGATGAGATTTATCCTGAAACCAAATTAATTCTTGTGGATTACATCTTGTTCAAAGGTACTTTGATAATATTCTGCTCTCCCAAGGCCACAGGGTCCTACAACTGTCTCTCCCTTTCCTTCCGTTAGGCCAGCATAGGGTTAACGCTAAATGATTTTCTATGAATGTGTTTTCAGGTTTCAAATACAGGTTGATACACATATTGAACAGTCACTTGAGGTCCTGCCCTGGCATCCTATGTGCTTGTAGTCCTTATAATTTTCAAAGTACTCTACACAGCTCCCCTCTGATGTTCAGAAGCACAGGGTCATTCCAAAAAGAGGGAGGTGGGGGGATTATCTGGGGGATTTAGAAGTGAATCATTGCTCCTTCATTTTTACTTTTTTGACCAGCTCTCTGCCCTTAGATTCTTATTATAGAAAATAGTGACACTCCACCTACTATAGAGTTAGAGGTTAAATGAGACAATGAATGTAAAGTGCCCAGATGGACTTGGCACATAGCAGACACTGAGTATCTATGGTTTACTTGTTCTTCCTAACTGTCAATCAGCAGGTAGAGCAGGAGTTGTTGTCTCCTTTCTAAAGATCAAAGCAGCTCAGAGGTTAGCCTGATCAAGGTCACACAATAAGTGGCAGAGGCAAAACCCAAACAAGAACCTCCTGACCTCCTGATCCTAGGTTCTGTCCAGCCCTGCCTCCCTAATGGGGTACTAGATATGGGCTGGATGCCACTTTCGCAGAGCTGGCACCAGACTTGCAAAGCCCCGGCAGGGGAAGCCACTTTACAACCAGCCAGGCCACACCCCCAGGGCAGACATTTGTGTGGAGAGTCATGTACCTGCCTGCTGGTGGCCTCTGCATTGTGGGGCCTTCTCTCAGAACCACATTAAACAGTGGGTAAGTGAGAAGTGTCACTCCTGCCACCTTGGACTCTGCATGTGCTTGTGCCTGGTGTGAATGAGACAAAGTGGCAGTCAGAGGTGCCAGGCAAAGGCTTTTCTCTAAGCTGGAGCCAACTATGAGGGAAAGACTGTGGATTTTGTTCGGGTCCAGGACAATGAGGGAAGCCAGGGATTGTTAGGAAACATTTCCCTGCTTTCGTGTGCGATTCCCAATAGGGCCTGCAAGTGGAGCTGTATTTTGTTAGCTGGGCTAGAGGCCGGGGAAAAGCTATTTTGGGGAAATTTATTTTGCCTGCCTGAGCTGTGGAAAAGCAAACCCAATTAGGGAACGCCTTGGAATGAGAAGTGAGATAGAAGATTCCCTCTTTATTATTTGAGCAAGAACAATGCTTTTCAAAGAGGGGATTTCTGCAATGAGTTCTTCTCTCACTTGTTCAGGGAAATGGCTGACCCCATTTGACCCTGTCTTCACCGAAGCCGACACTTTCCACCTAGACAAGTACAAGACCATTAAGGTGTCCATGATGTATGGTGCAGGCAAGTTTGCCTCCACCTTTGACAAGAATTTTCATTGTCATGTCCTCAAACTGCCCTACCAAGGAAATGCCACCATGCTGGTGGTCCTCATGGAGAAAATGGGTGACCACCTTGCTCTTGAAGACTACCTGACCACAGACTTGGTGGAGACATGGCTCAGAAACATGAAAACCAGGTACAACTCTTGCGCACATCCTATACAAACTCTATCTTTCCATACTTGCAAACACTCAGCAGAATTTCGTTGAATGCACTGTGGTTTAATGCCCATCTCCTCCAGTGAGCTATAAGCTTCCTGAGGGCAGGGCAGCATTTGTCTTTTTTTCCACTCTATCCCCAACATCTGTCACAGAGTGCCTGGCTGATTCATTCATTGAGTCCACCAGTATTTCACGTTCTGCTACCGTGATAAAAGTATGATGCCAGGAATTCATCAGCAAACAAAACAGGAAAAATTAGTCTGCCCTCATGGAGCTTACATTCTATTGAAGGAAGACAAAGAACAAATTAAAAATAGGTAATAATGCAGGGAAGGGAACAGGGAGCATCATCAGGATGCAGATGGAGGTTAGGGAAGGCCACTCCAAGAAGGTAACAGTAAGCAAACATCTGAAGATGAAGGATAAACCATGTGGATATATTCGGGGAGAGAAATGTTATGTTACAGGCAGAATCGTACAAGTTCTGGAATGGGAGTGTACCTGGTGGGTTTGAAGAAGAGCAAGGAGGCAAGTGGAGCTTCAGCAGTTGAAGATGAGATCAGAGTGGAACCAGGGGCCCAGTCACCAGGATCCCACCTTACAGTCCCCAGAAAAGACTTGGGCTTTTCCTGGGAGAGGCAGCAAGCCACTGGATGGTTCTGAGTAGAGGAGCAACCTGATTTGACTTCTGTTTTTAAAGGATCACATAAGCTCCTGTGTTGATAAAAGATACTAGGGGGTAAGGATGGAAGCAAGGGAGACTGGTTAGAAGGTTACTAGCAATCCAGGTAGAGATGCTCCTACCTGGACTGCGGTGGTGGTAGTGGTAGTGGAAGTGATGAGAAGTTGCTGGATTCTGGATCTATCAGGAAGTGAGAGTTGGCAGGATCTGCTAACGGACTGCATGTGGGTGAGAGAGGTGTCAAAGGTGATTGCAAAGTTTTTGGCCTTAGCAACTGGAAGGACAGATTTGCCATTTACTGAAATGGGGAGGAACAGTTCTGGGGTAAGTGCAGAAGTTCAGTCTTAAACACTTAGATCAGAAATATCTATTAGACATCCAAGTTGAGATGTCAAGACAACAGGTGGATCTGGAGCCTAGGGTGAGGTCCAGGCCGGAGATATAAATTCAGTCATCAGCATAGAACTAGAATCTAGACGCATGACAGGGTTGGGGTCTGTACATAGAGAGGAGAGGAACAGAAAGCAGAGTGGGCACTCAAATGTCTGCCCAGTAAGTTAATACACCTATTGGAGTACAATGAAAATGGCTGCAATATAAATTCCATGGCTATGGCTTCTGAATCCCGTGACTCAGATTTTGGCAGAGACGAGTCCAGCTAAAGGTCCCTGGGGTTAGTTTTATCTTCATTATTCTTCTTTCATTTTTCTTCATATCTTAGCACCTAACAAAGAACCCCAAACATCATAAGCCCTCAAGAAATGTTTGCTGAATGAATAACTTTATAAATTAATCTTCAAGATACGTCATGTCCTCAATTATTTTTTTTTTGAGCCACAGAACTCATCTTTCCAAGCAACATATTTTCAAAGGAGGACTCCAGTATACAAAATAGATGGTATCAGAGTTTCTCTGGCTAAAGATGGGGAGAGGTTTAAAGTTTTCTTTGTTCCCCTTCCCATCCATCCCCAGACTCCTTGGGTCTGCAGAATCCAGGAGCTGAAAACAGTCATCATCCAGGAGTCTGCAGGGTTGCTGAAAGCAGCTGTTATCTCAGGTTGTTTTTAAAACATAGGGAAATGAACACATAAGTACTTTGCTAAAGAGAATGTGAGTCATTGGCTGAGGAATAAAACTCGTTCCCTGAAGCTGAAGTACTATTTGATAAGCTAGAAATATTTTCCCTGAAATAGGAAATGGTAAAAGAATGGCATGAACTTCATAGTCAACTGAAAGACTCATTAATGGAAACAATCTTAAAGAACAAAAATTGTGACCTTTTTGGTGTCCATAGACTATGGCTTTGTCTACATTTCACCATTATCTGTTCTCGTACCACAGAAACATGGAAGTTTTCTTTCCAAAGTTCAAGCTAGATCAGAAGTATGAGATGCATGAGCTGCTTAAGCAGATGGGAATCAGAAGAATCTTCTCACCCTGGGCTGACCTTAGTGAACTCTCAGCTACTGGAAGAAATCTCCAAGTATCCAGGGTAAGTCAGGATCTTTCATCAGAGCCCAACCTCAGCATGAAATGTCACCAAAACAAATGTTTTTACAAACCATTTAACTTTGATAAAATACCTAAGTGTAGTGGAAAATTATATTTACATCCCAAATACTTGAAATAGCACCCAGGTTGGATGTTTTAAGAATTTCAAGCAACTTTATTAAAATACCTTTTCAACTAATTTATTTTAAGTAGACCTCTCTCCTTCTGCTTAAGTGCTCAGGGAGAAATTTGCCCCTGAAATAGAACTGGTTTACAGATACGTCATCATTTATGTTGAATACAACTTGAATAGTTCATGAAATTACACCACCTTTACAATGAAAGAAACCCCTAGACATCATCTAGCCCAACTTCTCCCTCCTTGTGGAAATCCCCTCCATAGCCCTATGAAATAGCCCTCCAACTTCTGTCTCTTCCTCTTCATGCTTCCAGTGACAGCAAACTCACCATTTCTTTGAAAAGCTGCCTAATCCACAATAGCTAAAATTGTTTATATATATATGTGTATATATGTATATGTGTATATATACACATACATATATACATACATACATACATACAGATATATATATATATATATATATATAGAGAGAGAGAGAGAGAGAGAGAGAGAGAGAGAGAGACCTGTAACTTCTACCTCATACTTTTTGGTCCTAGTTCTATTTCTAAAACTAAGAACAAATTTAGTCACCATCCACATAGAATCCCTTCAGTTACTCAGTGTTTCTCAGTGGAAAGGTTCTTGGTTTTGAGGGGAACTGCTTGTTGTTCAGAGCAGTTGTGCATGTTGCAGGGAACTGGTTAGCACTGCTGACCCATGTTCACTAATGCCAGTAGGAAACTCCAGTCATCACTATAAAAATGCTCCCACACATTTCCAAATGGCAGCTACATCTCTCTACATTCTTCCTTAGTTGTGTGGTTTGGCTAATATTTTCTCTTACAATTGCAATTTTCAATTCCAAGAGAGACTAAAAATGGCATCCACTTAAGTAGGACACAGTAGAGTAACCGTGGCCTGGAATCAGGTTTTACCACCTCAAGAGACATAAGACAATTAAATAAAACAACCCTGCAGACCAGCACCTGAAAGTGTTTCTGCTATGAACACATGAAAAACTGAAACACACTGCTGATTTACAAAGGGTCATCATGAAATTTAAATTGTAAACCATTAAATATTCTCCCTCTGTTTGCTCTGGAGAGTTAATTTTCCTCTAGGAAATTAGGGAATTTTCTGGAGTGAAAATCAGTGTATGTTTTTATTCTCTATTATAACACAGTAATTATATAGGTACATCACTCATATCACATCCTGTTTCTGTAAAAAAGGGTCTCCCAAACATAGCAAGTGGCCACAATATAGGCAGCCAGAATTCAGGAAGGCTCCAGGGACCCCTGGGCTTGGCCCAGAAAATGCCTCAGAGTAGTACCAGGTGCTGGGAAGCTGATACGGAAGACTAGCCATTCCCTGCCTCCACCTTGCCTGCCAAAAAGGAAAGTCAGAGGACTCAAGGGATCCAGGCAGCTTGAAAACCTTTTAGGAGCACCAGCTCAGCTCAACAATTAGTAGTATAAAGCACACGCTCAATAAAGATTTGATGCATGAGTGCATCCTAAGTCCACGCCTGGAATGTGTTTCACATATTCCACAATACTTCACATTGGGTTCCTGAGGTCTTCTGGTATTGTTGGAGACTCCTGTGCAGTCCCTGGTGAAACCCCAGACCACTGCTCTTAATGTAGATGGGCCTGCTCCACTAAATCCCAGTAGCATGATCCCATGGGTAGGACCACTGTGAGGAATTTCAAGGGGCTCATTTAATTCCTCCTTTGCACTGCCACACAAATGGTTTTTCACACTATTTCCTTTTCCAGGTTTTACAAAGAACAGTGATTGAAGTTGATGAAAGGGGCACTGAGGCAGTGGCAGGAACCTTGTCAGAAATTATTGCTTATTCCATGCCTCCTGTCATCAAAGTGAACCGGCCATTTCATTTCATGATCTATGAAGAAACCTCTGGAATGCTTCTGTTTCTGGGAAGGGTGGTGAATCCGACTCTCCTATAATTCAGGACATGCATAAGCACTTCGTGCTGCAGTAGATGCTGAATCTGAGGTATCAAATCCACACAGGATACCAGCAATGGATGGCAGGGGAGAGTGTTCCTTTTGCTCTTAACTAGTTTAGGGTGTTCTCAAATATAGTAGTCCCCACTTATCTGAGGGGTATACATTCAAAGACCCCCAGCGGATGCCTGAAATGGTGGACAGTGCTGAACCTTATATATATTGTTTCCTACACATACATACCTATGATAAAGTTTAATTTATAAATTAGGCACAGTAAGAGATTAACAACAATAATAACAACATTAAGTAAAACAAGTTACTTGAATGCAGGCACTGCAATACCCTAACAGTCAAACTGACTATAGAGAAGGCTACTAAGTGACTCACAGGCGAGGAGCACAGACAGTGTGGAGACATTGGGCAAGGGGAGAATTCACATCCTGGGTGGGACAGAGCAGGACGATGCAAGATTCCATCCCACTACTCAGAATGGCATGCCACTTAAAACTTTTAGATTGTTTATTTCTGGAATTTTTCATTTAATGTTTTCAGACCATGGTTGACCACAGTTAACTGAGACTACAGAAAGCAAAACCATGGATAAGGGAGGACTACTACAAAAGCATTACATTGATTTTTTTTTAAAGATGTTTGTGTAATCCGTCTGGTATTTTAAGCCTGTTTCTAACAGCCTTAGTTATTTGGCTGAAGACTAGCTGGGCAGAATATCTTTTCTCTGTTGCTCACATATTTGGATTTTTAAAAAGTTGTAGATGAGAACACTATGTCGAGATAAAGCCTTTGGGCTTTATCTCCTTGAGTCATGTGCTTCTCTCTCTTTACTTCTCTCTGGTGCAACATAAGTGTTTTATTTTAATCTATTATGGAGTCATAATAATTGCTGATGACATCAGAAGAAAAATAGCTCTAATCAGTCCTGATCACAGCATCTACTTCCATGGTGCATCAAATCGCTTGGCAGAGGCATTGGCTGAACCACAGATCATCTAGTTCAATACCTTCATTTTACAAAAGAAAGAAAGAGGGACCCAGAAACAGGTCCACATTCTTACTTTCATGGGCCCTAGGCACTTTTAACCTCGTAGACTCCTTTCCTTCATGAAGATATATATGTTTTATGGCTGCATTGGTAGAAAGATGAATATATTCGTCTTTTGAAATTGCGTAACTGGCTTCAAAGTTATTTGTCTAGCATAGGGCGATAAGTAAAACACCTTCGTGGGCCCTTACAGTACTGTCGGCCTTAGGCACTGTGTCTTCTGCATCTAGTGGATAAGTCATACCTTATATACCAGAGGGAAGAAAACACTTGTCCAAGGTCTTCCAGTGTGAGAATGGCAGAGTCAGAGGCCTACCTTTCCTGAGTCTAGTCCCCAAGCCCTTTCACTCTTCCTTCCTTCCATCTAAAACATCTGACGGGGACCAGGTAAACAGCATGAACTATAGCTACCCATGGGGGTTAAACAGAATATAAGCACAAACTTTGTCCCAGGGTGAAAAGGGAAATTGTAAATATCCCTGATCTTCCTTAGGCAGTCATTTTCTGTCACAGAAACAGAAAAGACCATATTCAGAGAATCCTGAATAGAGCTAACTTACAGTGTCAACTATGTTAAATGCCTAATTGGATTTCTGTCTGTCTGCTATCTAATGTTTAAAAAAATCTAAAATTCATTTATTGATTATTTAATATAATCCAGAGTAATGTGAATAGGTAATAATATTAATATGCAGCCTAAATACAGTCTTTTCATCATTCCAGGTTTTGGAATTCCAGGTTTTGGAATGATGAAAAGTCAGTACTTAGACTGCATATTAATAAAATAAAATTCATTCCTGTATTCATTCCAACAGCACTAATTGACACTTATGAAGGGACAGGCAATTCTAGGCCCTGGAGGGCCAAAGACAGAGGACTAACTCTAACTGACATTCTTAAGTCACCCTGTTTGTGTTCAATTAGTCAGATTTGTTTGTGGAAAAATAGTAGAGGAATAAAGTAGAATCCAGTCAAATTTCCCACTTTTAAGAGATGAAATCTGGAAAATTAAGTCTGTGAGAGCACAATACTCAGTGAAATCAATATGGCCAAACCCAGTTATAAAAAGGTACATTATTATTGAAGGATTCATACAGCATGCAGATAACAAACTCCTGCCCTCTTCCCACCATATACACTGCAAAGCAACAACAGCATAATCATTGTATTTAACACACTACTCTTTAAGGTAGAAAATGGACCTATTCTATGTTTTAAATATACTTTTTAATGTTCCCCCATATTTGCTTTAAGAAGTTCCTAAGACACTCAGTTTCAGATTTCCCGAGTACACAGGCATGACAGAAAAATGCAGACCAATAAAAAATGTAATTTACCTCACACAAATACACACACACACAAATTCGGGGTTTCCAACTGAGCGGGGAAAATCTTAACAATGTACAAGTCTTCACTATATGTAAGTGTTGAGTTTTTTTGTTTTGTTTTGTTTTTGAGACGGAGTCTTGCTCTGTCGCCCAGGCTGGAGTGCAATGGCACGATCTCGGCTCACTGCAACCTCTGCCTCCCAGGTTCATGCCATTCTCCTGCCTCAGCCTCCCAAGTAGCTGGGACTACAGGCATCTACCACCACACCCGGCTAATTTTTTGTATTTTAAGTAGAGACAGGGTTTCACCATGTTAACCAGGATTGTCTTGATCTCCTGACCTTGTGATCCACCCACCTCAGCCTCCCAAAGCTGGGATTACAGGTGTGAGACACCACACCTGGCCAAGTGTCGAGTCTTAAAAATTGTTCCTACACAGACACACTCAACCACACATTCTCACACATACATGCTGTAACAACTGAGAACAGGTTACTGACTTAATCTAATTCATTTTATCCTCATTGTAAACTTCTACTCCAGTTGAAGAGCCTGTTTCATTTCAATTCAAAGATTTCTCATATATCCACTAATTGTATGGCAAAACTGACTCATCTCCAGACTAAGATATTCAAGCTTAGGAAGTCAAATAATAGAAATGATTTTTTTAAATGTGTATGAGGTTATAAAGAAAAATTTCATGTGCTCCTTATTTAACCTCTATATGGTAAATCCTTTATAGACCTATCTCCATTTCTGCAGTAACAGTGAGCTCTACAGTTAGCTGTAAGGCTAACTAGTGAAATTCTTGGACTTATTCTTAAAATGCAAGTTTTAGTAATTAACAAAATGATGATGATGTCCCTTTTCCCGACAGCTACAGATGGAGGGAGATTTTTCTTTGCCATACAACTCATTTAAAGGATTAATTTGATAAGTTGTTAAACTGAGAGTTTTCACAAAAGTATCCATCTTGTTTTTGATATAAATGGAGATACATGTAGATATTCATAACTGTCACTAATTTGCTTTTTATCCTGTTTCTACATATCTGTCCTTGGAAATATAATTTTAACAAATATTTCAAAGATTTTAGGAAATGTCATGTTCTGTTAAAAACTTCCAAAAGTAATTTTGATTAACGGTTTGATAATTTAATACCTAGGACTAAGATTGCAATTGACTGCCCTACATTCCTGAACTTTATAAGCAGTAGTTTTTCTCTGTCAAATCAGTTTCCCTTCTCCCATTTGCATCATGGGAAAGTAAAAGCTTATAATTCTGCTAAATTTATTATAACAAATAAATTGAAATTCTCCATTTTATTAAATTAATAGAATGCTATGAATCAAAGCACCAAAAAAAAACTGATGCAATTTTGATGTCTCATTCTGTACCAAATTCTCCAGATCTTAATATATTCAGTTCCACATTATTGGTGCTAGTAGGAGACATGATGAAAACAGTTAAATGAAATCCACAGCGAGTGTACTGATTACTTTAACCAGTACTGTCAAATTTCTCATACCTACTGAATTTTAACTACTGACAAAACGAGTAGTAACAATTCCATTTACCTGGTTGTCCTTTGGCAAAGGATATTACGAAGAATCACTAAAAATAGCCAAAAAAGAAGCCATATGGATGGAAAAAGGAAAACAAATGGCATGAAAAGGTCTCACACTGAGTAACTATGCTCTTATAGTTGACACTGGTATATTTCTTTTTTTCACTACCTAAAACTGAACTATCTTACTCTTTAATTATAGAATAAAAACTGCAGGAGAGTATTTAAAACTTTTTTCACAAACACAGGTATCTCATTAACCTATGTTTTATTTTGAGTAAATTCATTATTCATTATTTCACATTATAAAAAGGAACCACACACACATATGCATTCACAAATTAGATCATCTTTATCATACATCGATACATTTTAAAAAACAAATATTTTCTAATATCAATATAGTTATATGCTGATTGCATTTTGAAATAGAGAAGCTGACAATAGCTTCATACAGTATATCTCAAGAACTGACAGTTTAAAATTAAGAACTGTATATATTCCACAGGCAAATTTTGATGGAAATATTAGCATTAGTACAAATAAATGCTGTTGACATAGCTTAAGCATGATAGCTTGGAATAACAGCTGATTCAGACTAGATTCATCATTTTAAATTAAATAAGGACAAATACAATCTAAAATGTAAACAAAGTATTTATAAAATAAATTCTCTAGGAAATAAAGAAAATCATCAATCTATTATTTTTAAGGTATTTATAGCTCAAAGTTATCAGAAATCTTTGTGGAATTTTCATTGCCAAATTTAAATTTGGGAATGTCCGGGTACAACATATTGACACCACAATCCGGAGGGCTGCCAAAATCGCAGACGGCTATTTGCATCCTTTCAGTGTGACTTTTCAAGTGGGCTTGGAGAGTCATGAGAAAATGCAGTATCTTTCTTACCTTCCAAGTCCCCCTCCAAGTGATTATGAAGCTAGGACGATTTCAGCTGATGTAGACTTTCATACGATTTTTAAATGCTAAAACTTTAGAACAATTAAATAGCTGGTTTCCTGCACAAATAAATGCAGACTTGTCTCTTTTACAGCAGTGGTTAAAGCACATACCTAGAGATGTTTTTCATTACACTTCACTATAACACTGGAATTCTGTAACCACATTATTACTCAAGAAATATATATTATACCTCCTAGGGAATCTAATTTGAAATATGGAAAGTTTAACATCAGCTGTCATTATGTCTCTCTTTCCACTCATTAACAACAACAAAAAAAGACCCCAAAACCTAAAAACAAAGCCCCAACCATTGCTTTAGCTTTTGTGCACCAACCACATTATCTTCTGCTGCCTTTGTTTTGCCTCCTTCATCAAGCAGTTGATTTAAGGATTGGATTTTCTGGATTTTCTTTGGGAAGAAAGAAATGAAGGAAGAGCGGGAGGGTGGGGAAGGAGGGAATAAGAAAGGGAGAAAAAGAAAAAAATATGAAAAATGTTATTATGTGTACAAAGTAAATTAAAAATATATAGATACTCTACTTTGAATAAATCTAATACATGAGAAGTCTGATTAATGGAAAAAATGAATTACACATTAAAGATTACTTGGAATTATCTTTACTTGCCAAAAATTCTGTGTATATATAACATAGCATTCAATTTAATTCATCTTTTCCTACATTTTAAATTTTGTATAACCATAATGGAAGTGACACAGGCATAAATATATGAACTGCCTTAAGAGACAAGATATAATACATACCTGTGCTTCCTTTAAGACACTAATATTCCTAAATACCAAATGTGTCATCTCAATGACACTGAAAAGCTGAGGAATGTATTGCATAGAATTTGAGAAGCAAAAATTGAGATAATTTATACTTTCCAAAATCACCTCACAGGCTTATTTTAAATGAAAAGAATGTATTTTCATTTGGATATGGCCTGTTTTGAATAGTGGATACTATTTTACAGAAGAAAGACCAATGTGGATATCATCACCCATCCAGCCATGTGGCAGTGTGCACTCAAGAGAGATCCATATAAGTGCCACATCAGATGGAAATATAATTACAAACTTGTATATCCAGTCACAAGTTAAAAAAGCAACTGTGGATATCAACATGCCTCCTTTAGAATCAGAAAAGACTAAACCTGATATGATTTGTTATCAAAATGTTTGTTTCTAGATTCACTTTTTAATCATTTATACATATATAAATTATATAAATAACTACATACTATGTATGTTGAACAAGAAAAAATTCAGTCTATGAAAAGGAAAAGCATGCTCAACAATGAAAGAACAGATAAAGAGAGTAATCTGAAATAAAGGAGAACTGGCATAAATATACTGGGTTTCAACAGTCTTTACTGTAAAAAATGCCTATGGCATTTAGAAAAATAATAAGTGGACAAGAGAATACATTACTTTTGATGTTACTAAATATGCTCTTCAACAGAAGAATTTCAGGGCAATCTTTTCTGAGGAAGAGGGTTTAGGGTAATAAAGAGGATTTCAGGGTCGGGCGCGGTGCCTCAAGCCTATAATCCCAGCACTTTGGGAGGCCGAGACGAGCAGATCACAAGGTCAGGAAATCGAGACCATCCTGGCTAACACGGTGAAACCCCGTTTCTACTAAAAAATACAAAAAAAAACTAGCCGGGCGAAGTGGCGGGCGCCTGTAGTCCCAGCTACTCGGGAGGCTGAGGCAGGAGAATGGCGTAAACCCAGGAGGCGGAGCTTGCAGTGAGCTGAGATTGCACCACTGCACTCCAGCCTGGGTGACAGAGCGAGACTCTGTCTCAAAAAAATAAATAAATAAATAACAAGAGGATTTCAGGATGCCAGAGCTAGAAGGCACCTTAAAGAAGGAGGAACCATGAGGCGGCCCTGTCATGTGACAGATATGCACAGTGAGGGTCAGTGCACTGAGCTGAACTTTGCACAGCCACTTAGCTGCTGCTGGGAACAAGACACACAAGGCTCTCTATACACCATTACCGTGTCCTGCCTCTGTTTTCATCACTTTTTTTTTTTTTTTTGAGACGGAGTTTCACTCTTGTTGCCCAGGCCGGAGTGCAGTGGCGCGATCTCAGCTCACCGCAACCTCTGCCTCCCGAGTTGAAGCGATTCTCCTGCCTCAGCCTCCTGAGTAGCTGGGATTACAGGAGCACGACACCACGCTTGGCTAATTTTTGTATTTTTTTAGTAGAGGCAGGGTTTCACCATGTTGGCCAGGCTGGTCTCAAACTCCTGACCTCAGATAATCCACCTGCCTTGGCCTCCCAAATTGTTGGGATTACAGGCATGAGCCACTGCACCTGGACCTTTCATGACTTTTAAGTGGAACTTCCATAGTATAATCATGGGAGCAATAACTGTATAGCTAAAGAGCATTCTCTGTAAATAAAAGTACACTCTGCATTGACACTAACCTGTAATATCAATGTTCATTTTTTCTATTACTATTATGTTTTTGTAATAGTACATTGGTTCTCTTTCCGTGAGCGCTAGTCAATAAATTTGTTTCTAAACTTATTTCTAAATTTTGAATGAAGTTGGGCATATACCCAACGACCAATTAAACTTTGGAATACATATAGTTTGGATGTTTGTCCCTGCCCAAATCTCATGTTGAATTGTAATCCACAATGCTAGAGGTGGGGCCTGGTGGGAGGTATTTGGATCATGGGGGCTGATCCCTCATGGCTTTGTGTTTTCTTTGTGATAGTGAGTTCTCGCAAGATCTGATCATTTAAAAGTGTGTGGCACCTCCCCCAACCCCACTCTCTCTCTCTCCTGCTCCTACTTTTACCATGTGATGTGCCTGCTCCTGCTTCGCCATCTAGCAGGATAATAAGCCTCCTGAAGCTTCCCCAGAAGCAGATGCCGCTATGCTTCCTGTGAAGTCTGCAGAACTATGAGCCAATTAAACCTCTTTTCTTCATAAATTACCCAGCCCAGGTATTTCTTTATAGCAATGCAAAACAGCCTAAATCAGATCCTAAAAGGGACTCCAGCACAGAGTTTTTGCAAAAGAATGCATTTAAGAAACTTTATTCAAAAATGCCCATGCATTCACTAAAATATGTTTAAAAGAACATCTAAATATTGTTAAAAGTCTGTTCCAACCAGAAGGTTCAGGTGTCCTATATGAAATAGCTAACTTGTAACTATGGTTTGGGTATCCTGGCAGAATCATTTATAACTTGATACAGTCTCTTATCAAGGTGATTTTTATGGTACCCCTTTCTTAAATATTTAAGCTAAAAGAAAGACTTCAACAAATCAAACAAGATACAAATAGCACATTAAAAGGAATCATGGGGGAAAAGGAAAATGGAGGCCCTTTATAACTTCAACTTCAAGACATAAGTATAGTCTGTAAACCTCTCCAGTTTACTGAACTCACAATTCTGGGTTCCATGCTGCCACTTATTTCTTAACGTGACATCAGCTGTACCCATCTTTCTGCACACTGGGTGATTAAATACCATATCCTTAAGCTAGGTGTTTAAAGGGATGCCTTCTTAGAGACAAATTCCCTAAATGTAAACATTTCATAGAAAAAAATTAGATTTCAGATATTAGTGGGAGCCATTTAAATGTTTCCTGTTGATTTCCTAAGGTTACAATGCCTTTGCCAAATGTAAGTTATTCTATATAAACTAACATAACAGAGTCACATGTGACAGTAATACCCTTTAATTTATAACATTTTCTCATTATAGACATTTTCTATTCTTTGGAAAGTACTTAAGTGGGAAGGAAAGTCTGTTGAGAAAAAGAGTAGGATAATACACTCAGTCTGACATCACTTGATTACTTACAAGGTAGCCTTCCGTGGTTGTGTATCTTTACTTCCACTGCTCTTGGGATCAACTGAGTTACCTGTCCCACGGGAAGTACTTGGTAAGGGAGTATTAGGAGAAAAGGAAGGTGGAACACTACTGGCATTACGAGTCCGGAATGAATCATCTGAAAGTAATACATATAAAGTCAGATATATCAAATATACTAAGAAAGAGGGTAACCAAAGAGAAGAAAAGGTTAATGATAGCTGACTTTTTCACTTTTTAAGTCAATTTTATGAGGGTAAAATTTACATACAACAAACCGCAAGAAGTTAAGGTTTTGACATATGTACACCCCCATGAAGTCATCACCACAATCAAGATGTGAGCATGTCTATCACTATGAAACAGTCCCTCATACCCCATCATGATCCTCCTCCGCCCTCTCCAAACCACTCCTGTCAACTATAAAATAGTTTGTATTGTCTAGAATTTTATATAAATGAACATACAGTATATACTCTTTTCTGTCTGGCTTCTTTCATTCAGCATAATTTTGAAATTCATTCATGTTTTATGTATCAATACTTCATTCCTATTTCTGACTGGTATTGTGTGAATATGTCAAAATTTGTTTACCCATAATATCTGTTGATAGACATTTCTATTTTTTCCAGTTTTGATATATTACAAATAAAGCTGCTATGAACACTCATGTACAAGTCTGTGTGTGGACATATGTTTTAGTTTCTTCTCAGTAAATGCATAGGAGTGGAACTGCTGGGTCATATACTAAATACATATTTAACTTCACAAGAAACTGCCAAATTGATGTCCAGAATTTCTTTTCTTTCCTGACATTTCTGCCAGGAACATGAGTATTCTGGAGAGTTACTCCACATCCTCACATACACTTGATATTGTGAGTCTTTCTAGTTTCAGACATTCTAGCAAGTGTGAAGTGGCACCTCCTTGGGTGCTTTTCTTACTGCTTTTAAATTTCCATTTCCCTAATGATTAGGATGTTAAGCATCTTTTCATGTACTTACTTGTGTATCTTTTGTGAAGTTCATGTTCAAACCTTTTTCCCATTTTAAAATTGGTTGCCTAATTTTTGTTAAGGCATCTTTGTATATTCTGGATACAAATTCTTTGGTATATATTCTATGAATATTTCCTCCATATCTATGCCTTGCTTTTTATTTTTTAATGCTCTACTTCAAAGCCCAGATGCTTTAATTTTGATTAAGTCCAGTATGTTAATATTTTTGCTTTATGGTCAAGATAAATTTTTGTGTATTCCAAAATCACAAAGACTTTCTGCTATATTTTCTTTAGAAAATATAGACGCTTTTATGTTTAGGTTTACAATACATTTTGAGTATAGTATAATTTTGTGTATGGTGATAAGACTTGAGATTCACAGGAACGGAAAGTCAGATACTGCATGTTTTCACTTATAAGTGGGAGCTAAGTAACGTGTACATGTGGTCACGGAATGTAGAATACTCGTCACTGGAGACTAGGAAGGGTGGGAGTGTCAGAAGGGGTGATGGATGAGAAATTGCTTAATAGGTAAAATGTACACTATTAGGTTACACTAAATGCCCAGACTTTACCACTATGTAATATATCCATGTATATCCATGTAATAAAACTGTACTTGTATGCCTTAAATTTATACAAATTTAACAAAGAATTAAGGTTTAGGGTTTGTTTTGGTTTTTGTTTCTTTAATATGAATATCCAATGGTTCCAGCACCACTTTTTAAGTAGACTTTATTTTTTAGAACAGTTTTAAGTTTACAGCACAGTTGAGCAGAAGGTACAGAGATCTCCCATATCTTCCCAGTCATACACAGCCTCCCAACTTCAATGTCTCCCACCAGTGGTACATTTGTTGCATTGATGAACCCACATTGACACATCATTACCACCCAAAGCCCATAGTTCACATTAGGGTTCACTCTTAATGGCATACATGCTATGAATTTGGACAATATATAAATGACATGTTTCTATCATTTTGGTATCATACAGAGTGTTTTCACTGCCCTAAAAATTATCTGTGCTCCATCTATTCAATTCTCCTTCCCCCAAACCCCTGACAACTACTTATCATTTTACTGTCTCCATAGTTTTATCTTTTCCAGAATGTCACATAGTTGGAATGCTACCTTTTCAATTTGCTTCTTTCACTTAGTAGTATGTATTAAAAGTTCCTTCACGTCTTTTCATGGCCTGATAGCTCATTTCATTTTAGCACTGCATAATATTCCACTGTCTGGATGTACCACAGTTTGTTTATTCATCTACCTACTGAAGAACAACTTGTTTGTTTCCAAATTTTGGCAATTATGAATAAAGCTGATATAAACACTCATGCTCAGATTTTTGTGCGGACGTAAGTTTTCAACTCCTGTGGATAAAAACCAAGGAGCACGACTGCTAGATCATATGGTAAGAGTATGTTTGGTTTTGTAAGAAACTACCAAACTGATGTTCCATAGTGGCTGTACCATTTTGTATTGCCACCAGCAATGAATGAGAGTTCCCGTTGCTTCACATCCTCACCAGCATTTGTTGTCAGCATTTTGGATTTTGACCATTCTAATAGGTGTGTCATGGGACTTCATTGTTTTAATTTGCACAAACCTGATGACATATGATGAACACCTTTGCATATGCTTATTTTCCATTGACATATCTTCTTCAGTGAGGTATCTGTTCAAGTCTTTGCCCATTTTTTAATCAGGTTGTTAGTTTTCCTACTGTCGAGTTTTACAAGTTTTTTGTATATTTTGGATAAAAGTCCTTTATCAGATTATGTGTTTTGCAAACATTTTCTCCCAGTCAGTGGCTTGCCTTCTCATTCTCTTGACAGTATTTTTCAAATAGTAGTTTTAATTTTAATGAATTTCAGCTTATTCTTTATTTCATAGATTGTGCCTTTGACATGGTATCTAAAATATCATTACTATAAGCAAGGTCATCTAGATTTTCTCCTATGTTATCTTCTAGGAATTTTATAGTTTTGCATTTTACATTTAGAACAGCGATTCATGTTTGAATAAATTTTTGTGAAGGGTGTAAAAGATATATATATATATATATATTTTTTTTTTTTTTTTTTTTTTTTTTTTTTTGCATGTGGGTGTCTTATTGTTCCAGCTGCATTTGTTTGAAAAGACTATCTTTTCTCCATTGTATTGGCCTTGTTCCTTTGTTAATGATCATGTGACTATACTTACATGGGTCTATTTCTGGGCTCCCTATTCTGTTTCTTCAATCTGTTTGACTATTCTTTTGCCAATACCACACTGTCTTGATTGCTGTAGCTTTATAGTAAGTCCTGAAGTCAGGTGGTGTCAATCTTCCAGCTTTGTTCTTTGTCATTATTATGTTGGCTATTCTGGGACTTTTCTTCTCTAGGTAAACTTTGGAATCAGTTTGTTGATATCTACCAAATAACTCGTTGGGATTTTGACTGAGACTGCATTTAGTTTATAGATCAAGTTGGGAAGAACTGACATCTTGACAATATTGAGTCTTTCTAGCAATAAACATGAGATATCTCCTTCTTTATTTAGTTCTTTGATTTCTCCTATCAGAGTTTTGTAGTTTTCCTTATATAGATCTCGTACGTATTTTGTTAGAATTATGCCTATTTCATTTTTCTGAGTGCTAATAGTAAATGGTGTTTTGCTTTTAATTTTAAATTCCTACTTGTTCAATGCTGGAATACAGGACATATTGAACTTTGCACATTAACCTTACAGAATATTAACCTTATATTCTGCATCTTCACCATAATCACTTCTTAGTTCCAGAAGTGTTTTTGTCAATTCTTGTGTATTTTCTACATAGATGATCGTGTTATCTGTGACCAAAGACAATTTGAGTTCTTCCTTCCAAAATCAGTATATCTTTTCTTTCCTTTTCTAGAACTTCCGGTATGATGGTAAAAAGGAATGGTGACGGGAGGACATCATTGTCTTGTTCCTGATCTTAGGGGGAATGCTTCTAGTTCCTCACTACTGTGATGTTATCTGCAGGTTTTTTGTAGATTTTCCTTATCAAGTTGAGGAAGTTCTCTATTCCTAGCTTACTTACGGTTTTTATCATGAATAGGTGTTGGGTTTGGTCAAATGTCTTTTCTTCATGTATTACTATGATCACGTGATTTTTCTTCCGTGGCCTGTTAGTGTGATATATTACATTAAGTGTTCTTCAAATGGTGAATTAGTCTTCTACAACTGGTATAAATCCTACTCAGTTTTGGTGTATAATTCTTTTTATATATTGTTGGATTTGAGTTGCTAATATTTTTTGACGATTTTTGCATTTGTGGTCATGAGAGATGTTGGTATGTATTATTCTTTTCTTGGAATGACTTTGATTTTGGTAGTAGGGTAATGCTGACCTCACAGAATGAGTTAGGGTGTATTCCCATTGCTTCTATCTTGTGAAAGAGATTGTAGATAACTGGTATAATTTATTTCTTAAATATTTGATAGAATTTATCAGTGAACCCATCTGGGCTAGATGCTTTCTGTTTTGGAAGATTACTAATTACTGATTCAATTTCTTTAATAGATATAAGCCTATTCAGATTGTCTATTCTTTTTTTTATTATTATACTTTACGTTCTAGGGTACATGTGCCCAACATGCAGGTTTGTTACATATGTACACATGTGCCATGTTGGTGTGCTGCACCCATTAACTCATTATTTACATTACGTATATCTCCTAATGCTATCCCTCCCCCCTCCCCACAATAGGCCCCAATGTGTGATGTTCCCCTTCCTGTGGTCTATTTCTTCTTCTGTGAGTTTTGAATCGTGTCTCTCTCTCTCTCTCTTTTTTTTTTTTTTTTTTTTTTTTTTTTTTTTTTTTTTTTTTTTTGAGATGGAGTCTTGCTCTGTCTCCCAGGCTGGAGTGCACTGGCACGATCTTGGCTCACTGCAACCTCCGCCTCCCAGGTTCAAGCAATTCTCCTGTCTCAGCCTCCCAAGTAGCTGGGACTATAGGCACATGCCACCACACCCAGCTGATTTTTGTATTTTTAGTAGAGACGGGGTTTCGCCATATTGGTCGGGCTGGTCTTGAACTCCTGACTTCAGGTGATCCACCTGTCTCTGCCTCCCAAATTGATGGGATTACAGGCGTGAGCCAATGTGCCTGGATGAATTGCGTCTTTCAAGGAGTTGGTCCATCCGGCACCATTTTAAAAAATATTATTCTATCACTATTGATTTATCTTGAAGCCTTTGTTAAAATCAACTGACTATGTATGACAACATAGAACACAATGCCTCGATTACCAGAATTTTATAGTAATTGTTGAAATCAAATTTATATTTAAGTTCTCCAGCTTTTTTCTTTTTCAAAACTATTTTGGCTACATTGGGGTCCTTTTGCATTTCAATACAGATTTTTAGAAACAGCTTATAAATTTCTGCAGAAAGACTACCAGAATTTTAACTAGGATTTCACTGAATCTCTGGATCAATTCAGAAAAAAACTGCCACTAGAACAATATTAAGTTTTTCAATCCATAAACATGTTATATTTCTCCATTTACTTAGGTCTTTAGCTTCTTTTAGCAGTATTTTAAATTTTTTATGTATCTCTAGCACATTTTGTTAAATTTGTCCCTGAGCACTGGTTTTGAAGATACTGTAAATGTTATTTTTTAAAATAAACTGTCTTTTTCAGAATAGTTTTGATTTACAGAAAAATTGACAGAACAGAATAAATAATTCTCATATATCCCCTTCACCCAATTTCCTCTATTAACAGCTTACATAAGTATGCAATATTTATCATATTTAATGAACCAATGCTGATACATTATTAACTAAAAGCCATAGTAGTTGTTATTTTATCTAATAACAACTTTTTCTGTCTCAGGATCCCATCCAGGATACTATATCACATTTACTTGTTAGTTCTCCTTAGCTCTCCTTGGCTGTGACAGTTTCTCAGACTTTCCCGAACAGTTTTGAGTAGTATAACTGAAGACAGGCAGAAGTCCCCACACAATGAACAGTGGAGTCGCGTTAAGTAAAAAGTATCCAACCTGGCATTCTAAGTTCTGATTCTGACCTTTCCTTACAGTTTTTGTTTGTTTGTTTTTGGGGGTTTTTTTTGTTTCGGTTTTTGTTTTTTCTGAGATGGACTCTTGCTCTCTCGCCCAGGCTCGAGTGCAGTGGTGCAATCTCGGCTCTCTGCAAGCTCCACCTCCCAGGTTCATGCCATTCTCCTGCCTCAGCCTCCCGAGTAGCTGGGACTACAGGCGTCTGCCACCACGCCCAGTTAATTTTTTTTTTTTTTTTTTTTGTATTTTTAGTAGAGATGAGGTTTCACCATGTTAGCCAGGATGATCTTGATCTCCTGACCTCATGATCTGCCCACCTTGGCCTCCCAAAGTGCTGGGATTACAGGTGTGAGCCACTGCGCCCGACCTCCTTACAGTTTCATCTAACACCACTCCATTATACCCACTCCACACTTCAGCCAAACTAGTCAGCTGTTGCTCCCTGAAAACATCAACAATCATCTTTTATTTATGACTGGTACTGTGAATGGAATGTTATTCTATACACATCTCTGCCTGTCAAAATCCTAGCATACCTTAAGGTTCGTCTCAAATGACATAATCATCTTGAAACCTGTTTTGAGTCCCACAAATAAGATCTCTTCTCTACGCAAATATCTGAAACATTTGTTAAAAGATGTTCTGCTTCCATTTTCTCTTTATAGATGTGTTATTATATAGTAAATTTTTTCAGTTTCTATTTTAAGTAATAAATAACAATAATAAGCACCTTTTTCTAACCAAGAACTCTAGGAGGTATTTCATTAAACCTACAGTTCTCCCTCAACTGAAAATAATATTGAGACATTAAGATAGAATATTTTTCAAATATTTTAATAAAATATTTACTCTCACAGTATAGTTTAGCTCTGTGTCCCTACCCAAATCTCACCTTGAACTGTAATAATCCCCACATGTTGTGGGAGGGGCCCGGTGGGAGGTAACTGAATCATGGGGGTGGGTTTTTCCCATATTATTCCCATGATAGTGAATAAGTCTCACGAGATCCGGTGGTTTTATAAAAGGGCAGTTCCCCTAGATAGACCCTGTTGCTTGCTGCCATGTAAGACACGTCTTGCTTTCCCTTTGCCTTCTGCCATGATTGTGAGGCCTCCCCAGCCATGTGGAACTGTGAGTCAATTAAATCTCTTTCCTTTATGAATTACCCAGTCTTGGGTATGTCTTTATTAACAGCATGAGAAGAGACAAATACACCTCATAAAACCCATAACTTAAGACTTTGGATGTAAGTTTTAGAATCTGTGGACCACATCTACTCTCTTGGTTCTTAAAGTCACTTAAAAACTAGCAAAGTTAAAACTAAATAAATTAATGCACTTAATTAAAACTTTTAAAAACCACTTCTGAATCAATATTCTTAATGATTTAGACAAAGAAATTTCTTGACAGAAAATGTTACAAGATCATGAATAAATATGCTCATTACAGCTAAGTGAAGAAGTACCAAGAGAACAGGTGAGATCCACGCAAGTCTGAAGAACCCCTTATGAACATCTATAATCATCTGCACCATTAGCTCAAAGTTAATTCCAACCGGTTTTGTACACTTAAGTTTTTAAAGGCACTCCATATTTTAAATAAAGTTCTTAAACTCTGAATGTTCCTTAGTGCCTCCTAAAGAATTCACAGTTTTACTGAGCTGAAAGTAATCAATGGTTTTATTATTTATAGTCCAAGATATGGGGAAAATTTTAGTTCATCAACTTTCTGTTGTTATCAAATTATTTCTTGTGATAATCATAGTCTACCTTGCAGAACCATTCTATATACTGTACGTGAATTGCCAATGCTTTAATGCTAGAAAGATTTTCTCTTCCAGCAAATGAAAAAGTTTACAGAACAGCCAATGAGTATATACATTCCCCATAAGAATTAAAAAGAAGGCCGGGTGCAGTGGCTCATGCCTGTAATCCCAGCACTTTGGGAGGCTGAGGCGGGCAGATCACGAGGTCAGGAGATCGAGACCATCCTGGCTAACACGGTGAAACCCCATCTCTACTAAAAGTACAAAAAAAATTAGCCAGGCGTGATGGTGGGCACCTGTAGTCCCAGCTACTTGGGAGGCTGAGGCAGGATAATGGCATGAATGTGGGAGGCGGAGCTTGCGGTGAGCCGAGATCTCGCCACTGCACTCCAGTCTGAGCGACAGAGCGAGACTCCGTCTCAAAAAAATAAGAATTAAAAAGAAAAAGAAGACAGAATACTCAAAATGTAACCTAAAAAGAAAATGTAATTAAGCTGTTAAAAATTTCAGATCTTTGAGCAGATTCACTATTTACACTAAAAAAAGCTACCATAGATCAGTAGTAAAATTTTCAACAAATATTTCCAAAGTATAAAGTTAAAAACACACATTTAGCCACTAGTAATTTTAACAATATAGTCTACATTATTTATAGTACAATTCTATGCTCTGTTATATAAACCAGAGGCCAGCAAATTACAGTCTGTGGGTCAAATCTTGCCCACTGCCTGTTTTTGTAGATAAAGTTTTATTGGAATACAGCCACATCTATTCATTATGTACTGTCTATGGCTGCTTTTACTCAGTAACAGCAGAGTTCAGTAACTGTGACAGACCAATTTAGCCAACAAAGCCTGTACGTTTACCCTCTGGCCCTTCAGGGAAATGTGCTGACCCCTGCCACAAACTTCCAAATACATCATATTGTAAACGTTTAGCTGTTCATCTAGATTTACAGTGAAGTCCTGTTGTTTCTAACTTCCTTAAAAATTACTGTGAAACCTTTTTGTCTGTGCCTCAGTAAGCCTTCCCAGTATGGTAAAACATACCCTATCACTTTTGTTCTTTTTCTATTTTAAAAGTATTAAACTGAGTCTTGAACAGTGAAGACAAAATAGTTTAGTCAAATATTTTCTCAATTGCTAGACAAAAATTTAATTTCTTAGGGATCTGATAAAGATATAAATTTAGGAAAACACTGTATCTAGTACTAAATAAATAGGTCATTTAAGGAAAATAATATTATGTTAAATTTAGCAATTTTTTGAAGAACTTAGATTGCTACTTACCAGTTAGTGAAAGCACAGAAGTCTTTCCTAACCCTGAGACAGGTGTATATCCTGCTGTAGAACTTTTACTAGAAAACAACATGATTTAGTTTAAAATACAAAAACACACTTTCTTACAATCTCAGTCATCTAACACTCGTGCTGTTTTAATCTTCTTTTTAATGCTTTCCTCTACTTACGAAACATTTGTTGCTTTCATTTCTCATTTTTTTAATATTCATGCCTCACAACACTTACTTTGTCCATAACTTAAAAGCATGTCCTTAAACTTTTGCTTCATCAGAATTACAGTTTTTCTTTTGAGGTTCAAGCAAGGCAGCTAAGATGGGTAAAATTTTCTTGGAAATAAAACTTATCTTTAGTTATAATCTCTTTTTTCTATCTTGAGATCTCTATTGGCCAGGTACTTTTGATGGATCTATTGATAATGCCCCGAAACACAGCTGAAATTCTATAAGAAGCTATCTTTAAAAGAAAAATATTTTGTCCTGGAACATGTAATTTATCTTGATAGACAAAGGAATAGTTTTAAAGATATTTGTTTCCTTAAAATTACTTTGCTTGTCAATTGACATACAGCTGTTTGTCAGCACATATAAAAAATCATGGTAATTTAATTTTTATTGATTCTCTCCTCATCTTAACTGCTTGTAATTTTGTCTCCTAGGCTAAAGGGGAAACCAGACATTCATCTATTGTCAGGATAACTCTGCTGTGATCACTTTATCATATTAACATGCCAATGGCTTCTTTATAGACAGAAACAATATTAGTAGCAAAGCAATGTCTATACACATTTAGCAAATGGAGCATACTCATACCTATTAAAAGTTAAGTGGAATATGTGACATACTACTACCTCCCTCATGAAATAATATATGGATTCTATGATATTATTAAATAGTATCATGTCAGTATTCTTCCTAGAATGCCAGAATACCTATTTTTGTGAAAACTGTTGGAGGTCTCTTATTTTTAAAAATAACAATTCCTACAGAAGAAAACTGACAAAATATTGGCCTATTAAAAAAAACCTCAAAATTTATTCTGATTTTTATAAAATGTGAACTCATATATATGAAGATGTGAATAAAGATAAAAATTATGTTAAAAATTGAAGAGCTGACAGATCATACCTAGCACATTTCTCTAAGTTGCCATATTTTGCATGAAAAGCTTGATTATTAAAAGACTGGCTTCGAATCAATTTGGATTTCTTGATTTCTTTACCTAGAGTAACAAGCAGAAAAAAGGAAAATGTATTCAGTTCATCCTCAGCTGCTTCAACCCCCATTTCCTCCCCAACTACCATCATTTTCAGTAAAACACAGATGGCTTTAGCCCTTTTTTTCTTTAATTTGAGCTCACTGAAGTATCTCTTACCCTTACTAGCAATTAAAAACTACCAAAACAACTAATGATAGAAGGTGAAAAGTGATTTAGAATGAGATATATTATCCTATTGTATTTCATCTAATAGAGTGACTTTGCCAGCAATTAATTTTTATAAAAGGAAGAAAAATTATAAAAAGATATAAAAGAAGTTATTTCTTACTTGTCGATGGGGTGACAGAAGAGGGTCCAGGAACAGAAATGGGGATGTTCTTGGGCAGACTTTGCGTTGGTGTCTTAGTGTCTCTACCTAAAATAAATTCTGCTTTAAGTTCTATAATTTCCTCTAAGTCCTTATTAATCTCCATAAATATACAAGACAATTCAGACAATATGAATCACTATCCCTAGCTAAGCAGCTTTCTTTTCCAAATATTCTTATTTGGCAAGATTTACACATTTCAATCTTTGTTATTCAGTGATCAGTTTCACAATCTTACAGTTGTTATCAAACTTGAAGCTTTCCTTTTGAAGGATCTGAATGTCCACTCTGGTTCCTGCCTTTCACTTATGTATTCTTAACATCTGTACCACATTAAACAGCCCATTTTCAAAAATGACTTTTCAAAAATGAAAAAAAGTAAAGCAATTTTCCATATCAAATAAAAAATTCAGCATGGTCTTTCAGAATACCAGGATGCAACATTAATTACGTAACTAAGTGGTGAAGACATAGAAAAATTACTTACGTTTCTTTTCAAACACTTTATCACTCATGGGCCTTCCATCATTCTGTTGCTTTTCTTTCTCTAATTGTTCCTGTTATTA
This sequence comes from Macaca thibetana thibetana, assembly GCF_024542745.1. NCBI lineage: Eukaryota > Metazoa > Chordata > Mammalia > Primates > Cercopithecidae > Macaca > Macaca thibetana. Next base: position 13,321,103 of record NC_065584.1, read on the forward strand.
AGACAGTATCTTGCATTAAAGGTACAACTGAAGTAGGTTTAGAAAATTCTTCTGAGAAATTAAGCATTAGAGATTCAAATAAAGTTCATAAAAATGCCTAAAAGAAGTAGTTTTTTCCAATGTTAGTGTCTAAAGAATTCAGGGTTCTTTCAGATTTGTGCTCTTTTCATATCTACAGAATTCGGCCCTTGGGGGTCTGTCAAGCTAAAACAATGAGTTTGATATCGATGTAATAATGACCCTTCATTTTCTAGATGGTATTTCCTAAATCGCATTAGTAAAATATCCCTTACTTTGGTCACTTCAATTTCAGATTGGTAAATGGCTAAATAATATCTTTCTTTAAAAAGACTGAAAGAAAAGAAAATGGTCTTGGATATTTTTAAATGCTTTGTTTAAGTAAAATATACATAGAGAGGCCGGGCACCATGGCTCAGGCCTGTAATCCCAGCACGTTGGGAGGCTGAGATGGGTGAGTTATCTGAGGTCAGGAGTTTGAGACCAGACCAGGCAACATGAAGAAATGCCATCTCTACTAAAAACACACAAAAAATTAGCCAGGCATGGTGGTGCACACCTGTAATCCCAGCTATTCAGGAGGCTAAGGCAGGAAACCTGGGAGGTGGAGGTTGCAGTGAGCCGAGCTCATGCCACTGCACTCCAGCCTGGGTGACAGAGTGACACTCCATCTCAAAAAAAAAAAAAAAAAAAAAAAAAAAAAAATATATATATATATATATATATATGTATGTATAAAGAAAGTGCACAAATTATAGGTGTACAAATTCATAGCTCAATGAATTTTCCCAAAATAGACGCACTTGTATAACCAGCTCCAATATCATGAAACAAAACATTACCAAAACAAAGGAGGCCCTTATGCCAACAGAACAAATAGGCAAGAAAATCAACAAACACAGCAAGTTCTGAACAAACTTGGTATAACTGACATGCTAGAATACTACAGTCAACAAGTGGAGAATAAACATTCTTTTAAAATGCACATGTAAACTAAGGAAAAATATGGAGAAAATAAGATAAAGAATTTCCACATAGAAGTGGACTATATTTAAAAATCAAATGGAAATTCTGAAACAGAAATAAAGCATGAAACTGAAAAATTTCATTGGGTGGGATTAACAGAGTTATCCATTTTCTACACGTTTGCCTCTATTATCTTGATCATATTAATCACAGTTATCTTGAAGTCCTTGTCTACTAACTCCAGTATCAGGATTATCTGTGGTTCTCTTTCTATTGTCTGTTTTTGTCTTGGGCTAGGTCATTTGGTCCTAAAATTTTTTGAGAGTCTTCCCTACAGCTTCTCCCACTGGCAATCCTGAATTCTAATCTTGCTTTGAAAGACTGCTGAAATAATAAACTTTGCTTTTCAGAGGATTTCCACTTTAAGAACACAAATTATTGGCATTGAAATAGAAAATATAAAAAGAACCAAATGGAAATTTTACAACTGAAAAATATAATATTGGAAATAAAAAATTCACTGGATAGGCTCAGCAGCTGAATGGAGATGACAGGGAAAGGGTTGGTAACACTGAAGTTACATCAAGAGAAATTATTCACACTGAGTAGCACAGAGTATTTTTAAAAATTGAGAAAGAACAAAGACTCGTAGGCCTGTGGACAATAATAATATGTACAATTGGTAACCCAGAAATAAGAGAGAGAAAAATTAGAACAGAATATATATTTAAATAAAAAATGACCAAATCTTCCCAAATTTGGGGAATGATATACATTTACAGATTCAGTAAGATGACCAAATCCAAACTGGATAAATTTCAAGTAAATAATGCCTTGACACATCAAAAGCAAGCTGCTAAAAACAAAAGATAAAAGAAAAAAAAAAATTTAAGTGTCCAGAGAAAAACAATGCTTCATACAGAAGCACCAACAATTCAAATGAGAGTAGCTATTGTATCAGATGTTATGGGGGCCAGAAGACAGATAGAAACACATTATTAGAATGTAGTAAGGAAAAAGCTGTCAGCCGAGACTTCTATACCCGTGAAAATATCCTTCAGGAATGAAGGTAAAAATAAGACATTTTAGATAAAGAAAAAATAAGAGAAGTTGTCACCAGAAGGCCTGCACTTCAAGATTTGCTAAAGAAAATTATTTTACCTTAAGGAAAAAAACACCAGAGGGAAATTTAGATCTTAAGCAATGAATGAAGAGCACTGGAAATGGTAAACATCTGAGTAAACCATAAAAGTTTACACTAAGAGTGTATTCTTCAAGATACATATGACAACTTAAAGCAAGATTACAACACTGTCTGGTGGGCTCTTCAATGCAGATATAATTCATATGACAACTGTAACATGAAGAATGGGTGTGGAGGGGGTAAAGAGATTTGTATTATTGTTAAGTGACATGATATAATAATAACAATATGTAGACTAAAAGGTTAGGTATGGATATTAAAATCTCTAAAGAAATAAGCCAAAAAAAAAAATTCCAAAAAAACGGAGATGTGAAGAACACAAATCACTAACACAAGAATAAAATGGTTATCCCCATAGATTAACACCATAATTAAAAGGATAATAGGAGAATATTACAAATAACTTCATGCCAACAGATTTGTCAGTTTAAATAATATGTAAACTGGGGTGGAAGGGAAGCAACTTACCAAAATTGACAACAGAAGAAAGAGAAGATCTACATTCTCTAATGTCTCTTAAGGAAACAGAATCGATTATCAAAATACTTTCCAAAATGAAAACTCCAGGCTTAGATAACTTCACTAGTGAATTCTATAGAACACTCAAGGCAAAAATAAAACCAATTTATACAAAATTGGTCAGAAAACAGAGAAGGTGGGAATACTATTCATCTTGTTTTATGAGGCCAGAATAACATTAATACCAAATTTGATCCCAAAAATGACAAAAAGGGGAATTATAGGCCAATTTCACTATGAATCTATGAATACAGATGCAAAATCCCTTAACAAAAACATTAGCCAAGAATCCAATAGAGAAAAAGGATAATAAACCATTGCCAAATAGGGTCTGTCTCCAAAATACAACATTAGTTTACCATTTGAAAAATCAGGGTAGTTCAGTGTATTAGCAGAATGAAGGAGAAAAACCAAGTATCATTTCTACATATAACACGGGCGCGGTGGCTCAAGCCTGTAATCCCAGCACTTTGGGAGGCCGAGGCGGGTGGATCACGAGGTCAGGAGACCGAGACCATCCTGGCTAACATGGTGAAACCCTGTCTCTACTAAAAATACAAAAAACTAGCCGGGCGTGGTGGCAGGCGCCTGTAGTCTTGGCTACTCGGAGGCTGAGGCGGGAGAATGGCGTGAACCCGGGAGGCGGAGCTTGCAGTGAGCCGAGATCACGCCACTGCACTCCAGCCTGGGTGACAGAGTGAGACTCCGTCTCAAAAAAAAAAAAAAAAAAAAAAAAAAAAAAAAAAAAAAAAAAAAATACAACAACCATTCATAAAAACTCTTAGCAAACTAGGAGTAAAAGGTAACTTCTTCAATCTGATACAGGGAATCTACATAAAACCTATTTCTACCATCACACCTGACGATGAAAGACAACTGTTTCCGGCTAAGATCAGTAAAAATACAAGGATGCCTACTTCTAACACTTTAATTTTACTGGAGGTCTTGGACCTTGTGATAAGACAAAAGAAATAAACAAAAGGCATAAATATTGAATAGAAAGAAGTAACACTGCTGTATTTAAAGAAGATATGATGGCTTACATATAAAATTTTAGTTTTAGAAAATCTAAAAAACAATTTCTAGAACAAATAAACAAATTTATAAAGTTTATAAGACAAGGTTAATATAAAAAAAAAAAAAAAAAACAGTATTCTTATACTCCAGGAACAAAAACACTGGAAAGTGAAATAAAAAATGCATACTTCCATTTACAATAATGCCAAAAACATAAAATACCTAGAAATAAATTCTGGACTTCATATCAAAATGCAAAGGCCCTAGACTGGTCAAAGCAATTTTAAGAAGGAACAAAGATAGAAAACTTACCCTACCAAATTTAAAAAACACTATAAAGTTACAATGATCAAACAGTTTGGTATTACTTAAAAGATAAACTTATAAATAAGTGGAATACAATAATAGGAAGTCAAGAAATAGACATATATGTGTACAACTAATATTTTTTAAGGACGCTAAGACAATTCCATGGGGAAAAGAAGGCTTTTCCCCATTGTTGTTATTCCAACAAATGGTGCTAGAATAAATGAATATTCCCTATGGAAAAAAATAAACATATATTATATAAAAATGTACTTGAAATGAATCATAAACCTAAATGTAAAACCTAAAATGAAAATTTTTAAAAGAAAATAGAGGAAAAAGTCTATGATCTTAGGATAGACAAAGGATTCCTGGAACAAAAAAGAATTGTCAAAGAAAGAATTGATAAACTGGGCTTCATCAAAATTAAATATTTCTGTTTTTCAAAAGACACCATGAATAAATGAATAGATAAGCTTCAAACTCCAAGAAAACACTCATAATATGTATATCTGTCAAAGAAATTGTATTCAGAATGGATTAAAAGCTCTCACATCTCAATAATAATAAACAACCCACTTAAAATTCTGAAAACAAACTTTATCAAATAAGAGATAAAGATGGCCAGTAAGCAAAGACAAGATGCTTGACATCTTTAGGCATCAGGAATAGAAAAAAGGATTTAAAAAAAACAACAAGATACCATTACATACCCAATAGTATGGCTGGTAACTACAGCATAGACAATGTGGATGTAAAATGGTACAACCACTTGAAAACAGGTTTTTTTTTGTTGTTTTTTTTTTTTTTTGAGACAGTCTCGCTCTGTTGCCAAGGCTGGAGTGCAGTGGCATAATCTCGGCTCACTGCAACCTCCGCCTCCTGGGTTCATGCCATTCTCCTGCCTCAGCCTCCCAAGTAGCTGGGACTACAGGCACCCGCCACCACGCCCAGCTAATTTTTTGTATTTTTTAGTAGAGACGGGGTTTCACCATGTTAGCCAGGATGGTCTTGATCTCCTGACCTCGTGATCCACCCGCCTTGGCCTCCCAAAGTCCTGGGATTACAGGTGTGAGCCACCACACCCAGCCTTTGTTTTTTTTTTTTTTTTTTTTTTTTTTTTTTTTTTTTTTTTTTTTTCAATTAAGCATGCCATACAATCCAGCCATTCTATTCCTAGCTTTTACCCAAGAGAAATGAAAACATGTCTAACCAAGGACTTTTTCACTAATGTTCAAAGCAACTATATTTGTAATATCCCCAAATTAGAAGCCAAATGTCTATAAAGAGGTGAATGGATAAGCAAATTGTGATATTCCATAATATAGACTACTATTCAGAAATAAAAAGGAATGACTTCTTGATGCATACAACAATATGGATGAATCTCAAAGTAATTATGTTGGTAGAAAGATACAGAACCAAAAATAGTATTAATACCTAATATATTATTCCATTTATATAAATTACGGAAACGCAAGCTAATCTACATTTTCAGAAACTAGATCATTGGTTTTCGGAGACTAGAGTAGAATACATGGATTACAAAGGGGCAGAAATCTTTAAAAGGATAGAAATGTTTCATATTTTCATTGTGGTGATGGTTTCATCAATATGTCAAAACTCATTGAATAGTACACTTTAAATATGTGTAGTTGTCAGTTATACTTCAGCAAAGTAGTTTTTTTAAAAGGCTCTCAAATATAGTTTTCTTTCTAGTTCATAAAAGAACAGATTTCAAAAAACTGGGACTGTCATTTAAGAAGAAAAAAGAGTAATGTGAAATGGTGAGATGGAAAGAAATGATTAGGTTTAATAACAAAACACAGTTTTATTAATCAGAAAAGAGTATATGTGTGTGCATATGAAAGCAACATACCATTTCCAAAAGAAGTAGTTCTTCTCTTTCTTTCTCTTGATCCAACAAATCTTTCTCATAAAACTTTTTCTGAAACTGTTTAAAGTTTAAAATGAAGTTGTGAAACATTAGTGATGAGTTTCTGCCAAGTTTAAAATATTCCTTTTAATAGAAGTGATATGGTTTGACTCTGTGTCCCCACCCAAATCTCATCTTGTAGCTCCCCTAATTCCCACATGTGGCAGGGACTGGGTGGGAGATGACTGAATTATGGGGGTGCGTCTTTCCCACGCTGTTTCATGATAGTGAATGAGTCTCTCAAGATCTGACGGTATTGTAAGGGGGAGTTTCCCTCCCTCTTTGCCTGCCGCCCAGATGTGACTTGCTCCTCCCTGTTGTCTGTCATGATTGTGAGGCCTCCCCAGCCATGTGGAACTGTGAGTCCAATTAAACCTCTTTCTTTTGTAAATTGCCCAGTCTTGGGTATGTCTTTTTCAGCAGCATGAAAATGAACCAACACAATAAGGTAAAGAGAGTATACTTACAGCATCCATAGACATTTCCATTCTGTCCAACTCTAACACAGTCTATAAGGAAAGTTTTTAAAATTATTCTAAAGTAATTAAATTAAAACAACCAATCATTTCTCAGCAAGTTATTTTGCAGAGGCAGGTTCAAATAGGAGACTTCTGCACTATGGGGTAGACTAAGTCAGAAAATTAAAGTTCTGCCCAATTCTACATTGTACTTACAATCAACCTTTATATAATAATGCCAGGGTCAATTTTAACTTTTGAAAGTTTTTAACCTTAAGAAGACCAAGTCTACAGGCATACTTCAAATACCAAATGCATATAATCTAACTAATTTCTAGTAACTCCCAGTGCCAATTTTTTCTGAATTTTCAGAAACATAATGTAGCTTTTGAATTTTTAAAAAGTCTTTTAGCTATATATGAATGAAACAAGCCATCATTTGGCCGAATAATCCTTAGTTCCCTTCTGTAGAAATTTTCTATCTGCTCTAAAAATATTCTCTCAATTTACTATTTGTCTTTTGGAATACACTAGTTTGAAACAAATTATTCCAATTGAAACAATGGTCAATCTAACCCAGGGTTCTGTCTCTGATAGAGGGCAGTACTTCTAAAACTTACTCTACACAAGTAACCCTAATGGCCAAAATAAAGTACATTTGGATATGCATATGCCCAAAACTATCCATGACAAATATTAAATTTAGTGAAAGTTTTTTCTGCTGAAATTTATGAAACATTCATAATGTATGCCATGAAATACTCTCTATTTATATAAAGTTACTTTTCATATTAAAAAACTGATAAAACTATTCAATTTTTATCCAAAAGTTTTGTGTAGCTTTCTGGGAGTTTTCTATACTAATGTCTCATTATACTACAGAATTTCCATGGGACAGACTGGCTTCATTATATGCAGCATACTGAAAATAAGAGCTGTACTCCAGAATAATCCACTATAGACTAATAATCCATTAATTTAATTACATCATTGTTACACCTGTATAGGGTTAACTTATATTGTCTCTTGAATTAATAAATTATTCTGGAAAAGTAATTAGCCCTCTCATGTTTATTATTTTGACAAGTTAACTCCATTGCCTAAACTTCTATACTTCAATATTAAACAGTAAGGAAGGAACTGTCTGGTAGAAACAAGTGTGTGTGTGTACTTTTAGATTTAAATGCACGTCCAACTCTAGGTATTTCTGGTTATATCAGTTAATGAAAGAAGAATTCACATTTCATTAAAATTAAAACTATACTAATTAATACTAAGTCATCAAATCACTTAATTAAAAGATTCCTCATGTGACATCTGGCAATGATTTCTAGAAAAAAAGAGAAAAAAAGTAAGAATTCTCTTTTTACTCGCCACGTATTCTAATTTATTTATGACATTAATAAGGAAATTTCCCTCACTACAAATAAACGCTCAAAAACAACGTGTCCTGAAGTTTATATTCAGATTCATAAAAGTAAATAATTTCACTTGAATTTATAAAAGATTAGTTATATATTCAGCATAAACAATTTTTGAAGAATAAAAATTATTCTAAGATGTGGCTCACTAACCCAAATTTTTACTAAACTGTTTAGTTTTTCCAACATTTCCAAAGAATCCATATACTACGATCTCATGCTAAAACAAACAAAAAACTCACAGGATACAATCTTACATTATTTACAAAGACGCACTCAGAAGTAGGTAAGAGGTCTCTATTCTAGTCCTCCTGATTCTGCTACTTACTAATATGATCTCAAGTAGACACAATATTTCTAGGCACAGAACTTCTATAAAGTCAAATAGACCCCTGAATTAACTCGAAGCGCCCTTCCAGGGATAAGTTTCTATAAAATGTGACTTTCCCAATTTTACCAACAAAGTTTCACTGGATTATAATCACTTATGAAGAAAATCTGATGAATAAAACATTCATTATTAATTGAACAGTGTTTATTGAGCACCTAACATGTGTCAAACATGGGCTTATATTACTAGTAATAAAAGTTTAATGTCTAGGTGCCCTTCAAAACTTTCATATCCAGTTGTAGCACCTGTCAACCAAATCATTCACTAATTCTTACAACTTTAGCAAGGATAAAAATATTTTAATATATTGCTATCCTGTCAAGCTGAAATAGTGAAGTTATGATTCTTACTACCTTAATAGAAAAAAAAATGCAACATTCTGGCAAGAGTGATACTTACTCTTTTTACAATAGCCAGAACATCTTTATCTTTTTCTTGACACAGGAGTTTTCTCACACACATTTCTAACTGCTGAAGTAGATGCTTATCAGCAGGAATCTTCAGAGTAGATTTCACTTTGGGCAACAGGTAGCAAAGTTTCATTCTATAATAAAATAGTATTTACTCTTGAATGAATTTAATAACTAAGAATAACAGTAACATGAAACAAAGAAAAATCAAGTTTTAGATAGCCTGAGACTTCATTTATTCATGCAAGATATATTCATGGAGTGTCTATTATGTGTCAAGCATTCATCATGCTGGATGCTGAGATACAACAGTAAATAAAACCAACAAAATTCTCTGCTCTCCTGGAACTTACATTCTAGTATGGGAGCAGAGAAGAGAAAAGAAACAAGGAAAATCTGTCAGATAGTGTTAAATGCTATGGAGAAAAATAAAGCAAGGAATAAAGGCAAGTGAGTACCAGGGGCGGGGATTAATCGGTTTTAAAGCAGGTGGCCAGAGAGGGTTGTCACTGAAGGTTCCACTGAAAAGATGGTATTTAAGCAAAGACCTAAAGAAAATTAGGGAATAAGCTATGTGAATATCTGGAAAAGAGCATCACAGCAAATATGGAGAGCTTGTCTCTACTGTTGGTCCAAATGAGCAAATTGGCCATTGTGCCAAAACAGAGTGAAGGTGAGACTAGCAGGAGAGCTCAGAGTGGTAAATAAGAGGCTTTGAGAGCCACTGTAAGGAAATTGCCTTTTATTTTGAGTATGACAAGAAGCCATTGGTAGATTTTGAGCAGAGGGGTGAAATGATCTGACAATGTTTTACAAGCATCATCTGCCTACCGTGTTGAAATTAGACTGTAGCTGGTCAAAAACAGAAAAAGAGAAACAATAGGAAAAGGTCTTAAAATAATTCAGGCAAGAGATGATGGTGCATTGATCCAGAGTGGTAGCAGGAAAAGGTGGTAAGAAGCAGTTGCATTCTGAATCTCTTTTTTTTTTTTTTTTTTTAGAGATGTAGTCTCACTCTGTCACCCAGGCTGGAGTGTAGTGGCGTGATCTCGGCTCACTGAAAGCTCCGGCTCCCAGGTTCACGCCATTCTCCTGCCTCAGCCTCCTGAGTAGCTGGGAATACAGGCGCCCACCACCACGCTCAGCTAATTTCTTTTTGTATTTTTAGTAGAGACAGGGTTTCACCGTGTTAGCCAAGATGGTCTCGATCTCCTGACTTTGTGATCCGCCTGCCTTGGCCAAAGTACTGGGATTACAGGCGTGAGCCACCGTGCCTGGCCTGGATTCTGAATATCTTTTACAAGCAGCAGAATGTACTGAGGGATTGGAGGTAGAATGACAGAGAGAAGAATTTATTTAAGGTTTTGATCTAAGCAGGTGGGATGGTTATTTCCTGAGATGGAGAAGACTACAGAAGGAGCAAAAGCAGATAAGAAAGATGAAGATTGAATTCTAGACAGATTAAGTCTGAGATGTCTATCAGATATACAGTGGAAATGCTAAGTGGGCAACAGGCTCAATAAGTTGGCTATCCATCTAGCCTATCCAGAGTAGATGTCAATGCTTCAGATAAAGTGAGGAATCTTCAGCAAGTAGATGATATTTAAACCATGAAATGGGAGAGATCATCAAGGTAATATGTACAGTTAGAGAAGAAAAGGATAAAAGGACCTAGTCTAAGGTGGTCTAAGGCACTACCACAGTCTAGACTGGGTTGGAAAGGAAGAAACAAGGAGGCTGAAGAATGCCAGGAAGGTAAGAGTAAATCCCAGAACCTAAAAAAAAAAAAAAAAAAAAAAAAAAGCCTTTCCAGGAGGAGGCGTTTCAGAGGAAATACTCTGCTTTGCTAAGCTAAAAGTCTACTCTTTTTCCATGGCTGTTTTAGAGAGGGATGCTAGGTGGGTATCTATTTTATAGCTGCTATGTTCATTTATTCATCTGAATGCTCTCCAAATTATTATTTTTTATCTTTATTGCAACCCTTGAGACACCTGAATTCCATTTTTAGAGTTTCCAGAACACTTTCTCAGCTGAATCTTTACTTGAGGATTCTTCATATACAACAAAATTTGCTTTTTATTTAACCAAAAAGGGTAAAGAAGCTCCTCCTGTAGAATTTCCAGCACTATAAATAGCAACAATGGTCTCAATCTCATTCACAGTTCACCACGGATACAGCCTAACCTAGCAATGCTTTCTATAATTAAGGAATATCAACCCCCCAAAGAAATTATATCATTTCCGGCAGCTGTGGAAAAGGCTTCTCTGAATACCAAGAGTCTTTTTCCAGCTTGATAGTGTCTAAACTTGGTGAATTTAAATTTTAAACATTAACTTAAGGAAAAACAAAAACACTTAACAGTCTATGCACACTCCATTCTTTATAACCCAAGGCATGTCTAGAAAATAGATATTCAGCAGAAGCTACCCAATCCATTGTAGTGATTCATCTCTATGAGACTCCTGGGCCCCTGAGATGATCTAATTCTTGAGATTAGGGACCACACCTTTCAGATAATTTATGTATGTTATCTCAGTTATTTGTGCCTCAGAATACTTTATAAATTAGGTACTAAGGAAATCAGTGCACACAGAAGTTTTGTAACTTGGCTAAAGATACACATTTAATGTAGAGCTGGAATTTCAGCTCAGGCAGTGTGGCAACAGAAACTGTCCTCCTAACCAACATGATCCTACCACCCTTGCCTGTGATGGCTTTCATTCTATCTGCACATCTCTAAAGCACTGAGCAAGTGCTTTTATACCCAAAGCCAGTTAGCATACAGTGTTGTCGGATACATTTCTTGGCTGGCAGCTGGCCAGGCAAGAGAGTAGGAACCAAGACACACAGTTATACAATAATCTGCTGTCCTGCAAATCTCTGAAATTAACAGAGTAATAATTAATTATTCTTCATTTGGTTTTTTGAATTGGCAGATTTCTTTCTCATAGAGTCAATGTCATGCTCTTTGTTACACTGATCAAAGTAGAGATGATGTCATTTCCTTTCAAATTATTTTTGTCAACTGCTTGATAAGTGACAATACATCACATTGAAAGTTGCTTTTATAGAATCACAATTGCAATTCACAAAATGTTCTTAAAGCTGAACCCATTAGTTGTTTAGGAAAAGTTAAAATCTAAAGAATTACCAAAGGTTCCTTTTTTTTTTTTGAGATGAAGTCTTGCTCTGTCACCTAGGCTGGAGTGCAGTGGTGTGATCTCAGCTCACTGCAACCTCCACCTCCCAGGTTCATGCGATTCTCCTGCCTCAGCCTCCCAAGTAGCTGGGACTACAGGCGTGTACCATCACGCCTGGCTCATTTTTGTATTTTTAGTAGAGACGGGGTCTCACCATGTTGGCCAGGCTGGTCTCAAACTCCTGGCCTCAAGTGATCCCGTCTGCCTCGGCCTCCCAAAGTGCTAGGATTACAGGCATGAGCCACGATGCCCAGCCCAAAAGGTTCTTTTCAATTCACTTTAAATGTCAGCAATACCCCACCTCTCATTTATAAAGCACAAGAAACATACACCAAAAATTAAAGTCAATGCAGTTGTGCTTTCTGTATTTTCTCACATTTAAAATACAAAACAAAAACTTCTAGATTTGTTCCCATTAAAAAATGCTCATAAAATTCTTAGGTTGAACTTTTCAATATCTTTTGACAATTCATCTTCATATATATCTCAACACCAAGACTATTAATCTCAGTTAGCTTATTATCTCACCAACTCTTCCTATTAAAAAGTTTTGACGTTTTACGTATTGCCTAAAATTCACATCAGTTGTTTATAAAAGTGGTACATATGCATCTTTCAGATGCATAAAACTAAGTGCCCCTAATGTATGGAAATTCAGCAGGGAGTTCTAGAGTTTGTTCAGGAGAGCCTTTGGCCAACTGACTCTGATATCTCTCTTTCCTGCAGATCTGAGTTCAAGTTCAAAATAGAGACACAGGACTTAAAACACAGTAATCTAATGGCTGGGCTTAAATTTCTTTTAAACAGGAGGGTTTAAAATTATTTTCATTCCATTATCAAATGTACAAAAATAGTTCTTAAGTAATAACATGCATGTACTTTAATGTCACTGAACTACACACTTATAAATGGTTAAAATAGTAAATATTATATTATACATATTTTACCACAATAAAAAAGGAAGTGTTGTGCTCATTTGGAGAGAAAAAGGACAAAATATATTTATTATTTTTTTCCATTTCCAGGCAAGCCGTTTTCAGATCTGTTCCTTCCAACTTAACAGTTAATCAAATGAAATTAACATTTTACTGGATTTCAAAAATATAAGGCAGCTAAACATAGAAGACAAGATGAAGACTTTGAAGCAGTTCTATTTCTTTGAAAAAATGGGCCTCTAAAAACTAACAGATGCTCATCAAACAACTTTGAAGTGATAAGGCGACTGACCATCTTTTCTTTAGTTTTAATGGTAGATAAATTAATAATAGCTACTCGATCTTCTAATCATTTCAATGTGTATATCCAAATGGCCGAAGAAGCTTACCAATCTGGCTTTGACTTACTGCTCTCAATCCAGTAAAGACAAAAGATCTGAGACAGTGTTGAAAGAGTATGCTTCCAAGTCTTACTGATACCCATCAATTATGAATACTAAGAATTTCAAAGCACATGTAAATTCTTGACTTAAGTTTTTAATTGGCTAAGGAAAAGATTTTGCATATGTTCACTATAGTAGATAAAAATAAATACAATTTCAAATATTTTCATTGATTGATAACATACCTCACATTTGCTACTGGATCATGTGTCAGTTCAATAGCAGGTAGAAAGAAATATTTACAGAAAAATGATTTGGAAAATATCTCTATAATAAATTCACAGGTATCCAAAAATCGAAGTCTATTCCAGTAACTTTTTCCTTGGCCCAATTCTAGAAACAACAACAAAAATTATCTTGTTAATTTTTCCTACATGAAATTAATGTGACAAAGTTAGACACACAAAACGCATAACAAGTTTCTTCATACCCACAATATGGCTAGCAAATATAAGAGATAAGAGGAAAAAAATCATTATTATATACCTCAGATTTGTAAATCCCCAAATTGACACCTCAAAAACCATAAAAAAGTTTTGTCAAACATTTCATTCAATTTCATAAGCATTTATTAACTATGGAATGACTGTATTTACTACTTTTTAATCACCCACTATGTGCTAAGTACTCTATACATATTATCTCATTTAGCCCTGAAAAGCAGCCCAAAGAGGTGCACATACTTCTTGCTCCTAAAAAATAAGGATACTGAGATTCAGTGAGTTTAAAGTCACACATTTGGCAGGTGCAGAGCTAGAATTCAAACACAAGTCTGTATAACTTCAAAGTGTTTTAAAACCAAATTAACTGTTTTGTTCCCTTTGTTTCCTTAAAAATGCCTAAAGTAGATATAGTCACATATAAACAGCCTTACTGACAATAATTCAGGTCAATATAAAAAGGCTAATTTTCTACTTTTTACATAAATGTTCAAAAACAAAACCAAACTGAATCTTCTTTCAAAATAAAACATTCTAAACATGAGCTCCTACCACTGAATAATGAAAACCGAATTAAAATAAGATTATAAAAAGAAAGATTAAAGTATACTGAGCATACTTTTTCTTAAATGGAATTTTATAAAAGTACTCTAATTTTTTGAAAAGTAGTGATACATACTTAAACTGGTAAACCCCGATAACTAGAAAATCCCATTACCTGCCTATGCTGGATAATATAGTTTAGTAAAAACATTAAGACATTATGGGCAAAGCAAATATACAATAATCAGCAAATTCACTAAGTATATATAGGTGTGTGCAACTATTTCTAAAATCAATACTATAAACCAAATGTTTTTGCCTTGATTTTAGCTTTTACCAAATTAAAATAAATTTGCATTTGTAAACTGACTTAGTTTCTTAAGACATTATAAACCAACTAGGCTCATCAAATTTATATTCAAATATACTATCAACTCTATTCAAGGAAAAATCCCAGATTCTGTTAATTATGTGAGTATTGAAATAGGACCATAAAATAAACGATTAGATTCATGGATATTCTATTTATATTTTAGTTCCAAATGCTATTTCATCAGGGCAGAAACTGAGCTTTCAATATAAGTAAACATATTTTAATTTCTAAAATGTAGACATTCACAAAAGAAAACAGAGTAATTATTACTTTCATTCCTCACAGATCTAATCTTGCCACAAGGATTTCTAAAAAATAAAAATCAACTTATAAAACCCAATAGTAACCTAATTATTCACAGCAAAATGATACATAAGTCAGATATAACTAAAGCCAACTAGTTCATTTACTTTCCTTTTTCAAAATAGTAGACAATATTACTTACGTTCAATTAATTTTTGAATGACCTCATGTCTCTGTTCTTGTTTACGATTATAACGCAGAAAAATGCATAGAGTTCGTGAGGCTGCCTTTTGGACAGGTAAGACATTCTTGAAGAAATAAGACAGACAGTTACACTAGGCTAATTCTAGTCTAGATAATTTGGCCCCACCAAATCAATTTTAAGTTATTGACTAAAATAAAGTGTTTGCTGCCTCTCAACTCATTGAATTTATATCCTTATGGAAGTATCTTCATAATTTAATGTTAATCACTCAGGCAAATCAACCAATACTTATATTACAAAGTTAATTTGGCATAGACAAGTCCAAATCATCCAGATTTGACTCTTATTTCCTTGCCATCTCATCTTACATGACCAAATACACCCCTGCCACTTATTCTTTTAGCTGTTTTCTGGACTTTGTCATTCATTCATCTGACAAACATTTGCTACAACATGCCATGTGTTAGGTACATCACCAAAAATATGTCACTACTAAAATATACATTTAGAGATCCCGTGATCAGGTATACGCTTCAATCCTTCTGGCTTAATTCTAGCTCTTAATGATACAGATGACATTTAGAATCCAAAGAGCACCATGTCAATCATTCTTACCAGTATTTCAAGTCCCTTTGTCCTTTCAATTTCTGTCACACCACCAGGCAGAACCTTAATTCTAAATAAATATGGCCATTTACCTTTCCTGGGTTTGGGTCAAACCATACATTAGAGAAAAATCTCTCAACCAGACATATTGTGTCCAGTATAAATTCATGTTCATTATCTTGACTTACATACAAATATAATGTTGAATTACTAAAGATCCCAAATATTACAGTGGGGATCCTTGAAATTCAAATCGAATGAAACTTTACATCGCTGAGACAGTGTTGCCTGCTACCTCCTCTCATATTTTATATGAGCTATTCACATTATATCAGGTGTAATTTGAGTGGGGTTTTTAATCTGTTGAATGTAAAAAGACGGTATTTCCTATGATTTAGAAAAGAAAATTTTAAAAATATACATAAGCAGAAACATGACTGGACTTAAGGAAAATGAATTTTTGATAAATGAACTAAATAAAAGCATGTTATTCTTTTCTTTCATTTTATGCATACTGATAGAATTTCAAATACATATATAATAGTCATTAAAATATATATATTTTGTACCTCACATAAAACATATATTATAGTTTATGGTATGAGGTATTCTGCTGGGCCAGAAGTCAAAGATAAATATAATCAGGTCAAAAGCACATAAGAACCAGCTTGAAGAAGTTGTAACAATTTGTGCACAAAAAAATAATAACTGCAATAACATTATTTTATCTAAAAAGATGTTAAAAACAAAGTGCACTTGTCACCATTAAAAATAGCTACTATGCCACCTCTTAGCTCTGAAAACTGATAATTAGAGGAAAAAAATTAAGAATTCATCCTGTCTTTACATTAGTAAATGTAGCTCAAGGCAATCAAATAACCAATGTGGACAAAGGAATGCACTTCTTCACACAATGCCACCATCAAAAATGCATAAGAAATGATGGAATTTTAAAATTATTTAGGAAGTTATAATGAAATCACCGATTCAAGTAAGGATCATCAATGGATTCTAAAACTAACAGGTAAAAGGCTGATAGGAAACTGGTATTCAGAGGGCTGAAATACCAGCTGAAGATTGTGCTGGCTATTCAAGCATAATTTTAGAATAATTTTTTTAATTCTATGAAAAATGACATTGGTAGTTTGATAGGAATGTGTTGAATCTGTAGATTGCTTTGGGCAATATGGCCATTTTAACAATATTAATTCTTCTAATCCATGAGCACGGAATGTTTTTCCATTTGTTTACGTCATCTATGATTTCTTTCAGCAGTGTTTTATAGTACCCCTTGTAAAGATCTTTCGTCTCCGTGATTAGATGTGTTACTGGATTTTTTTTGTGGCTATTATAATTGGGATTGCATTCTTGATTTGGCTCTCAGCTTGAACGTTATTGATGTATAGAAATGCTACTGATTTTTGTACATTGGTTTTGTAACCTGAAACTTTACTGTAGTGGTTTATCAGGTCTAGGAGCCTTCTGACAACATCCTTAGGGTTTTCTAGGTATAGTATCATATCAGCAAAGAGAGATCATTTGACTTCCTCTTTTCCTATTTGGATGCCTTTAATTTCTCTCTTTTGCCTGATTGCTCTGCCTATGACTTCCAGTACTATGTTTAATAGGAGTGGTATGAGTGGGCATCCTTGTCTTGTTCCATTTCTCAAGGGGATGGCTTCCAGCTTTTGCCCAATCAGTATGATGTTGGCGGTGGGTTTGTCATAGAGAGCTCTTATTACTTTGAGGTATGTTTCTTCAATGCTTAGTTTGTTGAGGGTTTTTAACACAGAGACACTTGACTTTATCAAAAGCCTTTTCTGCGTCTATTGAGATGATCATATAATTTTTGCTTTTAATCCTGTTTATGTGGTGAATAACATGTATTGATTTGCTTACGTTGAACTAACCTCACATTGCAGGAATGAAGCCTACTTGATTGTGGTGAATTAACTTTTTGATGTGCTACTGGATTTGGTTTGCTAGTATTCTCTTGAGGATTTTTATGTTGATGTTCATCAGGAACACTGACTTGTAGTTTTCTTTTTTTGTTGTGTCTTTACCAGATTTTGGTATCAGGGTGATGGCGGCTTTGTAGAATGAGTTAAACAGGAACCCTTCCTCCTCAATTTTTTTGAATAGTTCCAGTAGGATTGATTCCAGCTCAGAGCAGGTTGTGAGGTATGTCTGCTGGTAGTCTGGCCGTACAGTTTGTCAAGGGTGGAAGATCCCTGGGCAGGGCAGTGGTACAACTGGTATACAACCAGGTAGGCACACGCACCCCAGGGTTTTCAGCCCAGCAGATGAGTGTGGGGCCCACCCAGCTTGTACTCCCCCAACTCAGCATCTGCCCCAGAGGTAGGCCTGACCAGTTGGGCTTGTCCCAAGCCTTCTGTGCCCAGATAACAGAGCCATGGAATGTTTCTATATTTCAAAAAATTGCAATAGGATGTCATATTAAATGTAAGGTGAATTATGAGTTAAATAATCCCCTTGGAAATTTCTGTGAAAAAAGTAGACAACTTTGTGGGGAGGCTTGAGTGCCACCTTGTTTTGAGGGAGGAGTCTTTTTTTTTTCTTTTAACACTACTTATAAAGCTATCAATAGTAGGGCATCCATGTATTTGTATAAGCTTTCTCTGTTCCACTGCCACACTATAAAAGTAACCAAACTTATAGCAGGAAGCTTAAGGGGTGCCTTGGCAAAACAGCATACCTGGGGTCAGACATTAAGGGTGTGGATGTATCAGATGTGCAATCAGAACAGAAGGTCCTTTGCAGTCAAGGTCACTGAGTCCTGTCAACCTTCCTCTTAAGAAGAACTATTTCAAGTTTGAAGTGAGTCTGCCCTGTTCTTGGCAGTATATAATCAAAGGATAGGTGAAAGTGCCACCTAGTCATTCCTCTCTCCAGCTGGAGAGAAGATTCGCAGAGAGAGACCTAGTGGGGAAGGAAAGGGAAACCTGAGTCCCCTCCTCTGGACCTAGGAAGCTGACATCCTCCTAGGGAGAATGGAATGAACTGAGTTTGTTCCACTATTTTGAAAATATGAAGAGTTTTGATAATTCCAGACTCAACCATGAGTTCAAAAGAATAAGATGAAAGGTACTGAGCTCACATTTGTCATCATGATTGTGAACATTCTTTGTAAGAAACGGTAATAAATCTGATCACTTGATATGACATGTGGCAGGCAGGCATATTTCTGAAGTAGCTTCTCGTGAGTTCTCCATTTTAAAGAGGCTGCAGCTCGCTGTTCAGCGGCTGTGAGTGCTGGAATCAAGTCAGGAAGAGAAGATAACTGAAAAATGAAACGCATCAAAAAACAAATCAATTATAAATAAATAAATAAATTGCAGCACTCAGTAAAATTACTCAGTTTTGTAACACATTGGGGAGGGGAATACTCCTTCTCATTTCAGAGTTTAGGAGATATCTTAGTTGTCACAAGGAGAAAATTATCTGACTAAATCAAACACTTTTAAAAGAAATCATTAAGTAAAACGTATGATTCCTGTGAACCAAATTTTGAAATAAAAACTGCAACTCATTCTTCTTCCTGTCAGATTATCATAGCAACTTTTCTAACTACAGTAAAATGTATTATATATTACTGTCAGCAAGCTTTGACCTCCTAAATTCCTACCCTTTTCTTAGGTTACACAGTGGCTTAAAATTAATAATAAAGAATAAATTTCTACCCTTTTGTCCTATTTGCTATTCTTGGAATAATCATTAATGCTAATGAAAAATGAAAATATGAACATAAACTCCAAAGACAATAAACAACGATCATGGTAATTTAAAATTATTAATGTAAGAAAGATAGAGGAAATTCAAGCTGTTCATACTCTAATAGGCTTTTACTGACTACCTGCTATGCAGCATGCACTATTTTACATGCTTTTCAAACATTCTTTCATTGATGCCTCACAACACCCTGTAGAGTAGGATAATATTTACACAGCTCAGAATGTTTCTGAAAGATGAAGTTTACCTTATTTTCTTGAACACTGCTTTCTCCACCAGTAGACATAAGTTCCAAGATTTCTGGAAGATGATCTATAAGAGCATCTAGTACCTTTTAACAGAGATATTTATTACTGTTATAGTGATTACTATGGTTTTTTTCTAGATTAGTTACTCTACATGTCAATTTCTATATAGTAATAGTGGGTTTTTTTTTTTCCCAAACAACATTTTGAGTATTTGTATTTTCTTACTCTGCCATCTTCTTGCTGAAAAGTCTTAGAAACGTGATCAACTGCCTTGGCCAACCTTCGAAAAGAGATTAGTATACCTGCCTCTTGACATTGTTCAAATAGTCTAAATCTGAGACAGCTACTTCCACAAAACTAATATGTTCAGAAACTGCCTCCAAACTTTTGACAGGTATTTTAAATCGGATAATATTCTCAGTGATATCAAAATATTCATGAGTTGTGCTTTGGCAAACTAACATTTAGGTGAAAGGAATATCTAAATATAGCATCAAAATAAAGTATTTCAAAGTCTTTGTAAGTACATATTAAGTGGTAAAATACTACACAAACAGTGGCAAGAGAAAAAAGTTATAAAATGTGATATATGATTACAATTGAGTAAAATAAAAACCTTTATATAGAAAAGAACATTCATATAAAAAAAGAAAAAGAAAACAAATAGTAACAGTAATTGAAATTAAAGGCATTCTTTTGTCTGTTTTTTGGCACTTCCTAAATTTTTCTTAATAAATAAATATGCATATACTAAGTTTTAAAACTGAATATATTTTAAAACCTAATTTTTTAAACTATTTTCCCAATATCCAGGTTATGATACAGTGGTACAACAATTTGAAGCTTCTGGAGTTAGTCAGCTGAAAGAGTTCACACAATTTCAAGAAGTAGGGGAGAAAAGGCATTGGTGTATTTGGACCAAACATAAAAGAATTAAACATCAAAGAGTAAGAAAATATTACCTCCAGTGATTCATCTTGTAATAATGTTATTAGTTCTTTATGTATTAAATATACTCCAGAATTCAGAAGCTTAGACACCTAAAATATAGCAATAAAGTCTCTCAGATTTAAGACTACTAGACAGATACAGGTTACAACAATTTTTAAAAATACATCCTTGTTATATTATTTCTTCTAAAAGCCATGTTATAACGCAAATATAAAATTAGATTCCATAAAAATTAGTGGCACAAATAACCAGCTTTCTAGTCTGCCTCGTGGAATGCTGGAGTGTGTGGACACACACAGGGGTGAGGAAATACAAAAGAATGGGATTTACCAGAGTCATAACTTTCACATCAACAGCAATAACAAGCCCACAGGGGCCTCTAGTTCACATTTTAAAGTCTTAGAGCAGCCAACAGGGTCTTAAAGGATATCCTGGGCATGCAAGTATTCATATGAGTTCAGAACTTCCCAGAGGGTAACTTCTACTGAAGGCCTACAGTGATACCAGGGTAGTTATAACTTCTAAGAAAGCAAACCAACTTTCCTTTTCCCCATCAAAGACTTTAATCAGCATGAGAGGAGTTGGGAGAGTCTCGAATAACAGTTCCCCTTGTAAACAGCAGTTTTTTTGTCTCCTCCAGATAAACTCGGAGCCCACAATAGTGGATTTACCAGTTTCTACTTCATCTTATTCTTTTTAAAACACACTGGGCTTGACTAAAGTTTTATTTGGAAAAAAAAAAATGGTCCCTGGATAAAGAAAGTGTTTTAAAATTCTTTCCTCTAACACAGTTGTTTTTGACTTGTCGAAAATATTTCCAAAATATTATTATTATGAAAAATAAGAACAAAGAATACAGTAAAGCAATTATCAGAAGCTAGCATTAACACTGTTAGAAAAAGTTAAATCCGCCAGTGGATTTTCATTACTTAAAAAAAAAAAAACAAAAAAACTTACACAAGCCCTTCATTTTATGGAGAGGCACATCATTTTTACCCTACCTACATGGTATGATTGTGGAAGAATATGAAAACTAGCCACCCAGCAAATATAGATCAATGATTATCAAACTCACTTCCACCAGTGAAAGCATATTTGTATACACACGTACATTTCCATATGTTTAATTATATGGTGCTATGTTATGTCCACTATAAAACATAAATAAAATTATATATTAAAGTGATGAGAAAAAACAGAAAGTCTAAAATTGCATAAATACTGCATTCTCAGACTCCAATCTTGAACAACTGTCTCTGGAGACCACTGATCTAACAAGTACATGTGGACATGGTAACCAAGCCTAAATGACCATTTAATGCATGTTGGAGGTGAATATTCTGCTCAGCTGGTCAGTGCTCTCTGCCCTATCCCCACTCCTCCTAAAAAGCAGAGTTCTACAGGTGTGTTTTACAAAGATGATATAATTTTGCAGCACTGAAATTATTTTAACTAATTATACTTTAATTTAAAGGGAAGGTGTCCAGGATTTTGTATAATGCATATATATTTCATTCATACCAGAAAAAGTGTTCTTTTAAAAAAGTAAAACTATCACCCAATAGCCAAAAAAGAATCTAAGCAACATTTATAATGATGCTATGGATGGATATCCTGCACACTTGTAGAAAATCAAAGTGCTCTGACACAGGAACGCAGTGCAAGGAAGGGGGTGAAATATTCTCACTGAGAATAAGAACTTATACCACTTATCCAGAGGTTTTCTTTTTTTTTTTTGAGACGGAGTCTCGCTGTGTCTCCCAGACTGGAGTGCAGTGGGGTGACCTCGGCTCACTGCAAGCTCCACCTCCCGGTTCACGCCATTCTCCTGCCTCAGCCTCCCGAGTAGCTGGGACTACAGATGCCTGCCACCACGCCCAGCTAATTTTTTGTATTTTTTGTAGAGACAGGGTTTCACCATGTTAGCCAGGATGGTCTTTTTTTTTTTTTTTTTTTTTTTAATTTATTATTATTATACTTTAAGTTGTAGGGTACATGTGCATAACGTGCAGGTTTGTTACATATGTATACTTGTGCCATGTTGGTGTGCTGCACTCATCAACTCGTCATTTACATCAGGTATAACTCCCAATGCAATCCCTTCCCCCTCCCCCCTCCCCATGATAGGCCCCGGTATGTGATGTTCCCCTTCCTGAGTCCAAGTGATCTCATTGTTCAGTTCCCACCTATGAGTGAGAACATGCAGTGTTTGGTTTTCTGTTCTTGTGATAGTTTGCTAAGAATGATGGTTTCCAGCTGCATCCATGTCCCTACAAAGGACACAAACTCAGCCAGGATGGTCTTGATCTCCTGACCTCCTGATCCACCCACCTTGGCCTCCTAAAGTGCTGGGATTACAGGCGTGAGCCACCACGCCCGGCCTATCCAGAGGTTTTTATGTGTCAGTTTTGAGCTTGAAAGTTATAGCTTATCCGTATTTTTTGCAACCACGGCATACATGCACTTCTTACTGTCATTCAAGAAAGATGCCCCAAATTTCAACTTCAAGGGTTAAAAAGTTAAATTCATCATAAAAGTTTCAACTTACTTTTGCTCGTACTTTATAGAGAGTCATAATAGCAGAATCTAAAAGCCATACTCATGAAACACCATCCATTTGTAGTAAAAATAATTAATGAGTTTCAATTTTCTATTGGTTCTCAAGTGCTTAAGTTTAGGTGCAAAGTTAACTGTAAATATTATAAAGCATATAAAAACTGATTTTACCTTAAAATCTGCATCACCCATATCTACCACAATGTCTGGTTTAAAGTAAACACTTGGTATAGATATGCTGAATGAATGGGTTAATAAAAGAATTCACAAATATCATGTATTTATGGAAATGGATTCTGTAAACATACTAAAAAAGAAGAAAATTATGGAAGTTTTTAAACAAGATTTAAGACTAGAACATGAAAGAGATATCCAGTCTATATCTTATAATCTACAAGCACAAAATCATCTAGTATACATAGGTAGAATTAACAACAAATGTAAAGTGATACTAAGTCTTCAGACTTACTTCATAAAAGCAAATAGCAATAGTGTATCTGACTGGTACTTCAGGGTCATGGCAAAGGCAGAAGAATGTAGAATAGAGTTCCATGTGGAAGTTTTTAGGATCAACAAAAACAATCATGGCCTGGTGGAGGTGGAAGGGAGGAGATGAGTGGGAAGGAAAGAAAAACATGCATCAATACCTAATATTATAATCGTCTCACTTAAATTGAAATCATGTTCTCTGAATTGTAATTTAATTAGAAATCATATTTGGAAGATCCAAATATGTGTATATCAGTCTGATTTATACACAGATATATAAATTTCTCAAATATTTACTCTGTATGTACTATGTACACTAGACATAATGCTAAGCAGTAAGTGTCAAAAATGGCAATATTTTGAATGCCATCTATGCACCTATTTTAAAGTTATAATAAAAATCCCCAGTAAATATAAATACATATTTATTACCGGAAAGTTATAAGCACAGTTCTTCCGTACTAAAATATATTTCTTCTCCTGCTCTAAGATTTGGGGTGGAATCTGGTTTTCATTGTGTCCATTTTCTTGTTGCAAACCCAATGTACAAAGTTTCTTATAAAATTCCAAAAATCTCAAGTGCTGATCTGGAGTGAAAATTCCTAAAACAAATATAAAAACCTATGCTCAACATTTCAATCGAAAATAAAATTTAAAAAGGGAAAATCAAAGTACAAGAAAAATATAATTGAAGCCAAATACTTAAATAAATGGTTGCAGATAGTTTACAAATAAAAGGAACATGAAAAGAGTAACTGTTAAGAATCTAACAGATCACATTATTTTACCTCATGTTAATTCCAGTAATATTTTAATTTCAAAAGTATAACTTACATAATGCAGGAAATATGCCTGCATTAATTGCTGCAGCATGTATCATATTGTAGGCCACTAAAAAGTCGCTAATAATAACATTGTGGCTATTTATACATCTGCTATTTTCTTATAGTAAATGTTCTAAAATTGCTGGCAGAAAAGACACATGCATGTGTGTATGTGTCTCTGCAGGGAAGGAGCTTAAAAACGGAATCTGAAAGACAGCAAAGTAAATTCAAAACATTTTTAATCAATGGAATGGTTCCACATTCATCAAGTATCTCGAGGAGCTAGAAACTCATAATATATTGTTATGAGTTCATTATTAAACAGTCAATCTCACACTGATATAGTAAGCTAAGAACTATGTGTTCAAAATGCCAAGAGTTACGGTATTATTATTCCACATCCCAAGCTGAACTTCTCTAATGATATAATAAATTATTCAATAAACGGTTAATAAGTGTATACTTACTACATACAAATAGTAAATAAGCCTGAGCTTCTATTATTACATACCAAATAATATATAAGTATAAAATATTCAGAGATTTAAAGAGCTATGTTTACTTTATTCTGTCACTGTTCTTTCAAACAGGTTCTACTGGTGAAAAAGTCATTCCTAAATGTGCTCTAAATGATGTTATCAAAATTCTAAGATCTCATAAGATTCTTATATACTTAAGAGCTAGGCTTTACAATTAACTGAAGAGCCAAAGTTTAATGACTAAGGTAGAAAAAAAGGGAAAACAGTCTCAAATTCTTAGGATATATCATACCATATAGTCCATGACATAGTTTTCCTAAATGGAAAGATAAAGAAATAAGAATTGATTCATCTGCTTTGAAAGATTTTTCACAAAATGATTTCACTAAGGGAAGTATAGTTTGACTTCTGTCATCTGGAAAACAAAACAAAATAATACATACTTTAAATTCAGTCATCCACACTGCACATGTGGAAACTAATACACACAAATTCCAGAAAGAAAAATTACTACATTAGCCTCATAGTAATAGAAAATACCTGAAAGCAATGATGATGGAGGTGGGTGGTGAAAAAGGGCTAAGAGGAGGCTTGAAATGATCAAAAACTTTGTCAGGTTAAGGGGTTTGGACTTCAGACTGCAGGCCATTGGGAACAGAATATAAAGAGTGATTATGAATTAAAAAGCTAAGATGATTGAGGATTTGAGTCTGAATAACTAAAAGAATTCTAATACCATTAACATAAATAAATAGTAAGCAAAGGAAACTTTTCTTATTCTCTTTTACACACATCTCATACCATGCTGCAGCTTAAGCCCATTTTACCATTTCATTTTTTACTAAAATTATATTAGCTTATAATATGTTCTATGTATTGCATTTCATCACTTTTACTTCTTAGATGGCTCTTCTTTAAAAAATTAATCGATTCTTTGAGTACATCTGCTTAGGTCACAAGTATCTGACATAGTGGGGATATTTAACTCTCAATTCTAAATGCTCTCCAAATTTCTCACAGTTTTCTTAAATTTCAGAAATGAATCACTTCTTTATTATCTGGAAATGTTAAGTAAAATGCTGTAACAGGCTTATGAGTATTATTATTACTATTATCATTACATTTCGGCGTTATATCTACTATTTTTGTTAAATGACATTCATTCAACACACTGTGTTTCTTACAGAACAAGCCTTGTAACTAAGTAGAAATAGAAATATGAATAATAAATAGTCTCTTATTTTGAGAAATGCAAACCAGCAAAAAAGCCAAACACAAACAATGTAAGACAATGTGATCACTGCCTTAACAGCTGGAATAAGGCAGGGATCTATAAACTTTTTTTGTAAATATTCTAGGCTTCGCAGGCTGTGTCCCAACTACTCGGCTCTGTTCTTGTATCACAAAAACAGCCACAGACAATACGTGAACAAATAAGTGTGGCTCTGTTCCAATAAACTTCATTCACAAAAATAGGGGGTGGGCCAGATTTGGTCTAAGGGCTATAGTTTGCCAACACCTGGTGTCAGGGATTTAGAAAGATGTCAGGGAGGGAACTGTATTTAAACTGGGAACTAAAGAAGCAGAAGGAGTTGGCTAGGAGAAAAATAGAGGGAAGGAACAATAGAGAAAGAAAAAATATGAGAAAAGACTAGAGGTGTGAAAGAAGGTATGCTAAGCAAGTGGGACTGGAGCATCAGACACAAGAGGAGTGGGAAAGAATGGTAGGAAATAAAGCCACAAACACAGTTAGACCCAGCTCTGTGATAAATGGGTGTGGGCAGTAAAAGGGAAAAGATCAAAGATGATGGCAAGGTTCTAGTTTGGAGCCTGGGGATGCCCCATTATTAGAGGAAAAAAGATTTATTCATTCACTTATCATGTATTGAGGTTTTATTCCTCTGGTTTGTCATATTGTCTAAATAACTGTTCTGGAAAATCCAAACACAATTATTGTCCATATTGCAATAATCTTTAAGAGTCTTCCTGGAGTTCAGATAAAATGTTGGTAATCCAACTAAATGTAATACTATAATTACACAATTGAATTCTGTACTTAAGTACTTGACATTTACCCCTCCAAATTTCACTTTATCAAAATAGTTAATGTTTACTGATAACTAATGTCCAGCATTAGTCAAGAGTCTAGTCATACATTCAGTAGAGCAGTTAACTGTCTCTGACATGATTTACATAACACTAAGGAATATCTCTTTACCCTCTCCCACTCAAATATCCCATCCCAAATTTCTCCCCCAATGGCCATGAGATTTCTAGCATTAAAATATTACTAAAGAGAGGAAACTCATGTAGACAATGTCTCAGGATCTGTCTTAATGTCATTAGGTGAAAAAGTTAAAGTCAAATTCTTAGCCCTATATACACACAAGTCAGTTAAGTTTTGATGGGAGAAAAGAGAGATGGAATATGTAGCAGCAACACTGTATGCCATGTGGTATTGGTTTTAATATGGTTTGTTCCCATCAAAATGCCTGTCAAGGCTTGGCCCCAGTGCAGCAATAGTGGATGGTGAAATCTTTAAGAGGTGGGGTCGCATGGGTCCACCCACTGGCTCCACTCTCATGGGTTGACTGGTGAAGTTCCTGTGGTATTAAGTGAGGTCTCCTTCACAAGGGACTGCGTTAGCTCTCGTGGGACTGGGTTAGTTCTTTGGAGAGCAGGTTGTTACAAAGTCAGTTTCTTTTGTTCCCTCTCCCTTTTGCAGGTCTGCTTCCCCTTCCACTTGTCTGCCACATTATGAGGCAGCATGAGGCTCTCATCAGAAACAGGTCAGATGGGACTGCCTAATCTGGAACTTCCCAGCCTCTAGAAATATGAGCCAAAATAAATTCCTTTATAAATTACCTGGTCTCAGGTATTCTGTTATAGCAACACAAAATAGACTACGACACCATGAGGTAAAAGTGAAAGCCAAGAAGACACCAAAACAGAATGAATCATAAAAAGAGGGAGAGGAAGGGAGGCTTAACATAAGAAATTCTATATCTACTTTTATTCCTGATTAGTGACATAAAACATGTAGAAAAACACTATTTTCAGAAGCAAAGATGTATCCACATGATTTACCTGTATCAAATATGTCAAGCAGATTAACCAAAGTTTCAAAAGCTGCAAGTCGTACACTGCTGCCTTCATCCCTAGAAAGTTCTATTAATTCAGGGAGCACCACGCTTTTTGTAAGTTCTGTCCTGCACAGTAAGCAATAGAAGAAAACAAATCAAATCAATAAATGTGTAGCAAGAACTTACTAAAAACCAGTGACTGGGCTAGTTGCTGCAGAAAATATGAAAAGTCATAAAGATACTGTTTCTGCTCTCCAGAAGCTTTCAGTCTTATGGGGAAAGGATATCATACATATAAGAAACATTAATAGTAATTTCATAATGATTTAAATCAATCCCACTTCCCCCAGCATAATATTGTTACCTACAGAAATCTTAATAACTAAGAGTTTATATTAAACTTTATAAATTATAATATAGTTTTCCATTTTAAGCAACTTCAGCAAATATCTGGACTAATTAGAAAAACTTATCAGTAGTAACTGCAGAAACCTAAATAATGTATTTTTATCTAGATTTCAGGGTATAAATTATTTTTCCATTCACCTAATACATGACATTATGGTAACTAATTTCTATACAGAAGATGATATATTACTCTAGGTGTCCTATCTAGAAGAATGAAATATAATATAAATGCTTTTAGGGAGTATATAATATTTATAAGACAGTCACAAATAGTTCTTATTCAACACTTTGTGTCTGCTTATTCCTCATGATAAGGTGTCATTGTAATGACAAACACTTTGATAAAGGAGAGGTTTATTATGTGGGTAGCTTTCTTGGGTACAAGATGGAAAATGGCATCAATTATAATTGAAATAAGATGTTGATAGAGTCCAAGAAAGTTATTAAGAGCTGTAGAAAACTTTAAAAAATTCAGGGCAAATTTCAACGACTCTAAGACACTGCTGTCAAGTAGAACTTTCTCCAATGATGGAAATGTTTATCATTTGTGTTCTTCAATAGGGTAGCCACATGTGGCTACTGAGCATTTTTTAAAATAAGTTCATTATGAATGAGGAACTAAAGCTTTAATTTTCTTTAATTTTCCTTATTTTAAACTAAAATTGCCACATGTGACTAGGGGCTACCATATTAGACAGCATAGCACAAAGACAAGGACTCGAGCAATTGAAGTGCCAAAAAAAAAAAAAAAGTTTCCAAGAGATTGATCTCGGTCATACAGATACAGATATTAACATTACCAGTAGTTCATAAACATTAGGCAAATACAGGATGTAGACAGAGGAGGTAAAAGAGTAAAATGTGACAGAACATATCCAAAAGTCATAAAAATTTATTTCATATAAATTTTGCTCAGAATATATTTGTATACCTACTGAAATCCTTGAATTTATTAACAATGGAAGAAAATAGTTTAAGAAAAATAATTTCATCTCTATAGTAAAAGTTATTTTCATTCAATCTTTAAACAGAGTTTTTTTTAAAAAACGTTAGAGTGATGCAAATTCAACTTAATTATCTCTGGTCATTAAAAATGAAAATAATCATAACAAATAACTCTTTCATTAATTGTGTTAAACTTCCAACACAACAATTAGGAAATATTATTTAGTAAGAGTGGACACAGGACAGAGTACACTACCATACCCTGTGTGACATTCTACTATACCCTGTGTGACATTCAAAAGCCTTTTCAGAGCCTTAAATATTGGCCCAGATATTTTAAAAAATTAACAAAGGTACAAATGACCACAATCTGATTGCCCTAGCTTGTGAAACAAAGAACCAGATGAAATCAGAGCAACTTCTGCTAAAAATGAGAGGTTCCAATGATTTTTGCACCAATTTTGAATCTTGTTTTTAAAAGAAAAGCTTTCCCAAGACGGTTTTGAGGGAAGACTCCCTTTAATATCATACTTCTAAGACTGAAATGATATCAGTTCTTATGGATGAGGAGACTGGCTGCTATGTCCCTCCTGGAGCTTCAGGCACCCATAAAACAAGGAGAGTAACAAAGCAAATATTGGAAGCCTGAAGTTGCACAGAAGTTATAGAAAGTCTTCCATTAGAGTGTAGTCAGCCCTCAACATCTGCAGGTTCTGCATCTGTGAATTTAACCAACCATGAATAGAAAACATTAATAAAAAAAATTTCTTCTTTACTGAACATGTACAGACTTTTTTCTTGTCATTATTTTCTGAACAATACAGCATAACTATTTACATAGCATTTATATTATATTAGGTATTATTAGCATCTAGAGATTATTTTAAACATGTGGAAGGATATAAGCAAGCCGTATGGAAATACTACACTCTTTTATATCAGAGACTTGAGCATCCTCAGATTTTGGTATCCAAAAGAGGTCCTGGAACCAAGTCCCCAAGGACATGGAGGGACAACTGCAATCCCACCTGAAATGACCCAATAATATAGTCAAAGAATAGCCAGTCAAACATATTCCAAGTATGGTTTATATTGGGATATCTTTCATTTCCTGAACCTAGGTGTCTGGAATAATAACTAAGGAGAATAAAAGAAATTAACATTAATCAAATACCTACCACCATGCTAAGCACATTCCTCTTTATCTCTTTTAATCCAGACATAGAGGAGGTACTTGTTATGATCATTTTTAAAGATCAAATATAGCCTTTCGATGGCATGCTTTCATGGAAATGGCATAAGGAATTCAAAGTATACCTACCCAATGCCCTGAGCTATATTTTCTAATTGCCGACACATACAAGATCGAACTTCATATTCTACATCCTGACAGAGTGATTTTACCAGAGGAAGTATTTCTCGCTTAATGCTGAAGTTGGGGAGAAAAGAAACATGCAAATGAATGAGTGTTTCAGAATAATATTCCCAAACAATTATCAATAAAATCTTAACTCACCTTAATAATAACAAATGTACTTTAATAGAAAAAATAATACTTTACAATGTATTTTACATATGTTATTAAATTTAGATGTTATTAGCTACTTATTAAATTTGGATGTTATTAGCTACTTGTAAATTATGTATACCACAGTCTTTTAAAAATAATGGTTAATCTTGGATTGGCAGTTGAAATGTCTATAGCTAGGATAAAAGGCTGTAGCAGTGGAATATCTGAGTCTAGCAACCATCAACCAAAATATTCTTCAGCTTTACTCTTGTATCACAGTTACACAACATTCCATTCTTTTCATCTGGTATTTAATAAGTAGGCAAGAAGTAGCACATGAATTATACATATGCTCCATAAAACCTCAAAGTAAGTTAGATTATTCAAAATAACAAATTCACAACAACAGTGTATAAAAGCAGAAATTCTATCTTTATGCTGTTTGCCCATTTTGAAAGTCAATAAGGTAATGCCATTTTATCCTCAAAACTACATTTGGTATGAGATAGGGAAGATTAAGATAGGAAGTAGGAAAATAGTTTAGCTTATCAATTCTGAAAAGTTATGAGATTGAAAAGAAAGGCATCTGAATAAGTAAATTCTGTCATGAGAATTCTATAAAGTTAAAATAGTTAAGATAACTAAATTTGTATGCAGTATGAAATAATACAAATATATTGTTATACAGTCATTATACATTTTAAATCAATGTAATAAAGTAGACCAAAAATTACACACAAATACTCACGTGTGGGCATCAAATTTGTTGGTCAATTTTCCTAAAATTTTACAACTAACTAAACGAGACTGGACTGTTTGGGAAAGTTGTGCCTTGGAAACAAGTGGATTCAAAATCTAAAGAGAAAATTCGAGAAAAAAATTCACAAAATTTTATACATTCATGCCACTCATGTCAGCTATTTCCTTCAGAGTATTTTAATGTTCTAAATATTTTTAAAGAATCTGAATTACAGTTTGAGGTTCATGACTCAATAACTTGGATTATTTTGTCTTCTGAGTTATTAAGGTAAAGATAATTACAAATTATGCAATTAAAACAATTAGAAAAAAACTGAAGTAAAGTTAACGGTGATTTTACAATGCTCTGTATGCACAGATAAAAGCAGAATTTTGAAATATATATTTTAAAAAGAAAAAAGCAAATTAATGACTAAATACTTTGAAATGTATTTTTATTTCATATAGATTTTTATATTTATCCTAATGGGATGAAAAACATTATAGCTTCAAATAAATCCTATTAAATAATTATGTCATTTGAATACAATAAGCCAAGTCTGATATTGCATTATGTATATACATTGGGCACTCAAATACTACAACAGCCTGACAGACTATAAAAAACTATGAAGATCAGACCCTGATTCCAGTCCCAGTTCTTTAGTTTGTCCAAATACTCTCGCTATTTCTCTATTTTTTTTTTTTTCTTTTTGAGACGGAGTCTCACTCTGTCGCCCAGGCTGGAGTGCAGTGGCCCGATCTGGGATCACTGCAAGCTCCGCCTCCCGGGTTCCACGCCATTCTCCTGCCTCAGCCTCCCGAGTAGCTGAGGCTACAGGTGCCTGCCACCACACCCAGCTAATTTTTTTTTTTTTTTTTTTTTTTTACTAGAGACGGGGTTTCACCGTGTTAGCCAGGATGGTCTCGATCTCCCGACCTTGTGATCCACCCGACTCGGCCTCCTACAGTGCTGGGATTACAGGCGTGAGCCACCGTGTCCGGCCATAATCTCGCTATTTCTAATCTCCAGTTTCTCATCTATTTAAAATGGAAATTAGAATATGTCCCACTAAGATCTCTTTAATTTCTAAAATTCTATGACTCTTATAGTCAACTGGCTTGTTTCCTCTCAAAGTAGCTGGAATTACTGAATATGCATTGATAATTTAGAAGTGAAAAGTTTAGAATTACATATCTAAAATCTTTGAAACCACATGTTAAATAATATGGTATTCTAGAGTAAAAATTGCATTATACAGCATATGGCTTTTCAAAAAATATAAAAATCACATGTCTACATTATGTTCAACATTTAAATATGCATAATCATCTAGACGTTTGGCATCAGATAGTATGCAAACATCCTTATAACTAGAAAATCTTCCCATTTTCAAGCCAATATTTAAGCATTGTGATATGACCATAAACTATGAAGACAAAGAAAGGACAAAGATACTTAATGAAGTCAGTAGAGGACATTTCATTGGCTGATGACTCTTTTTTTCAATCATGACATATTTAGAAAGAAATATATATAGAAATAATGTTCAAAGAATACAAAATCTTTTCATTAGTGGATACATTTCCTTTCCATTTTCTTCTTCTTCTCTCATTGTAATTTATTTAAAACCTTTAGGGAAGAGTATGCTGTTCAATGTTGAAAATTAATAGGCAAACAACATGTTGGGAATAATATTTGTAAGTATAATAAAGAATTGGCAACCATAATAGGTAAATAGCACATATAAATAGTGATTAAAGGATAGGATCAAACAATTGCAAAGGAATACAGAGAAACTGATATAAATATGAGAAAATATTCAACAGCACAATAATTTTAAAATTCCAATTAAAATGTAATTCCATTTTTAGCCCATTAAATAGAAACACTATTGCTGATAAAAGTCCAGGAAAAGAGCATCTTCACATATTGTTAGTAGAAAGTTTAAGAATATTAATGCCCTCTGATCCATTAATTTCTTTTTGAAAGCTACAATTAAATAAATTATCTGAAAAACAGGAAGAGCTCTACAGAAATGTTCATTAATGTCCTATTCAATAGTAAAATATAAGCCTGAAAACAGGCTTAAATGTTTAACAAGTAAAATATTCTGCAGCTACTACCAAATGAGTTTAAAATAATATAGGAAAGTAATGCTAAATGAAAAACAACCATATATAAATTCAGTATGATCACTGATATGGCAAGCAGCAACCATATATAGGAAAAAAATTTGAAAGGAAATACATCAGGACCTTAAAAGTGGACAAGTACAGAACTACAAATTCTTTTTTCTTCCTTCTATATTTTATATTCCTCAAATTTTCTACAATGTGCACGTGTTACATTCAAAACGAAAAACAACTTTCTTTTTTAAAAACCATTTTTGACAATAAACCTTTTAAAAAAAAAAACCTTAGAGTGACTTACTCATTAGTATTTACCCCATGAAAGTATTACCTCATGCCGTAGGGTTTCTTTTGGCAATACTTCTATAACAGACAGAAGAGTTTCCAGCCATGCATTGCTGACACCTGGTTGACACAGATAAAACGTACTAAATTAAAAGTCTCACTTCAAATTCAGTTTCAACTCATCCATTAATAGTTACAATAGCACTTAATGATAAAATGGAAATAATTATTTTCATTACTATTCTAAAAAGTTTCTCTATTATTTTGTCTCAGTCAACATCTAGAAAATTTTTATATTTTTTTAAAAATAGTATTGGTAAGATATCTTTAAAGCAAGGTTTGCTGTTTTATTGTACAAACTATAAACATGACTGCTAGAAAAGGAAAAAAACTAAGAAGAAAGTATAAATCATAAGATGAATTAATGGGTCTTCAGTTTCTAAGGATATTAAATTTTGTGGGTTTTATAAGAAGACAGCCATAGCTATTTTAAGTCATTCCACTGCTCAACTCCTAGGCAGCATGGCCTTACTCAGTTATCCTCATCAGGCTAACAGTATTTATATAATATCATGGTCATATACAAAAAACAATAAACAAGTCTATAATTAAGCATGCCGGCCCCTGACCTGTGTCCCTGTGCTCCAGATGCAGGAGAATGACTTGGAGGAATGAGTGGGTATATGAATGAATTGACACTGATTCGTCCTGCAGAATGGTCAGAAATGACACCGCAGCCGTTAACTGCATTTCCACTCCTGCAACATGTAGGGCTTCCTGTATAATCAGAAACAGTTTTCTATTTACATAGATGAGAGATCACAAATTGTAATTTTTAAAAATCCAAGGTTATAGAAACTAAATAGTCATATTCCACAAAATTAGATATATGACCTTTAAGGATATGTACTTATTACTTTATTGAAGAGAACTATATTAATCTGCTCCTGATCATTTAACTTATTAGACTACACAAAATTTAAGTGTCTTAGGATTTTATAAGATAAAGTAACTTTCTATCACTTTATTGAATAAAAAATATAAACAGTACATAAACCTTTAAGCAACAGAGTAGAAACTTTTGATAGATTTTAATTTCTGTTTTCCTGTTTGGATTGTGATAGTTTGTCATCCTGCCTAGAATAATGTCAAAGCTCAGACAATCACATGTGTTTCCATTATTTGTATTTGTGTTTCAAAAAATAAACATCATACATTCTACTATTAAAAATACACTTGAGTATGCAAATATATTTCCCCTTTAAACAACTGAAGAGAACATAAATTACCATGAAGTAAACTGTTTTCAAAAGAAATTTTCTTAAGAATATGCTTTAAAAATTAATTATATTCATAGCCATCTCCATTTACCATTTAAAGAATTTTAAAATGTATATCCAAAATTAAAACCTACATTATAGTATGTTTTGAACACACCAAAAGGTCAAAAAAAGTATCTTTCTACATAAGCCTCAAAGATATTATCTATACCTCTCTATGAGAGAGAGACAGCGTGCGTGTGTGTGTGTGTGTGTGTGTGTGTGTAATGTAAAGGCAACTAGAAGTATTACTTGTTTAATCAATTATGGCAATAATGAAAATTTCACTTTTATGCCTATTTTATAATATAATAAAGTCAGTAGAACCTGGAACTTAGTCATAAAACAAAGTTTCATATCAGTGATCTTAGGAATATTAATCCTTCTGCATTATTTCCTAATCGATAAAATGTGAATTATAGCAACATCTTCATGGAGATTTAAATCATTTAAATAGAACTTTTATGATTTATCAACTTGTGCAAAATGAACATTTAAATAATTACCATTTTATATCCACTGTCTTCTGTCTACATTACCCTTGAATATCTAGTTGGAATTTCATTTGCTCACACGTTTACTGATCTCTCCCTAAAACCTGCTCCTCCTGTAATCTTCCTCATCCTGATAAATAGTAAATGATATCTCTGCCCTTCCAGCTGCTCAGCCCAAAAACTACGGGGTCATCCTTAACTCCTCTCAATCCCTCACTCCCCACAGTCAAAAGGCCAATAAATCCTGAAGGGTCTACCTTCAAAACAGATCCAGAAACTGAACACTAGTCACCTCTCCTGTTGCCACCCTAGTCCAAGTCACCATCTTCTCCAGCCTCAATTACTCAAAAAACCTTTAATCAGTCCCTGATTCCATCACTGTCCCTCTATTATCCATTCTCTACACTGTAGCCTAAGGAATTATTTTAAGAAATCAGTCAAATAATGTCACTTTTCTGCTCAAAACTCTCCAATGGGCTTCCATCTCACTCAAAGGAAAGGTCAAAGTCCTTTTAACAACTTACAGTATGTGTTCTCAGTTCCCCTTTTCCTGGATTTCCATATAGCTGGCTCCCCTACCTCTTTCAAGCCTCTACTCAAATACCACCTTTTCAATGAGGCCTTCCCTGATGACCCTACTTCGAGTTGAGTTCATCTCCTTACCCCAGCTCTCACTACCCGCCTTTACCAGTTATTCATTACTATCATCCAATATACAACATGTTTATTTGTTTATGGCCTATCTTTCACAACTGGACCACAAGCTTCATGTATCCCCATCTCCTAGCACACAGCAGGCATTCAGTAAGCAGCTGCTGGGTGACTGACTATCTCTTACCCTCTCACCTACTCTTTCTGCTCTTGATGCTCTCTCCCTACACACACATTTTGCACATCTTCTAAAAAGTGGCTTCAAGAGATTTTGAGGTGAGTCCTAAAGATTAGGAACTGGCAGAATTAGACAGAAGGCAAAGCAAAAATGGATCACATAGAAATGTATTCTCAATCCTCTTTCTATCATGTCCACACTGCTGTCTTCCACCCTAACATCTCCATAACCATGATTTGGACCTATATATCCAGTCTTCTTGATTTAGCACAGTGGGACACTGCCAGTCATCACAATAGGAGATAACACAGGGATATCTACGGCAGAAGAAACAAAATAGTAAAGCACTTTGATAAAGGCCAGCGAGCTAATAACTGGCAACTCTAACAAACAATTGTCTACCAGATGCCAAAAACACTCCTAAGCACTGAATTCTTACTCACGGACTCTGCACTTCTATTCATCATTTATTAAGGCATGACTTAAAACAATGCTAAGCCTTCATGTCATGGTGTGGAAGATCTGGCAGTGGCATTTCCTGTGGCAAATATCTATGTGCTATGGTTAATTGCCAGAAAACCTACCACATATTAGAGTGGCTGTTTTTGTTTTATTCTAAACTTTTGTATCACACACAAAAACATTATTTTACATGTTTTTTCAACCAAAAGCCAATTACATATCATAAGAGTTCTTGGCTGAGAGAAAGAGGGTAAGAATGTTAGAGTATAAAGCAGAAGCAGCAATTGGTCTCTGAAATCAATCCTCCCATACCCCTTTGTTTTAGTGTTCCCAAAAGAAACATTTGTTCCACACTAACAATTTTGGGTTTGGAAAACACTTTTAAAAGATTTGATGTGGCCAGTATACATCACTTACAGGTTTCAGAAGGCACAGCTTTTATTTAGAAACAGAAAGGACTTTGCAAAGAAATATTAAAATCAATTGTGAGGGCCACAATGTACATTCCAGTTCACATGAGTCTGTTAAATTCCAAGAGATGCAATTCTGCCCCCTCTTAAAGTCATTAAAGTCCTGGGTTTTGTACGTATGCAAACTTTATACAAAAGAAGAACATGAGAAGCTCTCCAACTTCATATCTTCTTACTGTATTACTTAGTCTTGACTCCCGCAGCAACATTTGCCCCAACTATTTTGCATTTAATTTTCGAAAAATCCTCAAGTCTTATCAGGATTTGGGTTTTTCTCTTGTTGTGCTGACTTCAACATCTGGGACTGTCCACTGTTAAGAAACCAGCACAGACTAAGAGATTTCATCACTGCTAAAAATCAACTGATTTTCTAAACATATTTTTCTGAAACATAATACAATAAGAGTTCAATACTTACCAGTAAGTGTTCTCCTCCACAGAGTCACACCCTCTGGACAAACATACGTGAGATCCATACTCTCTGGATAAATAAGTGTGCATCCTCATGGACCTTGGAAGACACTGAAAAGTAAATTCCTCTATTGCTTAAGTGCATGCCTTAATGCCAGTTACCATTCCTCTTACATTACTATAGTACGGCTGGCATCCCAACTTGAATTCCTCAAAAATGAAATGAGACATTAAGAGTTAATGGTACATTTCCAAGTTTTAAAAACTGTACCCATTCAAGGAAGGAAAGTGTAGTAAACATGTCTGTGTTTAAATTCGCTCTTTAGTTAGCATGAGTGGTGCAAGAAAGCATTTTGTAAAACAACATAATACATTCCTTGCAGGGAGGGAAATAGCTCTGTCTCCAACAAGCCTGTATTATATCCATCAGGAAGATATTTCTCCTTACAATACACAACATAGAAAAGCATTAAATAAATCATTGGCTTACTCCAAAAGAGCAAGTATTTAAGTTTCACAGATTCTGAACAGAATCTTATTGAATAAAACTGAAAAATATATTTATCATGAATAGTGCTAGTAAAAAGTAAAGGAACTCTAAAATTACACAATATCTGTGTATTTTTAGAGATAGTATTGATTATTTTGAAATTGAATAATAGGGACTTCTATATTAAAATACTGAATATCTGGGACATATAAAATATCTGGGGTATTAAAGATTATAAATGTGGGAACTTTTAGTAATTAACGTAATAGTGTAACAGCCCTCTTCATTATAAAATCATATTTATAAAATACTTCCAAATAGGTTAAATATGAATAATTGAAATATGCCAGGTTCTAAGATACCTTTAATGATTATACCTCATTATTTTCCCTATCCCTGATTGCCACATTCCACCACTAAAATAAAGGGTGTAAAGGACTAGATGAGATCACTGAAAATCAAAATCTGAGAGGGAAAATGAAGTGAAGACAATAAACAGAAATAACAAAGGGAGATATGTTTTACCATTCCTAAGTTTGTATTTCAGTGACTAGCAAGGTTCATGAGGAGGTACACATAAAAATATCCTTAAGAACTCTTTCCATAAAGGAAATACCAATAGTAAGTATCATATAACTATTGTAAATATACAATAAAATATGCTGCCATGCAAAATCATAAGAACACCAAAACAAACAAATCAATTTAAAGACCATGGTTTTGCAACTGAGCCTTCTGGCTGCGGTACTCTGCTAAGTCATTTTTAAACGTAATAAATTAGAATCACAGGAATTTCATAATTTAGGCTTAAAATATGTAAATAACCTGCAATTCAAAACTTTGCAAAGAAAGGATGTGCTTTTCAAAGAAATATCTTTTTAATGGATGTTACAGCTATAAAGAACCATTCCTTCCAAATGATTCACTGTAGTAATATTTAATTAATTCAATTTTTTCCAAAAATTATACACAGTTCTCTTAGAAAAAAAGCAGCCATGGAAAGTCTAGCAAATATCTATAAGCAAGAGGAAATAGGACTTTTTCCCCCCCAAGTCAGTCATAATACTTTCACCTTCTATCCTAATCTCTCTCAAAAGTAGCCCAAAGAAAATCTAATTCTGAAGATATCATTTTAATTTCATTCAAGTCCCAGCATCATACTATGTATTCTGGGAAACTGGAAAGAAGCCAAAGATAAGGATCTCTTCATTTGAGTGATTCCTGTTGACTATATACGCTCACTCAAATGCTCAGTTATGTTCAAGGCACTGTGCTGCTAGGTGCTAGAGACCTAGAGACGCAGCAATGAGCAGGACTAACAATGTACAGACACTTAACTGCACTAGCAGTAGAGTCTTACTTAACCTGATTTCAGGTACTAGATGATTTGAAGCTGGGCTGTCCTCCCCTGCAAAGGACAGTCTATTCAGGATTGCCCTTATTCCTACTGCAGAGGGGCTTACCAGGGACTCTGCAAGGCTGTCAGAGAAGTCACTTAGGCTCTCAGTCCCTCAAGACCCTCTTCTAGAATCAGCAAATACCCCCAGGCCCAAAGCAGGCCCCAAATTACATGTTCACTTTTCTGGATATTTGTTGTCTCTTCAGTCTTGGAAGGGTAATATTTTACTACCTTGTTACTTTCCATAGGCTTGTATGCAGATGATTTTTATGTTTTGTTCAGCTTTAAAAATTATCCTTGCCAAGAGAGTTGATTAGAGTTACCTAGTCTGCCTTTATTGAAAGAGGAAGTTCCCTTTCCCTTTCCTGTTATTATTCCTTCTTGATTTAATCTTAAAATGAGATTAACCCCAACATTTCTATTTATATACCTGCATAGGTTCTCTGAGCACACATACCCCTCTACCATACCCTGTCACCATCTCCACATCCACATAGATCAACTGATTGTTTGCTAACGATACATTAGAAGTAATCAGGAACTTAAAATTAAATATTTTACCAAAACCCTTGTGATATATGTCCTCAATTTATACTTCTAGTTCTTAAGCTTCCTTATTTTCTTGGTGTAAAATTATGTTTCCAATAGCAGTTCTCCACTTTTGGTCTTCATTTTCTCTGTAGACAATCTCTTCCACACAAATGACTTTAAATGTAATCTGTATAAATTTTACTTTTTTATTGGCAGACCTGTTCAGAGTATCAGATCTGTATATACAACTCTCTGCAGTCTCTACTTCGGATGTCTCAAAGGTGTCTCAAAGGCAACAAGTTCAAAATTGAGCTCATGGTATTTCCTTGGACACCTGGGCCTCCTCCAGTCTCTTGTCCTAATGTGGGCTTTCTCTAGTCTCCTATCTTAGTGTGTGCCACTGTTACCCACCTGGTTTACAAACCAAGATTTCAGGAGTTATCCTTGATACTATTGGTTTTTATTGCTCACATAGTCCTGGTTTTGTTATTTATTTCTTTAATCCGTCCACCTCTCCAACCAGACTACTTCCACCCTAATCCAAGCTATTTTGAAGGTTTGCTCAGGTAAGGGTAACAGATTCCAAGTGATCCTCACCCACTACATCCCTTCCATTCCATCCTACATCACTCTTTTCTGATTCATTTTTGACTTTACAGTCAGCATGAGATTTCAAAGCATTTAAAACTGTAATTTGAATATTCCCTTACATAATGCACCTAAGGATCTGCATAATTTGGGCTTTTTCACTGTCTCAGCAACTCCTCTTGCTTTATGCTCTAGGCACACTGATTTTCTCTCAGTTCTTTGAATCTGCATTCAATCTGCATGCTTCTCTTTCCTTCTCAATGCTGGGAATGTCTGCTTTCCTATCTGCCCTTATCTTGCCCTTCGTCTAATTATTTCTCTTCATACATGTCAGCTGTCACTTCTCAGCAAAGCCTTCTCTAACACCCCAGAGGAGATTACCTGTTATTAGGTGCTCTTAGAGCATCTTGTACTTCTCGCTGTTAGCTGTTATTACAATTTTAGGTACAGAATTAACAGTGTAGTTAGAATGTAAGCTCCACCATCCTGCTACTGCTACTATAAACATAATGTCACACCAACAATTTGAAGCCCAGCTTCAAATCATCCAGTACCTGAAATCAGGTTAAGTAAGACTCTACTGCTAGTGCAGTTAGGTGTCTGCCAGAAGAAAACATATTCCTTTCATGAGAAAGATATCATCCTAGGCCTCAAACTATTTCTACAAAAGGTTTGTCAAATACAAGACCAAGCACATAATCAATAATTTCAACACACAGGAGGAGATAATATAATAAGCAGAAAAAATACAAAATATACACATACCAAAAGGAGCTCCAGGTACTGGTGCTATATGATACATACATGGTTCAAGAGGATAAAAGATACAATTGAGAATTTCAACAGAGAATTCTCTAAGATATAAAAAACATGGCAGATTTTAAAGAGCTAAGTGGAAATTCTAGACTAGACAAATACAATAATCAAAATAAAAATCAGGTTAGATACAGATGAATTAGTGAGACAGAAGGTGTATTCGAATAAAACACCGATGAATCACAAACAGAAAAAAGGATGGAAATGAAAAAAAGAAGATAAAGGACATGGAAATACTATAAAAATGTCTAATATATATGAAATTGGAGTCTTAGAAGGAGGAGAGAGAGAAGATTAGGCAGAGGCACATGTAAAAAGATATCTGAGAATTTTCCAAAATTGGCCAAAGAAAATAAGCCACAGAGTCAAGAAGCCATAAATATGCCTCCATATTTCTAGAAATCTACAGATACACAGTGTAAAATCCTATGCTAATAAAAACATCTATTTAAAATGCATGTGGAAGACATTTTCAAACAGACAAAAACAAAGATAATTTGTTACCAGCAGACTTGTACTGAATACTAAAAGGTGTTCTTCAGGCAGAAAAAAAAGAAGATTCCAAATGGAAATACTATAGGTAATTAAAAAATGATAGATATGTGGGTAAATCTAAATAGATATTGGTTAGATAAAACAACAATATCTAGGAGACCTGAAATAGATAAATAAAATAGCTAGCAACAATAACATATAAGTCAGAAGAGGATTAAATAGAGAACTGTAAGGTTCTTCTTGTATTATTATCTGGGAAGACAGTAAAAACACCAGTGAAATTTGACTTTGATAATATGTCCTTTTTGTAATGTCTAAGGTCACTAACACAAGAAAAGTAAAAGAGTCTGTAACTTCCAAGCTAACAGAAGAGGGGGAAAGTGGAATAATAAAACTACTTAATCAATTCAAATAAAATAAATAAGAGAAATAGAAACATAGAGCAGTTGGCAAAACAAAAAAGCAAATTATAAGATGACCTAAGCAATTACATTAAATGTAAATGGGAAAATATTCTAATTAAAATACAGTGTGAGATTGGATTAAAAAATAAAATCCAATCATGTTGTTTACAAAATAAAATCTAAAACAT
Source organism: Macaca thibetana thibetana (assembly GCF_024542745.1). Lineage (NCBI taxonomy): Eukaryota > Metazoa > Chordata > Mammalia > Primates > Cercopithecidae > Macaca > Macaca thibetana. The sequence goes on from NC_065584.1 coordinate 13,364,033, forward strand.
CAGGAGGAGCCACAGAGTGGAAGAAGAAATTTCAACACATAACCAGAATATGTACAGAGCATTATATCACTGAATGGTTATACCACAATTGACTTACCCATCAACGGTTGACTGATACTTGGGTTGTTTCCAGTTTTAGCTATAGCAAGCAAAGCTGCAATGAACATCCATGCATAAGACTTTATATGAAAAGATGCTTCATTTTCTCTGAATCCTTAGGAGTTAAATAGCTGAGTAATATAGTAGATGTATGTTTAAATTTTTGAGAACCTGTTTTCTAAAGTTGTTGTGCCATTTTACATTCCCACCAACAGTGTAAGGGAGTTTGAGTTGCTCCACAATCTTCCACAATACTTTGTATGGTCAATTGTTGTTTTTGGGTTTTTTTTTGTTATTGTTAGTACAGATATTTTAACAAGTGTGTTGGAGACTTACTTGCATTTTCCTAATGACTAATGATGTTGAACATCTTTTCTTATGTTTACTGGCCATCTGCAAATGTTCTTTGGTGAAGCATCTTAAAAATTTTTCCATATTTCTAAAAATTGGGTTGTTTTATTATCGTGTTTTGAAAAGTTCTTTATGTATGCCGAACACATGTCCTTTGTCATCTATGTGATTTATAAATACTTTCTCCCATTCTGACTTTTCATTCACTTAGTAGTGTCTTCTGAAGAACAGATCTAATTTATCAAATTTTTCTTCTGAGGATCATGCTTCTAGAGTCATATGTAAGAAACTTTTACCTAACCCCAGGTCACAAAGATTTTCTCTTATTGTTTCCTCTAGAAGTTTTAATAATTTCAGTCTTTAACATTTAGGTCTATGATCTATTTTATCTTTTGCATATGGAGCAAGGCATGGATTTATTTTTCAAACTGTTTTGGCATCATTTTTTGAAAAGCCTATCCTCTCTATAATGAATTGCCTTTGCCCCTGTATCAAAAACAAAGTGACAATTTGTGAGGTAGGTGTGAGATTTTTTAAACTTTCCCTATGTCTCATTGATTACTTTATCTGTCTTTACACCAATCATACAGTATTAATTGCTGTGGCTATATATTATGTCTTGAAATCAGGTAATATAAGTCCTCCAATTTTGTTCCTATTTTTCAAAGTTGTTTTGGCTATTCTAGGTCCTTTACAGTCTCATATTAATCTTAGAATTAGTCTGTCATTTCCTACAAAAATCTAACCTACTTGAATTTTGATTATTTTGCATTAAACATATGCATTGATCTGGGGCAAACTGACATCTTAACAATATTGAGTCTTCTGATCCATGAATATGATCTACATTTCAGTTCACTTAGTTCTCTCATTATTTCCTCTCAGAAATGTTCTATAGTTTTCAGTTTATAGATCTTATGTAACATTTACCAGATTTATCTCTAAGTATTACATATTTTAATGCTATTTTAATAGTTTAAGAGAAACTTCAATTTCCAATTGTTGGTTGCTGGTTTGTAGAAATGCAATTGATTTTTGTACATTGATATTGTACCCCAAAACCTTTCTATACTCGCTTGGAAGTTCCAGTATTTTTGTTTTGTAGGTTCCTACGTATGGTAACGTTATCTGAGAAAAAAAGACAGCTTTACTTATTTCTCTGCAATGTGAATGTTTTTTCTTTTTGTTGCCTTACTCTACTGGCTAGAATGTCCAGTATACTGTTACACAAAAGTGGTAAGAGCAGACACATTTGGCCTTTTCCTGATCTTAGGAAAAAGTCTTTCACCTTTAAGTGAAACTGTAGGTTTCTCACAGAGGAAGCTCCCATCTATTCCTAGTTTACTGAGTTGTGGGGTTATTTATTTATTTATTTATTTATGAGATGGAGTCTCGCTCTGTCGCCCAGGCTGGAATGCAGTGGCACAATCTCGGCTCACTGCAATCTCCACCTCCTGGGTTCAAGCCATTCTCCTGCCTCAGCTTCCCAAGTAGCTGGGATTACAGATGCCCACCACCATACCCAGCTAATTTCTCTATTTTTAGTAGAGACAGGGTTTCACCATGTTGGCCAGGCTGGTCTCGACTCCTGACCTCGTGATCCACCCACCTCGGCCTCCCAAAGTGCTGGAATTACAAGCAAGAGCCACCACAACAGGCCTGATTTTAAGACACAGTCTCACTATCTTGCCTAGACAAGACTCAAACTGCTGGGCTCAAGAGATCCTCCTGCCTCAGCCTCCTAATAACTGGGATTACAGGTGTGCATCATCACACCAGGCTAAGATTTTTTTTTTCCCAGAAATAGTTGTTGGATTTTGTCATATACTTTTTCTAAATCTACTGAGACTAGATGGTGGTGTTCCTTTTTTAGTTTTCTGATAAGATGATTTATACTGATTAGTTTTTAAATTTTGAAACAATCTTGAATTCCTGAGATAAACTCTGACTAGTCATAATGTATTATCATCCTTTTGATATATTGTTGGATTTGATTTCTCATTTTTTGGGTGTTTGCATCTACGCTCATGAGTATATATACATTAGGGTAATGTTTGGCCTGAAAGTTTATCAGAAAGTTCTTACCTCCTCCTTTATTTTCTGAATGAATTTGTGTAGAATTGTTATTTCTTTTATATTTACCCTAATTTTTACCATTTCCAGTGCTCTTCATTTATTCATGTAAATCAATTTCCATCTGGTATCACATTACTCTCACCTAAAGAATTTCCTTTACAACCGAGTGCGGTAGCTCACACCTGTAATCCCAGCACTTTTGGGGGTGGATCATCTGAGATCAGGAGTTCAAGACCAGCCTAGACAACATGGTGAAACTCTGTTGCTACTTGAAATATAAAAATTAGCTGGGCATGGCAGCAGGTGCCTGCACCTGTTCCCAGCTACTTGGGAAGCTGACGCAGGAGAACTGCTTGAACCCGGAAGGCAGAGGTTACAGTGAGCCAAGATCATGCCATTGCACTCTAGCCTGGGCAGCAAGAGTAAAACTCCATCTTTAAAAAAAAAAAAAAAAATTTCCTTTACCATTTCTTGCGGTATAGATTTGATATAATTAATTCTTTCAATTTCTGTTTATCTAAAAAAGCCAATTTATCTTCGTCCTGGAAAGATATTTTAACTGGGTATATATTTCAGTTGACTTTTTAATTTTTGCTTTTCACTTTCAGTACTTTTAATATGATATTCTTTTGTCCTCTAGACGACATAGTTTCTGATCAGAAGTCTGTTCAATGGTCACCTTTGTCTCTGGCTACTTCCAAGATTATCCCTTTTTTATTTTCAGCAGTTTATGATGTGTCTAGGGGAGAGGGTGTGTGTGTGTGTGCGCGCGCGTGCGCTCCCATGCATTTATTCTGCTTGGAGTACTCTGGTCTTCTTAGATCTATGCTTTGTCCTGGCTAGTATTTCTTTAAATAATTCTTCCTTCTCGTTTCTCTTTTCTCATTCTGAGATGCCGATCGCACATATATTAGATCTTTTTATGCTGTCTCAAAGCCATTGGATGTTCTCTTCTAATTTTTCACTCTTTTCTATCTCTATGTTTCAGTTTGGATAATTTCTATTTTCTATCTCTATGTTTCAGTTTGGATAATTTCTATTTTCAAGTTCATGGATTCTTTCACCAGACATGTTCAAACTGCTGATAAGTCCACTGAAGAAATGCTTCATCTTAGATATCATTTTTATTTCTAGCATTTTCTTCTTTTTCTTTTCTTTTTTTTTTTTTTTTTTTTTTTTGAGACAGAGTTTCGCTCTTGTTGCCTAGGCTAGATTGCAATGGCGCGATCTCTACTGACTGCAACCTCCGCCTCCCGGGTTCAAGTGATTCTCCTGCCTCAGCCTCCTGAGTAGCTGGGATTACAGGGATGCACCACCACGCCCGGCTAATTTTGTATTTTCAGTAGAGACAGGGTTTCTCCATGTTGGTCAGGCTGGTCTCAAACTCCTGACCTCAGGTGATCCGCCTGCCTCGGTCTCCCAAAGTGCTGGGATTACAGGCATGAGCTACCACACCTGCCTATTTCTAGCATTTTCATTTGATTATTTTATAGATCCTCTCTCTGTTGAAACGCCCTATACATCCAGGCATGTTGTTTTTTCAGTGGATATTTTACCATATAAATCACAGTTACTTTAAATTCCCTAATATTTCCAATATCTGGGTCTTCTCTGACACTAGACCTGTTGTTGTTTTATGTTTTGGTAAGTTTCCTTATTTTGTGTGCCCAGAAATTTTTGATTTTGAAATGTTGAATGCTGGATATTCAGTGACAATAGAGGTAATAGTATTTATGCTCAGAAATGAACATTCCTCCTCTGCTAAGCTGTTAAGTACAGGGGGTTGAATAGTAAGTCTAGTTAGCAATGGAGCTGGGTTTGAGGATTTTTGTTGCTATGGCAATCACAGCACCACAGGTTTCAAACCTCCAATAGTGGGCCACTATTACCTTTTGTTTAACGTGCAGCCTCAGATGCCAAAGGGTCTTCCTCAGTGTTCCTGCTCCACCCTCAGTTTTCAGCAGGGAGTCTCTCTCCACACTCTTGTCCCTTCTCTAGTAGGACAACTGTTGCTTGTTACTACACACTAGGTTAATGGTGGATGTAGAGGATTCTCAGATATCTTGGTCCAGCCTCATCTTGGGCAAGGTCTTTGAGCCTGGGCCTCAGGAATGTAACTTTTTCAGTGTTCCTGTCCTATAACTTTGTATCTTGGGGTGTGGGAGGGGAACCTTTGCCAGGGTCAAGTTTCTTGCCCTATCCCCACTGGTGGCAGACCTCTGCTTTTTATCAGTGCAGGGTCCTAGGTCTAACATCTCCTGCCTTCCACACCCAGCCCCTAGTGTCAAAAGGCTTGTGCTCCCACCTTTCTCCCAGAAGTAAGTGATCTTTGCATGGTTCTGGATGAGTGAGGGTTTTCTACCTCCCTTCCAGAGGCAAGTGGGTTTTGCTCCTATCACACCCACCGAAGCAATGGCACTTCACCTGGGCTGTAGAAGCAGGAAAGTTCACTGCTTCTCCCTCCGCAGCTTAGACTTTTGCTTCATAAAGGAGAAGGTTTTCAGAAAATGGGCAGAGTTGGCTCCTGTCCCTCAGCAGCAGCTCATCAGTACCACACCTTTATCATCAAGAGAGATGCTCTCCAATCTCCTGCCTTGTCCCCCAGTCTATCTCACAGAGCAAACAGTGGAGACGTATGGAAAAGAGCTTGCAAATGGATGCAAAGCTCCTCTGTGTCTAACCTACAAGTTATCCTAAACACATAAACTGTGCTAGCCCACAGCCACCCTTTAAAAATGTGTTAAGATCTTAGCTGATACTGCTAACTACTTTATGTGGTGGGCACCTCTTCCTCCTATGCTCTACCAAGTCAGTGTTCCTCCGTCCCATCTATCCTCAGAGGGATCTTGTGAATTCAGCTCACTTGGCTGCCTTGTGACCAGCTCTGATGTGCTCAAGAAGTTATGACTGTGTTGATTTTGGGGATAACCTACTGTTATTAGAATGAAAGTGATGTTCTCTTGCAGCTTTCTATATCCTAAATGGAAGTGAAACGGATTGCTTTGTTTTTGAGCCCTAGTATCATTCCTTACCCCCTTACAAGCTTACACATTTAAAATAATTTCAGAAACTTCTGTTCGTTTTTATTGCAGATAGGGTAAAAATAACAAATGACTGAATGACTAAGAAGCATATGTGGGCCAGGCGCGGTGGCTCAAGCCTGTAATCCCAGCACTTTGGGAGGCCGAGACGGGCGGATCACGAGGTCAGGAGATCGAGACCATCCTGGCTAACACAATGAAACCCCGTCTCCACTAAAAATACAAAAAAATTAGCCGGGCGTGGTGGCGGCGCCTGTAGTCCCAGCTACTCGGGAGGCTGAGGCAGGAGAATGGCGGGAACCCGGGAGGCGGAGCTTGCAGTGAGCCGAGATCGCGCCACTGCACTCCAGCCTGGGCGACAGAGCGAGACTCCGCCTCAAAAAAAAAAAAAAAAAAAAAGAAGCAGCATATGTGAAAACACTGGTGTCCACTAAGAATTTACTGAAAGGCATTATTTTTAGGTCTATAAGGAATACCAGTTAATATAATTCTATATACACAGAAAAACTATATACTCAGTAAACGTTTCATAGAACTTTAATTATCATTGTGAAGTAATCAGTAATGTCAATCTATTTTGTCCTTAAATACACATAGATATATATGTAAAAATAAAAAGCATAAAATACATTATTCTCAAAATGCATAGCATTAAATGTACTTTTATTTTTTAAGCTGTAAACCATAGAACAGTTTGTATCAATCTGTTCATCTCTAATTCCTTTCATTAATACTCTTTTTTCTGAGTGAAATAGAAAAATAAGTTATATAATTTTATGCTTCCTAAACCACAAGACCTCTTAATTCTGACCCTGATGATTACCTTCTGTCAACCTTACATTACAGGAATTATTTCACTTTCTTACTTACATTCCTTCCTATCAGTGTCCCCAAATGTTTAGCCTGTCTACAGAATATATATTGTGGTACTTTTATGACCTGTAAGGGTCTGGAACATCATGATCTGCTCATTATGCTTATCTCAGAACACATCATCTTCAGTGAGGAAGACAGATGCCTGTTTTCTTAGCTGCAAACCAAATAAGAAAGCAGTCTGGATCATTTGTTTATGCTCTTTAATTCCTTTAGTCAAGACTATTTCTTTTCCTTGGTGAACTGTAAGAATAAATTATATACTTTCATGCTTCCTAGAAATCTCCCAACTAACTATTCACAAACACTGAATTTTTTAAGCCGAGATTTTCCCAACTGTAAAATGAGTATAAATACATCACATGGAGTTGTTAGGAAGATTTTTTTAAGGATATATCTAAAGCATTAAGCACAGCACCTGGCCCACAGTAAGTGTTCCACATATTATTACAGCTTGAGTATCCCTTATCCCAAATGCTTGTAACCTGAAGTGTTTCAGATTTTGAATGTTTTGGGATTTTGGAATATTTGCATATTCATAATGAAATATCTTGGGGATAGGACCCAAGTCTAAATATGAAATTCATTTGTTTCATATACATCTTATACACATAGGCTGAATGTAATTTTATACGACATTTTAAATAATTTCATGCATGAAACTAAGTTTTGACTGCATTTTGACTTTAACTACACTTCATCACATGAGGTCAGATGGGGAATTTTCTACTTGTAGCATCATGTTTATGCTCAAAAAGCTTCAAATTTTGGAGCATTTTTATTTTGGATTTGGAGAACAGGAATGCTCAATCTGGGTTGTTTGTCCACTTAACTATGCTACTTGAAATAGGACTTTTAAAAAAGTAAAGCTTCCTATTTACAAATTTACTTACAAAGTAAATGCTTTCTGTAAAAATTCTAGAAGATGTTTAAAAAACTACCCATATACAGGATATATAAAATTATATAATAAATAATCAAATTAGGAAAAATTTATCATTTTTTCTATTATTTTTTTCTTTTTTTTTGTTTTTTTGTTTTTTTGTTTTTGTTTGTTTGTTTGTTTTTTAGAGGCAAGGTCTTGCTATGTTGCCCTGGCTGGAGTGCAGCCAGTAACTATTCACTGCAGCCTCAAACTCCTGGGTCCCAGCCTCCTGAGTAGCTGAGACTAGGGGCATGCACCGAAATAAAAGGAAATCACACTTCACATTGATTATGTCCCTTTTATCCTTTATTATATATTTCCCAAATCCTCTTAAAACCCCCAAAAAGTCTCTCTAGGAACATAAATCAGCGTTATATACCATTCTACAGGTATGTGTCAAATTTCCAAACAAGGCCGGGCGCGGTGGCTCAAGCCTGTAATCCCAGCACTTTGGGAGGCCGAGGCGGGCGGATCACGAGGTCAGGAGATCGAGACCATCCTGGCTAACACGGTGAAACCCCGTCTCTACTAAAAAAAAAAATACAAAAAACTAGCCGGGCGCGGTGGCGGGCGTCTGTAGTCCCAGCTACTCAGGAGGCTGAGGCAGGAGAATGGCGTGAACCCGGGAGGCGGAGCTTGCAGTGAGCTGAGATCGGGCCACTGCACTCCAGCCTGGGCAGCAGAGCAAGACTCCGTCTCCAAAAAAAAAAAAAAAAAAATTCCAAACAAATTCTCTTCCTACTTCTTATCCAAAAATGCCACCAGTGGATCAGGCCAATGTTCCCTTAGTCTTTCAGGTAGATACTTATATTGTCTCTAAATGTTAAGTTCAATGAACACTCATTTACAAAATTTTTTTGAATGCCTATTATTTGCCAGACACTATTCTAAGTTCTCGGGGTACAGTGAGAAACTAGACTGATACATATTCTGCTCTTATGAAAGAAAGGGAAAAGACTGGCAGATGATGAGGTCACAAAGGTAGATGGGGGTGATTTAAGGACATAGTAGGGAGTTGTATTTTATTTGAAATAAGAAGTTACTTTTATTAGTTTCCTGTGGCTGCTGTAACAAATTACCACAAACTGAGTAGCTTAAAACAACAGCTATTTCTTCTCTCACAGGTCTGGAGGCCAGAATTTCAAAATCAGTATCACCTGGTCAAAATCAAAGTGTTGGCAAGACCACACTCCACCTAGAGGCTCTGGGGTAGAATCTACTTTTTTCCTCTTTCAGCTTTTGGTGGTTGCTATCATTCCTTGGCTTGTGGCCACATCACTCCAATCTCTACCTCCATCTTCACATTGCATTCTTCTACATGTATGTGTCAACTCTCCTCTGCCTTCTTATAAGGATACATGTGATGACATTTAGACCACCACCCCAATAATCCAGGATAATCTCCCAATCTCAAGATCCTTAACTATATGTGAAAAGACCCTTTTTCCAAATAAGGTAACATTTACAATTTCTAGGGATTAGGGCCCAATATCTTTTGGGAAGGGGCATGATTCTGCCTACCACACCACTTAAGTAATTTTCATGCAAGAGGGAGACAAGATATGACTGATGCTTTTTAAAAGATCTCTCTGGTTGAGTTTCCTCTAGGAGGCAAAATGGAAGCAACAGAGGCAAAATGGAAGCAACAGATTCAGTGAGGAGGCCGCTGTAGTACAGATAGGAGATGACTAAGGCTTGAGACATTAAATTATACATTTTATATCTGTTACAGTTATGATCAGCTAATGAGTAGTAAAGACTGAGGACTCAGACTTCCTGTTTAAACCTAATTATACCACTTGCAAGCTTTGTGACTTTGAGCAAGTTACTTAACTAAGTTGTTTCTTCCACTGTCAAGTGATCATTATAGAACTGCTATGAGTATTCAGATTAAAATATGTAGAATATCTGACAGAATACAGTGCCTGACATGTAGTAAGACCTCAATAAATATTTGCTACATTATTTTTATCTGTACCTGGCATTGCTTAACTTCTATTACATAATTTTATGACACATATTATAGTTGCCAAAATGTAAGTGTAAAAACAACTAAATAAATTTAATAACTCAATAAGTACAATACATTGGATTGTAATGGAATCACCTTTGTTATGTGGTGTAATTATATCACTATTATTCTGAATTTTATAAAAGACCATGGTATAATATTTTGGATATTTATCTTGCCAATCAAGTTCTTTCACTTCTAGATAACGAGAAGTTCAAATCAAATATTGAGTTCTAACAAACATCTAAGATTTCAATTTAATATACTGTGGAAAAAGAATTAAAACTTAATAACACCACACAAAAACAATTCTTTAACAGATACCCTAGGATTAAATCATGTAACGTGAATATATGGTAATAACTATATTTTAAAATGTCTCCACATTTAGGAAATTTAAATTGGAGGTCAAACATTTACTTTCTAAATTCCTAGCTAAATTCAATCTTGAGATGAGTGGCCTAACTGCACTACCATTCATTGCCCACTTTGCACACAATTTAGAAAATAAACTGGGGAAATACTATGGATTGGCTTAATTCTATGTTTCTTACTTTCTATTTTTCTTCTTTTGTTAGTTATTCTAGACATCAACCTCAATCTGATGGATTGACTCAATTGTAACACCAACTCTGTTTCTGACATTTTATTTTTAAACATTAAATTCCTTTATCTCTAAAACAGTGAAAACAGCAACCTATTTTTTAAATCACTTTTCAGTTAATCCATTATCATAAGAACAAAATGCAAATGCAATAAAACAAAAATATCACTGATGAAAGTTTATAATACATAAGGCCAGCAAAATCTCCATTACTTTATCTGATATTCTTAAAAGTAAAGACAAGGTAAAAGTGAACTCTAAAAGCTGCACACACTACTGTTATAAACGTGGTAAACATCTTGGTATTAATTAACTTAATGCATAAAATATTTATTGTTCATTTCTTTAAATTATCTAAAAGTAAATTATTCATAAAAGACTAGTATTATCAAGTACACAAATTATTTTCCTTATGAATTCAACAATCAACTATAACTGAAAACCAGCAGAACCATATGCATGGTCAAGCCAGAAATCTGGAAGTCATCTCTCACTTCACAAACCCAATCCATTATAAAGTTCTGGTCATTCTACCTTAACCCATGTTATCTCAGATATGTCCACTGCTCTCTACTGTCTTAATTAGTTGTCCTTATACTAGCTATGAGGCCCAGTACTGAAGCTTCCTAACTATCCTACTGCAATCTATTCTCCATACAATAACCAAAATGATCACTGTGAAATAGAAACACAATTAAGTCACTGCCTGCTTTAAAGCCTTCAAGGACTTTTCACTGTCCTAAGAATGAAAACCAACACTTGAATGCTCCGTCATCAACCATTTCTCTAACCTCTTCTCAATCACACCCCACCCCATTCACTGGGTCCAAAACACACCTGTCTCTACCTCAGTCCCAACCAGCTCTTTCACCTTAGGGCTATTTACTGCTCTCTCTACCTGAACTACTTGATCCTGACTCTCAAATGGCGCTTCTTTCCATCCCTTCAGTTTTCTGCCCCTCAAAAAGGCATCCCTTGCCATCCCAATGCACAGCAGGTGCCCTCGTTACTTTATTACTTTATCTCATCAACTTGTGTTCTGTACACTCAGACTGCTTATCACAAATGACCATTATACCTTTCTTGGGTGGGGAGGGATTTGCTTGTCTAATGTCTGTTTCTCCATCTAGACTGTAGCCTCCTTGAGGGCAAGTTCCCTATCTTTTGTTCACTTCTGTTTTCCCAGTGCTTAGAACAGTGCCTGCCTTATAAAAGGACTCAGTAAATATTTATGAATGAACGACAATGCCATTATTACTAAATGCTCAAGATCACTTTTTTTTAAAAAAAATTGAGAAATCATGGCCAAGCAAAAGTAAACAAAGCAGTTACCCAATATTTTGTCAGCGTTTCATCACTGGAAAGTAAACACTCACAGAAGTGAGGTGGAATTGACAGAGGTGCTAACCAGGAGTACCAATAAGTCACAACAAAATCTGAATACAATGAATTTAAAATAATATGCACAGAAACACAGATTTTATCATTTGAAATGGGGGTGATCAAATGTTTGGCTGTCTACATTATATATTAAACTATCAATAAAAGTCATTATTATTGGAGTTACCCCCATAAAGCCCTTCTCATTTGCCTTATTCTTCAGCATTTTTACATCAAGTCAGAAGCACACAATACTCTACCATACTTGTTCTCTCATTGTTTCCCATGGTCACTAGACCTTCCTAATATACAATCTAATCTGGACTCTTCTACCTTTTTGGTATCTCTTTTAAACGGAGTACAGGGCAAGACGATGGTCCTAAATAAATGGTTGCATGTTGATTAGTAAAATAAATGAGTGAAATCATTCAGTTATAAATAAAGGTTTCCTTAGTACATATTCATTAGTATATACTACCTTTGTATTCATTTATTAGTTAATATACTCTGTATTATGGATTAATTTCCATTACTTTTAAAGCTTATTAAAACTATATCTTCTATAACTCAGGCATACCTTATAGTTTCAGAAGATACATTTGATTCTTTGTATAAATATGCTATACATATGAGTGTACTATATTATTTATACACCCCCATGAAATTAAGGTTTTGGGGGAGCTGTTACTTAATTTCCTTTATTGTGAACTCAACAAAAGGATTTTTGCAAAGTAATTTAGAGATGTCTAAAGTTCACTGCTCTCTTTCATCTTTTATTCTTGCATCGTGAAACTTTGGACATCTAATATGCTCTCTGTGGACCAGATTTCACCTGCTCAACGCAGAGTGTGCAGCATGCAATATTCTTAGCTATAAATCTAATTTGCTTACTTACATTAACTCTGTAGCCAAGAGGACCTAAATACCTGTTCCTTTCTGCTATTGTTTAACTGGCACTTCCAGGTGTCCTGCTGACAAGTGTAGGTCAGTTAGTATCACAGAAATTGAATGTAAAAATAAACCTGGTCTGTGTGGACCTAATTCCTTTGAAATTATGGCATGATTCTGGGAAAAACAGATATGAAAAAGCTTGATTTATTTTTGAATCACATGCAATGCCAAAATAAATATCATCTTAATTCACCATTGTAATCGGTCAAAACGTTCATAGTGCCTGCATAGGTGGGCATCTCATGAAAATAACATGGTATGTCCCTGATCTAAATCACAGTAACTAGAACCATAATACACATGCCTAAAAATAAAACTCAAGGACTCAATAATAACTTCAGTATTTTAAACACATAAATTAAAAATTATGAGAAGAGCTATATCCAAATAAAAAAAAAAGCAAAATCTACCAACCTCTATTAGCAAACATAATCCTCAGTAGTATGTAACCTCACTGACCCCATTAGTAGGCAAATTCTTGGAGGACACATACACTGGTGTCTGTTTTGTTCATTCAAGTTCTTATAAAGAAAAGCACTTTGCATATAAGTACAAATAAATAATTAGTAAATATTTAATAGTTGAAATTATTTAATTTTATATTAATAATCAATAAATATTAAATAGAAAGAATGTAATAGTAGATCAAACATTTTTGTTCATAGCAGAAAAACTAATTCTGAAGAAATTTATGAAGCAATAAATTACACACACATCTAAAATTGTGATGGCTATAATTCACTTTATCTGATGATTCTTCGGAGGTCATCATAGGGTCAATTATTAGGAGTATCAGCTCAATTACATTATCAATGTTATATGAATACTATTAATATAGATTTAAGCCAACAGAATATTAAATACTTTTTTTAAGAATAATTAGGTGTTTTTGAGCTACTAAAACTACCTTTAGTAAAATGTCTCTACTGAGAAAATGACTAAAGAAATTTTACAACTTAAGATCTGAATTTCTCCATTTCCATCAGCTAATTTCCCTAAATATTTTCATTATAATTCAAAATGTATATAATAACACTTCCTCCACTCAAGGTGCAAAAGATCAGCCATCAAAGCTCCAAAATCCTCTTTGAACAATGACAACATGCTACTGGGAAAAATGGGAAACTCCAATCTTATTTCATACCAACTTACTCTGACTTTTGGCAACACTCTCCGAAGCGTCTCAGTGGGATTCTGTCGCATCAAAAACGGGAGATTTGCAATCACACTTGTTCCTTGGACATCTTGACCAGCACTTACAAAGAAAACACAAATTTAAAATGTATAATTATAAGCTGAATTCCTCTGCACAGTTATAAAAAGTATGGACTAATTGGAAAAATGACTGCTTTGAATGATAAGCACTCAGACTTCTAAGTTTTAAGCCAGAAATACATCATTTAGATATAAAACTAAAACCAAAACTGAAATTTCATTAAGCAAATCTTATCACAAATACATGAAGATATTAATGATGCCTGTGCTGAAACAAGATTATCTTATTGTTTTAATATGTCTTAAGCCTAAAAGTTTTGAGACTATTACTAAATATGTATTTTTTAATTCTACCTCATTTTTTCCTGTGACCTGTCAGTTTGCCATACTTTATAAAAATGTATAAACGGTAACATTTTATTACGGTAAACATTAATAATCATAACAACAGGGAAAGCAATAAAATCAATTACAGCAAAATCATACAACTTTCTCTTGGTACAGTGAAATCACTTGTAAAACTAGATTTGACTCCATGCCAGAAACTTCTTAAAGATACACTCAATACTCTTAAAGATCAGCAGGGTGTATTTACATAATTCCTTTTTAAATTGACATTCATTAAGGAGTTATCAAAATAATCTCAGCAATACTCTAGTGGCCTAAATACCTTGAAAAAAATGTTCAGATTCTTCCAAAAAAATCATTTCCACAAACAGCAAAAAAACTGTTTTCAAATATAACCAAAGTGGTCTAAGTTTTGAAAATACTTGAAATATCCATATATATATGTGGATGGATAGATATCTATCAAAAAGATGCCAATAAACATGGCATCACCTCAGAGGGAAATCCCACCTATTCTTAACTGACACCAATTTAAATATTGATTGCTGATTCCATAATATTTACTTATTGATTAGAATTATTTTACTTATCTCTTCAAATGGATTTGTAGTTATATGTACATAAGACTTTAATACATTTTACATAGTTTTTTTAAGTAATATATTTTTGCTTCAGAGTAAGTTCTATTAAAAAGAAACATATTCTAATTCTAAATGAGGCTGCCCTGCCATGAAGAAAGGCTTTTTCTGTTGCAATATGGTAAGCTAGAAATACAGGACATCGTAATCATTCCACTGTTCTCATCACCCTCTAGGAGAATCCTTTACTAGACAAAATTCAGAAGGAATAGTGAAGGGTGTGAAATAGAGAATCCACGCCAAATGGAGAGAGGGTCAAAAAAGAGAAATTAAGGTTGCACAGAAAAACACTACTAGTAGTGAACTGAATGGTGGCCCCCTAAAAGGTATGTCTACATCTTAATCCTAGAACCTGTGATTATTGTCTTTATTTTTAAAGGGCTCTTGAGATAAAGAGATTATCCTGGGTTATCCAAACTAGCTAGGCCCTAAATCCAATAGCAAGTGTCCTTAAAAGAGAAACTCACAGAATAAAACATAACAGATGGCCGTTTGACCACAGATGCAGAAATTTGAGCAATACAGCCACAAGTCAGGGAATGGTGACAACCACCAAAAGCTGGAATAGGCAATAATGGATTCTCCTCTAGATCCCTGCTGACATCTTGACTTCAGACTTCTGTTCTCTAGAACTGTGACAGAATAAAATTCTATTATTTTTAAGCTACCTGGTTTGTGATAACTTGTTACAACAACCAGAGGAAATAAATATACTACACTACTAAAGAACTGAAAGAGAATAATCTGAAAGAAAAAGAAAATGACAATGCCTGGCCCAGGGTAGAGGTTCAATAAATATCTCTTGAAAGCATGAATGAATAGATGGCTAACTAGATGAACAGATGTCAGGAATATTAAATATTGAATGTTCCATGAATTTTATTCACTAATTTGCAATTAAGGTACAAAAGGGTATAATCTCTAATACCTCACAGAGGTGAAAACAAAACTTTTCATAGGAAGGCAAGAAAAAGAAAAAAGAAGCAAAAAAAGAACAAATAAAAAATAAAATGATACACTTTAGCCTTAAAATATCAACAATTACATTAAATATAAGTGGTCTAAAAATATCAGTTTAAGACAAGAATTGGCAGAGTGGCTTTTAAAAATGATTCGACTATATACTGTCTACAAGAAACTCACTTCAAAAAAACAGTATCAGTGGTTGAAAACAGTATCAGTGGTTGAAAATAAAGAATGGAAAATAATATATCATAGAAATGTGAATCAAAAGAAAGCAGGAGTGGCTATATGAATATCAAGTAAAGTAAATCTCAGAGAAGACAAAATCACCAGAGACAGACAGGGACACTATAAAATGATAAAAGAGATGAATCCACCAAGAAATAGCAATCCTAAATGTGTATACAACAAACTGAGTTGCAAAATATGTGATACAAAAACTGATAAGACTGAAAAGAAAAATAGACAAATACACAGGTGCAGCTGGAGATTTCAGAACCCATCTCTCAACAACTGACAGAACTACACAGAGAATCAGCAAAGATATAGAAGAACTCAAGAATACCATCAACCAAGATTTAGTAGACATTTATAGAACACTCTATCCAACAATAGCAGAATACACATTCCATTCAAGTGCCCAAAGAACATATATCAAGATGGACCATAAAACAAACTTCAACAAATTTTTGAAAATTTAAATAATACAGAATTTTCTCTAACCACAATGGAATCAAACTAGAAGTTGGTAAAAGAAAGGTAACAAAAAATCTCCCAACTCTTGGAAACTAAACAAACTTCTATATATTCCCATGAATCAAAGAGAAAGGTCTCACGGGAAATCAAAAAATACACTGAACTGAATGAAAATAAAAAATTAACATTTGTGAGATACAGCTAACATATTCAAAGAGGGAAATGTAACCATCAGAAAAAAACGGAACATCTCACATCAATAATCTAACTTTCCACTTCAAGAACCTAGAACAAAATAATCACAATACACAAGCAGAAGAAACAAAGAGATAAAATCAATAATAAAAACAGAAAAAATAAAGAAAAAGAAGGAAACAAAGACCTAGTTGTTTTAAAGATCAATAAAAATCAACCTTAGCAAGAATGACAAAAGAACAAGAGAAGACAAAAATTACCAACATCAGAATTGAAACAGTAGGTATCTCTACAGACTGCAGAAATCAAAAGGACAATAAATGAATGCTGTGAATACTTCTATACATATAAATTTGAAAACTTAGACAAAATGGACCAATTTGTTGAAAAACATAAATAGTAACAACTTATCCAATATGAAAGAGATAATCTGAATGTTCCTACAACTATTAGGGAAATTGAATTAATATTTTCAAAGTCCTAAAAAAATGTCCAAGCCCAGATGGTTTCAGTGGAGAATACTAACAAACATTTAATGAAAAATTAACACTATTCTACACAATCTCTTCCAGAAAAGAGAAGAGGAGGTGGCACTTCCTAAATCACTTCATAAAGAAAAACTACAAAGCAGTATACCTCATAAATATAGATGCAAAAATATTTAATAAAATTTTAGCAAGAATTATATACCATGATCAAATGAAGTTTATTGCAGGGATGCAAGGCTGGTTCAATATTAAAAATCAATATACTCCATCATATTAACAGGCTAAAGAAGAAAAATATCACATGATCATATCAATTCAGAAAAAACATTTGACAAAAGTCAACACATGAACACTGAAATTACAAATTCAATATAATTTATAATCACTCCAAAAAACTAACAAAATATGTACAGAAGTTGTAGGTTGAAAATACACAATGCTGAAAGAAATCAAAGGATATCTAAGCAATTAGAGAGGCACACACTGGGAAATTCAGCATGGTAAATATGGCGATTCTCCCCAAAGTGGTATACAGCTTTAACACAATTCCTATCGAAATACAAACAAGATTTTGGGAGACACAGATTATATTTTTTCTAAATTTATATGAAAAACCAAAGGAATAAGCATAGCTGAAACAACTTTGAAAAAGAAGAACGAAGTAGGAGGAACTGTGTCCACCCACTGTTAAGACTTATTATAGTAAGCTATAGTTACCAAGACTACACAGTATTGGTGGAGGGAGAGAGACATAGATCAACAGAACTGAAGGCAGAACCCAGAAATAGACCCCACACATATGCCCAACTGATTTTTGGCAACAGTGCAAAGACAATCCAGTAGACAAAAGATAGCCTTTTCATCAAATGGCACTGAAGCAACTAGATATCCACAGGTGTTTAAAATTAAAAAAAAAAACACAAAACTGACACAATCTATGTCTCACACTAACTCAAAATGAATCACAGACTTACACCTAAACCATAAAACTAATCACTTCTCAGCCTTTTCACTAAGATCAAGTGTGAAACGTATAACAATAGAGCTGCCAGGAAAAACACGGGCAAATAGCTTCTAGATCTAGGGCTAGACAAAGAATTCTTAAACTTGGCAGTAAAAGCATGATCCACAAGAAAGGGAAGTTAGACTTCATCAAAATTTAAAACTTTTGTATTGTGAAAGACCCTGTAAAAGGATGAAAAGACAAGCCACAGACTGGAAGAAAATATTTGCAAATGAATGTTTGAAAAAGGACTAGTGTTGAGACCACATAAAGAACTCTCAAAACTCAATAGTAATAAAATACACAATCCAATTCAAAAATGGGTAAAAGACATGAGGGAACATTTTACTGAGGATGATATAGAGATTGCAAATAAGCCCACTAAAAGATGCTTAATTCATTAACCATCAGGCAAACACAAAGTAAAAGGACAATGAACTATCACTACACATTTATCAGAATGGCTAAAATTTTAAAAACACCACCAAAAGCAAAAAAACTGGATGATTCATTGCTGCTAGGAATGTAAGCCGGTATAGCCACTCTGGAAAACAGTTTGGAAGTTTCTTAAAATATTAAATATGTAACACCATACAAGACAGCAATTGTACTCTGGGGAATTTATCCCAAAGAAATAAAAATTTCTGTTCACATAAAAACTTGTGGATGAATGTTTATAACACCTTTATTTGAACAACAAAAACAACAAAAAAGATATGAAAACAATGATATGTCCTTCAGTGAAGAAATGGATAAACGAACTGTAGTACACCTACACCATACTGTGGAATGCTACTCAGCAATAACAAGGAAAAAAAAACTATTGATATGTGTAACCACCTGGAAGAATCTCCAGAAATTAAGCTAAGTGAAAAAAAAATTCAATCCCAAAAGGTTACATACTGTATGATTCCACTTATACAGCATTCTTGAAATGACGAAGTTATACAAATAGAGAACAGATTAGCGAATTCCAGGGGCTAAGGAGGGATACAGGAGCAGGAGGGAAATAGGTGTGACCACACAAGTGTAATATGAGAGATCCATTGATGATGGAAATCTTATGCATCCTGATTTTATCAATGTCAACATCCTGGTTGTAATACTGTACTATAGTTTTTCAAGATGTTATTATAGGGGGAAACTGGGTAAAGAGAACATGGATATTTCTGTATTATTTCTTACAACTGTATGTGAATCTAAAGTTTTCTCAAAATATAAAGGTGTTTTTTGTTTTTTGTTTTGTTTTGTTTTTTGAGACAGAGTCTGGCTCTGTCATCAGGCTGGAGTGTAGTGGCACGATCTTGGCTTACTGCAACCCCCGACTCCCTGGTTTAAGCTATTCTCCTACCTCAGCCTCCTGAGTAGCTGGGATTACAGGCACGCACCACCACGCCTGGCTAATTTTTGTATTTTTTTTTTTTTGTTTTTTTTTTTTTTTTTTTGAGACGGGGTCTCGCTCTGTCACCCAGGCTGGAGTGCAGTGGCCGGATCTCAGCTCACTGCAAGCTCCGCCTCCCGGGTTCACGCCATTCTCCTGCCTCAGCCTCCCGAGTAGCTGGGACTACAGGCGCCCGCCACCTCGCCCGGCTAGTTTTTTGTATTTTTTAGTAGAGACGGGGTTTCACCGGGTTAGCCAGGATGGTCTCGATCTCCTGACCTTGTGATCCACCCGTCTCGGCCTCCCAAAGTGCTGGGATTACAGGCTTGAGCCACCGCGCCCGGCCTTTTTTTTTTTTTTTTTAGTAGAGATGGGGTTTCATCATGCTGGCCAGGATGGTCTCGATCTCTTGACCTCATGATCCACCCACCTCGGCCTACCAAAGCGCTGGGATTACAGGCATGAGCCACCACGCCTGGCCGAAAAGGTTAATTTTTGAAAGCAGTCAATGTAACAGAATTTTCAAAAAGCACCTGGATACCACACTACATGTGGAAATCTGAGAAATACAGTATCTACTCATGATTTAAAACTATCAGCAAACTACAAATAGAAGGGAACTTCTTCAACCAGATAAAGAATACCTATGACAAACTTAGAGCCAGCATCATACTTAATGGTGAAAGAATGAATGCTTTCCCCCAAGTCAGGAACAAGGCAGGGATGTTGACCATTACCACTTCCTTATTTTAATCCATAAACACAATATTTATCTTTGTTTATTTAGATCTTTGAATAGTTTATTCAGTTTTACGTAATTTTTAACATACAGATCTTACACACATTTTCTTAGATTCGTATCTAAGCACTTTTTTATTTATATAGGTTTTGGGGGAACATGTGGTGTTTGGTTACATAAGTAAGTTCTTCAGTGGTGATTTCTGAGATTTTGGTGCACCCATCACCCAGCAGTGTACACTGTACCCAGTTTGTAGTCTTTTACTCCTCACACCCCTCCCACCCTTTCCCCAGAGTCCCCAAAGTCCACTGTATCATTCTTATGCCTTTGCATCCTCACAGCTTAGCTCCCACTTATAAGTGAGAACATATGATGTTTGGTTTTCCATTCCTCAGTTACTTCACTTAGAATAATAGTCTCCAGCTCCATCAAGGTTGCTGCAAATGCCAATATTTTGCTACTTTTTATGGTGAGTGAGATACACACACACACACACACACACACACATAAAAAATACACATACACACACACCACATTTTCTTTACTCATTGACTGATGGGCATTTGGGCTGGTTCCATATTTTAGCAACTGCAAATTGTGCTGCTACAAACATCCATGTGCAAGCATCTTTTTCATATAATGACTTCTTTTTCCTCTGGGTAGATACCTAGTAGGTACAGAATCACAGAATGAATAAGAATTCACCAACCAGCTGCTGTCTTCAAGAGAATCACCTAACACATAAGGACTCACATAACCTTAAGGTAAAGGGGTAGAAAAAGATATTCCAAATGGTCACCAAAAGTGAGCAGGAGTAGCTATTCTTACATCAGAAAAAAAAAAAAAAAAAAAAAAAAAAAAAAAAAAAAAAACTTTAAAGCAACAGCAGCTTAAAAAGACAAAGAGGGACATTATATAATTATAAAAGGACTTGTCCAACAGGAAAATATCACAATCCTGAATATATATACACCTAACACTGGAGCTCCAAAATTTATAAAACAATTACTGCTAGACCTAAGACAGCAACACAATAATAGTGGGGGACTTCAATACTCCACTGACAGCACTAGAAAGGTCATCAAGAACAGAAAGTCAACACGGAAACAATGGACTTAAACTATACCCTAGAACAAATGAACTTAACAGATATCTACAGAACATTCTAACCAACAACTGAAGAATACACATTCTATTCATCAGCACAAGCAACATTCTCCAAGAAAGACCATATGATAGGCCACAAAACAAATCTCAATAAATTTAAGAAAATCAAAATTATATCAAGTACTCTCTCAGACCACAGTGGAATAAAATTGGAAATCAACTCCAAAAGGAATACTGAAAACCATGCAAATACATGGAAAGTTAATAATCTGTTCCTGAATGATCGTTGAGTCAACAATGAAATCAAGATGGAAATTTAAAAATTATTTCAACTGAATAATAGTGACAAAACTTATCAAAACCACTGGGTAGAGCAAAAGCGGTGCTAACAGAAAAGTTCATAGCATTAAATGTCTACATCAAAAAGTCTGAAAGAGCACAAATAGACAAGCTAAGGTCACACCTCAAGGAACTAGAGAAACAACAAACCAAACCCAAACCCAGCAGAAGAAAAGAAGTAACAAAGATCAGAACAAGACTAAATGAAATGGAAACAAAAAAATACAAGAGATAAATGAAATAAAAAGCTGGTTCTTTGAAAAGATAAACAAAACTGATAGACCACTAGTGAGATTAACCAAGAAGAGAGAAGATGCAAATAAACTCAATTAGAAATGAAATGGGAGACATCATAACCAATACCACAGAAATACAAAAGATCATTCAAGGCTACTACGAACACCTTTATGCACACAAACTAGAAAACCTAGAGGAGATGGATACATTCCTGGAAGTATACAACCCTCCTAGATTAAACCAGGAAAAAACAGAAACTCTGAACAGACCAAGAACAAGCAGCAAGATTGAAATTGTAATTTAAAAACTGCCAACAAAGAGAAATCCAGGACCAGACAGATTCACAGCTGAATTCTATCAGACATTCAAAGAATTGATACCAATTCTATTGAAACTAGACCATTATCACCATCCAACACTCTGTTGGAGCTCTGAACCAGTGCAATAAGGCAAGAAAAAGAAACACAGGACTTACAGATTAGAAAGGAAGACGTTTAATTGTTTTTACTCACAAACAACATAGTTGTCTATGGTGAAAATCCCAAATAATCGACAAAATGGCTAGTAGAATAAGTGAGTCTAGCGGTATGCAGAACACAAGGTCAATATATAAAAGTATCTCTACTTTTATATATTATATTTTCCATACAATGTAAAAGATATAAATTATAATTTAAAAGGTAATCTAATTTACATTAGCATAACAATATTGATATGGGAAGGGGTGCAGGGAAGTGCTGGCAAGGGATGGGCGCGTTCCCTGTCTAGGGTACCACCCCCGGGCCTGTGCCCGCAGACCTAGGTGAGGACAGGAGCTCCTGCCTTCACGTCCAAATGCTGCCATTTCCCAAGACCACCCTGGCCCACCACACCCCCAACCTGTGCTTATAAAAGCCCCAAGACCCTAGCAGGCAGAGACGCAAGTGGCTGGATGTGGAGAGGAACACACCAGTGGAGGAACACCCAAGTGGCTGGACGTTGAGAGGCCGTCAAGAGGAACGCATCTGCATAAGAGCACACCAACAGGCCCCGCAGGTCGGCAAGCCATGAACCGGCGACATGAGGCAGTTTGGCCGGGGCCGTCAGAGGAGAGCCCGGGCTGCTAAGCAGCCCGACTCCAGGGGAAAATCACCTTTCTACTCCTTCGCTCTTCTGGCTCTCCCATCTGCTGAGGGCTACTTCCTCTCAATACAACCTTGCGCTCATTCTCCAAGTCCACGTGTGATCCGATTCTTCCAGTATACCAAGGCAAGAAACCCTGAGATACAGAAAGCCCTCTGTCCTTGCGATAAGGCAAGGGTCTAATTGAGCTGACTAACACAAGCCGCCTACGACTGCAAAACTAAAAGAGCACCCTGTAACACATGCCTATTGGGGCTTCGGGAGCTCTAAACATTCACCTCCAGATACTGCCATGGGGTCAGAGTCCCACAACCTGCCCCTGGGCATGCTCCCCCTAGAGGTTTGAGCAGTGGGGCACCAAAAAAGCGAGCCACTCCCCTACTGCACGCCCTGCGAGGGGGGCTGAGGAACTTTTCCTGTTTCAATATGAAATATAATTGGAACACTTGACAAAAGATGTGCAAGACCTGTAGACCAAAAATTACAGAACATGCTGAGAGAAATAAAGAAGAGAGAAATATATTCAAGGATCAAATACTCAATATTGTTAAGACGTAAATCTCACAAATTGAAGACAGATTCAATATGATCCCCTTCTAAATCCTAGTAGGCTTTCTGCAGAAATGAACAAGCTTATTCTAAAATCTGCATGGAAATGCAAAGGATATAGAATAGCTAAAACAAATCTGACAAAAACAAAGTTGTAGGGCTAGTACTAGCAGGTTAGACTTTAAAACCTATCATAGAGCTATAATAGACAAGATAGTGCAATATTGGCATATAATCAATGGAAAAGAACAGAAAGTCCAGAAATAGACCCAAACATAAATACGCAATTGACTTTTTAAAAAGGTGAAACGACAAATCAATGAGGAGATGATAATCTTTTCGACAAGTTGTGGCAGAACAATTAAATAGCCATATACAAACACAATGAGTCTCTCCTCATCCTGAAACAATAAACAGAAGTTAACTCAAAATGAATCACAGGCCTGACTATAAGAGCCAATAATGTAAAACTTCTAGAAGAAAACAGCAGAAAATCTTAGTGGCCTTGGATTTGACAAGATTTCTTGAAGAGAACACAAAAGGTAAAGTATAAAAAATTTAAAACTCAACCAAATAAACTTCATCACAATTACAAATGTTTGTTTTTCAAAGGCACTGTTACAAAAATGAAAATGTAAGCCATAGACTGGCATAAAATACCTGCGAAACAAATATTTAGCAAATGACTTGTATCTAGAATATATAGAGAATTCTTAACTACAAGAGTAAGAACATCCAATAAAAAGCGGACAAAAGATTTGAACACCTCACCAAAGAAAATATAAAAATGGCAAATAAATACATCTTAAAATGCTCAACAAAATTTTAATCATTAGGTAAAATTACGTTACAACCATAATGAGATATCACTACACATTCACTGATATAAAATTATAAGGACTGAACATGCCAAATGTGGGCAAGGATGAGGAGTAGTGGCACTTTCACATACTACTGATGGAATATAAATATAATACAATCATTTTGGAAAAGTTTGACAATTTCTTTAAAGGTTACACATACACCTACCAAACAACCCAGACATTCCATATTTAGACATTTATCCAAGGGAAATAAAAGCATATGTTCACATAAACACTTTAATGTAAATATTTATAACAGCTTTGTTTGTAATAGATAAAAACAATTCAGATGTTCACTAATAAGTGGATAATCAAATTATGATATATCCATACAGTGATATATCCATATAGCAATAAAAAGAAATGAAAAAAATCATGGATAAACTTCAAAACAATTACACTGAATGAAAGAAGCCATACAAAAAAAATTAATACTACTGTATGTTTTCACTTATAGAAAATCACAGAAAATACAAACTGAACTATAGTGGCAGAAAGCAGCTTTTGCCTGGGAATAAAGAAAGGAGAATGAAAGCTGGATTATGAAGGGGCATGGGGAAATTTTTGGAGGTGGATATGTTTATTATCTTGATCATGGTGAGGGTTTCATGGGAATATACATATGTGAAAAGTCATCAAATTTCCAATTTTAAATATATGTAGTTTACTATACATCAATACTTCAATAAACTAGTGCAAAATAAAGTATATAAATACAAAAAAAAAGATGAAATCACCCCTATAAAGATGGCAACAGTGAACACATTTTTTTTTTAATTTCCTGAATCCCTCATAAAAAACAGAGCATAAAAACTAGGACAAAAATAATAAAATTAAACAAAATAAATAAAATAAACCATGCATGACATCTACACCATAACTACATGATAAGATTTCCCACACAAACCAAAAATCCATGTCATGTGAGAACAGCAGCTAAAACTGTAAATGGTTTTGTATCCTCCAACAGCTGATGAATTCAGCAAGTCCATAGTAACATCTGAGAGGGCCAAGCAGTCTTATCCCCATGAACTTTCAAAACTTCTAGAACAAAGACCCAAGTTGAAGAAAAATTCTGGGAAACAGAACCCAAATTGAGCAGCAGAGGAACAACAGAAAAGGTCTACATAACAGTACAGGAGAGAAACAGAACCGAGAAACCTCAGAAAGTAAGGTATCCTAATTCGAACACTATACAAAACAACAAAAAAGGGAGCTCTAGAGTCCTGAAATTAGAAAAGCTATCCTGAACCACACCTCTTAAGGTTTATGAAAACTAATTTCACATAAAAATGAAAAATAAGGATCATTAAATTACACGAATAGTTATTTTTTAAAGAGAGAATAAGGAGCAGACTAATATTCCTAAAGACAATGGAAGACATACTCAAACAGGTAACTACAACCTACTATTTCTCCACAAGCAAAGAAATTTTTAATGTATAAGATATGAAAAAACACATGAATCGTAATTATGAAAACTCAGAAATGAAGTGATAGAACTCAGGAAACAATTAGAATGAAATATTTCAAAAAAGACTAAACTAGAAAGAAGAAAAAGATGAATAAACACAATAATACTTCAAGAGAAATAAAAGGTGAAAAGAAGAAAAATTTTTAAATAAAAAAGATTTGAAGCCAGGCGCAGTGGCTCACGCCTGTAATCCCAGCAGTTTGGGAGGCCAACGCAGGCAGATCACCTGAGGTCAGGAGTTCAAGACCAGCCTGCCCAACATGGTAAAACCCTGTCTCTACTAAAAATACAAAAACTAGCTGGGTGTGGTGGTGGACACCTATAATCCCAGCGATGTGGGAGGCTGAGGCGGGGAATCACTTGAACCCAGGAGGCAGAGGTTGCAGTGAGCCAAGATCGTGCCACTGCACTCCAGCCTGGACAACAGAATGAAACTCTGTCTCCAAAAAAAAAAAAAAAAAAAAAAACTTTGAAACAAAGTAATATAAGCTTATAAGCTTGAGAGAAAGTAATATATGTAATATATAAGGTAGACAAAGAAGATCTAACAACTTTTAATAGGAGTTCCTGAAGAAGAAAACCAAAACCAAAGCAAGGGAAGGAATTTTTTTAAGTCAAAATTTTTTTAAAAAGCCCTTTCCTGTAATTAAAAACAAAAAAAAGATTCAAAAGCATGTACCGCAAACCTGATATAACCAATACTGAGATTTACTGTTGAATCTTAAAAGAAAAATCCTTTGGGCATCCAAGCAAAATAAGCAAGTTACTTAGGAACAAAAAGAAAAGCAAATTATCATTAGACTTTCACAGCAATAAGATACAAGGAAAGCAAATAATACTAGTCTATAGGGTGATATTGCTCATTATAAGCAGGACGTGAAAAAATATAAAAAGTAATATAAATTTTGTAAAATTATAAAAAATTATAATCACCATAATCTTTAATTTCTATAATTAATTTATATCTAGCCGTTTTCCTACCCAGGGAGAAAAACTGATATATTATGGGTAGTACATTGGCTATTACGAGTTTGAAGAAAAAGAAACTAGATTAGCTAGTGGTTCTCAACCAGGAGTGATTTCCTCCTTCCCTTCCCCTCCACTTGTGGTCTAGGGACATTTTTTTAATCATCACTTAGGAAATGTTACTGTAATCTAGTAGGTAGAAGCCGGAGTGCCACTAAACATCCTACAATGCACAAGACAGCTGCCTACAACAAAGAATGTCAATATCTCAACAAAATATGTCTAAGAAATTCTGGTTTAGACAAAGCAAATATTAGTTGAGTCACATGAAACCACCAACATTAACTACTGGCCATAGTTCAACATATATGTTGAGCTTATCAGAAATATATTAAGTCAGTGACATCAAGAAAATGTATACAGGTTGGCAACTACAACATGCTACAGCAGTGGTTCTCAAACTTCAGCATGTGTCGGAATCACCTTGTACAGGGCTTGTTAAACCTGGGTCCCCCACCAGAGATTCTGGTTCAGTTGGTCTTGTTTAGGCCTGGGAACTTGATTTCTAACAAGTTCCCAGGTGATATACTGGGGATCACACATTGAGAGTCACCATGGTAGAAGAACAGTCAAAAACAAAAAAAGAGGAAAAGGAGACTGCAGAATCTTAACATTTTTTAGATGTGAGTGAAATGAGCCAAGTGCACAGCAGCAGTTTGCCCAAATGAAGCGGAAGGTCCATCTGACAGTAGACTGCATACGTTCACAACTTCTGTTAGTCCTGGCCACAGGCCTCTTCGTAATGACTTTAAAAGTAATACGGCAAAAAAATAGCAGAGATGCAATAACATGTAAGTCTACTTAAATGTACATTAGAGAAAAGTATAAGGAGTTTGTGAAAAAGCGTATCAGACAAAAGGGTCATTGAGTAGAAGCTTGCATTAAAATGGGAGTTCTTAACTTGCATGCCTGGGAATTTCTTGGGGCTGTGAACATGTTGCTTTGTTCTGCTGACTTTAGTCATAATCAGTATAAGTAAACCAAGTATTCCCCGGTGCGGGGTACTGCACCTGTAGTCCCAGTTAGTCAAGCGACTAAGAGAGGAGGATCACTCCAGCCCAGGCCCAGGCATTCAAGTCCAGCCTGGGCAGCACAGCCAGACTCTATCTCTTAAGAGAAAAAAAAAAAAAAAAACAAGTATGTGTGGATCTATGCTACCATCACTGACTAGAAGAAACCCAAAAATAAAATTGGCATAGAGGATTCCACTTTATTGCTACTTTATATCACACATGTAATTTTTAAATATTTGATCAACATTATTCTTTTTGTTTCAAAGTAAGCTACCCAGCTTCCCAGACTTTAAAATCTACAACTTTCTATTGAAAAGCCCGGCACAGGAAACAATCATCATGGTTACAACTTGAGCTGCTCCTTTTTGCCCCAATTGTGCTATTCTTTGGGACATGATCCTTTTCTAGGATACTTACTCAGAAACAAAATGAACACAAGCCCACTCAACAAACCATTCCTCTAAAACTAAAAAGAATTGGGTTAATCATCTCATCTGTACACTAGTGGCTAAAAAGGAAAGCCGAAAAAAACAAGACTAGTTAAATAAATGAATTTAGGACACCTATCTTTTAAACTCTAAATTAATGTTTCTAATTATTTTATCCCTACTGGGAGATGCACCTATTTTAAAGAGCCATTTATAGTAATATCTTACGCCAATAAAAAACAAGTCAATCCACTGAAGTATTCTTTGCTACAATAAAAGTTATATAGTCTTTCTTGTTGTCCCAGCTTCTGCCACTGTCATGGTAAACTTCATCATTCAGGTGAGTGACCAATAGCTGGTTTCTGCTTTCCTGTAATCCAAGGATGTTTTACCCAAATGTGACATTCCCCAATGCCTAGCAAAGCAGCACGCAGTAAGGGCTTCATAAATATTTGTTAAAATGAATTCATCTCCACTTCATATTAGCAACCCACAACTTTTGTCAAAGGCTGGATCTTATTATCTGGAAATGCTCCATCTCTAGAATCTCAAACTGTGATCTCACTTATTGGCCATTAACTCTTATTTTTCTACTTTTCTATTGCTAAGCCTATGTTTTGCCCTCATCACATTTCTAACCTATTAACCTTCTTATTCTCCAGTACCTAATATTCTTCCTAGTTTCATTTTTTCCTTGCCAGCCTGAATCTCCCTAGCATTGCAATTAGATTCTCACCAATAACCTTACTTTAATAACCTCCTTCTAATCTCAACAAAATAAAAATAGTATCTAATATAAGCCAGGCATTGTGCTAATAAATAAGCACCTTATTTGCATTCATCTTATTTAATTCTCATACTAATTTTACAAGGTAGGTAGATCCTATTATTATCCCATGTTGTAGATGAGGAAATTAGAGTTTAGAAAAATTAAGGTACTTGCCAAAAGTTATGCAGCCTGTACTACTCCAAAACTCATACCAACCACTATGCTACACTGACTCCTGTCCAAACTGTGCATCCAGACAATACCAAACACAGCTATCAGCTTTTCCTATCCCACTCCTGCTCCTAAGCTATGCAGCACTGCTAGAGAAAACTGTGTAACTATGCTGCTTAATGCTTTTTAAAAACATATGGTTAAAAAAAAAAAAAACTTGTCTTCAATGATCAATGATGCTAGACAAAAACACAAAATGACAACCAATTTGTTGCAATCAAGAAAAGAAACAGAAATTTAGTTTATGATATTGCCTAAAGCATTTTCAGAAACATCTTTGATCTCTGAAAATGAGGCTACCTGTGCTAGTTTATGAAAGCCTTGCCCTTCTCCACAAAGAATAAGCCACGTTAGAATAAATCCAGGTACTAACAATATTATCTTCCTCTATTCTTGTACCTTGCTCCTACCTCTAAGAACTTAAAATCTAATAAGGAAGACAGATTCACACACTAAAAATTTTGACTACATAGCACAAAGTCCTCTTTTCCTAGCCTGGACACCCTCATAATTTGTTTAGTCCTAAACCACTTGGACAAGAGAGAGGAGATGAGCAGATGCTATCCAAAAATGAGGATGTGACATAATCAGTCAGTACTATATCTGAGAACTCCAGCTTTGCTACTGTTCAACTATGTGTAGGATATCAAATGTTTGTAGTTATAGAGAGCCAGTTATCCTACTCCTAGCAGCTCTCACTTAAAATCCAAAGTATAACTCATAAGCTGCTGATACTGTGCTTGAATTTATAACAATAAAGCAGATGCCATAAAGGCCTTGCTTTGAGTTCACAATAAAAACTAAACTTTACATAGCTGATAGTTAATTATTTCCTTACTCAAATTAAATTATTAAAGTTTGTTTTAATGAATAGAACAAACTAAATTAAATGATTACCTTAGAGAATTAACCTTCCAAGAAAGACAAAACCTTCTTTGAAGGCAAAGATGACTGATAGAGAGACTCAAAAAAAACTAAGCAGAAGACACTGAATACCAATCCCTAACATCAGTAATTTTTCAAATATAGAATATTTCCATATGTTAATCCTGTAAAATGAAATTCCTAATAATGTTTAATCTTTAAAACATTGCCTTAAAAGGTTTATGTAGAAAACCATTCAAACCTGATTATAGTCTTCATGCTTAAGACCATACAGAAACAAATAATATTTTTTAGTAGGACCAAAGAAAGAGTAAAAGAAAAATTAACATTTAAGGGCCTACTATGTGCTGTACAAGGCACTTTACATACATAATCACATTAATCGTCACAATATATGAGCAGTATATTTCTATCCTTACTGATGCTCAGAAAAAAAAAAAGGGATTCACCCAAAGTCATGTGACTAGTAAAGATTAGAGCCAGTATTCCAACCTATTTCTCAGTCCATAACCTACAGCCATCATACCACCTCAGATCATAGTCCCATCATAAGAACTCGCTTAAATGCCAGCCTAAAAGGATTTCTAAGTTGATAATTTTGTGAGAGTTATGTTCATGATTTATTTAATAATATTTATGTTACCAATAAATTATTTTACTAATAATGTCCGCTATGTGTTTTTTACTATCATTGCCATGTCAAAACAATATACACAAGTTTTATGTTCCTTGCGAAGAGATAAACTCCTCTTTGGATTAAACCTTTATCACCAATGATATAGAGAATATTGCCTTTGGAGTGGCTCTTCGACAACTTATACAGCAAGACAGGAGGAATAAGTTCTGCTGTTCTGTACCACTGTAGGGTGAATATGATTAACAACTTAGTGTGTATTTTCAAAAAGCTAGAAGAGATAATTTTGAATGTTTACAACACAAAAGAATGATAAATGTTCAAGGTGATGAATGCTAACTACTCTGATTTGATCATTACACACTGCATTAAATATGCTCTGCATCCCATAAATATATACAATTATTACATGTCAACTAAAAATAAAAGAGAAATAAATAAAGGCCCAAAATTTGCCTGAAAAACACAAATGGGCTTATTTTCCCCTCCCTCTTTATACCAACAAGGGTACAAACAGCCCTCTGATTCCTAAGGATACAGTTCAGAATTATTTCAACCTTTCCTTTCTCCTCACACCCCACAGCACATTTCACAACAGTGTAATAAGATGTGTATGACTCCCAATTGTTCTAGATTGAAAAGAACTTACTAAGGTGCAAGTACACCTGTGGCATTAATAAATTGTCGGTTTTTTGTATTGTTTATCTTGGATTTTTTCCATATTATAGTGCAATATAAACAACATTATATTTGATATTAACTTTTATATGTTTTACTGTATGATATATAGAAGAATAATTGCTGTTAAATTTTAGTTTCAGTTCTATATATTAATACACATGCACACAAACGTGTGTATATGTGGGGTCACAATTTAAAATGTATTCCTTACGTGATAAGGTCATAGTAAAAAAAAAAAAAAAAGTTGGAAATCGCAGCTCTACAGTATTTTGCATAGAGTAAAAGGGAATATTACCAAAGTCTGTCCTAAATATATGAGCTATAGCAGGAATATTGAAAGGTATGAAAAACGTTAGTTCAGGAATAACTATACAAACTTGGAAGAGTTCTGGGAACATTGTAAGCTCCCTCCTGTTAACTTTTTTAACCAGCCTTTCTATTTCCTCATTAACAAATAGCAGTAAAAATTCCTTTAAAATACTTTTATTTTTATTTTTATTTTTTGAGACAGAGTCTCCCTGCATCGCCCAGGCTTAAGTGCAATGGCACAATCTTGGCTCACTGCAACCTCTGCCTCCCGGGTTCAAGCAATTCTCCTGCCTCAGCCTCCTAAGTAGCTGGGGCTACAGGCACACGCCACCACACCTGGCTAATTTTTTAGTAAAGACAGGGTTTCACCATATTGGCCAGGCTGGTCTCGAATTCCTGACCCCAATGATCCGCCCACCTGAGCCTCCCAGAGTGCTGGGATTACAGGCGTGAGCCACCATGCCCAGCCTAAAATATTTTTTAAAAATATATAGATATGTTAGGACATAGCAGGGGAAAAGGGCTAGCTAAGATAACATACTGCCAACCCAGCCAGTAAGACAAACTCAGAATAGTAACCAACAGCTATTAAAAATAAATAAACAAACAAACAAACCAGGTGTGGTGGCATGTTCCTGTAATCCCAGCTACTAGAGAGGCTAAGGCAGGAGGATTGCTTGAGGTCAGGAGTTTAAGACCAGCCTGTGCAATATAGTAAGACCCTATCTCAAAAAAAAAAAAAAAAAAGATAAAAGCAGGCCAAGTCCCTGGCACCTACAGGAAGAAGGGGTGACAAATAAGTATTGAAGGAGAAGACACCCAATTACCTAACCTAAACAGGTGAAGTGACATGTTCAATCATTCAGGAACTGCTGGGTGCCGGGCACTGGTTCTGGATTCTCCAACACAATCTAATAACGCTTTATGCCTAGCACAGAATGTGTCAGACAACGAAGACTGTCAAGAGTACTGACAGAAAAAGAAAGAGTATAAAATTACTCCCAGGTTTCCCTCCAGTATGATACCGGAAGATGGTCAGGCTTCAATAACAAGAGGAGGCATATTTAGGTAAGAAGTGATGAATGCAGCTTCAAGCACATTGAGTTTGAAAAGCCAGCAAGACATTCTGGTGGAGACACCCTGGTGGAGGTGCCCAGTAAACAGAAATGATCCAAAATTGAGAAGGAAAGGCCAAGGCTACAGTCACACATTTGGAAATCATGCCATGGAAATGATGACTGAAATCCAGAATGAATAATATGACCCAGAAAGAGAGTCCCAAATAATACACAGTGGCTCCCGTCTGTTCATTTGACTGATTATCACTGTAAGTGGGGCACTGAATCAGAAGAAATGTAATACAAACACATCAATTATAATATTTAAAAACTCATTAGTCAATCCAAAATCAATCTGTAAAAGCTATGTGAAATAATTATTTCTTTTATCTAATAATAAAGACAGGATAAGATAGAATAAAATGAAATGTTCAAACTAAAAGGGGGTCTTGGAAATATAACACATCTCCTTCACATTGTGACAAGGAAGAAACCAACATCTACAGAGATTGTGGAACTTAGGTCAACCAGCTAGTTACTATCAGGGCCAAAATGTCATCTCCACAAAGCAAGAGCTGATTTTTAAAAACTATTGATCCTATAATCTCTCTCATGGGTTCCTAAATAACTATTCATTTAAATAAATTGTACATATGTATATTTTCTTCTCTAAGAGAAAAAAACAAAGTCAATTTTCTCCCTGATTTCTCTTATGGTAACTGTTTTAGATATTCTTATCATTCAACAATATACAAATTATCAGTCCTCTAGTTATTCTAAAATAATTTTTTTCAGTTTTATTGAGGCGTAACTGACAAAAATGCTGCATATTTAAGATATATGATGTGATGCGATTTTTTAACCCTTTTTAATTGTAAATTGAGAAAAAATAATCTATGTATTCACAGGCTACAAAGTGATTATGATATCTCACCATACGTATACATTATAAAATGATTACTACAGTAAAGCCAATCAACATGTCCATCACCTCACATAATGACTTTTTGTGATGAGAATACTTAAGATCTACTCTCTTAGCAAATTTCAACTACACAATTGTCTAAGGAAATATAATTATTAATTACAACAAATGTAATTCAACAGCAAATAATTTAGGTACTCTATCACGATACAAATGTTTCTCTATATGTGTGTGTGTGTATACACACATATATATATTTTAGGCAAGATATATATATCCCTGTCAAGATTTCAATATGTTGTCCAAAGACTAGGTCTACATGCTATTTATGTAGTAATAATGAAGAAACTAAGCAGTGTAACAGAATAATAGGCATTTTGATTGTAGGGTCATCTTCATAAAATACAATCAAAATAAGATATTATAAGAAAACTGATGATTAATCCTCTTATTAACATAGATGACAAAATCCTCCACAAAATATTAGCAAAGAGTCCAGAAACATATAAAAAGACTAATTACATAATGAACAAGTAGGATTTATTCCAAGAATGAGAGGTTGGTTCATCATTCAAAAAGTAATCAATGTACTTCACTGTATTAAAAGACAAAATAAGAAAAGCCATATACCATATCAATAGATACAGAAAAAAACATTCTACAAGATTCAATACCCATTCATGGTAAAACTTAGCAAATTAGGAATACAGGAAACTTAACCTAATGGTTATCTATTTAAAAAGTACAACCACATTATACTTAATGGTAAGAGACAGAATGCTTTCTCCCTAAGATGACGAAAGGCTGGAAGTCATCTCTCGCCACTCCCACAGTGGAAAAACCTGCCAGGTATTTCCTTAAGTGAATGGCCTAAATTAACATAACTGAGGATAAATCCATGGTGACAGCATGAATCCCCTGATATGACGAGATAAGAAAAGCACTGTGGTACTCTTCCTAAAAGCACATAACCCCAATCTAATTATGAGAAATAACATCACACAAATCCAATTTGAGGGAGAGTCTATGAAATACCTGACCAGCACTCTTTAAAACTATCAAGATCATGAAAAATAAGAAAAAGTTAAGAAAGTGTCACAGCCAAGAGAAGACTAAGGAGGCATAAATACAATGCGGTTTCCTGGAGTTGATTGTGAAACAGAAAAAAAAAACAAAAGTGAAAAAACTAGTGAAATCCAAATAAAGTCTGAGGTTTAGTTTAGAGTGATGTATCAATGTTAATTTCTGAATGTTTGAAAGATGTACCATGATTATGTATTAATAACATGTTAGCATTAGGGGACACTGGTGGAAGGTATATAGGAACTTTCTAAACTAACTGCAATGTTTGTGAAAATTTAAAATTATTCTGAAATATAAAAAATTAATTAAAAGGACAGAAAAAGATATACTTTTTAAACACTAACCAAAAGAAGATTGGAATGAACATGTGAATATTAGATAAAGTAGATTACAAAACAACATATATTCTCTTTTTTTCTTTTTCTTTTTCTTTTTTTTCCGAGACAGAGTCTTGCTCTGTCGCTCAGGCTGGAGTGCAGTGGCGCAATCTCGGCTCACTGCAACCTCGGCCTCCCGGGCTCATGCCATTCTCCTGCCTCAGCCTCCCGAGTAGCTGGGACTACAGGCGTCCGCCATCACGCCCAGCTAGGTTTTTTTTTTTTTGTATTTTTAGTAGAGATGGGGTTTCACCGTGTTAGCCAAGATGGTCTCGATCTCCTGACCTCATGATCCGTTGGCCTCGGCCTCCCAAAGTGCTGGGATTACAGGCGTGAGCCACTGCACCTGGCCAATTTTTGTATTTTTAGTAAAGACAGGGTTTCACCATTTTGGCCAGGCTGGTCTCAAACTCTTGCCTTGTAATCCACCCGCCTCGGCCTCCCAAAGTGCTGGGATTACAGGTGTGAGCCACTGTGCCCAGCCTAACAAAGTATATTTCAAAGAATAAACATTACTTAATGATAAAGGGGTCAATTCAAGAAAACATAATAATCCTAATTTTATGTGCATTTCACCACAGTTTCAAAATACATAAACTACTAGTAAAAAATTACATATTTGAAAGGAGGAATAGACAAACCTGAAATTACAGTTGGAGACTTCAATACTCTCTCTCCGTAATCAATAGAACAAATTATAAACACAATGAAATACTACTACACACCACTAGAATGACTTAAAATTAAAAAGACTGATCATATCAAGTGTTATCAAGTATAAGGAGCAACTCCAACGCTCATACTGCTGGTGGAAATATAAAATGGTACCATCACCTTAGAAACAATTTAGCAGTTTCTTAAAGGTATAAACATACATTTACTATATGGTCCTACAATTCGATGTTTACCAGAGAGGAAGGAAAGCACATGTCTACATGAAGATTTATAAATGAATGTGTATAGTCACTAAGTTTGTAAAAGCCCCAAAATGAAAATTACCCAAATGTCCATCAACTGATGAATGGATAAACAAGATGTGTTATACCCATTAAATGGAATCACTATCAATAATAAAAAGCAGTAAACTAACAATATAAGCAACATCAAGGATAAACTACAAAATAATTAGATTGAAAGAAGCCAGGCAAAAGAGTAGACTATATGATCCATTTCTATAAAATTCTAGAAATTGGAAACTAATTTATAGTAATGGAAAGCAGATCAGTGGTTGCCTGGAATGGAAGGGGCTCACGGGAGGGAGCGAGAGATAATCTAAGGACACAAGTAGCTTTTGGGAGTGATGGATATGTTCAGTATCTGAATTGTGTATACATATGTCAAAGTTCGTTAAATTATACAGTTTAAATATGTGTGATTTATTAGATGTGAATTATACCTCAAAAAGCTTCAAAAAATGAAAAAATATATAGTCAGCATATAACCCAACAAACATTCTTAGGCATTTATCCAAGAGATATAAAAAAACGATGTCTAGATTCCACAACAGGCAAAATTATTCCACAGTGACAAAAGCAGATTAATGGTTGCTTAGGGTTAGGGTGTGGAGTTAACTGCAAAGACATACCAGTAGCTTTTGTGGGGGTGATGAAAATGTTTTATATTTTGTGCTAGTTATACAGGTGTACCCATTTGTCAAAACTCATCAAACTATAAACTTAGTTTATTTAAATTATACTTCAATAAAGGTATTTTCCAAAAATGGAGGTGGGGGAATTTGGTGCCCCATCTAGAAAACTAATCTAGAGAGGAAACTTTGTAACACAAGAAGTTTCTAAATGGTATGTTTCCTGTATATCCAAAGTAAATATGTTCCCAATCCCAAACAGATGGTTTAAAAGGGCAGCAACAATTATCTTTTACTGAACAGTACTCTGTACCAAGCATTGTGCCCTATACATACATTTCCTCTAATCTTCTCAACAATCCTGCAATGAAGGTATTATTATTCTCATTTTATTTTTTGTTTGTTTGTTTTGAGACAGGGTCTCACATTGTTGCCCAGGCTGGAGGTCAGTGGCACACTCGTGGTTTACTGCAGCCTCAAACTCCTGAGTGCAAAAAAAAAAAAAAAAAAAAAGGAACAAGCCACCATTCCTGGATACTTTTTAAAATTTTTTTGTAGAGACAAGGTCTCGCTATATTGCCCAGGCTAGTCTCGAATTCCTGGGTTCAATGGATCCTCCTGCCTTGACCTCTCAAATTGCTGGGATTACAGGTGTGAGAGCCACTGTGCCCAGCCTATTTATTCCCATTTTAGATTAGGAGACTTGGGCTCACAGAAGATAAGCAACTTACCCAAGGTCTCTCAGTAAGTAAATGAGCAAGCCTCAGCCTCCAAGAATAAATCTGGGTCTGCCTTAAACTATTTCCAATATAACATACTGACTCCCAGTACCTGTTAATTGATACCTCTATTCTACTGAAATTTAAGAAAAACACATTTGCTTCCTTAAACTATCTCCTTGAATACAAGTATCTGCCAGTATAATGACCTTCATTCCCCAGGAGATGCCTAGCACATAAGTACTCAGATATGTTTTAACCTAAATTCATAAGATTTGCTGTAAAGCAACTATTAGTTGCATTACAAATCTTTTCCATTATTAACATCTCTGATTGGAGGGAAAATTACATTCTAAGGGTATAATCGATTTTGCAATTATTACTAACATGATTACATATACCAGTATTATACTAGTATCATCTAAGGATAAGCCAAAAGTGGCTTTTGGCTTATGAAGAACTAAGCCTAAACACTTTCTCTATGCTTTCCACATTTGATAGCCAACACAGTCAATGAAAGACACTGTAATACCCAAAAAATCAAACTGAAAGATGTACAGATTTAAAAGATCATTGGACCTTATTCAATGCTTTAATTCCCTTCATGTAATCTTAATTTTAAGAAGGAAGACAGGCCTGGTGACTCATACCCATAATCCCAGCAACCTGGGGACTGAGGTAGGTGAATCACTTGAGGCCAGGAGTTCGAGACAAGACTGGGCAATACAGCAAGAACCCCATCTCTACAAAAAAAATTTAATTAGCTACGCATGGTGGCTAATGGCTGTAGCCTCAGCTACTCAGGAGGCTGAGGCAGGAGGAACACTTGAGCCCAGAAGTTCAAGGTTATTGTGAGCTATGATTGTACCACTGCACTCCAGCCTGGGTGACACAGCAAGACCCTGTCTCAAAAAAAAAAAAAGCTATGAATTTTACCACTTGGTATGGTGAACCCTTTAATTCTTAATGTCAATACTAAGAAACTACTGCACAATTCAACATTACAAGACTGGGAACCAAGCAATACAACTCCCACTTTTTACTGAGAACTAATTAGTTATAATTTATGATAGAACTCAACTTTCCTGTGTCCCTGTGTCTCACTTAGCTACTTCCCAAGAGGAAGCATTGGGATGAGTTAATTGCTCATGAAAATAAACACATACACATGCGTGCATATACATTTATAATATACATATGTTATAATATGATTACATTGTAGTTACATAACTTAACACATTCTTTATTCAAATATATATACTCATTTATTTTATATTGCTTTATATATTATCTTATATTTATTTTATAGATTAATTTTTACATATTTTATTATTCTATATTATGAAATTATTTTATATTACAGAATTTATAGGCATTTTTAAATAAAACACTATGCTTACAAGATGAAAACTTTGCTCAATTCTCTCACATCACATTATGTTGTTACGCTTTCAGAGGTCTTTTCAATGACATTATATGGGTCACTTTTACATTGATGAAAATATTTCACTTTTTATTTTTAAGCTTTTCCTACAGATCCCACGAGAGCATTCTGCTTTCTACAGATGTCACAGAGAAACCTTTCTGAATCTTCGGTAAGTAGGAAAAAAGACACAGATGCCTCCCATGGTTGTTCTCATAACAAAAGAAAAGGAAACAGAGATGGGAAACAATCTCCAAACCCTTTATATTCAGAGACCTAGTACTTTTCCAAAACAGGGAATTCAAGGTTTGCCAAAGACTTCAGTAATTTGACCTTAGCAATAATGGAAGGTATACAGCTGGAATCCATTATATACTGCTCTTAATATATTAAACAGTGATCCCTCTGTCCTACAAAATACAAATGAAGTTGCCTGCAATTTCCATGTAGAAAGGCAAGTCATTTGTACATCATCTTCACAGAAGATGACAACGTGGGCAATTGTTTTTTAATGAGGACCTCTTAGAATCATTAAAAGCACAGGGACTGAGAATAGCACTCCCAGGAACAGGGAGACTCCAATATCCACTTTGTTTCTCTTTTTCTAAGAAAAACTAATCACACACATGCCTTATCCCCTAAGAGACAATCCAATAACTGAGAGTCTTCTAACCAACAGTCTAGCCAAGTAAAACCTTATAGAACTCCCCTTCTTGTAGGGAAAGAAAAAAAGTTAGATGGTGTAAGTCATGCACAGAGAAACGAAACATCTAAAGGCTATTAACTAGGAAGCTCATTATTGATATGCTAGAAATTATGTACTAAGAAGTTTGTCACCTTTGTTTCCTAAAAAAAATATAGGCTGGGACCATTCAAACACTGCTGGCAGAAGTACAAACTAGTCAAAGCACACTGGAAAACTGTTTAGCAATATCTTTTAAGCCGGACATAGGCATATGCTACGACCAACAATTCTACTTCTATAATGATACCTAAAAGAAATGCACACATGTATTCACCAGGAGACTTGTACATGAATGATTATAACAGCATCATTCATAAAAGCCCCAAACTGAAAACTAAGCCAAATGTCCATCAGCAGTGGAATGAATAAATTGTGATATATTCACATAATGGAATAGTATACAACAATGAGAATGAACAATCTGTTGCTCCATGCAACAATATGGATAAATCTCTTTTTTAAAATGTTGAGCAAAAGAAGCTATACACAAAAGGTACATAGAGTGCTTTCTACTATAGAAAGTTCAAAATCAAGTAAATCAATGTATAGTGTTAGAAGTCAGGAGAGTAGCTACCCTTTGCAGGAAGTACGGGGCACTGGGACAGGAATACAAAGGAAGCTACTAAGCTAACACGATAATGTTCTATGCTTTAATCTGGATACTGGGTACATGGGTGTGTTCACTTGTAAAAAATCAACAAGCCGTGTTACGATTTGTGCACATTTCTGCATATATTCAAAGTTCACGTTAAAAAATAAAATATAAGCTTATAAAAGTACTTCTTTAACTGATATTCCAAATTCATTACTTTTTTTAATGTATAAAGGCAAACGAAGAACAAACCAGACCATGGGAACGAATTCAACAGAGAGACAGGAGAGGAATATCAAGAATGAAGCAAAATCATCACAGAGCACACTTGGAAAGGAGATGGTATGTATCTCTCTCAAACAAAGGTGTTTGAGATGTGAAAAGATGTTAAAAGACCTGATTAAGCAATACTCTCTCTACTGCCTTGCAACTGCAAGCTGAAAGCTCGTCGCTAATAGACTACTTTCTGGAAAGCCCACAGAATTCCACTCTCACTAGTTGAGTTGTAATTAAGAGTCAGTTAAGTATGTTCCCAAACTAGTTTATCTCAAATTTCACTTGCTGTTGCAATTACATAATTACATAATTTAATTAAATATTACCTAAATATATGAATACATATACTTGTTTCTATAAAAATAAAGTTAAAAGTTTTAGAAAAACTAAATTCAATAAACATAAGTTGTCAAAGAAAATCGCTATTAAAGTATCGAAGAACAAAACACAAGTCGAAAATCATAAAAACCTAGAACCATGCTTTCAGACTGCTTCATAAGCAAATTTAAATTCTTGTTCACCTATAAAGAAAACTGAACTTGATATTGTAAATGCATTATGGGGTGATTTATGAAAGAAGGAGAATTTCAAACTTTAATCAGCAGACCCATACTCAAAGAAAAGACCATGACTCTACATCAAAAGATTGGCAAATGAAAATATATTTATAGTTTACATTAGAATGTACTGTTGAAAATATGTATCATTTATGATTTTATGATTCTAGCCAATTGTTTGTATTAACAACCAACTATCTATCTTAATTGTGAAGAATGCAAAAGTCCTCTCCTGTATATCACTAGAGAAAACTGAGCAAGCAATACTGGTCACTCAAGACCACCTATATACACATACACACATGCACGCACAAATGCAAACGTGATCTCTCTCTCTCCCGCCCTCTCTCTCTCTCACACACACACACACACACCATGCCTCACTAAAACAATACTGAAAGGCAGCAAGCATCAAAAACAGAAATCAAGACAATAATGAAAGTAAATGTGGGACACAGGTCTTAAAAATGAGGGCATTCAAAGGAGTTTTCCACACAACTTTCCACTGTGGGATAGCAAATAAGATAGGTATTTTAAAAGATAAAACAACTAAAAGCTAGGTGGGTAGCAAAGCTTTAAACACTAGAATTCTTCCTCACTATCTCATTGCTACCCTATCCTAGTCTTGAACCCAGGAAGTACGCCAGAGTTCTCACATGGTACAACACTTGTTTATTTCCACTGATTTGACTGCAGAAATCTCACTCCTTCATATCACTAGGGGGAGCACTTACTCTTTAAAAAATAATAAGAGAAAGTTTTAAAAAAAAAAGTTCCAATTACAGATGCACTTTATGATGGGGGCAGTGGCTGTGGAGGTGGTATGTGCCTTCTGTAGTCCCAGGTATTCGGAAAGCTGAGGTGGGAGGATCATTTTAGCCCAGGAGTTAGAGCACTATGACTGTGCCTGTGAATAGCCACTGCACTCCAGCCTGGGAAACAGAGTGAGACCCTGTCTTTAAAAAAGAAAAAAGGAAAAAAAAAAAAAAAAAAAAAAAAAAAGCAAAGCTCTTTATCTGACTGTCCCGGGAAAGCAAAGTGCAAAATGATTTAAAACTCACAGCACAAAGTGAAAATAGTTTTAAAGTCACAAATGACTTTAAAAGTAAGCAACATAAAAGCTAGGCTCAGTACATTAACCAATCAACACATTTAATGCATAACAGCAAATATTACTTAGGGTCATTTGTTAAGAAAATATAAATCAACAGGCTGACCTTACTATTACTCAGTTAAAAATGCTTAATTATGATTTGTGAAGATTCTAATTTCTGATAAATACTATTAGCAAATGAAGTTAATGGACATCTATCACAAACTTCAGTTGGTATACTTTGTTTATTAAATTATTAGAAGGCAAAATTAATACCATTATCCTCTTTTAAAGTTTTAAATGTAACTTGAGCACCTAAGTAGCAAGGAAGTAGGGAAAGGGAAAAGGAGACAGAAGGGAATTAACAGTAATGGGATGCCTATCATGTGCCAGGTGCTTCAACCACACTGGGAAAAGGGAATTATTATTTCCGCTTTACAAATGAAAAGCAGGCCTCGAAAACCATAACTAACTTGACCACTGTCACATAGATAACAAGTTATAGAAAAAGATATGACCCATAATACCTAAAATTAAAAATATCAGAAGTTGCTTAATTCATCTTGCAGTATGGTCATCTTAAATACTCTTTATTCCATTAAGAGGTATGTATTTGTATCACAGCAAAGAACAAGAAAGAACAACAAGAAAGCTTGCCCTTGTCCTCTAAAAGCTTGTCCTCCAGGACCTTACAATCTACTGAAGAAAACATGTACACACAGTTAAGGAATATAAATCAATGATTAATGGCCAATTGAAGAAAGCGCCACTAAGTGATAAGGGAGATCAAAGAAGCCTGGGATCCATGTGGTTTAAGCAGTTAGGGAAGACTTTATGAAACATGTAAGATTATAGCTGGATCCTAGAGATGCTATATGTTGGACAGGGATATACTGAAAGAGTACTCCAGGATGAGCAAAAGCAAAAGTTAAGGATAAACACAATGAAACTGAGTAACAATGAAAAGGCCAGCATGACTGAATCAAAAAGTGAAGAATTAAGTGGAAACAACTCAATATCCATCAACTGATGAATGGCTAAACAAAAGTGCTATATCCATACAGTAGAATACTACACTGCAACAAAAAGAAATAAACTACTAATGCCTGCTATAACATGTGTGAACCTTGAAAACATTATGCTAAGTGAAAGAAGTCAGTCACAAAAGGCCACATACTGTATGATCCCATGTTTAGGAATGTCCAGAATAGGCAAATCCATATATACAGGAAGCAGAATGGTTCCCAAAGGCTGAGAGGGTTGGTATTGAGGGGTAACTGCTAATAGTACAAAGTTTCTTTTGTGGGTGACAAAAATGTTCTACAATTGATTGCGGTGATGGTTGCACAATTCTGTGAATATACTAAAACCTGCTTAACTATTCAGTTTAAATGAGTGAACTACAGGGACTATGAATTATATCTCAATAAAGCCATTTTTAAAAGTGGGGGACTGGTGGGACATCACATTGCACAGCTAAGATAGAGTCACCTATGGAGTATTCTGAATGCCAGGCTTCAGGGTCTACACTTTATCTGGTAGGCAGTCAGAAATATACAAGTAAAGATTTACCTAATGAAAGCACAGTATACATACTTAGGATTCTTCCATAACAAAATCATTCACATGTTTTAAGTACATTCCAAAAATATATGCAAAATCACAAAGAAGAGAAAGAACAGGAAAAAGATATGATTTTGACTAAGACACAAGCTGGGACTATTAGGAAAGTTGTTTTGCTTCAGTGCTAAATGCCACAGATGGGTATAGCAGCATCATATGTGTGCAAAACCACAAATTCATCTGTGTCAAATCTTTGAAGACTGTAATATTCTAAACTTAATTGTGAAAATGTCATTAATAAATGACTTGCCATATTTCAGGGTAAGATAATGAACAGTATAATTTGTTTTTCATTGATGATAGTACTCTATATTATATATAATGCTTTTTTCAGATAATGGATTCAATCTAAGTGCTACCAGAAACTCCACTAATATAAAGCATTGCTTACTGATGCTTACATATCTGACTTTGAATTCTAATTTAACATAATACTCCAAAATAGTTTTAATATACAAAATAAAAGAACTAAAGAAACAAACCTGACATATAAAAGCCAAGAGAAAAAATATGTTACATATTATACATTTATATAATATTCAATGCAGAGGAAAAGGTAAAGTGCTCAAAAATAAACCTGAAAATCACTGACAGAGGGAAAAAAGGACTCAGCAAAGTACAAATGAAAAAAAGGAATAAATTACATTTACAATAGCAGGTTCAATACATGAGAGAAGATGAGAAGGCCTAAACCGAGGCAAAGTTCGGAACATCTCTATGAAACGATCCTGTCTCCTCCCCTGAATCCCAGGGAAGAAAGACCCTTTCAGGCATTCTTGGCATCATCCCTCCCAAAGCTGGACTAAGGTGAAATCCCACATTCCCCCAGGAGGTGGTAAGATGTTAAGGATACAAAAGAAGAACTCAGCTGGAGAACCCATACACAACCAAACCAGTGTTCCCCTTCTGAGTCACCTTGCAAACCTCCTTCAAGGTAGGTGAGCCACAAGAAACTAAAGGAGATATTGAATCTCTTTTAAAATTCTCTTGTCTAAGAATAAGAGGGGCCATCTGTCTCTATAAGGGCTTTGTAAATTCCAGAACTGAGCGAAACTTATGTTGAGTCTAAGAAATAAAGACAACTCAGACAACCTGGTTTGCTAACAAACAATAAAAGCAAAATAGAAAACAAATAAGCTTTCCTTAAAAAAAAGGCTTA
Organism: Macaca thibetana thibetana; assembly: GCF_024542745.1. Lineage (NCBI taxonomy): Eukaryota > Metazoa > Chordata > Mammalia > Primates > Cercopithecidae > Macaca > Macaca thibetana. The sequence goes on from NC_065584.1 coordinate 13,408,892, forward strand.
TCCCTGATATCTAGAATACGGTGTCTTCTATCACAAGTAAATAGAGCAAGACTCTCCATTTCCTAATTCTAAGCCAGTGTTTGTACTAAAGAAAATTCAGTAGGAATAAACAGGAGGTTATTTCAAATCATTAACTGTTGTAGATTTAAACACATTTATCCACACTTTCATCAATTTTCTACCTACTTTGAGTAAAAGAACTGTGGGAATAGGCAAATGTTGACAACTATTGTTCACCATAATAAATGTGTTAATTATTAAGGAATAAAGTATTCCAAATACAACACAATAAAATATGAAAATCGGTTAAAAGTTGGATTATTCTCTAAGTAAACACCCAAAACACACACCGTTGAATTCATATATAAACAGAAGTTTTCTCTGAAGTAAATAGGTAGAAATGATGAGAGCATGTACCATAGCTATCACAAAGAGGGGGAAAATAACATCAACATTAAGTCTAAGATGCAGTTACATTTCTAAATGATACAATTATCAGATGGAATGGTCTACATGGTAAATATGCTGATATTCTGACTAAAGTTACAACAGAAACTCATGATGCCACTTTTAGTAGGCTAAAAAAGTAATTAAGAAAATTGAAGACCTGGAGAGGGAGTTTTTGTCTGTTTGTTTGTTTGTTTTTACAGGATCATTCAATGAATAACATGGGACTGGAAACATGATCTGTAAACAAGAAAGGAGAACAAGAAACTTGCCAGTACCTGGAACTGGCACTGAGCTAAGGAAACAAGGATGACAAATATCCTAGGAGGTAAATTACATCAGTTTTCAAAATCTGATTCTGGAAAATAAGAGTGACTAATTTGCCAAAAGGGAAAAATATGTTGTGTAAGCTAATGAAAAATTTTAAATATACACAAAATGCTGTAGGAAATTTGTTTCTAAAGGATTTTAATCAATTAAAACATCATTAATGGTCACTGTACTAGTTTTTAAGATGCTCAATCTACAAGACAATGTTTTAAATAGTTCAGAAAAATCTTGTAAATATTCGCAGTAACCATTTGCCTTAAGCAATTCTGTAGAGCCTGTGAAATGGTTTGAAATTTAAACGACAGTAGGCTCAACTAAGTTTCCAAAACCCCTCAGACAAAATCATAAAGCTTGCATAGCAAAAGTACTACAAACAGGATATCCTGAACAGCAAAATGAACTACCATATTTGTGGATTTTTTTCCATATAGTAGATCCCATATAATGTGCCTACTCTACAATGAACTTAAAACTAATCCTTGTATACTCAAGTCTCATCTAAACTTACTGAATCTTAAGTGAGAAAAACCAATGCCAGAAAAGAAAAAAAGGATGAGGTTCAACTCAAACCATCTGCTCTTCCTCCTCCAAGCAACATTCTATAAATTAGGTGTTTTATTTAAATTCTCAAATTCATAAGTCCACAGCCAAATCTAATGTATAATATAGTTAAGTACTATGCACACAAAAGTACTCTGTTCAAGTGGCTAAGTAAATCTGAACATAACGGGAACATACATTTTAGAAAGCATTGATCTCTGCTGCCACAGGGGGAAAAAAAAGAGCAATTTCACAGAAAGACTAGGAAATACCTGAGCAGATAAACAGCCCTTTCAATATCACTGAGGTCTTCATCGACTGTCAATCTTTCTATTTCTTCTGGTGTCTGTCAAGGGTAAAATACACATTTATGCACCACAAACATTGGGTCAGTCTTGCCTCCCAACCTCCCAGTGACCCTCTATGAGGATAAACGAATGAAAAAGTTTCACAATTAAGCATTAACAATGAAAACTAATCAAGGAGCTGAGGATACCAGGCGACATCAATCACGGAAGTCTCCAATTGGGTGGTCGAATTTGGGGAGGGGACTGTTTTTTTTCTGTTTTTATCCTTCTAGCTTCTGGATTGCAGCTTGAAAATCGCATCGTGGCTTCAGAACCTTGGCTGAAATCCATTTCATACGCATGTTATAAAACGAATAAATACACACACTTTTATCTCTAATACCTCACGGCTATTTCTCCAGCATTTTCCACCCCAAGAAATGCTAAAAGGGGGATGGATGAACACTGCAGCCGAGCAGGCATGAAAAGGACAAGATCTGGAGTGGGGGAGGGAAGGAAATCAACTCTGGGGCTGGAAGAAACCAGAGATTTGAGATATTGCGGCAGGTGGGAGTGAGAGGAGCTAAAGCAGCTAATTAAGCGATGGCCAGGGGAAAGGGGTCCTGTCCGTAAACTAGGTTTGCTGGCGCTAAAGGTTGGAGCCTCTGGGAGGAAGATGACTCTGCGGGGTGGGAGAGCCGGTGGGGGTGGGGGGAGCAAGCTGAAGGTTGACTCCCTCAAGGGATTGGGGAGCAGGGTCCCAGCTAGAGTCCTGGAGGGGTTGGGAGGAAAGGATGCGCGGTGACTCAGGAGGGCGGCAAAGGGTCGCGAGGGCTTGTAGACGGGGACCAGGACCACACTGAGAAAGGGTGCTGGCTGGGAAGCGAGAGGAGGCCGGGCTGCCTCGAGGGCAGAGGGACCCGAGCTTGATCTGACTTGGTGGGCTGGGGGTGAGCGGACGGGACGCTGGGTGGTGTCTCGGGGAGAGGTGGGGGGAGGAGTCGGGAATGTGTGGACCGAGGGGTGGGCCTGGGGCCAGAACCCGGGCGGCGTCAGCGGACCAGAGGTTGGGGAGCCCAGGAGAGGACCGGGGAGAGGTGGGCTGAGGCCTCGAGGGGCAGCTCCCGCGGGGTGGGGCGGGGGGCGGAAGGAAGGGGGTCCGCGACTGAGGACGCTGGGGCTGCCCCGAGGGCTGGGGCTCGGCCGTTCCTGGGGGTGAGCCGGGGGGATTCGGACGCCTCAGAAGGGGCAAGGGCCGCGGGGCTGGCGCCGGGTCGGGGCTGGGGCAGGGACCCGTCCCTTGCGGATGGGGGTCCAGACTAGAGAGGACTGGGTCCGCGCTGAGGAAGGGTCCGGGAGGAGCTGGCTTAGGGCGGCACGGCAACAGGGGCTGGAGGAGGACGGAGGGGCCGGTCCGAGAGGGTCCCGGCGGCCCGAAGGAGGGGAGGGTGGTGGGGTGGGGTGGGGCGGAGATCAGCGCGGGGCAGGCGGCCGGACGCCCTGAGGGCAGGTCCTCTCCCCGGGGCGCACCTTGAGGCTCCGGCGGACCGGCCTCTCGATGATGGTGAGCTCCTGCAGGTCCTCCATGTAGCCGAACAGGCTGTTCTGACTGAAATCCATCGCGGCGGCGGACGGCGGCGGATGCATGGACCGCCGGGCACCCTCGCCGCCCGGGCCGGAGCGGCCCCGGGATGCCGGACGCGCTCAGCCCCGCGGCCGCCCACCAGCAGGACTTTCTCCCGCTCTTGGCCGCCGGAGCCGAGCGTGAGGCTGGCGGGCGGCGGGAGCAAGAGCACGGCCCGGCGAGGGGGCGGGGCGGGCCCGGCGAGGGGGCGGGGCGAGGCGCGCGGGCGGGCTGTGGGGGCGGGGCCAGGGGCGGTGGCCCGCCACCTTGCCCACCTCGGCCCCGCCCCCTCCCGGGTGCCGCGCGCACGGGCAGGACGCAACTGCCGCGCAACGACGCGGCGGCCCCGCCACCCCTCTGCGCCCGTTCCTCGCTGTCCTCCTAAACCCCCGTCCGCCCCCAACCAAGGGCGCCCCACCCCACGGCGCGTGCGCAGAGCCTTTTGCCTCCAGCAGCCGGCTGAGGCGGGCTGGGGGCGGGGGCTGGGGGCGGGGAGGCTGAGCCAATGAGAGCGGAAGCAGAGGAGAGTGAGCTGGCTGGGCTGCGGCTGCACCTGCTGACTTAACTTAACTGTCCGGTTATTCCCAGGACCGCCCACCCCAGCTGGCGGGTCGCGAACCCAGAGACCCCCCTAACACAACTCCAGCCCTAAGGGGAGCGCTGAGTGCCCAAAATAAGCAGTTAGAACGCGGGGTGCCGGGCTGACGGGGGAGGGGGCTGTGGGAATACAGCCCTGGAGGGGCTGGCTTTTGGGCAAGGGCAGCATTCGGAAAAGGCCTCCCGGAGAAGAGTCACTTAAACTGAATCTTAGCTTTCCCAAAAGAAATAATAAAAGCAAGTCCGTCTGGGGTTGAAGCCTGGGTGTGTTTGGTTGTGTTTGAGAAGTGCCGTCAAAGTAGAGCTCGGGGCTCGGGCACCGAGGGCTTGGCGAGGTGGGTAGAGGGAAGAGGACCTAGGTCGTTGGTGAAGAGAAGCCCTGCTCTGGACAGTCACGCTGAGTCCCTTGCACTTGGTTCTGTTAAGAATGGGACGAGATGGAAGGGGAATTGGGGCGGTTTTTTTGGACCTTGGGGACAAGTTATGTTCGTACTCCAGCTCGTCAGTCAGTCAGTAAGGCCCTTTTCTTTTTCGTTTTTATTTTCCACTCGTTCCTTCTCCACACCCATTCTTCTACCCGCCATATACACCCTCTCCTCTACTAAGGTATGTCCCAGTTCATGCACCTTATACAGCCTCAAAAGATACATGGTTTGTGTCTGTTTTTAACATACGTGAACGGCATTGTGATAAGAACTCATTCTGTTCCTTGTTTTTCTCTCAGTGTCTTAGAGATCTATCCATGTGACACTATACAACCAGAGTTCATTATTTATGACTAATAATAGTATTTGATTTGTGTGTCTATCATATTCTACTTATCAATTCCTCAAATAACGGACAATTAGGTCGCCAGCAGGTCCTTGCTACCACAGACTATGCTGGAATGGGTGTTAGACGTGTCCCTTACAGAACATAAGAAATCGAGTCCCTGGGTCATGAAGTCCACAGTATTTGGTTTCACTCTGTCATGTTGCCCTCCAGATGGCTTTGCCATTCACACCCACCAATGGCACATGAAGGTAGGAAGGTACCCGTTTCCCATTTTATATGGTAACATTTGGTATTATCTGATGTCCTAATTTCTGTCAATCTGAAATCAGTAAAGTAGTATCACATTGTAATTTCGATTTGTATTTCTTTGATTGGTGGTGTTAACCATTTTTCCATATACTTAAGAACCGTCGAGATTGTTTTCCTTCTGTGAATTATCTATTTACATCCTTTACCTATTTTCTGCTGGATTTTATTATTTTTTCTGAATGAATTTTAGCAGTTGAGTTTCTTATATGTTCTAAATATTAATTTTTTGTCAGTTTTAGAAAAACATTGCCAATATTTCTCTCAATCTTTCATGCATCCTGTTTGCTTGGTCTTTGCTATGGTACGATGAAGGAGAAATCCTTAATTTTCATTTAGCCTAATGCATCAAATTTTAGCCTTGTGGAGTGTGGTTTTGGGGTCTTGTTTAAGAATCTTTTCCCACCTATTAGTTGCAAAATATTCTCCTACATTTTCCCCTATTTGGCTTCATACTTTTACCTGTCACAGGTCTTAATCCATCTGATGTTCACCTTGCATACAGTGTGAGCAGGAATACAGTATAATTATTAACTCTATTTAGTGAACCAGTTTTCCCAGCAGCAACCACCAAACAATCCATCTTTCCCCCTCCGATGCATGATGGCATCTGTATCATATGCCAAGCCCTAGAGACACACACGTCTGTCTCTGAGTTCTTGTTGCTATTCTATTGATCTAGATCTGTTCCTGTGCTAGTGCTGTGCTGATTTTATTGCTATGGCTTAATTATACATCCTAAGATCTAGTAGAGTGAATTTCCCACTCTTGGCTCTTTTGTTTTTCAATTTTGCCTTTGAAGTTCAAAGCAAAATGGTCAGTAATGATGCCCACAGCTAAAATTCAGGTTTTCTAATCCCTACTTTACTAAGGAGAAGTGAAGGGAAGTAGAAGAGGACAGAAACATGATGGGATGAGGATGGAGAAGAGGCAAACACATGAGGAGGTGGTTTTCCTAAGCAAATATCTTACAGCCTCCCCTTTCTGTCAATTTCTGAAATTCTGTGCCTTTTGATTTGTAAATGATACAAAATATTACCTGTCAACTTTACCCTATTCCAGCTAAGAAGTATTATCTCACATTTGGGTTTTGTAAAAGTATCATCTAAAACTGGAGGACGTTCTTAATGAACAGTTGATTGAATATACAGATATAGCTTTAATGTTGGTCGTTCCAGGGCAGGAGGTTGATGAAGGGAAAATGTTCAATTTGATGACTGGAATCTGTAACTGCTCTAATTACCACTCTGTGATGGAAGTAGCCTGCCCAGCCTGGCTGCCAGGAAACCTGAGTCCCAGTCCTGGCTCTGCCAGTGACATGTGGCAGAATGACTCTTGGATCTGTTTTCCTTATCTGAACTGCTTTCATGCATGTTGTCTCAACGTGCCCTCAAAGCATCCCCGTGGAATGCAGAAAAGCTGCATCACTATTCTAATTTTACAAATAATGAAATTGAGGCTCAGAGAATTTATGTGACTTAGTCATGAACACACAGCTAAGGGAAACTAGATTTATCCACTTTGTTTATTCATTTAAAAATAGCATGGTAGGCCGGGCGCAGTGTCTCACGCCTGTAATCTCAGCACTTTAGAAGGCTGAGGCAAGTGGATTGCTTGAGCTCAGGAGTTCGAGAACAGCCTGAGCAATATGGTGAAACCCTGTCTCTACAAAAAATACAAAAATTAGCTGGGCGTGGTAGCACACACCTGTAGTCACAGCTAGGGAGGCTGAGGTGGGAAGATCTCTTGAGCCCAGGGGCTCAAGACCAGCCCTGGCAACATAGCATCTCTACAAAAAATAACAAAATTAGCTAGGTATGGTGGTGCACACCTGTAGTCACAGCTACTTGGGAGGCTAAGGCAGGAGGATCACTGGAGCCCAGGAGGTCAAGATTGCATCACTACACTCCTGCCTGAGTGACAAAATGAGACTCAAAAAATAAAATTAAAAAAATTAGCATGGTGCTAACTAAGCACATGGACTTTGAAGCTCGGGTACTTGGGGTTGAGTCAAACTCTGCTGCTTCCTATCTTCAGCAAAGTATTTAACCTCTCTGTTCCTCACTTTAAATATCTTTAAGCTAGGAATAATAGTAGCACTTAGTACAAAGTGTGGTGAAAATTAAATGAGATAATATGCATACAATGCTTAGAAACATTCTCGGCACAAGTGTTTGTTGTTACTATTATTATAGTCACCAGACCAGTGTCCCTCTGAACCCAGGTTCAGAACTGAGTCAAGAAGTTGTGCTGAATCAATTGATTATAATGGGAGGCAAAATAATGTTTCCCCAAAGATGTCCACATCCTAATTTCCTGAACATATGGGCATGTTACCTTACGTGGCCTAAAGGATTTTGATGCAACTAATTTAAGGATATTGAAGTAGGGAGATTATCCTGGTTTACCTCCGTGGGCTCAATGTAATTACAAGGAACCTTCTACGTGAAAAAGGGAAGCAGAAGTTCAGTGTCAGAGTGATGCCATGCAAGGATGCAATCAGCCACGTTTTTTTGTTTTTGGTTTTTTTTTTTGGGGGGGGGGAGATAGAATCTCACTCCACCCTCGACCTTCCAGGTTCAAGTGATCCTCCTGCCTCAGCCTCCTGAGTAACTAGGACTACAGCTGTGTGCCCGCTAATTTTTTTTTTTTTTTTTTTTTTTTTTTTTTTTTTTTTTTTTTGCTGTTGTTCTTGGAATAAGATCTCACCATGTTGCCCAGGCTGGTCTGGAACTCCTGGACTCAGGGACAACCTCGGCCTCCCAAAGTGCTGGGATTATAGGCATGAGCCACCACGCCTGACTGAGTGCTGGCTTTCAATATGAAATGGGGCCATAAGCCAGCACCCTGTAGAACTTGGAAACAAAAAAACTTGAAAATTCTCCCCTAGGAATGCAGCTCTGCTGGCATCTTGATTTTAGCCCAGTGAAAACTATTTCAGACTTCTAGCTTCCATAACTGTAAGATAATAAATTTATGTTGTTTTAAGCTGCTAGGTTGGTGGTAATTAGTTATAGCAGCCATAGGAAACTAATACAATGATATCATATGCAAAAAAAAATTTTAGGTGAATAAAAAGCTGAAATATGAAAGGCAAATCTTTCAAACTTTTGGAAGAAAATATAGGAGAATCATTTTATGACATCTGAATAGGGAAAATTTTCTTAAAACAAAAGCATAAGCCATAAAATAAAAGATTGATAAATCTAACTACTTTAATTCTGGCCTGGGTGACAGAGTCAGACCCTATCTCGAAAAAAGAAAAAAATCTAACTACTTTAAGAACTTGTATTTATCAAAAAATACCACAAAGACCATGACAAGACAAACTGTAAACTGGGAAAACATATTTACAACCAATTAATCATAGAAGAATTACTGTCCAGATTCAAGAACTTCAAAAAAATCAGAAGACAACTAAATAGAAAAATGGGCAAAATATATAAACAGGCAGTCATTTTACAGAAGAAGAATCACCAATATGAAAAGGAGCTCAATCTCAATAATCCTTAATTAAGAATAATTAACATAACCTTAATAATAATTAAGCTCAACCCTCTCCAATAGAAGTGAAAAGGCAAATTTATAGACCCATCAAACAGGCAAAATTTTAAACATCTGATCACATCAAATGTTTTGCAAATGTCAAGAGGCAGACTTACATACTGCTTGTGGAAGTGTAAACTGGTGCAACCACTTTGGAAAATAACTTGGCATTAACTTGTAAAACACTAGAGAAACTCTTGCAGGTTTGCACAAAGAGCTATGTACAAGAAGTTTCATAGCAGTACATATTGCAATAGCAAAGGCCTGGAAACAACTCAAACATTTATGGACATTTAAATACTTAAACTAATTGCATTTTACTCAATCAATGGAAAACTGTCAGTGAAAATATACCACAACTACATAATTCAGTGAAGACAAATCTCAGGAACATGTTGAACAACAAATGCAAATTGCCAAAGTTTATCTACATGTGACACCATTTACACAATATTCTGAAACAATAATATATAATATCTATATGTGATTAAAATGACCAAAAAAAGAAGAAGAATGGTAAACACAAAATGTAACCTATTGTTTAGCTCTAGGACTAAGACGTGCTCAGGGAGGGACACACAAAGGGCAGAGGTAATGTGTTATCTTTTGAATTGGTGATACATGAGTGTTTTTTTTTATTGTTATGCTTAAAATATCCATATGTATTACATATGATTTTTTACACAGGAAATATTTTATAATTTTTTAGATCAGGACAATTAAATGTTTTCCAGTTATAGTTTAGCCACTTCATTTATCCATTCATTCATTCATTCAAAAATATTTCAAGGATTATTGCTATATTATAGGCTTTGTTCTAGGTGTAGGCCTTACTATCAGGTAGCATACATCCTAGTGAGAACAACAAAAATCAATCTAATCCAATAAGCATACAATTAAATATATCATTACAAACTATGATAATTGCTATGGAAAAAATACAGGTAGTTAGACTGATGGAGGAGCATCACCCCACCTACTTTTGCTTAAGTGAGAAAGAAACCTTCTTTGTGTTAAGCCACTGAGAGGTCATGCTTTCTGTTTCTGCAGCATTGGCTATATATCCTGACTAATAGAGATAGCAGGCCACAGAGTGACAACAGGGACCAGGTGGGAAATGATCATAGCTTGGACTAGAGTTATTACTATAGAGGTAGAGAGTTGTGAACAGATTCAAGAGAAGTTTTACAAGTAACTGGGATGATTAGATGGGGGTGGTGGGGGCAGCGTGTGGAGGTCGGGGAGGCAGAGGCAGTGAAGATGACTTCCTAGTTTTTGGCTTGTGGAGATGGATAGATGGAAATATCAGCCACCCAGTGCTCATTCTGTGCTTTCATTAATGTCTGAGCAGATGGCATTTGCTGACAACTGCCCCAGAGCTCCACGTGGATGTCACAAAGTCTGCCTTCCAAGTCAGCAGCTGTTCTCTGCAATTCTCTTCAGCTTGGATCATAAGTGAACTAGACCAGGCTCCTAGTGGGTCATACTCGTTGGAGTCTACCCAGCACCTGATACAATGGTTAGCACATAGTAAGGGCCCTGTTAATGTTTATTGAGAAAGTGAGAAGAGAAAGAGGGAGGAGGCAGGGAGCAATAAACTGGAATATTAGGAGGCTATCTACCACCCTGGTCCGAGCCACCATTATTTCTCACCTGGATCAAGGGTGCCTCTGCTTTTGCCTTTCCTCTTCTAAAGTTGTCTCCAACATAGCCAACATGAACCTATTAACACAAAAGTCAGACCTAGTCACCATGAGCTTGAAACCAGGGTAGCCAACATGAACCTATTAACACAAAAGTCAGACCTAGTCACCATGAGCTTGAAACCAGGGTTACTTAACCTTGACACCACAGACACTGTGGGCCCGCTAATTGCTGGGGAGGGGAGGAAAATGCTGTCCTGTGCATTGAAAGATATCCTCTACCCACTTAGTGTCATACTGCTCCTCCACCCTCTTTCCCACCACTGTGATGATGAAAAATGTTTCTACAGATTGCCAAATGTCCCCTGGAGACAAAATTCCTCCTTCCTACCCCAAACCCTGCAATTCTCTCCATCTCATGTGGAGAGTGTCCTTCCACATGCCCTCACCCTCTGATCTCATGTCCTCCCATTTCTCCCTCACCCATTCTGCTTCCTTCATGCACACTGGCTGCCTTGCTATTCTTCCAACACTTAAGGTATGATCCAGATCAGAGCCATTGAGCCTGCTAGTCCCTCTGCCTGGAATGCTTTTCCCTTGGATTTTCAAATAACTCATTCCATCACCCGCTTTAGGGTTTTACTCAAATGTCATCTTCTTGATGAGGCCAACTTGGGATGTCTTTCAAGAAATTAAAATCCTGGTGTATTAGTTTGCTAGGGCTGCCATAACAAAATACCACTTACTAGGTGGCTTAAACAACAGAAATGTATTTTCTCACAGTTCTGAAAGCTGGAAGTCCCAGACGAAGGCATCTGCAGGATGGCTCGCCTCCTGTGGCTGCCTTCCTGCCAGGGCCTCACATGGCCTTTTCTCTGGGTGTAGACCTCCCTGGTTTTGTGTCCAAATTTCTTATGAAGACACAGTCCTAATCGACTAGGGCCCATTTTAACTTAATTACCTCTTTAAAGGCTCTATCTCCAAATACAGTCACAATCTGGGGTACTAAGGGTTAGAGCCTCAACACATGAATTATGAGAGGGACACAATTCAGCCCATGACACCCACCATCGCCACCACCAGCAATGATCACTCTACCATTCTGAATATTTTACTTACTCACCTTGTCTATGGTCTTTTTCTCCTCCAATAGAATGCTGTGTTCCATAAAGGCAGGGATTTTTTGTCCATTTTATTCACCACTGCATTGCCAGAATCACGCCTGGCACATAACGGATGCTTGTTAACTATTTGTTACAGTAATGAATAGACATAGCTCCTCCACTTAACTTCTCTGAGACTCAGCTCCCTCTGTCAAATAAGGGAATTAGGCTAGATAAGACAGAGCAAGAATTATGTTTTATTTAAATCTGACTGCCAACGTAGCTGGGTTACCTAGAAAACAGTCTGCGGTGAAGCTTAGGTGTTAATGCTTTCTGGCGCTGGGGGAGGCAGGGGGAGAGTGGGGGTACAATCCCAGGGCAGCTGGAGTGAGGGAGAGTGCAGCGAGATGGGGCAGGAAGGGAAGCAAATACAGGGCACTGTGCTGCCCACCAGGCCTCAGTTTACCAATAGGCACTGCCAGATGTCTGGCCACACAGGACATCTCGAGGCAGGCCTGGGAAATGCTCATGAGAAGGAGGCCTGTCAGGCTTCCTGCCACCTCCCGTTGGTCAGAGTTGGCTTCTCAGCGATTAACTCCCTTGCACTGGAATTGTCTCACCTGGCTCAGCAGGCTCTGGGGCTCAACCCCTCAGGAGGAGGGCTGCCTCCAGCCAGGAAGTAGATGGAGGAGCCTGAAGGGGTCAGCCTCAGGCTGCAGGGACCTGAGGAAGGAGGGTCAGGAAGACAGCAGCCCTGATCCCTGTAGTCTGGGCAAATGACTCTGAGCCTAGGAGACAGGGGAAACCCAGAGACTCTGAGATGCCCAGGATGTGTCCAAGACAGGTGAGATGGGGGAAAGGAGTCAGTGAGGGGAACAGCAGAGGCATCTGGAACAGAAGCCATGATAAAGCTGGTCAGAAGCACAGGTGGGCTCCAGCAGTTGAGGAGGGAGCTCAGGTGAGCACAGTAGAGCGGGCCGGCACTTGGGTAGGCAGCCTGGACCCAAGGAGCTGGCTTTGTTTGTTTGAAGTCCTGACAGAGGGTCCATGTCCCCGGCAGCCTGGTCTCGTGAAACTGCTCTAGCAGGGACCTTGAAGAGGGAGCCCAGCTTCATTTCCTGCCGAGTGGGACTCCAGGTGTCTGCAGCCAGGGAAGAGGCTCTGATCTCGCCTGGCAGCCGAGCTGCTTCATTAGCAACAGGCTGTGGCCGCCCAGCTTCCCCGACTCCCACCCCCCACCCCTCCCCGCCCCGCTAGCCTCCCCATCAGCCGCCTCAGCCGCTCATGTGCTCCTCACTTTGCAAACTTCCTAAACTCGGCCGCCCCCTCAGCTGTCTCTGAAGGGGGAGAGGGCGTTCGCTGCCACCACTCCCCTTCTCCGGGAAGGGGTGTTGTATTCTCCTGTGTGGGCTGTGTGTGTTGGGCTGCGCCTCGACTCGAGGGCAGATTCCTCCCTCCAGAGGTGATGATACGCGCCGAGAGCAGATTGCACATTTGTCTCCTGGGAGGCAGTGGGCGAGAGAAGCAGAATGCGCTGTGTGAGCGTGGGGAGGGGGTGCCTGTAGAACCGTGAGGGGGTGATGGGCTCGGAGCGCAGGGAGTGTGTATGACTGTCGCTGCTGGCTGCCTGCAGAGGCAGCGGGAGACTGATTATAGGGCTGGGTCCCGTGGCTCTGGATGTGGGTGCGAGAAGCTGCATTTGCACTTGCCTGTCAAGGTGGGGGTGATGGTTGCCCTGGTGACTAGGCTGGGAAGTGGGTTGGTCTTGCCGACAAATGCTGGAAGGAAAATATGACAAGCACCTTTTAGGGATTTTCTCTTTTCTTTTTCTTGATTGGAGCACCAGTTCGATAGAGCCCTGGGATCATAAATGAAGGACAACTTTCAGTGGTTGGACCCACCATATCCTGTTCTGGTTCCCTGAGAAAACCCCACAGCACCTGCTCGGAGCCCACTGAGCTGGCATAGAAGGCCTGGATCCTAATCCTAACTGGTTCGCCCTGGAACCTGGGACAAGTGGCTCCCGCCCTCTAGTCCTCACTTAGACCAGGAACCCTCCAGGACCTCTTTGTGTTCTGATTCCTGGACCTCACCCCCAGACAATGTGATTAGTAGGTCCACAGCTGGGCTTAAGAATCTGCATTTTAGCCATTCCACCCGCTGCACCTCCTACATACACTGGACCTGCGTTTCAGAGCCACTGTAATCTGCCATTAAAAGTTCTGGCTTTGGGATCTGACAGGACAATCTATCTGTAGCCTATCTAGGCCTCAGTTTCCTCATCTGTATAGTGGAGGAAAAAGGACGCCCAACCATGCAGTTACTGTGAGGATCAGATGAGATAAGGCCACAAGCATAGCACAGGGTCTGGCACCTTGGGGCAGGGGAGTCCAGTAAATGTCAGGCTTTCAGCTTATTATTCTATCTGAACCTGTAGTGTCTCTACTACCCTCTCCCCTTCCCAGTAGCCCCTCGCCAGGCACATCCCACATCCAGGAAAATGGTTTCTGCAGTAAGCGAGAATCAGTCAGGTTAGAACTTAGGCAGAGGAGGAGGAGGCAGTGCTCACAGCTGGGGCACTCACACCCGAGTTCCAGCTCCATTTAATCTGTTGCCATGACAATCGCAGCTTCACCAACCTCTGTAGGGTAAAATGACTTCCTTCAACATCCAAATGCTCTGGATGTCTGTGGTCATTTTACCAAAGGCACTAGGAGATGGCAGGGATACACACCTCTCTCATCCCGACCCTATCATCATTTCAGTTCTCATCTCGGGATATACTGAGGGCTTCTGGACAACAAGGACTTGGCTGAATTTTGCTTCAAAGCCCCAGCACCTAATGCAGTGCCTAGCATACAGTAGGCAGATGACAAATGCTGGTTGAATGAATAAATGCAGTGCAAATCTGCTTTTCTTAATCAACAATGCACTTCATTTAGTAGATGGATGAAATAGAATTAGGACTCCAGGCATCTGTTACTTGATTTCTTCCCCACTTACCTTTTTTGAGAGAACTGCATTTCAGCCCCTGTAAATGGCATTCAGTCCCCTTGGCATTAGTACTAGATCCCCCTAGGAAAGCCCAGGGCACGCAGATACAGCCCACCAGACCCTCAAACTTTTGAAGTAGTGTTTCCTCAGCATATTTGTTCGTACAAGCTCTTCTGAACCTTACTGGTTATTGATATATCAAATTTCGTATGCAACAAGAATCAATATTCCCCTTGCAGGGCCCTGCTTCCTCTGAACATGAATTCTTCATGTCTCATCACTTCCCATCTCCTTCTCTCTAGCAAAAAATGGAATTGATGAAACTCAAATCTACTCAGAATTGCAGATGATTAACCAATCTCATATAAGAAAAGAAGATTAGGCCAGGCTCGATGGCTCACACCTGTTATCCCAGCACTTTAGGAGGCTGAGGCAGGCGGATCACTTGAAGTCAGGAGTTCGAGACCACCCTGCCCAACATAGTGAAGCCCTGTCTCTACTAAGAATACAAAAATTAGCCGGATGTGGTAGTGTGCACCTGTAATCTCAGCTACTGGGGAGGCTGAGGCACTAGAATCACTTGAACCCAAGAGGTGGAGGTTGCAGCCAGCCGAGATCGTGCCACTGCTCTCTAGCCTGAGCAACAGAGTGAAACTATGTCTCAAAAAAAAAAAAAAAAAAAAAAAAAAAAAAAGATAAGAAAAGATTAAAACTCTTGACTCAGGAGCTTTTTTGAACAAAATTATCTGAGGGATTAATATATCTGTGTTGTCTACAATTAGTAGCTTGAGCTTTGGTTAATGAGGCCTGTGATTAAGAAGTAACATTTGTTTATTCATTAACCAAGTATTTATTGAGTACTTCCTATGGCCAGGCAGGGCCAGCTGCATAGGTAAATGACCTGGGCAGTTGTACAGGGTCCAGAGCTCAGAGGGGCCCTGAACTTGGTTTCCTGTTGTGGCCATCTTGAAATTCTCAACAATTTTATCTTTGAACTTGTGTTTTGCAAGTAAAGCCCTACGGGACGCTGAAGCATGTCTGTGAGTTGAGGAGGGAAGTACAAGGCGTGTCCACTTTTCCTCGCTGCCAGTTACACAGAGTGTTCACCATCCTCCGTGAACGTGGAGTTCTGGGGACC
This sequence comes from Macaca thibetana thibetana, assembly GCF_024542745.1. NCBI lineage: Eukaryota > Metazoa > Chordata > Mammalia > Primates > Cercopithecidae > Macaca > Macaca thibetana. Next base: position 13,424,221 of record NC_065584.1, read on the forward strand.
CACAGGCATGGGAGTTCAGAGAAGCTCAAAGTGAGTCCAAGGTAAGTGTGTTCTGGCCAGAGCCCGAAATTTCTATTCAAACTGGGAGACTTGCTTCAAACACAGAAAGAAGGCAATGGTATTCTAACCCACACCATGGCAAGATGCTCCATCACATCCTTCCTTACTGGTGCTGCTTCCCTGCATTGGCCAACCACACCCACTAAAGATGATGCTTAGAAGGAAAGGGGAGAGAAGGGTCCCAGAGCTTGTATTCCTTTCAGTCCTCCCTACTCCCCTCAAGAGGAAGGCAAAGAGTGCTGATGAAATGTGCACATATCAAGAAGTGAAAGGAAAACAGATTCGCTTGTTTTTGGCAGCATTTCAAACAGTGTCCTGGTAAGAATAAAATGCATAGGCACATGCAAACTACAAAATTCTGTGGTTGCATAAACAAGTTTAATGCACTCATGTTTACGTTTAAAAATGGCATTGTATAACATAAAGACGAATGCTGAAATTCATGTTAATAAGTTTTTACTTTTTCTTTACTTACAACATTAAATAATATATAAAATATACAAGATAAACTGAGAGAGAAAGACACCAGGGAAGATAGGAAAATGCTTTCTATTTTAGTTTCTCTAATGATATATATATATATACACACACACATATTTTTGCTTTTTGAGCAAGGAACCTCACATTTTTATCTTGCACTGGGCCCCACAAATTATGTAGCCAACCCTGGGGTCGCAAGTTGGAAACACATGCTTATCTCCAAAAAGCTAATTTCTTCTTTCTTTCATTATTCTGAAAAATGTTTCAATCCTCACAGAGCAAGCAAATAAACAGTTTTAAAGGAAATGAAAAGGAGTAAATAACTGACTTTCATAGAGTTGATGAGGATCAAATGAGTTAGTACAAGTCAAATGTTGAGGACAGCATTTGCAGCATAGAGAGTGTTATCCTAAGGATGTCTTGGTCCATCTGTGTTGCTATAAAGGAATACCTGAGGCTGGGTGATTTATAAAGGAAAGAGGTCTATTTGGCTCACAGTTCTGAAGGCTGTACAAGAAGCATGGCACGTGCATCTGCTTTTGGTGAGGGCCTCAGGCTGTTCCCACTCATGGCAGAAGGAAAAAGGGAGCCCATGTGTGCAGAGATCACATGAGAGGAAGCAAGAGAGAGAGGAAAGATGCCAGGCTCTTTTGAACGATCAGCTTTGACAGGAACTAATACAGTAATAACTCGTTACCACATGCATGGCACCAAGTCGTTTGTGAGTGACCTACCCCCTGATCAAATACCTCCCATTAGGCCCCACCTCCAACATTGTGGATCAAATTTCAATATGAGTTTTGGAGGGGACAAACAGCCAAACTATAGCAAAGGGTTTGCTAATATTATTGTTCATTCCAAGGAAGAGAAAACTTCCCGCATCCATTGGCTTCTGAGGATGGGGGTTCTGGGTTTCTTAGGCCAGTACAATATTTTGTTTTGTTTTGGAATTTGAATTTCAAAACTATGAAGGGGAACAGCGCTGCCCAGTTGCCTCCGGCCTTACTACTGCTGGTTGGGGTATAACCTGGCCATGCCACCCACTTGTTTATTGCAGCTTCATTCATCAGTTTCTTCAACAAGCAGAGTGGAAGGCTGTTTTTAGTTCCTGTCCTGCATGCTCTGCTCTGTTGCAAAAGGAAATGACCCCTTTATTCAACCCCAATGCAAACCCTGTTTCAATCTAGCAAAAATATTTCTAAAGCTTTGTTCTACTCACTTAGCATCATACTTGGAACTAAGAGAGAACAAAAGGCATCTAAATGAGGTACAGCCCTTGCCTAGATGAGCTTATGATGTAAGACAAGAAACAACATGCACAAACTGTTAAGTATAGCTGCATATAATGCAAATATATGTGGCTTAAAACCAAAACTGATTGTAGTTACTCAGAAATTACTTCTGGGTCAGGGCAGGAGTGGGAGGGGAGGAGAAATTGTGTGATATAACTTAAATCCATGGATAAATTAAATCTTAATACCCATTAACTCCTTTCCCTTATAAAAGACAGGAAGGGCAGGGAATCGCACCTAAGGTAACTGTTTGCTGTTCAAGGAGGTTGCATGAATGAATCTTTGGCCATGAAGATATTCCCTGAGTCATCAGGAGGCAGAGAGAAAAGTCTTTCCCTGTGAGGGAAAGAAGATGCCCAAAACACAAGGAAGGCGTCAGAGTGGAAAGAATTAAGGATGGTGGCTGGGTGCAGTGGCTCACATCTGTAATCCCAGCACTTTAGAAGGCCGAGGCAGGCAGATCACTTGAAGTCAAGAGTTCGAGACCAGCCTGGCCAACATGGTGAACCCTACTTCTACTAAAAATACAAAAAATAATCCCATTGAAAAGTGGGCTAAGAACATGAATAGACAATTCCCAAAAGAAGATTTACAAATGGCCAAGAAACATATTTTAAAAAGCTCAACATCACTAATGATCAGGGAAATGCAAATCAAAACCAAAATGTGATATCACCTTGCTCCTGCAAGAATGGCCATAATCACAAAATCAAAAAACAATAGATGTTGGCATGGACGCGGTGAGCAGGGAACACTTCTACACTGCTGGTGAGAATGTAAACTAGTACAACCACTATGGAAAACAGTGTGGAGATTCCTTAAAGAACTGAAAGTAGAACTACCATTGGATCCAGCAATCCCAGTACTGGGTATCCACCCAGAGGAAAAGAAATCACTATATGAAAAAGATACTTGCACATGCATGTGTGTAGCAGCAATTGCAAAATCGTGGAACCAACCCAATGCCCATCAATTGATGAGTGGATAAAGAAACTGTAGTATATATATACAATGGAATACTACTCAGCCATAAAAAGGAATGAATTAATGGCATTCGCAGCAACCTGGATGAAATTGGAGACTGTTATTCTAAGTGAAGTGACTCAGGAATGGAAAACCAAGCATCATATGTTCTCACTGATATGTGGGAGCTAAGCTAGGAGTACGCAAAGGCATAAGAATGGTACAATGGACTTTGGAAACTTGGGAGGAGGAGTGTGAGGGGTGCAAGGGATAAAAGATTACAAAAAAGGTTCAGTGTATACTGCTCAGGTGATAGGTGCACCAAAATCTCACATCACTAAAGAACTTATGTAACCAAACACCACCTGTACCCCCATAACCTATGGGGAAACATTTAAAAAAATGAAAAATATTTATAGATGTCAAAAATGTAAATAAAAATAAATTAGCCAGGCATAGTGATGTACACCTGCAGTCCTAGCTATTCAGGAAGCTGGAGAATCTCTTAAACCCAAGAGGCAGAGTTTGCAGTGAGCCGAGACTGTGCCATGGCACTCCAGCCTGGGTGACAGAGCAAGACTCTGTTTAAAAAAAAAAAAAGAGATAGACTTAAGGATGGTGATGTCTAATATTCAACATGAAGTTATTTGCATTGCTGAGTGGTAAAGGCCCCTCTTTTGCCAGTAAATCTCAAGACAATTGGCCCTAGAGACAAAGACACTGTGTCCCATGAGTGGGGCTTCTTCACTGTGAAGAATCACTTTCTCATTTTTACTTCTCCCAGAGTGTCTGGCACTTGGCAAGAAATTGATGACTATTTATTATAAGAGAGATTTTTAAAAAGGAGAAATATTTAATGAATAGACAATTAGAAAGTGAATGATGGTCGACTACCACAAATTTCTCTAACCTCACATCTGGGTACAACTGGAAAGACAGGATGCACACGAGGAGGGCACTGACCCAGGATGTGGCTTGGAGCAAGAGGTGGCGCAGGGCTTCTGTTCCTTTATATTTGGAGGCCAGCTTATAAATAGATGCCATGGCCCCAGAAACTCAAAATGCCTCAGAAGTCAGCCTATGTCAGAACGGCTCACCTTCAGGATGAAACTGAGTGAGCCAATGTACAAATGCTTCTACACAATTTCTCAGCAAGACTATGCAGAGATCGTTAAAGCCATGCCCTGGGATAGTGTTTGTCTTGGCAAACAGAGCTATCAGCAGTCCGCTGCCACCTGTTTCACCACAATACCCGCTGATGCTCCTTCCTGGCTCACACTGGCTCAGTTTCATAAGAGGGGGCAGCTCTGTTTCTCTCCCTGTGTCACCACAATAATTATTGAGAACAATAATTTGAACAATGAGAACTTATAATTCTCTAGTAACATGCAAAAGTAGTGTCATTTACAGAAAAAAAAATCTCCTGAATATTGGGTAACAGAAACCACATGTTCTGCTTCAGTTTTCATGGCAAACTTAAACCTTGGTGGTGAATGGCATTAGAGCCATTCATTCATACATTCATTCATTCATTCAGCACATACTAATAAGGCAACAGTGACACAGCAGGCAGAGTGCACAGTGGAGACTAGTCTGGCTTTATTCCCTCCTACTTCTTGATCCGGAGAGAAAGCCTGCCAGAACAGTGACCATCTGACGCTGAAGTTTGGGGGAGTGATAACATACATCACAGACACCCAAGAACACCCTTGCTACCATCTTTTAGGAGTCACACTCTGATGGTTTAAGTCTCAAACCAGAAACCTCCTACAAATACCATACACATGACAGAGTGGGTGGATTTCAGGCTTAATCCTAGTCCTGCCCCTCACTAGCTGTGTGACCTTGGACATGTTCTTCTCCTCTCTGAGCCTCTACCGCAGGAGATAAAATGGAAATAGAGCATGTTCACTAAGATCACTGAAGCAACAGAAAATAGGAGGGATTGATGAATTTAGAAACTAAGACAGATCTTAAGAATAGCTATTCTATGCTACTCCAGGAAAATTGTTCTAACTCAAAGAATATATTAATGACAAGTATAAGCAGATAATATTAGTTCCTCTTAAAATTAGCTCTAGAACCATGAAACAGTTTCAGGAATACTACAGCCTTTCAAAGTCTTTGTTAGATAACTACATTGCAGTAGACCCTGGAGAACTCAATGCATGCACAAAATGTCCATCCACATTCAACAGTAACTGCAGCTCTTTATAACACATGAACCTGGACACAAACAAGACCTACTTAACACAGTTTCCAGTTTGTTGCTAAGTAACCACTACTGCCTGGTATGAGTGTGTGAGCGCTCTGTTTCTTGTGTCAACTCATTATGCCAACATAATAGGGTGAACTTAACATGGAGAATGGAATGTGAGATTTCATTTTTCATCACCTATACAGTTAGTCTATTATTGTTCAGTCATCTAAAGAGTGTTTTCTAGAACAAGGTGAAAGAACAGAGAGGGCAAAGAAGAACTGAGAGCATATAGGAGGGAAGAGGTAAATATGATTCTTCATGTGGCAATACACAGAGGTCCACCAATGACCACACTTAAACCAGGTGGCAGTCTATCATCTTTGTCTTTTTTTCTTGTCAAATACTGTGTTGTCACCTGGTCGAGTATGAGCCACTAAGACTTGGTGCCATAATATACATTGACCAGTAGAGTGAGGGGCAATATTTACACAGTGACTGTCACAGTCATCCTAAGCCACTCCCCACTCCCAGCCCAAGGAGCACCAAGGCCATTGGGATTATGGTGGCATTCTCCTCCCTGTGGAGGGAGAAGGTAAGAGGTGATTGGCATTTCCTTCTAGTAGCTCTGACCCACTGTCCAGCTGGTCCAGACAGCTGGGCATCCATGCACCTGTTGCTGGCTGTAGTTTCCCAGAGTCCTGCAACTCCCCTGGAGTCCAGAAACACTCTAGGTGGCTTCTTTCTGAGCTGCTGAAGAATGTTTTGTGAATCACTTCTCTCAGGAAAGCAAATGGTCCTGAGGTAACTCCAAATTATTTTCCTCCAACTTTATTGAGATATAACTGACAAATAAAAATTGTATGGACCATGTGATTTTTGATAAATATATATACATTATGAAATGATTACACAATCAATCTAATTAAGGTATCTATAAGATCAACTCCTATATGGTAGCAGCATGGAGAAGTGCAGAGCAAAGGGGAGTGGGGAAAAGCCCCTTATAAGATCTCATGAGAATGCACTATAATGAGAACAGCATGAAGATAACCAGCCCCATGATTCAATTACCTTTCACCGGGCTCCTCCCACAACATATGGGGATTATGAGTACTACAAGTTGAGATTTGGGTGGTGACACAGCCAAACCATGTCATTCTACCCCGGCCCCAGCCAAATCTCATGCTCTCACATTTTTAAACACAATCATGCCTTCCCAACAGTCTCCCAAAGTCTGTAGGGCAGATTAGAGAAAAAAGAATGAAAAGGAATGAACAAAGCCTCCAAGAAATATGGTAATATGTGAAAAGACCAAACCTATGTTTGATTAGTGTACCTGAAAGTGATGGGGAGAATGGAACCAAGTTGGAAAACACTCTTCAGGATATTACCCAGGAGAACTTCCTCAACCTAGCAAGACAGGCCAACATTCAAATTCAAGAAATACAGAGAACACCACAAAGATACTCCTTGAGAAGAGCAACCCCAAGACACATAATTGTCAGATTCGTCAAGGTTGACATGAAGGAAAAAATGTTAAGGGCAGTCGGAGAGAAAGGTCGGGTTACCCACAGACAGAAGCCCATCAGACTAACAGCAGATCTCTTGGCAGAAACCCTACAAGCCAGAAGAGAGTGGGGGCCAATATTCAACATTCTTAAAGAAAATAATTTTCAACCCAGAATTTCATATCCAGCCAAAATAACCTTCATAAGCGAAGGAGAAATAAAATCCTTTACAGACAAGCAAATGCTGAGATTTTGTCACCACCAGGCCTGCCTTAGAAGAGCTCCTGAAAGAAGCACTAAATATGGAAAGGAAAAACCGGTACCAGCCACTGCAAAAACATACCAAATTGTAAAGATCATTGACACTATGAAGAAACTGCATCAACTAACAGGCAAATTAACCAGCTAGCATCATAATTCACACAACAGGATCCAATTCACACATAACAATATTAACCTTAAATTTAAATGGGCTAAATGCCCCAATTAAAAGACACAGACTGCCAAATTGAGTAAAGTGTCAAGACCCATTGGTGTGCTGTATTCAGGAGACCCATCTCATGTGCAAAGACACACATAGGCTCAAAATAAAGGGATAGAGGAATATTTACCAAGCAAATGGAAAGAAAAAAAAAAAAAAGCAGGAGTTGCAATCCTAGTTTCTGATAAAACAGACTTTAAACCAACAAAGATCAAAAAAGACAAAGAAGGGCATTACATGATGGTAAAGGGATCAATGCAACAAGAAGAGCTAACTATCCCACATATATATGCACCCAAAACAGGAGCACCCAGATTCATAAAGCAAGTTCTTAGAGACCTACAAAGAGACTTAGGCTCCCACACAATAATAGTGGGAGACTTCAACACCCCCACTGTCAATATTAGACAGATCAATGAGACAGAAAATTAACAAGGGTATTCAGGACTTGAACTCAACTCTGGACCAAGTGGACCTAATAGACATCTACAGAACTCTTTACCCCAAATCAACAGAATATACATTCTTCTCAGCACCACATCACACTTATTCTAAAATTGACCACATCATTGGAAGTAAAACACTCCTTAGCAAATGCAAAAGAATGGAAATTGTAACAAACAGTCTCTCAGACCACAGTGTAATCAAATTAGAACTCAGGATTAGGAAACTCACTCGAAACCACACAACTACATGGAAACTGAACAACCTGCTCCTGAATGACTGCTGGGTACATATCAAAATTAAGGCAGAAATAAATAAGTTGTTTGAAACCAATGAGAATAAAGACACAATGTACCAGAATCTCTGGGACACAGATAAAGCAATGTTTAGAGATAAATTTATAGCACTAAATGCCCACAGGAAAAACCCTTCAAAAAAATCAATTAATCTGGGAGCTAGTTTTTTGAAAAGATTAACAAAACAGATAGACCGCTAGCCAGACTAACAAAAAAGAAAAGAGAGAAGAATCAAATAGACACAATAAAAAATGATAAAGGGGATATAACCATTGATCCCACAGAAATACAAACTGTCATCAGAGAATACTATAAACACTCTACACAAATAAACTAGAAATCTAGAAGAAATGGATAAATTCCTGGACACGTACACCCTCCCAAGACTAAACCAGGAAGAAGTTGAATCCCTGAAAAGACCAATAACAAGTTCTGAAATTGAGATAGTAATTAATAGCCTACCAACCAAAAAAAAAAAACCCAGGACCAGACAGAGTCACAGCCAAATTCTAACAGAGGTACAAATAGGAGCTGATACCATTCCTTCTGAAACTATTCCAAACAATAGCAAAAGAGGGACTCCTCCCTAACTCACTTTATGAGGCCAGCATCATCCTGATACCAAAACCTGGCAGAGACACAACAAAAAATTAAAATTTCAGGCTGATATCTCTGATGAACATCAATGTGAAAATCTTCAATAAAATACAGGCAAACCTAATCCAGCAGCACATCAAAAAGCTTATCCACCACAATCAAGTCCCCTTCATCCCTGGTATGCAAGGCTGGTTCAACATACGCAAAGCAATAAACATAATCCATCACATAAACGGAACCAATAACAAAATCACATGATTATCTCAATAGATGCAGAAAAGGCCTTCGATAAAATCCAACACCGCTTTATGCTAAAAACTCTCAATAAACTAGGTATTGATGGAACATATCTCAAAATAATAAGAGCTATTCATGACAAACCCACAGTCAATATAATACTGAATGGACAAAAGCCGGAAGCATTCCCTTTGAAAACCAGCACAAGACAAGGATGCCCTCTCTCACCACTCCTATTCAACACAGTACTGGAAATTCTGGCCAGGGCAATCAGGCAAGAGAAAGAAATAAAGGTATTCAAATAGGAAGAGAGGAAGTCAAGTTGTCTCTGTTTGCAGGTGACATGATTGTATATTTAGAAAATCCCATCGTCTCAGCCCCAAATCTCCTTAAGCTGATAAGCAACTTCAGCAAAGTCTCAGGATACAAAATCAATGTACAAAAATCACAAGCATTCTTATACATCAGTAACAGACAAACAGAGAGCCAAATCATGAGTGAACTCCCATTCACAATTGCTACAAACAGAATTAAATACCCAGGAACACAACTTAGAAGGAATGTGAAAGACCTCTTCAAGGAGAACTACAAACCACTGCTCAAGGAAATAAGAGAGGACACAAACAAATGGAAAAACATTCCACGCTCATAGAAAGGAAGAATCAGTATTGTGAAAATCGCCATACTGACAAAAGTAATTTATAGATTCAGTGTTATCCCCATCAAGCTACCATTGACTCTCTTCACAGAATTAGAAAAAAAAAACTACTTGAAATTTAATATGGAACCAAAAAAAGAGCCCGTATAGCCAAGACAATCCTAAGCAAAAAGAACAAAGCTGGAGTCATCAATCTACCTGAATTCAAACTATACTACAAGGCTACAGTAACGAAATCAGCGTGGTACTGGTACCAAAACAGATATATAGACCAATGGAACAGAACAGAGTCCTCAGAAATAATGTCACACATCTACAACCATCTGATTTTTGACAAACCTGACAAAACCAATGGGGAAAGGATTCCCTATTTAATAAATGGTGTCGGGAAAACTGACTAGCCATATGCAGAAAACTGAAACTGGACCCCTTCCTTACACCTTATACAAATATTAACTCAAGATGGATTAAAGATTAAATGTAAGACCTAAAACCATAAAAACCCTAGAAGAAAACCTAGGCAATACCATTCAGGACATAGGCGTGGGCAAAGACTTCATGACTAAAACACCAAAAGCAGTGGTCACAAAAGCCAAAATTGACAAATGGGATCTAATTAAACTAAAGAGTTTCTGCACAGCAAAAGAAACTATCATCAGAGTGAACAGGGCAACCTACAGAATGGGAGAAAATGTTTGCAATCTATCCATCTGACAAAAGGCTAATATCAAGAATCTACAAGGAACTGAAACAAATTTATAAGAGAAAAACAACCCCATCAAAAAGTGGGCAAAGGATATGAACAGACACTTCTCAAAAGAAGACATTTATGCGGGAAACAAACATATGAAGAAAAGCTCATCATCACTGGTCATTAGAGAAATGCAAATCAAAACCACAATGAGATACCATCTCACACCAGTTAGAATGGCGATCATTAAAAAGGCAGGAAACAACAAAGGCTGGAGAGGATGTGGTGAAATAGGAATGCTTTTACACTGTTGATGGGAGTATAAATTAGTTCAACCATTATGGAAGACAGTGTGGCGATTCCCCAAGGATCTAGAACTAGAAATACCATTTGACCCAGCAATCCCATTACTGGACATATACCCAAAGGATTATAAATCATTCTACTATAAAGACATATGCACGCATATGTTTACTGCAGCACTAATCACCATAGCAAAGACTTGGAACCAACCCAAATGCCCATCAATGATAGACTGGCTAAAGAAAATGTGGCACATATACACCATGGGATACTATGCAGCCATAAAAAGGAAAAGTTCATGTCCTTTGCAGACACATGGATGAAGCTGGAAACCATCATTCTCAGCAAAGTAATACAGGAACAGGAAACCAAACACCACATGTTCTCACTCATAAGTTGGAGTTGAACAATGAGAACACATGGACACAGGGAGGGGAACATCACACACTGGAGCCCGTTGGGGGGTGAGGGGCTAAGGGAGGGATAGCATTAGGAGAAATACCCAATGTAGGTGACAGGGTGATGGGTACAACAAACCACCATGGCACATGTATACCTATGTAACAAACCTGCACGTTCTGCACACGTATCCCAGAACTTAAAGTATAATTTAAAAAAAAAAAAAACCATCAGATCTCATGAGAACTCACTTGCTATCATGAGAACAGCATGGAGGAAACCACCCCCATGATCCAATCACCTCCCACCAGGTCCCTCCGTCAACACTTGGGGATTGTGGGATTACAACTCAAGATGAGATTTGGGTGGAGATAGCCAAACCATATCACCCATCTTTCTGCACACAGTCTGTTCCAGTCTTCTACACTTTTCTGTGTTTTATGTCTCCTTTTTAAATGTGGAGGGGAATATAGTATAATAGAAAGCTCACTGCATTTGGAATTGAGTCCCAGCTTTGCCAACTATTAGCTGTGTGACCTTGGACAAGTTACTTAATCTCTCTGGGCCTCAGTTTCCTCATCTGTAAAAAAGAGACAATAATGCCTACCTTGCAAAATTACGATGATTACTAGAGGTAATGGGCATAAATGCAGTGGCACGCAGGGAGCCACCCTTGGTGCTAATGAGCAATAAGTCCTCTTCTGCTGGCCTGGCCTTCTCTAAGGTCATAATTACAGACAGCCGGCTGGCTGCAGCAGTTGCAGAATGGCACTGACTTCCTTCTTACCCCAATCCTGTCTGAACATGCAAACCCCTCCTACCTACTTTGCACAGTTGCTCCATTCTAGCACACGCAAAATGCTACCTACTCGCCATTGTTGGTTCATGAGACGAATGGTCACTTTAATCCAGGGATATTGTTTGCTGGGCCTTTCAAGTAAGTGTTTCCTCTTCAAGCCACTTCCTCCATGGGGCCCAGTTCAAAACCATCTCCCCTCGGGAAGCCCTTCCTCATCTTTTCAATCAGAAGTTCTCTAGGCCAGGCATGACGCATTGCCCCTGTGATGCCAGCACCTGGGGAGTCTGAGGCAGGAGGATCACTTGAGCCCAGGAGTTCAAGACCAGCCTGGGCAACATAGTGAGACCCTGTCTTTAAAAACAAAAAAATAGAAAAGATTAGCCAGGCATGGTGGTATGCACCTGTAGTCCCAGTGACTCAGGAGACTGAGGTGAGAGGATCACTTGAGCCCAGAAGCTTGAGGCTGTAGTGAGCTGTGATTGCACCACTGGACTTTAGCCTGGGTAACAGTGAGACCCTAGCTCATAAAAAAAGGTTCCCTGGAATGCTTCCGAATCCACCTCACTCTATGTGTCCTTTGCTTGTGGCCCTGAGAGAATTAGATGAGTTATCCTATGAAAAGGCCTTAGAATAATTCCTGGCACAGAGCCAGTCCTGTGGACATGTTGGCCATTATTATCCTCTATCCTTGTCCTCCCTTGCCCACTGTGTTGGATGCCACCACAGGTCCCTCCCACTCCACTCTGTGCCATCTCTGTCCACAGGGGTTGACCTCCAGGAACTGCATCAGGAGGCCCCCTGGCCTCTAACTTCCTGTTGGCTTCAGCTAAGGAGAAAGGAGGAACGCTGAGAGCGGATGGACGGGAGGAGGGAGGAGCATGTTGTCAGTGTACTGTGTTTTTCCAGTGTCTTCTCTGTGGGCTGCTGAGGGCCTGAAGCTCCCTCCTCACAGCTCTCTCACTCTCCAAATCCTGATGTGACCAGCTCCACCCCCTCCCTCCCCCAGGCTCCCTGATGTTGCCAGCCCCAAAGTATTCACTGCCTTTGTGGTTCCCCCACACCTGTCCTCGACTGTGTAGATGTTCTCTTCATTAAATTCTCCTGAACTGTCCCAGATTGACTCTGCCATCTGTTTCTTGCCAAGACCCTAATTGAGACACCTACTTTCTAAATATTAAACCTAACCATGTTTCGGGCTTTTTTTGGTCAAATGTCATAGGTTGTTCAGGTTCTTTGAGGCTCCTCTGGATGTATTTTTTACAAGACTATTTTAAATATACATATATATATATATATATATATATATACACACACACACACACACACACACACTTTTTTTTTTTTTTTTTTTTTTTTTTTTTTTTTTTTTTTTGAGACAGAGCCTCGCTCTGTCACCCAGGCTGGAGTGCAGTGGCATAGTCTTGGCTCACTGCAACCTTCGCCTCCCAGGTTCAAGTGAGTCTCCTGCCTCAGCCTTCTGAGTAGCTGGGATTATAGGTGCCTGCCACCATGCCCAGCTAATTTTTGTATTTTTGGTAGAGATGGGGTTTCACCATGTTGGTCAGGCTGGTCTCAAACTCCTGACCTCGTGATCTGCCCACCTCAGCCTCCCAAAGTGCTGGGATTACAGGCATGAGCCACCGTGCCTGGCCATAAATATGTATTTTTAAGATTATTATTAAGTGTGAATTTTCCCAAGATTTGGAGTGTTCTTCAAGAGTGAAAAATTAGCCTTATTGCCATGCAGTGCCCTAAAGCCCTGGGCCCTGGATGAGAGGTAGCTGGTAAGATGCTGTGGAGGCCATACTATGAAGGCAAGAGCCTTCACAGAAGAAGCATATGCCCCTGTGGCTGAGACTTCAGGGAGGGGCACCTTCTGTCCCTCCTCAGAGCCACAGTGCTCCTCAGAGAATGAAGGATCCGCCCTTGTTAGTGGCACTGAGCAACAGAGTGCATGGGACCAGTTGGTCCCCATGTTGTTCTGGACAGAGTGGGGTGTGTTGGAGAAAGTCCTATGATGACTGACAGCCAGTCCCAAACCTTGACAATGGCAGCTCCAAGCCATATCTAATTTGATTTTAAAAATAAACAAATGCGACATTTCTTTAACTTCATTGTTGCAGTGCAGACTGATAATTGTTGCCCCTTCCTATTTTAAGGAGGAGGCTAGAGACAGACAATGGGTGTCCATAATAAAGACCCAATTTCCCAGCATCCTTTGCAGTTTGATGGGAGCAGAATTTCCAGGGCCTACCCTCTTCTTCCTGTCCCCACTGGAATGCAGTTATAAGTGCAGAGCCAACTCAAACCTGCAGGTGGAGGCAATATGCTGGGGGTAGAAGGTATATGTGCCCCCAAAATGGCACAGAGAAGGGCCAAGTAAGAATAAACTACTGTGTTTTTTAAGCTACTGTTATTTAGGGTCCCCTGAGAGAGATAGCTATGAGGCAAATATTACATGTGAAAAATATGAAGTATTTTTATATATGTAGAAAGTCACAAAAAAACCCAGAAAACCAACCAACTTTCCCCAAACTAATAAATAAGTTTTACAAGGTCATAGCATGCAAGGTCAATACATAAAAATCCATTGTATTTCTATACACTAGCAATATACAGATGGAAACAAAAATTTAAAATAATACTATTCACAATAGCTTCAAAAACTGAAATACTTAGGTATAAATCTAAAGAAAAAAAAAGTAACAGATCTCTAAGCTGAAAACCACAAAATGCTGATTAAAGAAATCAAAGATTTAAGTAAATACAGGGACATACCACTTTCATAGATTAGAAGACTCAACATAGTAAAGGCTCTAATTTTCTCTAAATTAATCCATAGATTTAATATAGTACCAATCAAAGTCCTAGCAGGATTCTTTTTGAGATATAGACAAACTATTTATAAAGTGTGTATGGAAGAGCAAAGGAATGAGAAGAGCTAATAACATTTTGAAAAAGAAATAAAGTTGTAGGAACCACACAGGGTAATTTTATGACTTACTGTAAAGCTATAGTAATGAAGTCAGTATGGGATCAGCAAAGGGATAGACACACAGATCTATGGAAAAGAATGCAGATACAGAAATAGACCCACACAGATAAGGCTTATTAGTTTTTTACAAAATTGCAAAAGCAATTAAATGGAAGAAACATAGTCTTTACACCCAGTTGTGTACATGCATCAGATCCTCAAATAACGTTGTTTCCTTTAACATTGCTTTGTTATAACATTGATAGAAAAAAAACTGGACTTCCAGCTGGGGCCACTGTAGAGTTTGCACATTCTCCTCATGTCTGCTTGGGTTTTCTCCAGGTACTCATTTCCTCCCACATCCCAAAGATGTGCACATTAGGTGAATTGGTGTGTCTATATTGTCCCCATGCCAGTGTGTGTGTGTGTGTGTGTGTGTGTGTCTGTGTGTGTCTGTGTGTGAGTGCACCCCACGACAGAATGGCATGCTGTCAAGGTGTCCTTAGCACCCTGAGTAGCTGGGATAGGCTCCAGCCAACCACCACCCTGCATTAAAATAATTCTGCTTATTTTTATTAATCGTTCTTAAAGGTACACGTAACTCACATTTACTTCCATGTTTAATGTGAGAAGTGTTTTGGTCTTTATTTAGAAGCTTGATGATGTTTTTATGATGAGATGTATGCCATAGGAATTTAATTCTTCGTATCAATTAGCTTATGGTAAAATTGGTTTCATTATACGTTGTTTTGCCATTTCACTTAAAGCCGCAGTTTCCAAGAACCTATCAACAGTATTGAGGACTTACTATACAATCGAACATTCATAGGCAGAAAAGGGAAGCTAAACCTCATTCCTTACACAAAACACAAAGTCTATCTAAATTTATCATGTACAATTATATAACAGTTAGAAGAAAAGGCCAGAGAACATCTACATGACCTTGAATTTAGCAATAAGTTCTCAGACATGGCACCAAAAGCACTATCCATAAAATTAAAAATTGATAAATTGGATTTTACCAAAATTAAGAACTTTTGCTCATGAAAGACACTGTTAAGAGAATGTTAAGGGCCAGGCACGGTGGCTCACATCCGTAATCCCACCACTTTGGGAGGCCTAGGCAAAAGGAAAGCTTGAGGCCAGGAGTTTAAGACCAACCTGGGCAACATAGTCAGACCCTGTCTCTACAAATAAAAAATAATAAAAATCATCCAGGTATGTTGGTGCGCACCTGTAGTCCCAACTTCTTGGGAGACTGAAGCAGGAGGATTCCTTGAGCCCAGGAGTTTCAGGCAGCAGTGAGTTATTATCATGCCACTGCAGCCTGAGCGAGGATGTTGGGCCAGCTTTAGACTGGGAAGAAATATCTGAAATATTTGAAATACATGCATCTGGCCGGGCACAGTGGCTCACGCCTATAACCCCAGCACTTTGGGAGGCCAAGGAGGGTGGATCACCTGAGGTCAGGGGTTTGAGACCAGCCTGGCCAACATGGTAAAACCCCGTCTCTACTAAAAATACAAAAATTAGCTGGGCATGGTGGTGCATGCCTATAGTCGCAGCTACTCAGGAGGCTGAGCCAGGAGAATCACTTCAACTTGGGAGGCAGAGGTTGCAGTGAGCCAAGATCACATCATTGCGCTCCAGCCTGGGCAACAGAGGGGGACTCCATCTAAAAAATAAAAAGAAAAGAAAAGAAAAGAAAGAAAAGAAAATCGTGCATCTGACAAAAGATTTATATTTAAAAAGTTCAACAATAAGAAAATGAATATTCCAATTTAAATATAGCCAATGCCTGGCACAGGACCTGACTTGTGGAGACAGGCATCAAATCAGTTTTGTCGACAGAGAAAATGAGAACCCAGGGAGAGAATGACCTGTGAACGCAGCTCATCCTCCTCATTTGATTGACAAGCATTTATTGAGAGGTGGAGACAAATAGTGCAAGGCAGATTGACATGCAGATTGCAATGCTCTTTCCTTGGGTCAAATCGTATAGTGGCCCAAGGAAAGAGCCCTGCACAGGGTGACAACCTGTAGGAATGTGTCTTTTCTGCTGTCTTTCCATGTACACCCCCTGAATGAGCCTTTCTCTCCAAGACCCTCCAGTGTGCTGCCCTGCTGCCGTCTGTTTCAAATCCAGAGCCCCCTGACCTGCTTAAGAAAAGTCAGACAAGAGCTGGTCCAGGAGAAGGCTCAGAGGTGAAGCCAGGTGATGAACTTGAGACCATAATTCAGAAGCCCATACCCTGGCCCCGACACTGCCCATAATAAATACATGGCCTCAGTCAGATATCACCGTCTATGGGCCTCTACTTCCCTAGTTGTCAGCAAAGGAGAGGGATGTTCAGACTCTCAGCTGCACCCCTCCACCCTGGACATTCTCAGATTCACCAGAGCGAACACTGTCGCTCATTAACTGGACCCCATTTCATTCTTCTTTTCGTACCCAAGACCTCAACCCCCGAGCATGTTAGTCCTTTGTCAAATGCCAGCAAGCTTAAACACAGATGAAAGCACGTGTCCTTACTGACTGGAAACCTAGAGGTTGAACGCTTGGCCTCAATGTCCCTGCTATCTTGAATTCTCCGGGTGCCCTTGGCACAGCCCACAGTTCACCGACAAGTTCATCATCATCTCCAACTTTGTAGACCTTCTGGCAGATTGCAGCAGCCTCTATTATTTCAATGTATAATTTACATGGCCCATTTTCACTGCCAAGGACAGCCCACAAAGCACACTTGATCCTGCATAAGAAAACAGCGAGCTTTGCCCTCTGGGATGTGTGTGCTTCCCACCTATGGACACACACACACGCAACTTTTCCAAAGTCTTTTGCTTTACTGGGGCACCTCATTAGGGCAGGAACAATGGGACCTCAGAATAATAGGACAGTCACCACAATTTCAAGGCTGCTCTCAGAGGCAGGTATGTGGGTGACATTCAACACATATGGTGGTTTCCAGCCACCGGAAGGCCATGCTGGCAGGCTGGAGGCCCTTTGCATCTTTACGGGAGAGCAGCATGACGCCCCAGGCAAGAGGTTCCTTATCTGAAGCGGGGGCTCCATTTCCCTGATGCTGCCTGCTACCCAGGGAAACGCACATATGTCACAGCAACTTTCTGGACTTCAGTCTCCTCTCCCCTCCACCCAGGGCATTAGCTCCTGCCCTGACAGCCTTGCTAGATTACGGCAAAGACCAAGACAAATAAAAAATATATGAGGGTTTTTTTGGTTTTTGTATTTGGAAAACACTATGCGCTTGCTACATAAAGTTTGGCCCATGGACCAGCAGTCAGCATCACTTGAGAGCTTGCCGGCAATGCAGAATCTCAGGCCCCACCCCAGACCTACTAGATCCGAATCTGCATTTTAATAAGACCCCACGTGATTTGCATGAGAAGTACTGCAATACGCTAACAGAAATGTGGTATGGGGGAAGAATGTGTTGTCTGGATCCTGGAGCTCTGAGTTCAAATTCAGCTCAGCCACAAAGTCCTTCCTGGCCTTGGGAAGTGGCCAGGGCCTCCATTCCCTCAGTAGTAGAAGTGTCACCCTGCTGTGGTAGGAGAATGTGGGATGGAGAGGAGAAGGGGCAGAGGGCAAAGGGCTGAGCGGCAGGGAGCCCCTTCCCAGTGGCGTGAAGGGAATGGGTCAGATAGGACAATGGAGAAGATCAGGGAGCAATCAGCACCTCCCCCTGCCAGCCCTGCTCACCCCCACCCCAACCCTTCCTCACTCACCAAAGCTTGGCATGGACCCTCAAGTCAGCTGTGGGCCAACGGCAGCTGAGAAGTGGACAGATATCCAAAGTGGCACCAGGAGGCCTGAAGGGTCTTCAGCCTGCCCCAGGCTGCAGAGTATCCGCTGTAGACCCAGCACTGAGATCAGTAGGTGGATTGGGGAAGCCTGGAGTAGCTCCATCCTCCAGGTTGCAAAGGGAGCAGCTGAGGGGATCCTGTAGACTGTCTCGGAGGCATCGTCTGCACATTTAACAAGTGGTATTCTCATTACGCTGGCTTTTCTATTAAGCAAGCTTCTTGATATAACTCGAAGGTGAGGGCACTTGACCTGTGTTTCAGAATTTCCCTGCAATGCTGGGAAATGGACTGCATCGCACTCGACAAGACTCCATTCAAGTAATTACCCAGAGAGAGGTATGGTAATTGCAAGGAGGTAAGTGCTCCATTTTGTGGGTTTAAAAATACCAACTTTATGGGGCTGTGGTGAGCATTAAATGTGATATTGTGTGGCCCGCTCTTAGCACAGGTTTGCAATTAGCCTTTACCCCACAGTCTTACAGATGAATCGAAAGCTCTGCTCTGCCCCAGAAGCCCCTTCCTTGGCCTCCACCAGCAGCTGAACTCTAATGGCTCTGCTAATCGATGTTTCAAGTCCACAGTGATGGAGCCGTGAGCCCTGATCCTAAAACCTGGACTCAGGGCTGGGGGTGTGCTTTTCAGAAAAATCTCTTCTATTGTTTTCAAGAAACACAAGCAACTTGGCCCTATGTGCTCTCTTAGCTGAACCCAATCCCTTGAGGAAATCAAGTTAAAGTAGTCCCTTCTGATGGTAGTTTTAAATGCTCCCATGTGTGCATTCAAAACCTAGAGAATAGGCTGGGCGCAGTGGCTCACGCCTGTAATCCCAGCACTTTGGGAGGCTGAGGCGGGCAGATCATGAGGTCAGGAGATCGAGACCAGCCTGGCCAAATAGTGAAACACCGTCTCTACTAAAAAAAAAAAATTACAAAAATTAGCCGGGCGTGGTGACGCATGCCTGTAATCCCGGCTACTTGGGAGGCTGAGGCAGGAGAATTGCTTGAACACGGGAGGCAGAAGTTGCAGTGAGCCGAGATCGCACCACTGCACTCCAGCCCAGGTGACAGTGTGAGACTCCGAAAAAACAACAACAACAAAAAAAAAATAACTACAGAATATACAAATCAACATGTGAAATAAACTGCAGGAGTACTTACTGAGTGAAGACTGAGAGGAGGATCCCCCCAAAAATATACCCCTTGGGAAAGAGTCCCTTCCTACTTGCGCACTTACAAAGTATTTCGTTCTCTGGGGTGGCCTCTCACGTTTTTGGTAACAGAGGACTGTGAGACTCCCTCAATCCGTGCTGGTTTCAGGTGCACGTTGGGGTCACCTGGCAGAACTGGTAGGAGGGAGTTTCATCGTCATTCCTGGGAGTGTAGCCTCAGTGTGCAAGGGCTGGACAGCAGGGAACAAGACTTGACGACTTTTAAAGCATCAAGATGAGGGCTTACGCAGTGAGATCATAAACACTTGAACAGGAGCTATCCTAATGTTGCATAAATAAGGCCTTGGGGCTTGGGATTAATTTTCCAGTGACAGCATCTTTTATAGATTCCTAAAGTGGAAAAATGAAAATGGGGCATCATGGAATATTCTGGATCACCTTATACCCAGCATCTACGCTATTTCACACAATTCTCATGGAAAAGCTCCTGGCGCAGTCTTCAGCAACTCAGCTTTGGGTCTCAACAGTGATTGATGTGTAGAAAATATAAATAAGTATTTGCATTTTGAACAAATGAATGAACTTCATTTTGATGCAGGCTCTATGAACCCCACTGTGGGGCCCTGAGATGACATCCCACAGACCATTGGGTGCTCTACCTTACTGTCAGGGATGGCAGGGAACAGACCAAGGGAAACAGTGCAAAGGAGAGGAACGTGGGTCACTTACGGGGACACAGGCCTGGCACCTGTGGCCATCAAAATGAAAGATTGATGCTGGGTTGGGACGACAGCCCTTCTTTCCAAGGACTGGAGCCCAGTTCTGGCGGCCTGAGGGCTGGACCTCTCCGAGGCTGGGTTAGCCATGGTGCCGTTGTTGTGGTGGATGTTGATGTTGTCTTAATGTAAGACTGTCTGGAGACTTCTCTTTAAAACCAGAAGATCTGTGCCTATGGGACCCCCATCCCACAGCACCTCAAATCCCTCCCTTCCTTTACGCAGGACAGGAAGTTGTGTAACTCCCCGGGTTGCCTGAGACCTCCTTAGTCTCTGCTGCTTTGTCGTGGCATTTGGACTGTAGCTTTTCTTACAGTAAAATACTATTAATACTCATGTCCGTATCAAAAGTGAGACAATGAAATGGGAAAGAGGATTTATACTGTGAACTTGAGGAAAGGTCCTGGTTGTTTAATACACAGACACTGGGGCAGGTTCCTGAGCTGTATTTTGCTACCTGGATGTGAGCCCCAGGCCTCAGCCCACTGCAGGCCTCCCCTCCCTCATTGGTTCCAACATTCACTGTCCTTCTTCCTCCACTTCACTCCATAGTCTTCACAGCACCTAACATGGTATGTACTTAACTGTTTGTTTAAGGTTCATCTCCCTTCCATGAGAGCAAAGATTTCATTTTTCTCACTGTTCTTTCCCTGGGTTCTTTAGCAGCATAGCATGTAGAAAATGTGAATAAATAGTTGGTGGGTGAATAAATGAAGGAGTGAATGAATGAGTAGCATTAGAAGCAGCCACCAAAAATGGATTCCTTAAGACTCTGGGTAACTTCAGGTATAATGAGGCATAAGGAGCATCTCAGGACCCAAAAGTTGGAGGCAGCCAGACCTCAGGAGGGTCTAGAAATGAGAACACAGAAAGGATTCTCTCTGTCTCTCACTCTGGCTTCTTCCTGGAAACGCGGTCCATTTCTCTTTCTCAGCAGATCAGCTTGTTTTCTTACTCAGCCCACGTGGAGGACAGAAGACGGCTGCCCCATGATTACTCTGTTCTTTCTTATAAATCCAGCTATCCAGTTAGTGCCTCGATATCTCCGTCTCTTTCCAAATGTGCCTATCATCTTTGGTCCTATCCATGTGGCCAGGAAAGGGAGGTCACGTTCACGAACGTGGTTTCCAAGGAGCCCGCCAGGCAAGAGCTGGAGAGACATCTAAACGCACTGCAAAATCTCCTCCAATGGGACATTTCCCGGTACAAACGTTTGCTCCAAGATAGGGAGCTGCCCTTTCAGCCCTTTCGGTCTGAGGTTCAGGACAAGCCTGCTCCAGTCCTGAAAACAAAGCTCCATCCCAGCCAACCCAGGCGCTGTGGGCCCATTAGCCAGCCCACTAGCAACTGAGCTTGCAGTTTGAGATATTGCCACGAGAGGGCACTCCAAAAGCAAGAAGCGCATTCTCTCAAGGTCCAGTCCTCAGAACGCAACTCAACTGCAGTGGGCCCGGCTAGGTTGGCTGCAGGAAGTCTGCAAGGCTGGCAGAGACAGAGAGAACAGGGACCCACGATCCCAGAACTCTTGGCCTGCTGCCCAGGCCTTGCCATATCTCATGAAGGATGGCACATCCCAGGCAAACCCAGTTACTGTATTTTAAGCTGGAAAGTTGGCTCAGAACCCCAGTGGAATTTTCAGAGGGATATAGGGAGACTTGACTAGAGGCCAGCCTAAGGACTACATTAAATGCAGTCAAAATGGGGAGAAACTCGAAAAGCTCTGTACCATAAACATGAATAGGGTTAGTGTTAGGAAACCAGGGGCTTTGATTTTTTTAACTTTGCATATTGATGTTTTCTGAATAGTCTAATGAACATGTATTGTGTGTATAATTCCCTTGCTAATGTACCTTTTTGGTTATTTTCAGTTAAGGGCTTTTATGAACAAAGCTGTTTTGAACATTGTGTACAAGTCTTTGTGTGGACATGTTTTCATTGCTCTTGTGTAAATGCCAAGCAGGGGAATTAATGGATAGGAATATCTTTAACTTTGTAAGAACAGCCAACCGTTTTCCAAAGTGGTAGTACCATTTTAAACTCCCAACAGGAATATGTGATTTTCTCCAAGTCCTTGCCAACACTTGGTGCAGTGAGCCTTTTAAATTTTAGCCATTCTAGAGGGTGTGAAGTGGTGCTCCATGGTGGCATCATTTTACATTTCCCAAATGACAAAAGACGTTGAGTCTTTTTTGTGTGCTTAATGTCTACTCATATATTTTGCTTTGTGAAGCATTTGTTCAAACCTTTTGCCCGTTGTTAAATTGGGTCAGTTTGTCTTTTTCATATTGTGCTATAGGTGTTCTTTATAAATCCTTTATCAAATATATGCATGGTATGAAGTAAAGGTGGAGGTTCATTGTTTTCCATTTGGATTATATAATTTCCTGTGTGTACTATAACAAATTACCATAAACTTGGTAGTTTAAAACAACAGAAATCTATTATCTCACAGTTCCAGAGACCAGAAGTCTGAAATCAGTATCACTGGACCACATTTAAGGTGTCGGCAGGATTTGTGCTGTCTCTGGAGCTCTAGAGAAGAATCTGTTTCCTGCCTCTTCTAGCATCTGGTGGCTGCCAGCAATCCCCGGCTTGTGGCTGCATCACTACAATCTCAGCCCACGTGGTCACATCATCTTCTTCTCCTCTATGTGTCAAATATTCCTCTGCTTCTTTCTTATAATGATACTTGTGATTGAATTTAGGTTCCATACAGATTATCCAGGATATCTCACAGTCTCAAGATCCTTAACTTAATAACATCTGCAAAGACTCTTTTGCATAAAAGGTAATAATATGGTTTGGCTGTGTCCCCACCCAAATCTCATCTTGAATAGTAGCTCCCATGACCCCCACACGTCACGGGAGGCACCCAGCACGAGGTAATTGAATCATGGGGGGAATGTTTTCCCATGCTATTCTCATGACAGTGAGTAAGTCTCATGAGATCTGATAGTTTTATAAAGAGCAGTTCCCCTGCA
This sequence comes from Macaca thibetana thibetana, assembly GCF_024542745.1. NCBI lineage: Eukaryota > Metazoa > Chordata > Mammalia > Primates > Cercopithecidae > Macaca > Macaca thibetana. The sequence goes on from NC_065584.1 coordinate 13,447,353, forward strand.
CACGCTCTCTTGACTGCTGCCATGTAAGACATGCTTTTGCTCCCTCCTTCACCTTCTGCCATGACTGTGAGGCCTCCCCAGCCATATGGAACTATGAGTCCATTAAACCTCTTTTTCTTTATAAATTACCCAGTCTCAGGTATGACTTTATTTGCATGATAAGAACAGACTAATACAAGTAACATTCACAGGTTCCAGGGATTAGGACCTGATATCTTTGGGCTAATTATTTAGCCTGCCACATGGATCTTCAGTAATTCCAGGATCAACTGAAACAATTACCATCCCTACTGAATTACCTTAGTACTTTTGTTGAAACTCAGTTGACCATATATGTTTAGGTTTACTTATGGGATTTCTATTCTGTCCCACCTAGCTCTCTGCCTATCCTCACACCAACATCACACTGTCTTTATTATGTAGCTTTATACTGTCTTAAAATTAAGTACTTACTCCAGTGTTAATCTTCCAACTTTATCTTTTCATTAAAAAAAAAAAAAAAACAAAAAAAACGATATTCTATGGCCTTTGCATTTCCATATGTATTTTAGAAACATCATGTCAATTTCACACAAAAAATTAAATTAAAGCCTGCTGGAATTTCTATTGGGATTGCTTTGAATCTATAGACCAGTTTGTGATGTATTAACAACTTAATACATCTTAAAATTCAGTCTCCCAATCCATGAATGTAATTTATCTTTTTTGGGGGGATCCACTTGAATTTCTCTCAGCAATATTTTGTAGTTTCGATCTCTATGTCCTGCATGTGTTTTCATAATTTATTCCTAAATATTTCAGTTTGGATGCTATTGTGTCACGTGAAAACAGTTGGATGCTATTGATGTTTCATTTGAACTTGTGTGGCTGATATTTATAAATGCAATTGATATTTGCAATGTTGTTAAATTCACTTAGGTCTAGCAGTTGTTTGTAGATTCCTTAGTACTTTCTACATAAACAACAATGTTGTACATGAATAAAGAAAGTTTTACATCTTTCTGCTTCCAATCTAAGTTAGAATGCATTCAATACAGCAGCACTAAGCATGATATTTGTTGTTTTTTTTTAATAGAAAACTTTAGAAGGTTGAAGAAGTTCCCTTTATTCCTAAATTGCTCAGAATTTTTAATCAAAGCATGTATTGACGTGCACATACAATATTTTTTCCTTATTCTGTACATGTGGTACATTAATTGATTTTTAAATGTTGAACTCACCTTATATTAACCTCATGAGGTCATGACATAAGTCTCTTTTATATATTTGTAGATTTGATTTGCTAGTATTTTGTTCAGGATATTTGCATGTGTGTTTCCAAGGGATATTTTTCTGTAGTTCTTTTTTAATGCCTTTGTCAGGCTTTGGTATCAAGGTGACACTGATATATTTTGAATATCAATTATTTGTCAGTTATGTGTATGGTAAGTATTTTCTCCCACTATGTGGCATGACTTTTTATTCTTGTCATCGTGCCTTTTGTTGAGCAGAGATTCTTAATTTTATTGTGCTCAGATAAATAATAATGTTTTCCTTTAGGTTTAAGTGCTTTATTTGTGTTTGCTTGAGGCTTACAGTCTTTATTTGCATATTCCAGGAAGTCAGGAGAGGTCCAGTTGGCTTAGGGTGTGTTAGAAGGCAGCTAGTGTCCGGGCGCAGTGGCTCACGCCCGTAATCCCAACATTTTGGGAAGCCGAAGCGGGCGGATCACTTGAGGTTAGGAGTTTGAGACCAGCCTGGCCAACATGGTAAAACCTCGTCTCTAGTAAATATATAAAAATTAGCTGAGCATGGTGGTGCACACCTATAATCCCAGCTACTTGGGAAGCTGAGGCAGGGAATCACTTGAAGCCGGGAGGCAGAGGTTGCAGTGAGCCAAGATAGTGCCACTGCACTCCATTCTGGACAACAGAGTGAGACTCTGTCTCAAAAAAAACAAAAGGCAGCTGGTACACACTCGAATTTTGGGTTATCCTTGAAAGCAGCTTTTATAAACACTAAAGGTTATTTGGGTTTTTAGATTAATATTCAATTTACTGAAATAAACTAAAAATCTAGTAATCCTTAAGTTCTTAGCTTTAATTAAAATCCTAATATTCTATTTGTAAATCTAAGGGGACTTTTACAATTTAGTTGACCAAATTCTCCGAAATATTTTAGGTTACGTGTATATTAACATAATCTAGTTTCCTTTTGTGTGTGCATGTGTATGTGGGTGTGTGTGTGTGTACAAATATAGGAACATTGTCAATTTTCTTTTTAAACACTGCATATGTCTCTAACAAGCAAAGACTTCCCATGAACACAGATGAATTTTACAAATTTAATAAAATAGACATATAATTTTGAGTGTTGTTTTCTTAAACAATATTTGTTAACAAAATTGTTTTTAAAGTAGAATACCTTTCAACTTTATAATCATAAGATTAAGTCTCTTATGGAAGCACATCATTAAAATTGGAATTATAAGTAATCTGCCCCATACGCCAAGTTCTTATGCACACGTTAAATACTCAATATGCACAAATTAGTCCTGAAATACTCAATATGCACAAATTAGTCCTAAAACTAATGCCAAAAATGTCAATGTCATTGGTTTTGTTTATTTTGTTTTATTTTCTCCATAAGTAATTATAAACACTTGCACGTTTTTAACTAAGGCAGTAGTTTTTAGCAGGCAGTAGTTTTTTTTTTTGTTTTTGTTTGTTTTTTTTTTTTTTTTTTTTTTTTTTTTGACGGAGTCTCGCTCTGTCGCCCAGGGCAGGCAGTAGTTTTTAACTATTAATACTAAGGCAGTAGGTTAAGGCAGTAGTTTTTACAGGATGGTACTGCCCCCTAGGGGGCATTTTGGAAATCTGATGGTGTGCTTTTATTCGTCAGCAATTGGCGAGGGGATGCTTGTATTTAGCTCTTCGGTGGGGACAGGGGCCTGACAACTGAAATAGATAAGACAATCCTGCACAGCTGAAAGTTACCCTGTATAAATTTCAAAGATCTCATCATACAAGCAAAAAGCTCATAATTATTTAGGCCTAGAACTTAACCATGTTTTATGTGTTTTGGGCATAGTTTTAATATAGATTGAATTTTTAGGAATTTTGTTATCTTGTAAATCAGGGAGAAATCGTACTTTGATTTGTTCTGAATTTTACCAAGAGTTATTCACCATTTCAGAAAATCATGTCACCGGTAGCAATGTACTGCAGCCTGTATTTGCAGCTCCCTCATTCATAGTGCTTAAATGTAGATATATGTATATAAATATATAGATACGTCTCTTAGATCCTTGTTTTGAAACATCAAATATAAGAAAACAGGCATTGGCCGGGTGCAGTGGCTCACGCCTGTAATCCCAGCACTTTGGGAGGCTGAAGCGGGCGGATGATGAGGTCAGGAGTTTGAAACCAGCCTGGCCAACATGATGAAACTCCGTCTCTACTAAAAATACAAAATGGTGACGTGCTCCTGTAATCCTAGCTACTTGGGAGGCTGAGGCAGGAGAATTGCTTGAATCTAGGAGGCGGAGGTTACAGTGAGCTGAGATCCCGCCACTGCACTCCAGCCTGGGCGACAGAGCAAGACTCCATCTCAAGAAAAAAAAAAAATTAAGAATTTACCATTGAAATTGTATCATCTTAAATCCCAACTTATATGGGTGCAAACAACTCATTCTTTCATTATACCTTTTGGTGTAATAGTGCTTGAGCATGTACATATTGAAATATACACTATTTTATTACAAATAATTTTCTTTTATTTCTCTTTTTTTGGGCAATACCTTGTGTGTAACTATAATAGAGGATGTTATCTATGAATTTCATTTCAGGATAGTAGAGAGCATTACAAAGTATTTTTTAATCTTCATAAAAAATGTGTAGCCCTGGATTAACAATTCTGATACTGCTGTGCACAGTCAGATTTTAAATCAGATAATAAATTTATAAGATTGAAACAGTGAGATATTGTTGCCAGAAGAGATAGCTTTTTGGAACAGAACAGAAAATATCCAAATAGATATACTGGTATATATACCAGCTAATGAGTTTTGAATATAAAGATGAAATATCAAATCGAAGATGAAATTTAAGATGATTTAATAATGGTAGTGGAACAACTGGCTAAGACATATATGGATACATAAAACACTATATGTACCAATCTAAATTCCAGATGGATTAAAGTAAATCTTAAATAGCAAACCCCAGAAGAATCTAAAGAAAATACAAGTGACAGTGTATTGAATAGCTAGTAGAAATGGCCTTTTCTAAAGACAAAAATAATAAAGTAAAATATTGGTAAGTTTGCATAAATATTAAACACTTTTCTGTTTTAAAAAAACACCAAAAAGGCAGGAATGAAGCATAAATAAAAATTTGCAACATCTATGAGAATGGATGAAGATAATTAATATATCATTAATTCCTATATATCAGTAAGGAAAAAAATACTTCAGTAGAACAAGGATCCAAGAATATGACAAGATAACTCACAAAATAAGGAGTACATGAAGGTAATAAACTTAAAAATAGTTTAGTCTCACTAGTGGTGAAGAGCAATGTATACTAAAATTAGTCACCTATTAAATCAACAAACGGTTTTTTTGTTATTGTTTCTTAACGACAAAGCTAGTTGTCAGTGAGGAGGAGAAAAAAAATAGATCCTCCCACATACTTCTGGGAAAATGTAAACTGATGACAACATTTTTGAATGCCAACATTACAACGTAGGTATCAGGTGCTATAAAAAATGCATAGTTTCTGGCCCAGCAATTCCACCTCCAGGAATATACAGAAAATACTTGTGCCCCTTAATGTTAGCGCTTCATGCTAAAATAACTTATCAGAGCGAAAATTAGACTTTAAACCCTTAAAAGGGTGGGGGAGGGGGCTGATACGTTGAACCCACGGGGATGGAATATTTAATGACCATTAAATATCATATTGAAGTTCTGGAAAAGGCAAATGGGCGGGGATGGTTGCCAGGAGCAGGGTGGGGGTGACTCCGAAAGCGCTTGAGAGAATTTAATGGAGGAGGGGGCGGGGCATGTAAAAAAAAAGGTCTGAATCAGAGCTGTCAAAGTCGCCCAGACTCATGGAAGTGTACACTAAAAGGGTGAATTTTACTTTGTGTAAATTACATACACCTTAATAAAGTTGACTTTTTAAAAATCTTGTTGAAGAATATTAAACAGCCTGGGGAAATCTAAATGGTTGATTAACTGAAGTGAGTAATTTGCAAGGCAGAGTGTGATGGGAACTTGGCCGGTGATGGAGGGGGTGTTTACACATTCAGCGGAGACATAGGCTGGAAGGAAAACCGCCAGAATGTATTTATATTAGTGTCTCTCTGGAAGTTAAACATCGTTTATTAAATTAAATTAAACATCGTTTTTCTCCGTGCATTTTGTTTGTTTGTTATTGTTGTGTTGCTTTTGGTTTTGGTTTTGGCTTTTGCAGCTAACAGCTCTTCTGTTATTGGCGGGGTTGGAGTGGGGGCCGGTGCTACAGCAATTGGGAAGCATGGCTCACTTGCTATGTCTTCCAGGTTGTTTCCAGCTCTTTTCTCTTCGGTAGATCCGTCGTCAAGCCGGGGCTGGCGAGCCGGGAGTCCGGACCGCGCCCGGGCGAGCGGGGTGGGGCGGCGGGGCGGAGTCTGCGTCTCTCTGGGGCTGCCAGAGTGGGCGTGTCCCTATTGGGTGGAGGGGGAAGTAACACACCAACAACGCTGTCATTTCCTGGGCCGAGTTGTGACCTGGAGACGGCCTCAGCATGATGAGTGAGTCTTGCTTCCCCAGGGGGCGGGCAGGGTGGGCTTGGGGCAGGCCTCCCCTTCCCCAGCCCAGGAAGGGACATTGAATAGCTTCCTTCCCTGACTTCATCAACCAGCTGACCTACTGACTCCCTCTCCCTCCCTTCCTCCCTCCCCCTCCTTTTCTACCTCCTTTCCCTCCCCCTCCCTTTGTGCCTCTCTCTCTCCCCTTTCTCCCCTTTACCCTCTCCCTCTGCCTTCCCCTCTTCCCCTGGCTCTCCCTCTCTAGAACAGGCAGCTGCTGCTGCAGTGGGAGGAGGTAAGTTGCCCAGCTCTCCTGTCTCTAGGCCCTCACCTAGCCTGGGCCTGGGGGTGCTGGGAGACCGCAGAGATGAGGCGCAGAGCTGGCTCTCCCCACTCACCCTCCACTTCCGAAGCTGCCTGAGTTGCCTGAGTGAGCCATAGGGGCCGGGAGCAGCATCAAAATACTCCAGGGAAAAGCTCACTCCCATTCCAGCCCCAGCTTGTCCTCTAGTCCTTACGTAGAATAAGCATAGGAGGAAGATTTCGTTTGAAAGAGGGTGTGCAGGTAAACTCCACATGGCTTATTTCACTTTTATGCGTGGACACACACACACACACACACACGCACACAAACTTGAGACCCAATAAAGGATATTGACTTCTCCAGCATCACACAGCAAGTTAGAGGCAAACCAGGGCTATGCCTGGTCCTTCTATGACATCTTTGCCTCACCTGGCTCCACACTCCACCTTTTCTTCACCACGAGCCCCCTAAGCTGCCATGTCTCTATTGCTCAAGCTGACAGTCGTCCGAAACTGTCAAGGAATTCCTAAGCCGGGGGGGTGCAGGGGGGGTCCCTTCTCCTGAGCCCACCTCTGCACTCAGCTTCTCTCTCCCCACAGCCCTGGCAGTGGGGTCTGTGCCCGTGGTGCTCAGTGCCATGGGCTTCACTGGGGCAGGAATCGCCGCGTCCTCCATAGCAGCCAAGATGATGTCCGCAGCAGCCATCGCCAACGGCGGTGGGGTTTCTGCGGGGAGCCTGGTGGCTATTCTGCAGTCTGTGGGTAAGTGTCCTGGACAGGACCCCCAGAGCTGGGAGAAGATCCAGCCCTGAGGCTGAGCCTGAGGGAGGCCCTCTCCTTGCCCTGCAGTTCCATGACCCTCAGCTTCCTGGGTCTTCAGTCTCTCCCTCACTGTCCCTTCTTCTGGCTCCTTCTGAGGGAGGTTTGGGGTGGGAGTAGATAGGGTGATGGGGTGCTGGATAGGGAGAAGAGGAAAGGAACCCAGGCCAAGAGCCATGCCTGGGCTCTGACACCTGGGTGACCTGGGCAAGGTCCCCTGCCCTCTCTGGGCCTCAGTGGCCTCCCGTGTAAAGTAAGGGGCGCTGTATCTCTTAGGGTCTGTCTGTGGATGACTCTATCTCTCAGTTTCCGTGAATTCACCCCTGAGCTGTCTTTTAGCTGCCTCTAGCAGCTTCTACCCAAAGCAGATCCCTGGGATTTTTAGGACCTGGAGGAGGGATCTAGGTGGGATTTCTGGGCCATTGCCAGACCCCTGTGCTCATTCTCTGTCTCCTCCACAGGGGCAGCCGGACTCTCCACATCATCCAACATCCTCCTGGCCTCTGTTGGGTCAGTGTTGGGGGCCTACTTGGGGAAGTCACCTTCTTCTCTCCCAGCTGAACCCGAGGCTGAAGGAAATGAGGCAACAGAAAATGTACCCCAAGATGAACCTCCAAAACCTCCACTCAAGTCAGAGAAACATGAGGAATAAAGGTCACATGCAGATGCATCTCCCTGTCTTTGTTTCTTACAGCTCTGGTTGGAGTTCTGAGCTAGAGGTTTCCAGTTCTCCCCCTCTCCCAGCCTACCTTGTCATGGAGGGGCAGAGGGAGGTGGTTGGCCATGCAGAGAATCAGCTTTGGTTGGTCTCAGCCTTACAGGGATGGGCTGTATGACCCAGGGCCATTCATGGGCCTTTTCTGGGCCTCAATTTCCCCCTTATTCAATGGTGGCATTGTCACAGGCTCCTGTTGGGAGGCAGGGGTGAGGGGTGGCCAGGGCACTTCAGGAACCGCTGACGGTAGAGCCCTCTGCTCCTCTTCATTAATGGCACTAGATACCCAGAATGAGCAAGAACACCATCCTTCCCTTGCTCAACCTCACAGTCTTGTCAGAAGGCTGATAAGCCAGCCAGCAGGAAAAGACAATGTGTCAAGTGTTACACTGGGGCTCTGGGCACTTTGAGAGGAGAAGGCTGAGTCAGGTTTGGTCACCAAACTGTGTCTGGAAAATTGAAGGAGAGGCTGAGTTCGTGCATGAAGACCTGGAACTCTGACCACACCCTCACTGTGTTAGTCTATTTTGGGTAGCAGTAAGGGAATACCTGAAGCTGGGCCATTTATAAAGAAAAGAGGTCTATTGGGGCCTCAGTTCTGCAGACTGTACAAGAAGCATGGTGCCAGCATTTACTGCTGGTGAGGGCCTCAGGAAGCTTACAGTTGCAGCAGGGGAAGGAGGAACAGGTATGTCACGTGGCAAGAGAGGGAGCAAGAGAGATGCCAGGCTCTTTTAAGTAGCCAGCTGTCTTGTGAACGAATAGAGTGAAAACACTCGTTACTGTGGGGAGGGCACTGAGTCATTCATGAGGGATCCACCCCCGTGACCGAAACACCTGCCACTAGGCCCCACTTCCAACACTGGGGAATCACATTTTAACATGAGATTGGGAGGGTACAAACATCCAAACTCTATCAGTCCCTAAAGACTCCAGTCTTTGTTCATGTGATGGATACCACAGTGGATGGGAGGGGTCCACACAGATCCCCAGGAGACTATGATGTCAGGAGAAACTGGGCACTTAACCCAAACAAAAGTGACACAGAGCATTATGTTCAGTGCAGTGATGGACCCCAGCCACGAGCAGGGAGCACAGAGGAGGCAGGGATCTGTTCTCATACCTGGGGAGGCTTCCTGGAAGAGGAGGCAAAAGGCTTGGGCCTTGAAAGGCGAATGGAAGTCTGACAGAGGAGGAGGGAGGCAAAGGGAAAGGTGTCCCAGGAGGAAGTAAGTCCCAGCTGCTCAGTGAGAGAACTGGAGAGGGATGTGTAATTGGGGGTGTCCATGGCAGCGTGGGTGGAAGGCAATACCTCCGAGAAGCCAGCGAGAGGAGGGGGACCTTTGGGTAGCCCTGGAGAGCCTCAGAGGCAGTAGGGAACTCCCAAGCATGGAGGCTTCACAAGGAGGCAGGTCTGGTCTGGATGACATGCAGCTGTCCTTCTGCCACCATACATTTTCTATGCTGAGGCACATGCGTGTCTGCTGCTCCTGAAACTCCCCTGTATTTTGTGGGACAGGGACCTAGGCTGTGAGCCCCCCAGAGGACAAAGGCAGCCCAGGCCCCACAAGGGGAGCATCCTGGTCCCCATCTTCCTCCCAAGGACTGCCTGCACTGCTGAACCCAGCAAAGAGAGGCCAAGTGTCCAGGAACAAAAGCTGGGGCCTTTTCCCCAAGGGCTCAGGTATGAAGGGGTGACTGAGAAGGCTGCCTCTCCTCCCCTCCAAGGGATCAGCATCCACTACCCAGAGAACAGAGCAAAAGGGGCGTCTGTCTGCTTCTGTCTCATCTGGAGGTCTCAGCATCTTGCTCCTTCCTGCCATTTTCCTGGCCCCTCAGAAGCTGTCACTGCTGAGGGCTCCTGCTCATGACCCATGAGACAGCTCCAGCCTCCCCCTCTGGAGACCCAGATATGGCAGGGACGGAACTGTTTCCCTTCATTCTCCTAACCTTTGGCTCCCACTACCATTAGGCCAGGCTCTGTGATGAATGTCATCAGGTGAGAATAACAGAGGCCTCCTTAGATGGGATGGTCAAAGAAGGCCTCTCTGAAACAGAGACGCCTTGCATAAGACCTTAAGGACAAGAGAGAATTTCTTAGCTTCAGCCTTTGGAAAACTGAAAAATAATAAATAATTTAAAAATAAAATAAAACAATTTTTTTTAAAACAAAGAGAAATAACATCGGATGGGAGATGACTACATTTATAAGTAAGTTAGACTTTTTTTGGATTCCCTTGTTCCCCAAGGAGGAAGTTCGTGGTTATTCGCAGCTCCTACCCTGGTGACAGGCATTCTTGGGTGTCCCCTGATGCTCCATTCACTGTCAGGGCGAAGTCTCACTTCCTGCCAGAGAAGCCTCATTCTCTGGAGGTGTTTTAAAGAATGAGGTATAAGTAGAAATACAAGTTCTAAAATTTCTGCCCACACTCTAACAGATGGTCTTAAGGCAGCCTTCTGGGTGCACACAAGGCATCTTATAGACCACTTGGCAACCTATCAAGAAGGAAGAGCTGGCCAGGTACAGTGACTCATACCTGTAATCCCAGAACTTTCGGAGGCCAAGGAGGGCGGATCACTTAAGTCCAGGAGTTCCAGCCTGGGCAACATGGCAAAATTCCGTCCATACAAAATATACAGAACTTAGCCAGGTGTATTGGCACATGCCTGGATCCCAACTACTTAGGAGGCTTAGATGGGAGGATCTCTTGAGCCAGGGAGGTGGAGGTTGCCATGAGTCAAGATTGCGCCACTGCACTCCAGCTTGGGCAACAGAGCAAGACCCTTTCTCAAAAAAAAAAAAAAAAAGGCCAGTCTACAAAATCATTACTTTCCTTGAACCCCTAGGACAGCTGAGGTTGCAGGGGCACCAAATGGCCTGAACTCTCAGGACAGTAAGGTGCTTCCAAGGAGAGACAGGACTCTGCATCACTGAGCCCCCTGGGGTCCACTGTGCAAGCGAGTAAGGAATCAGCTAAAAGTCTTAAGTGATTGCTAAAGGCCAACTAAGACTCAAGTGAGTGCATAGAACCTTCGGAAGCCGCATACACAGCATGGGTCCCACCAACCTGCAGACCCTTTTCCCTGCGGGCTGGGTCCCTGCAGGGTCCTGGAGAAATCTTCCCTGGGAGGGGTAAGACTGGAGGAAGGGAGCAGGAAAGGCATCAAATACCCCCACCTTCCTTCTCTTCTAGAGGAAGGGCACAAAAACCTTAAGCCGTGGGGGAAAGACAGCCAACCCTGTAGCGTCCAAGGCTCATGCAAAGGCAATTGCAGAAGGAGAAGAAATAGTAAAACCCTCCGCCCTTGGGGAATAGCAAGAAACCATCCTGAGCCCAGACCTGGAGACCTGCTACCCTTAGGAGAGGGGCAGGGATCTTGAGAAAATGCCACCCCTAAGCCCCAAATACACAGGGCCTGCCTAGACTGAGGCTGGCTGAGGAACATAGAGAATCCCACTTCTCCCATCCAACCAGGCCAGCAAGTAACAAGCAAACAGATGTCTACCACTGGGGATGGGGCAGAGACCATATCCAAGGCTCAGGCACAATGCAGAAGCTTAAAGACACTGAGCAAACTCCTCTGCAAGCCAACCTCCACCCTAAGCACGGGATAACACTGATCTGAAGCCAGTGGCACACTCACAGCAACCACAGTGTCTTAGTCTGTTCGTGCTGCTGTAACAGAAAACCACAGACTGGTTAATTTATAACTAATAGAAATGTATTGGCTCACAGTTCTGGAAGCTGGGGTGTCCAATATCAAGTTACCAGTATGTTTGAGAGCCTTCTTGCTTCATCATCACATGATGGAAAGTGGGAAGATGAGAAAGAGAGGGCCAAACTCACCCTTTTATAATGGCATTAATCTCACCCATGTGGGTGGAGCCCTTGTGGCTTACCTCTTGAAGGTCCTCTTTCTTAATACTGTTACAATGGCAATTACATTTCAGCATGAGTTGGAACAAACATTCAAACCATAGCATAGGGCAACTACAAAACCCAAGTCCAGCTGGACTCCTGCTTGGATTGACTCAACCCCCAGGGAAAGGCCTAGCCAGAAAAAAGACATACACATTTCCCAGCATGAATATCATTTGTCCTGTCTGTACTGTTGCGCCTACCCCCTACACTCTCTCTGCCAGTCCCTGCCTACTACTCCCTACATCCAGCACCTTTGACCCTCCCTCCCAGGGTCGCGCCCATGAGGCCCATAAGACAGGCTGAAAGTGTCCACGCACTGATCCAGAATAGACCTCAGCCAATGATGGATGGGAGTCAGGAGATTAACACCCTACAAGTGGGACAACTCTTGCCTTTTCCACATTGTCTCCAGTGGTCCCCAGTGGGATTGAGCCTCAATGGCCCACATTGCAAAGTCACTCATTAATCGACCCTTTCTGGGCTGCCTTCCCTTCCATTGCTCACCTCCCCATTCCTCTGTTGGTGTTTCCTGGGATCACCTCCCAAATAAGCCACTTGCACTCAAATCCTTGTGTATTAGTCTGTTCTCATGCTGCTAATAAAGACATACCCAAGACTGAGTAATTTATAAAGAAAAAGGGGCTTAATGGACGCACAGTTGCACATGACTGGGGAGGCCTCACAATCATGGCAGAAGGCTAAGGAGGAGCAAAGGCACATCTTGCATGGCAGCAGGCATGAGAGCGTGTGCAGGGGAACTGCCTTTTATAAAACCATCCGATCTAGTGAGACTTATTCACTATCATGAGAACAGCACAGCACAGCCCCCGTGATTCAGTTACCTCCCACTGAGTCCCTCCTACAACACATGGGGATTATGGGAGCTACAATTCAAGATGAGATTTGGGTGGGGACACAGCCAAAACATAACATCTCGTCTTGGGGTCTCAGCCTAAGGCTGCTTCCCACTCTCTTCTCTGTCCCCACTCAGGAGCCCATAGGCCTGAGCCTAAGATAGCCACAGCACTCTATCGTGTTGCTCTTGAGATCTGGCTGTGTTCAGGTCTTATCCATCTCCTTCCCTTGGGATAAAGCTCAGACAGGTGGCTTCGCCATCTCTGTGCAATGATCCACCTGCTCAGCACCCCAGGTAGCCCCTGACCTGTCAGAATCTTAGAAAAGGGTACAGGTCAGCTTTGGGGCTGGTCCCCAGCTGGGCTACCCTGGGCAGTGCCATGTGCCAAGGCATGGGGCAGTGGGGTAAATCACTCAAACCAGTGATTGATCCCTAGGTCTTTGCAATTTGTCAAGGGAAATCTTGGCTCAATTCTCAGTTATCTTTTCCACTAGTAAATCCCTGTTACCAAAGACACTCAAAAGAGTTTGGCTGAGGCTGGTCCCAAAATGGTTAAAATTATTGAACTACTCTGCCCCTACTCCCACCCCAGACCTCTTCATCAATCTGAAATTGTTTGAGTCATTGTAAAAGTAAATTTACCTCCCTGAGTGCAGGCTGGTTGCTCAAGGAGGCAGCTGGAGAGAGCTAGTGGGCAGGCAACCAGATTCAGGCTGCAGATCTACTGGAAATAACCTGCAAAGTTTACCATTTTCAGCCATGGAAAGATGCCCATCTTTAATAGCAGCAGGAATTGGGTACTCTGGATCAACTTCTTACAAGTTCTTCTAACAACGTCTATAAAATAAGACCACTAGTGTCACCCTTCTTGGAATGGCGTGAGGATTTTATGTAATGAGACCTGGGCAGTGACTTGACCACAGTGTGTGTATATAGGTGTTATTTGTTTTGATCTTCTTGTTGATCTTCTTGTTTCAGCACTTTTAGGACTGCCCTGTGGCTATTTAGGGTGTCCCACAGGTGACCCAGAGGTGGTATGGGGACTCAGGAGAACAGAGGGCAGAGTGGCAGGACATAGAAGCTCTTTTCCTCCCTTCCCCAGTCCAGGTGCTTTGGAAGTCACAGCACTCCAGTCACCTCCCACTTGGGCTCATTGCAGTCCTCGCAGCTCATAACTCCTTTCTGTGCCCACTGTTTTCCACAAACTCAGAGCAGCCACTCCAGTCCCCCTTGGGTCTCTTGAGTCTCCTGGTGGGTGGGGAAGCCAGTGTTGAAGGTTCACAGCTGTCAGAGGGTGAGTGCTCCTGGATGGGCTGCAGTTGGGGGTGATAGGAGGGAGAGGATCAGAGACATGAGGGGCTCACACCTGCTTCCCCGTCATATCTGAGCCTTTGTAGATATCCAATGACAGGCTTGGCCACAGGGGCTGTTCTCATCAACCCGGGGACTGTACTGTGATCTGACCCAGACTTTCAATGGCCAGCTTCTTCCCAGAGTGTCAGAACGTGAGCATTTCTTTTCCTGGGCTGGTAAAATGCCTGGGAAGAATCTCCCCCTAAACCCACACACACATTTTTTTGCATTTTTTCCCTCCCTTTCATTTGGCCTCTCATTCTCTCACTCTCTCCGGAGAGTGGCTATAAACTCTAGCCCTGTGCTGACGGGGCTCTAGAAATTTGGTCTTGGATGTTTACAATGTAAAAGCACAGGAAACTTCTTTATTCTTTATCCTGGAGGACAGCCTAAGGCCTAAATGTCCAACCCATGACCAGGTAGTCTCATCACAGGAAACTTGTTTATACTGGCACATGCTCTTGTGGCTCTTTCTGACCTGTGTCCAGTTTATTTCTACCAAGATAGTCACACTCTAGGAGAGGAGTCAGGTTTATGTGTATTGGTCAGATAAGACTCAGAGGAGACAACTCAACAAAATACATGACATAACAGAAACAATGTGTTGCTTACAGGTCCCAGAGAGAAGAGGGCAGTGTGCCACCCAGGGCCAATGGGAACAGGGCACCCTCCAGGACACATGTGCTCAAACAGCAAGTGAGAGCAAGAGAGAGGGGGTGAGGGACATGTGGGCTTTTATTCGGGTCCAGGGCATTACCCAAGCAGGTTTCCCTTGGGTGTTCTAATTGGTGGGTTTAGAGCATGTGGGCATGACTTCTGTGGAGTCACACTGTGACTGAGAGGTGAGTCAAGTACGTTGTATCTAGGTGTCCCACAAGGAGGTGGTCACCAAAAGGCAGTTTATAAGGCAGATATAAGGATCGACCATCTTGAGAGACTGGAAGACAGCAAAGAATTGGAAACTGTGTCAAGGGTGACCAAACCCTACTTCTGGTATGAGAAAGTCCAAGTTAGATTCAGAATGGAGGCCAAGGCAACATAAAAGTGTAAGAATTCACTGCACTGCCATCCTGAATGTCATAGCCTGCCTGCTAGTGTTCTAGGTGTCCACTGATAAAGAAGATTGAGAGACTTAACACTTAGTACGGAAACTTTCATTTTTAGTGTGAAGCTCCTGCTCTTAGTCATGTTGGTGCCCCCTAGTCCAGAGACTCAGCCTCTCCAGGGATAACTCTCCAGTGATCTATTGGAGGGGGACTCCTGGGGTTTTCCTGCTTCTTAAGCAGACTTTCAGCCAGCCCTCCTGCTGTCCGTCTACCTTCATGCCCACCTCCAAAGCCCATGCTGCTCCAGTGGCTGAGCCTTCCGGGTCCTGCAGGGCAAAGCTGACTCTTTCTGCTCTCTCTACTGACAACTTAATATCCAGCTTTCCTGGGGCTGCTAGGTGGAACCACTTGTCCATGTCATTTCTGGCTGTGGGCCTTTATGGGGGTCCAGGGCATTACCCAAGCAGGTTTCCCTTGGGGGGCTCAGGTTCTCATTGGTGGGTTTAGAGAAAGAAGGAGTGACTTCTGTGGAGTCATCTTCTTTTTTCTTCTCTTTGTCCTTATGGGCTTATGCTTTTCTTTAATCCGTAACTGTTATTTTAGTGGTGTTTTGAGATGGAACAGAGATGAAGCAACTCTCTTTATTGGGTTAATTCTTCTATTGCTTGCAATCAAAAGATTTCCTACTGTGTTCAATAGAAAGTACATTCATTTGCAGTAAGAGACCGTCTTGGCTTACACAAGAGAAGTTTCTTTCTCTTTCATCTAGAAGTATCAGCCAGGGTGGTGGCTCTGCTCTGGGAGACCCAGGCTCCTGCAGTCTTGTTGCTCTGCCTTCTGTAAGGTGTTGTTCTCAACTATAGGTGTAAGATGCTCACTCTCCTGCCTGCAGCAGAGCCAATGGGAAAGGACAAAGGCGCAAAGATGGGCCCGTCTAATCCCTTTAACTGCATACCCAGATGAGTGCATCTAACTGCAAGAGGGTTTGGGAATGCAGTTCTTCCCTGGGGATTGTGCACCTAGCTAAAGCCAGGGCTCTCTTCCTATCATCTAGAAGGAAAGAGCAGGCATTGGGTGACTACTGGCAGCCTCTGCCTGTCTGGTGAAGACACCAGTCTCAACAGGGACCTATTCTAGATCCCTGCAATGAGAATTCTCTGCATCCCTGTTCAGCCTGCTGAGCCACTCTGTGCCACAGCACAGTTAGCTGTGGATGTGCCTGACTTCCCTAACACTGCAGGCCTGAGGACAGGCAGATTCTTCTGGAATCCCATAGGAGTAGAACCTGGTGTCCCAGGGGCCATCTGGGGCCAGGAGTGTCAGGAATCCTGGAGTGCCAGAGTCAGTTCAGCCAGCTCCTGAGTGAACAAGCCTCAGCCCAGTGAAGGGAGACAGGTATTCAGGCTGTATACATTTTCTACTACTGTGTAACAAATTACCACAAACTCAGTTGACTTTCAATGACACCCATTACTATCTTATAGTTCTGGAGGTCAGAAGTTCTGAGTTCTCTGCTTATGGCCCCACAAGGCAGAAATGAAAGGTTTCAACCAGCCTGGGCTCTCATCTGGAGGCTCTAGTAAGAATTGGCTTCCAAGCTCCTTCAGATTATCCACAGAATTCAGTTATTTGCCATTGTAGGACTAGGGTCCCCATTTTCTTGCAGGCTGGCAGCTGGAGACAGCTTTTAGCACTTCATAGCCACCTGCATTCCCTGGCTCATGGCATCCCTATCCACAAAGCCAGAAACAGATATCAAATCCCCTGCATGCTTCAAATCTCTAACTTCCTTTACTGCTGTGAGCAGAGCAAACTCTCTGCTTTCAAAGGGTTCATGTAATTGGATCAGAGTCACCTGTATAATTTCTTTTCTTTCTTTCTTTCTTTTTTTTTTTTTTTTTTAAAGACAGGGTTGCACTCTGTTTTCCCAGGCTGGAGTGCAGTGGCGCAATCATGGCTCACTGCAGCCTCAACCTCCTGGGCTCAAGTGATCCTCCCACGTCTGCCTCCTGAGTAGTTGGGACAACAGATATGCACCGCCATGCCTGGCTAAATTTTTGTGTTTGTAGAGATGGAGTTTCATCGTGTTGCCCAGGCTGGTCTCAAACTCCTGGGTTCAAGGAATCCCTCTGGTCTCCCAAAGTGCTGAGATTGCAGGCATGAGCCACCTTGCCTGGCCAATAATATCCTTTTTGCCATTAATGTAACAAAATCACAGGAGTGATAGCTCAACATGCTCAGAAGCTCCACCAACACCCAGAGAGGAGGGGATGATACCAGGGAGGTTACTGGGCACCATTCTCAGAATTCTGCCTGCTACAAAGGTCGAAGCTGAGGGTTTAGAGATAAAGAACCAGGTGAGAGCCACAGAACCAAGGTGGGGGTGAGGGACTCGCTGCCAGAATGGAAACAGATCCTCTGGGAACCGGGAGGCCTCATCTTCATGAGGGGGACGAGGGAGGAGGTCATATTCTATGCACCTAGAATAATGGGTGCTCCAGGGTGACCTGCCTTGCAGGACTGTTTACTAGGCTTCAGCTGGGATGCAGGCTCATCCATCCTCCCAGACCCAGGTCAGACTCAAGTGCTTTCCTTTCGAAAGGGCTTGGATTTCTAGTTAACGCAGGGGGTTTTACCTTTCATTCCAATGAGGGTCTTCCGCTGTCCTAATGAGTGCCCTGACATTGAGGGTATTATTTGGGGAATGTGCACCTTTTGTGGGGAGAAGTTTCACAGCTTCTTTCAGATTACCCAAGGCATCAAAGAAAGGGGAAGGAATCACATATTGAAAGAATACCCTGAGAAGCTTAATTTCCATGGCTGGGTACAAACCATGCTTCACTGACCCAATTAAGAGACGTGGATGAGTTGTTCAAGTTTTTGAAATGTCTGTAGACTAGACTCTCAGTTTTGCTTCTCTTTGCTTCTCTGCTTTCAAAGGGCTCATGTAATTGGATCAGAGCCACCCAGATAATTTCCTTTTTTCTTTTTTCTTTTTCTTTTTTTTAACTTTTTGAGACAGGGACTCACTCTGTTTGCAGTGATCACAGACGCTGCAGCCAAACACAAACCTGAGCCACACGTACTGAGCCACACACAAAGGCTGGCTGGGATCTTGAAGGTCATTTAGTTCAACTCCTCATTTAGAGAGGGACAAACAGGTTCAGAGAGAAGGTCACCTGCCCAGGGTTATACGGAGTCGTAGCAGGGGAGGGGACAGCTTGTCTTCAAATTTAGATTCATTTCGGTTCATCACATCCCGAGATTTTGTGATGACAGCGTGGGGAAAGAGAATTGAGCCTAACGTGACCCCTCCCCAGGGCGGAGCGTGCAGGATTGTGGCGTCCCCGGTCACTGCCGTGTTGAAAACCCTTTAGTGCCTCTCCGAAGTCCTCAGGACAAAATCCACACTCCCCTTCCTCAACATGCCTCTGGCCCTCAGAGCCATGGGCTGGCCTCTGGCATAGCACTTATCAGAGGTTAGTGCCCATGGCCATCTGCCTGTGGGTCCATCCCTTCAGCAGACGTGAGTGTCGCTGGCTGTGGGGATTGAGGGGACCGAGGGGACTGAGCTGCGTCCCCTCTGTTCCCTGGGGCCCAGCCCAGTGCCTGGACCACAGCATGTGCTCATAGAGGGTGTGGAAAGAAGCAGCAAAACAACATAGGAACGCATTTCCTGATACTCCTGAGCCTAGCATGCCCCTCCCCACCCCAGGTATGCTGGGCCTGCCCCACAGCCAGCGAGAAAAAAAGGTTCTGGGAAGAGTTGCAACAATTCATCTTTATTTCTTATTTTCCTCTGGGCGTGCGGAATCTGGTATATTTCACCCCAGGTATATTTGGGATAGTTGGCTCTTCGCTGGGTCAGGATGGCTGGGTGCCTTCTCCCCCTGGCACGGTTCTCTTCTCTGCAGGGCGAGGGGCAGGGAGCTAGTAGAACCTCGCAATGCCAGCCGCAATGGCAGACCCAATGGAGCCCAGGATGAATCTGGTCAATCCGGAGAGTCCAGTTGCTCCTGGGAAGAAACAGGGTGAACAGTGTGGGACATGCCTGTCCGGGAAGCTCTGTGGGCAGGACTGTGGGGTCAGAGACTCCAGTGACCCTCAGAAGCGGCTGAGGCTTCGAGACCCCACCCAGTTCCCCTCTCTGTTTCCCAGTACCCTGGGGGTTTTTGTTTGGGGAGAGGCTGCTGCAGGCATGAACTCCCATGGTAAACTCCAGAGCTGGAAGCAGCTTCACTCTTCAGTGAAGGAGGCTGTGCCCCAGAGGGGAGGAGATGCCCCAGGTAACCCAGCAAATCTGCTTCAGGCTGAGTCTTCCTGGGCCCACTGTTCCTGGCTTGGGCTCCTTCCCTCCCTCCTCCATCTCCCTCCGAGAAATTCTGAGAGAATGTATAGAGAGAGACAGAGGAACAGAAATGGAGGCCCATAGGACTGAGATTGGGACTGGGTCCTTGGAGGCTCCTGCCCTCCTCATCGCCCTCCCCAGCCAGCCCTGCCAGGATACTCACCCAGTGACTGCAGAGTAGCCACAAGGCTGCCCGGGGCAACTCCACCCCCATTGGCAATGGCTGCTGCGGACATCATCTTGGCTGCTATGGAGGACGAGGTGATTCCCGTCGCAGTGAAGCCCATGACACCGAGCACCATGGGCACAGCCTCCACAGCCACAACTGCAGGGAAGAGGAGCTGGGTCAGTGTGTGGGCTCAGAAGGGACCCCCCAGATACACTGAGTCAGGCTTAGGGACCTCAGGGAATCTGGAGAGAGAGGTGAACTCTGAGCTTGGGAGAGACTATGGGCACGGCCAATAGGCACAAATCAAGGGGAGCACAGCCAGGCGGGGAAAGTAGAGGGAAAAGCTAGTAGGGCCACTGGGCACAGGGCTCTGGGCCAAGCTCTGCTAGGCAGCAGGACCTTCCTTGGGAAAGCCACTTGTCTTTGGGGCCTCAGTGTCTGCCCTGGCCAAATGCTGGACCAGGGGAGTGCTTTCCAATTTTCTTATCTTTGCTGGGGAGCAAATCTCATTAGGGCAGCAGATCTTGCCCAGGAGATTATGTAAGAGGCACATTCACAGTGGCTCAAAGAGACAGCTCTAGGGCTCCGTGGTGTTGCCACAGAGCACGTCGGAAGCAACTAAACCAAGGGGAGCCCCTGGCATCTCTTTCATGTCTACTGTGTTCAATTTCTATTGTTTCACCCTATGCAATCCTGACCATAACCCTGAAAGGGCATTGCTAGCCCTTTCTCTGGAGAGGAAACAGGGGCTCAGAGGAGTTCAAAGACATGCTCAGGGTCACACAGAATGTTCTGCAAAGGGGAAATGGCCTCTGCCCGGCTGCTGCCACACCCTGCCCACACACGCTCCAGCTCCCAGTCTCTAAGCCCCTGCTTCCAGCTTCCAGTGCCGTACTTCTAGCTCCTTGTTTCATACTTAGCCCCTCATCCCACCTCCTCCCCTGACCACCCACATGAGGGAAACCTTGGCATGGACAAGGCCAGCTGCTCCCCAAGTCCACCTCCCTAGGGGCAGGTGGTTACTTGAGCCCCTTCCCCACAGACTCACCTCCTCCAATCACGACTGTAGCAATCCTCGCTGGAAATCAAAAGAACATTCTGTGAGTAGATCCACACTGGCCTCCCCTCCACTTTCTGAGCTAATTGCCCATCCAGCGGGAGGGGCTGCCCCAGGTTGGGAGCCACAGGAAGGGATGACCCCTGTCTAACGCTCTTTGTTTCATTTTGGGAAGTGGAATTTCTGGAGGAGGGTGAGGATCACCGGGGGTTTTGACCCCAGCGCTTGTCCTGAATGAATTTACGTGGCCCTGAACTCGTTGGTTGGTTGGTTGGTTGATTGGGGGAAATCAGACGTTACTTTTTCTTTTCTGCCTCCCAAGCCAGGTTGAGTTCAAATGAAAAGCAGAACAAAAATGAACAAAATCTTATAGATGTGGCTAGGAAGGCATGCTACTGTGATGTCAGCTCCCAGTAAATACAGGATACTTGGCAATGAAATCTAGGGCTTGGTGGTTTGACCGGGGCAGGGAGAAGTGAACAGGATGGGTGTCATGCTCTCTGAGCAGGGCTGTTAGCTCATTTGAAGCAGGGTCAGTGTTTATTAGCGAGGGATACCATGACTTTCTCCTATAGTCCAGAAAAAGCTCTTCAGACAGTAATAAGTCCTCATGGTAGAGAAAGATGAGCTTCATTTTGCACTGTGTGCCTGAGTCATGGCAAGCACTGTAGAATGCTTGAATGCCACGTGAGAGCAATGCTTGAATGGAATGAATTGAAAGCTTCTGACTCTTCAAGGTCCATGTCATTGCTCCCTCCTCCAGGAAGCCCTCCCAGATTCTTCCAGGGAGAACTCATCCTTGCTCCTCCATGACTGGAGCCACTCACAGCACTGGGTGTACATGGTTTGCTTCCCCACATGGTAAGCCCCTGGGGAGCGGGCAGAGGTTCTCTTCCCCAGCAGTCAGAGGGGCCAGAACTGCAATTTGGGGCCAGGAGTTCTAAAGATAGCCAGATGTGCAGGAATGAGCTCAGCCAGCTCCCAGGGAGAGGCCTTAGAGTGATGGTGGAGGAAGTAAAGAGACACCCCTGAGTGACCAGAAAGGCCACCTGGAGGGGTTTTGAGCCCAGGGACTCAGGAATGGATAACCTGGTTAGAAGGTTCAGTTTTATTGGCAGGCAGGAGAGGTGATGTCAAGATGGCTGGCAGCCTAGCAGACCTGGACCCTGACACACAAAAGCCCTCAGGAACTGGCTGCTCTGTGTAGGGGGGCCTGCCTGTTAGGCTCAGCTGATGGGCATTCATAGGGCAGAGTAGCCTGGCCGTTATTTTACGCCATTCAGAACCTGCCCTACCCTGAGACTTCCCTCCAATTTCTATTCTCCCACTTCTATTAATATTTCTTTCCTTCTTTCTTTCTTTTTTTTTTTTTTTGAGACAGAGTCTTGCTCTGTCACCCAGCCTGGAGTGCAGTGGCACAATCTCGGCTCACTGCAACCTCTGCCTCCTGGATTCAAGCAATTCTCCTGCCTCAGCCTCCTAAGTAGCTGGGATTACAGGCATGCACCTCCATGCCTGGCTAATATTTGTATTTTTGGTAGAGACGGAGTTTCACCATGTTGGCCAGGCTGGTCTCAAACTCCTGACCTCGAGTGATCTGCCCTCCTTGGCCTCCCAAAGTGCTGGGATTACAGGTGTAAGCCACTGTGCCTGGCCTATTAATACTTCTTATCATTGTTCATTGTTCTGCCTTCTGTTCCAAGCTTGGAAGCAGCACCCCCACACCCTTCTGTGCTGCCCAGAGCACTTGGACAACAGTAAATTGTCCCAGTTGGTAAATAAGGGACAATATTATCTTCTTATCTTCCTCTGGGGTTGTTACGAGAATTAAACAAATTGACAAACCTCAAGTGCTAGGGTAAGTGACTAGAACATAAAAGCGCTCGCTCAAGTTGAGCTGTTATTATTTTAATTTTATGAATTGCTTGATCTTAAACTGAGAAGTCATCGGCATTTCTGACAAACAGAAAGGACTGCTGGGTGTGGCCCAGGCCCTCACTTGCTCATCACACTTCTCTGTACTGAGTTGGGAGCCCAAAGAGTGGTGTGTGTTGCTGAGGGCCAGTTACCTCCAAGTTGCAAAACAGGGTGCCAGTGAGGGACCCCAGCATGAAGGAGCTAACCTCCAGTGCTCCCAGCAATCGTCTGAGGATAGAGATGTTGGGGCTCAGGGCAGCTGAGGATGACAGGGTCGGCAGAGGGTGAGTGCAGGCTCAAATAGAGGTTAGAGGTTGGGGCAGGGGTCAGAAGTCAGGGTAGGAGTCAGGGGCCCTGTGCCCCCGTTCAAGCCTATGCCATTTGTGCTGGCGGAGTTGGGGGAACCCCTGGATGTCCACCCAGGGAGACAGAAAGGTAAAGGGCAGTGGATACACGCAGAGGAGCACTTGTCAGCAGGTAGAGGCCAGGATTAGATGCTCACCAAATGATACTGATGGATCTCAAGATTATGGTTCTCAGTGTGGAAAAAAGCAATAGAATGGGATCTACAGCACACCATCCTGCATGTCAGTTAAAACGCATGCAAACAAAACACAATTCCTGTTCTGCAAAAATACATATGAAAAACAGACACACATTAAATATATTAGAAAGGTTGACTTTGAGGGAGGGGAATTGAGGGTGAAAAGGAAGAAGAATGAGAATAAATAAGACTAGAAAGAGATCTCCCAGAAACCAGTGAAAAAAGTGAGCTAAAGAATCTTGTTAAAATCGATACTCTGGATGTGAGATCCCGCAGGACACAGGGGCCCTGTTGACAAGGTAAACTAAAGGAGATGAATTCTGACAGTAAATCTGGGGGAAGGGAGAGCTGAAGAGAGTGGGACTCAGTGGTAGATAGACCCTTTCCAGCTAGGCAGGAGGCCCAGGCCCAGAGGGGAGAGGACCTGGGGGACACCCAGGGCTGGGCACCCGGCCAGAGTCTGCCTGCCCCGGGCCCCCTCCCAGACTGAAAGTCACGGTGGACACCTGCTGTGAGAGGACAGGGCAGGGCAGCAAGGCTGTGGGTGTCCCCCCATTTTCTCTCCCACGGGTCCCTGGACAAGACCCCTGCCCTCCCCAGCTGCCTCCTCGCCCCCAGCACCAGCCCCTCCCAGGAACACTCACCCAGGGGCAAGACTACGGCACAGCCAGAGGCCACCCTGGCCACTTTGGCCACACCGGTCACTGCTGATGAGGTGAAAGCGGAGGCCACCATGGCTGCTCGCGTTAATTCCGTGGCCTAGAGAGTAAGAGATCCTTAACTTCAGCCAGACCTGCCGAAGGGATGGAGCTCTGAGGACGGGATGGGCACAACCTGGCTTGCCTCCCACTGTCCTGAAAAATGTGAGGAGCTCCAGGGGGTTGGGGAGGCTGCTCTGAGCTTGTGGGGTAGCAGGCCTGGAAAGGATCCTGGGGTGAGGGAGGGAGGCATGTTGAGGAGTTGGGGCTACCAAAGGACCTGTGTTAGATTAGGGCCCTGAGGAACTTTATTTCCACAGGGGGGCTGCTTTCTTTCTTCTGAGAGTCCCAGCACCAACATCTTAGACACTTCTGGGACTCCCATATCTCTCCACGGAGCAATTGAAAAGGCACCAAAATTAGGAAATCAGAACCAACCGCATTTTTAAGGCATATATGGCAGGCGAGGTGCCTGCTTTTATGTAATCTCCTCACTAACGTGAAAAAGATGGGACCCTCCCCCTCCGCATGTTACAGATGAGGGAACGTGATCTGGCTCAGTGATTTGCTCCAGGTCAGAGGCTTCCCATAGGGAAGCAACACCCCAGCCAGGCATGGACTTGCAATGGCTCCGCCTTGGTTCCTCCTAACCCTTCTCTCTCCCCGCTGCCCACTTTAACCCAAGCCGCCCTCAAGGCCTGAGGAAAACCTGGGCAAGGACAAAGCTAATTGTCCTTAAATTCCAGAGTCCAGGGACAGATGGGGCTCAGGTCCCTTCCCTCCCAAGGCTCCCTGATGAAAACAAAAAGACAGGGCAGAGAGTGGATGCTCAAGGCCTCCCCTCCGCTCCCTGAGCCCACAGCCCACCCAAGTTCGGGGCCATGGGAAGGTTAGCTCCTGCCCGCCCTCCCAGTCTTACCCAGAGAAGGAGAGTTCCTGAGAATGTGAAGCTGACCCCACCGTCTTAAGCTTGGTTGTGTTCACAAAGGGTCTGATCCCAGGCCTTTTAAGCAGCTCCACCCCGACTGAAGCACAGCCCCTTGACACAGACAACAAATGAGATAGGTTTCATTTTCCAGGAAACTGAAACTGCAGACATCTTTCTCCCCTCACGGCCAGTCAAGAGGAAACTTCAGTTATTTAGTGAAATAGGATTTGCCCATGGCATCAGTCATTGTCAGTTAGTATAAAATGCTTTGTCATTTCATTCAAGATGGGAGTGTGCTCTACGCATAATGAAGTCATGAGAAGTAAAATCAAAGTTCTATAATAAAATGATACTATTACTTTCTAATGAAGAAGGTGATTTTCAGAATAATTTAGTCCTTGTGGTAGGCAGATGTTCAGTTTTTCAAAAAAGGCTTGACTGCAGGCCCACTGTGCTAGATACTGACTAGGCACTGGGATAGGACTGTAAACAAAACAGACCAAAATATCCGTCCTCACAGAGTTTACCAGCAATGGGGGCAAAGTGAACATGATAAATAACTACATGTATAGAATGTTATTTGATGAAGCACTAAAGCAAAAGGAGGTGACGCAGCGAGCCCGGCAGAATTATGGGGGGCAGTCATTCCAGGTGGAGGCCACAGCAGTGGCAGAGCCCGTGTGGCAGGAGCAGCAAGGGGGCCAGTGTGGCCTCAGCAAGTGGGCCAGGGAGAGAGGCCCTGTGAGGCCGCAAAAGCACTGCAAGGACTTGATCTTGTGTCCTGAAGCCATTGCAGGGGATTATCGTCTATACCTTTTGGGGGATAGGGGGATGAAGCTGAGAAATGACACGGTCAGGTCACTCTGCGGCTGCTCTGAGAACAGGCGGAAGAAAAAGCATCAGGTGCCAAAATGTACATTTAAATCTTCCACACGAGTAGTGTGCAAGTTGTAAGATTCAAAATGGAGTCACTTGGGTCAAACCTCGGCAGACAGAGCCAGCAAGGCTATAAAGGGAGGGCTGTCACGCAAGATGAGGCTCTCCCATTTGCCTGCTAATAGGAACTATCACGAGAAATGTTTCCAAACTGCAGCTTATTACATGGGCCACACAAGGACAGCTTGAAGCACAAGGAGAGCGAGCCAGTTATGCAAAAACACTTGCCTGGCACAGTGTCTCACACACCCAATCCAAAACTGCAGGAACCTGACCATTACTCCAAGATTCCCAGTCCTACCTAACAACTACTGACACTTGCCAGTCAGAACTCACCAGGACTTGTAAGATGCTGCCAGCACCAATAAACTTACTCTTTCTTTCTTTCTTCTTTTTCTCTTTCTTTCTTTCTTTCTTTTTTTCTTTCCTTTCTTTCTTTCTTTTTTCTTTCTTTCGTTTTCTTTCTTTCTCTTTCTTTCTTCTTTCTTTCTCTCTTTCTCTCTTTTCTTTTCTTTTTTTTGATGGGAGTTTTGCTCTTGTTGCCCAGGTTGGAGTGCAGTGGTGCAATCTCGGCTCACTGCAACCTCCACCTCCCGGGTTCAAGTGATTCTCCTGCCTCAGCCTCCCAAGTAGCTGGGATTAAAGGCACCTGCCACCATGCCCGTCTGATTTTTTGTATTTTTAGTAGAGACGGGGTTTCACCATGTTGGCCAGGCTGATCTCAAACTCCTGACATCAGGTGATCCTCCTGCCTCTGCCTCCCAAAGTGCTGGGATTACAGGCATATGCTTTTGGACGTGGGATCACGGCTATTAAACTTCCTTTCAAAACAACTTGCATAACTTTTATAAAACAAATTGTATCGAACTGTCTTTCAAAACAACTTGCATAACAGCCTCTTTCTTTAAAAATTCCCTAATTTTTTCCTTTGTTTTCCAAAACGAAAAGGCCACCCTGGTCCATATTTATGTTGTGGGGTTGCAATCCTACTTCTTGTGTATTATTCCCAAGTAAAACTATTTTACTTAAAGATTTGTCTCTCTCTCTCTTTTTATGTTGACACAAATGTGACATCAACAGGTTGCTTCAACTAGTTTAAGCCACACTGATGGTGATCTATACTCCTATTCAGGGGTCCAGCAGGTGTCCACTCTAGCGTTCTCTGTGGGAAGGGCCCCCCAGGAGGCTGTATATTCAGAAATCTACAGGCCCCTGTGCAGCTACTACATCAGTACCAGAGACTTTGCAAATTAGCATAATGAATGTATGTTTGTGATGTCATCAGGCTCCATGTCCTAACCAAAGGCTGGGTGGGGGTCACCCTAATGCTGAGGCTCAAAGCACTTCTGGATGGAACAATCCACGGCCAGCATAGGGACACAGTTTTCGTCCAGCAGTTCTACACAATTTCAATAGTAAATTCAACTCCTTTCTTCAAAAGGCATCTATGACCATCTCCTCTCCGCTCACCCTCAGATGGTGGTTTCTTATGTCATGAAGAAGTCTTCTCAACATCAAATCCACCAACCCCCAGCATCTATATCCATATCTACATCCATATACTCTGCCTTCTCTCCGTTTCTGTGGATGAACTATCCCAGTTCCTAAAGATTGTATCCCCTCTTGCCTACTCAAAGACTTAATCTTGCAACTATCCTCTCCCTCTCCCAAATTCCCAAGAATATAGACCTGGGCTTGGCTGTGTTCTTAGAGGAGCTGACTCCAGATGCTTTAAGCAGCTTCACCCCAACAGAAGCACAAGCCCAAGCGATGCAGGCAGCAAATGAGAGAGGATTTGTTTTCCCAGGAAACCTTAACTGCAGACATTTTTCTCCTTTCTTTTCCAGTAAAGAAGAAAATCTATTTATTATAGAGCTGAATTTCCAATCACTTTCTTGACCCTAAGATCTCACCATTTTTCTGCTGCCATTATGGCAAATTGTTGAGAGAGACATTTACACTGGCTCTTTTTCAGCTCACAGACACTCTTAAAGAGATGCCCTGTATAGAATATAAAGTGTTTTCAGGCATCCAAAAAAGTATAGATGATAATATAATGCTTATGCGCCCACCACTCAGCTCAAGAACTCAAACATTACAGAAACAAGGAAAACAACCTGCGAATCCCTTCCTAGTCTCCTTTGTCTGCCTCCCTCTCCGGAACTGACAGCTGGCTCTTCTCATGCATGTCTTTATACTTTTACCACACGTGAATGTCAAATGCAGAACTTCCTTGGCAGTTGTTGGATGCTTGAGGGCATTTCAGGCCAGGGTCAAAGACAGGAAGCAGTAATGAAATAGGGCCAGGAGCGTCCAGTCCCCAACCTTTCCTGGGAGGATGTGCTAAGAACTGTAAAACCAGCTCTAAAAGAAGTAGAGGAATTAGGGAGTAGAGATTGCAGAGAAAGGAAAAGAGAGAGAGAGAATGAGGGAGAATTTGTGGACTGTGCCTTTCCCTGAGCCCCATGATGAGAGGAGGGGAGGGCTCTGCCCACCCAGAGCTAAATGGTACCCATGTGGAAAGCATGACTTCAATCCCTTGGAATTTTTTTTTCTTTTTTCTTTCTTTCCTTTTTCTTTTCTTTTTTTCTTTCTTTCTTTCTTTTTTTTTTTTTTGAGATGGAGCCTCCCTCTGTCACCAAGGCTGGAGTGCAGTGGCACGGTCTCAGCTCACTGCAACCTCTGCCTCCCAGGTTCCAGTGATTCTCCTGCCTCAGCCTCCTGAGTAACCAGGATTACAGGCACCTGCCACCACACTCGGCTGATTTTTTCTGCATTTTTAGTAGAGACGGGGTTTTACTATGTTGGCCAGGCTGGTCTCCAACACCTGACCTCAAGTGATCTGCCCACCTCGGCCTCCCAAAGTGCTGGGATTACAGGTGGGAGCCACTGTGCCTGGCCTTGAATCCCTTGGAATTTGAGGGCAACAAGCATAGTTGTCTGATTTGGGTCTATACAATCTAAGGGCAGAAGGCTGTGGTTAGAAGGCTGCCCTGGGCAGGAGGGCAGGAAGCCTACTCTGGGGGTAAGCTGCCCCTTTAGAGTCTGGCACTGTGTTTTCCCTGAGCCAGACGTGGCACCAACCCAATGCAGCTGAGAAGGATGTGGCCATGATCACCACCCAGAGGGTCGAGAGGAGCTGAGAGTGGTGGACTGTTTGAAAGCTGCAGTCCAGTACAGGATTGAAGCTGTCCAGCCAGATGTGGCAAATCCTTGTCAAGGACGCTGTGATGAGGGTCCCTACTGATGGAAGAACTGACAGAGAGAGTTAGCAGTGGGAATCTTCCCCACCAGTGGGCATCAGAGACAGAGCACAGCAGTGTCCCTGCGGGTGCGTTCTTGTACCCAACAAGCCCTGTGCTGAGGGCTTCGCCTGTGTTAAGTACTTGAATCCTCACAACAACCCCATGAAGAGGTACCGCCATCCCCATTTCACAGATGAGCTCATGAGTCATGAGGAGGGTCCTTCATCAGTTCCCCACGGGACCTTCCCACATCCATTGCCTTTTTCTGCTGGGTGCTCCACACTGAGGCAGGTACCCTCTTGGCTAAGCTTGGCTGAGTCCTGCCAAGATAACTCAAGCCCATTACCTTTCCAAGGTCTTCATGCAACCCTCAGCAATGCAGGCTTCCTCTCCCTGCCAAGCACAGATAGTTCCAGCCTGTATTCATCTGCAAATGGGTGGCCCTAGCCAGTCTCTGACTGGTGAGTGGCAGATGCAGGACTAACTATCTCACACACACCCTACCCCCTGGGGCTCCAAGAGAGGAACCAAGAAAAGCCAAAGCACCTTCAAGCCCTGTGGGGAAAACTCCATGACAACAGGGTATTAGTATTAACAATGTAGTATTAACAATGTATTACAGCACTTAGAGCAAACAAGGGTGCCCAACAAATATTTGAATGAATTCCTCTTAAAGCACTTTTTCCAATGAATCCTAAGCTCTCCCTCATACAGGCTACATGTGAGTGATAAGAGCTGACAGTTACAGATTTGTTATGCTTTCTTAAAATAAATCCCCAAGAGGCATGTCCAGCAGCTCTCTTTGAAACTGGGGATCCTTATTTTCCAATGTTCTCAGCTTTGAGGTTTATGTTGAAATTCCTCAGAAGAAGAGTACAAGGTAGCTGAATAGGAACAGCTCCAATCTACAGCTCCCAGTGAGATCGACACAGAAGACGGGTGATTTCTACATTTCCAACTGCGGTACCTGGTTCATCTCATTGGGACTGGTTGGACAGTGAGTGCAGCCCACAGAGGGTGAGCCAAAGTAGGGTGGGGCATTGCCTCACCTGGGAAGCACAAGGGGTTGGGGGATTTCCCTTTCTTAGCCAAGTGAAGCCATGAGTGACTGTACCTGGAGGAATGGTACACTCTTGCCCAAATACTGCACTTTTCCCATGGTCTTTGCAACTGGCAGACCAGGAGATTCCCTCACATGCCTGGCTCGGCAGGTCCGATACCCACAGAGAGCAGCAGTCTGAGATCAACCTAGGATGCTGAAGTGTGGTGAGGGGAGGGGCATCCACCATTGCTGAGGCTTGAGTAGGCGGTTCTATGCTCACAGTGTAACCAAAGCAGCAGGGAAGCTCGAACTGGGTGGAGCCCACCGCAGCTCAGCAAGGCCTACTGCCTCTCGAGATTCCACTTCTGGGGGCAAGGCATAGCTAAACAAAAGGCAGCAGACAGCTTCTCCAGACTTAAACGTCCCTGCCTGACAGCTCTGAAGAGAGCAGTGGTTCTGTCAGCACAGCATTTGAGCTCCAATAATGGACAGACTGCCTCCTCAAGTGTAGCCTGGCTGTAACACATGTAGCCTGACTGGAGACATCTCCCAGTAGGGGCCAACAGACACCTCATACAGGCAGGTGCCCCTCTGGGATGAAGCTTCCTGAGGAAGAATCAGGCAGCAATATTTGCCATTCTGCAGCCTCTGCTGGTGATACCCAGGCAAACAGGGTCTGGAGTGGACCTCCAGCAATCTCCAACAGACCTGCAGCTGAGGGGCCTGTCTGTTAGAAGGAAAACTAACAAACAGAAAGGAATAGCATCGCCGGGCGCGGTGGCTCACGCCTGTAATCCCAGCACTTTGGGAGGCCGAGGCGGGCGGATCACAAGGTCAGGAGATCGAGACCACGGTGAAACCCCGTCTCTACTAAAAAAAATACAAAAAATTAGCCAGGCGCAGTTGTGGGCGCCTGTAGTCCCAGCTACTCGGGAGGCTGAGGCAGGAGAATGGCGTGAACCCGGGAGGCGGAGCTTGCAGTGAGCCGAGATCGCGCCACTGCACTCCAGCCTGGGCGACAGAGCGAGACTCCGTCTCAAAAAAAAAAAAAAAAAAAAAAAAAAAAAAAACACTCTTCAGGATATTACCCAGGAGAACTTCCCCAACCTGGCAAGGCAGGCCAACATTCAAATTCAGGAAATACAGAAAACACCACAAAGATACTCTCCTTGAGAAGAGAAACCGCAAGACACATAATTGTCAGATTCACCAAGGTTGAAATAAAGGAAAAAATGTGAAGGGCAGTCAGAGAGAAAGGTTGGGTTAACCACAAAGGGAAGTCCGTAAGACTAACAGTGGATCTCTCAGCAGAAACCCTGCAAGCCAGAAGAGACTGGGGGCCAATATTCAACATTCTTCAAGAAAAGAATTTTCAACCCACAATTTCATATCCAGCCAAACTAAGCTTCATAAGTGAAGGAGAAATAAAATCCTTTACAGACAAGCAAATGCTGAGAGATTTTGTCACCACCAGGCCTGCCTTACAAGAGCTCCTGAAAGAAGCACTAAACATGGAAAGGAACAACCAGTACCAGCCATTGCAAAAACATGCCAAACTGTAGAGACCATTGATGCTATGAAGAAACTGCATCAATTAACAGGCAAAATAACCAGCTAGCATCATAATGACAGGATCAAATTTACACATAACAATTGTAGAGGACTATGTGCTCACAAACGAGATGTTCCCGATAAGTCCTGCTCTTGCAAACAAAGCAGGACGTTTCCTCTCTGCAAACAGGAAGAACAAAAGAATCAGCCGCAAACAGCAGACTCTAGGAACTGGTTAATGTTTTTTTTTTTTTTTTTTTTTTTTTTTTTTTTTTTTGAGACGGAGTCTCGCTCTGTCGCCGGGGCTAGAGCGCAGTGGCCGGATCTCAGCTCACTGCAAGCTCTGCCTCCCGGGTTTACGCCATTCTCCTGCCTCAGCCTCCTGTGTAGCTGGGACTACAGGCTCCCGCCACCTCGCCCGGCTAGTTTTTTGTATTTTTTTAGTAAAGACGGGGTTTCACCGTGTTCGCCAGGATGGTCTCGATCTCCTGACCTCGTGATCCGCCTGTCTCGGCCTCCCAAAGTGCTGGGATTACAGGCTTGAGCCACCACGCCCGGCCTTGTTAATGTTTAAAGCATCTTGAGAACTCAGAAAGTTAGGGAAAGGTCAGAAAAACAACTCATGACATAAAAACAACTTGTGTCATAAAAACAACTCGTGTCTTGTGATGTAGTAAAATTCCACAAGCGTGTATAAAATAAAGCAGAGCGTGCTGCTTGGGGTGGCCGCCATGTTTGTCTTGTCCTGTGTTGTCTTGTGTGTTCATTCCTTTGTTTAGGAAACGCGCGGACCTCAACAACAATATTAACCTTAAATTTAAATGGGCTAAATACCAATTAAAAGAAACAGACTGGCAAATTGGATAAAGAGTCAAGACCCATCAGTGTGCTGTATTCAGGAGACCCATCTCACATGCAAAGACACACATAGACTCAAAATAAAGGGATGGAGGAGGATCTACCAAACAAATGGAAACCAAAAAAAAGCAGGGGTTGCAATCCTAGTCTCTGAGAAAACAGACTTTAAACCAACAAAGATCAAAAGAGACAAAGAAGGCCATTACATAATGGTAAAAAGATCAATTCAACAAGAAGAGCTAACTATCCTAAATATATATGTACCCAATACAGAAGCACCCAGATTCATAAAGCAAGTTCTTAGAGACCTACAAAGAGACTTAGACACCCACACGATAATAATGGGAGACTTTAACACCCCACTGTCAATACTAGACAGATCAACGGGACAGAAAATTCACAAGGATATCCAGGACTTGAACTCAGCTCTGCACCAAGTGGACCTAA
The DNA here is from genome assembly GCF_024542745.1 of Macaca thibetana thibetana. NCBI lineage: Eukaryota > Metazoa > Chordata > Mammalia > Primates > Cercopithecidae > Macaca > Macaca thibetana. The sequence continues at coordinate 13,479,880 of NC_065584.1, forward strand.
TAGACATTTACAGAACTCTCCATCCCAAATCAACGTAATATACATTCTTCTCAGAACCACATCACACTTATTCTAACATTGACCACATAATTGGAAGTAAAACACTCCTCAGTAAATGTAAAAGAACAGAAATCACAACAAACTGTCTCTCAGACCACAGTGCAATCAAATTAGAACTCAGGATTAAGAAACTCATTCAAAAACCACACAACTACATGGAAACTGAACAATCTGCTCCTGAATGACTACTGGGTAAATAATGAAATGAAGGCAGAAAAAAAGATGTTCTTTGAAACCAATCAGAACAAAGATACAATGTACCAGAATCTCTGGGACACATTTAAAGCAATGTGTAGAGAAATTTACAGCATGAAATGCCCACAAAAGAAAGCAGGAAACATCTAAAATAGACACCCTAACATCACAATTAAAAGAACTAGAGAAGCAAGAGTAAACAAATTCAAAAGCTAGCAGAAGACAAGAAATAACTAAGATCAGAGCAGTACTGAAGGAAATAGGGATACAAAAAAAAAAAAAAAAAAAAAAAAAAAAAAAGAACCTTCAAAAAATCAGTGAATCCAGAAGCAGGTTTTTTTGAAAAGATCAACAAAACTGACAGACAGCTAGCAACACTAATAAAGAAGAAAACAGAGAAGAATCAAATAGACACAATAAAAAATGATAAAGGGGATATCACCACTGATCCCATAGAAATACAAACTACCATCAGAGAATACTATAAACACCTCTACACAAATAAACTAGAAAATCTAAAAGAAATGGATAAATTTCTGGACACATACACCCTCCCAAGACTAAACCAGGAAGAAGCTGAATCTCTGAATAGACCAATAACAAGTTCTGAAATTGAGGCAGTAATAAATTGACTACCAACCAAAAAAGTCCAGGACCAAACAGATTCACAGTCGAATTCTACTGGAGGTACAAAAAGGAGCTGGTACCATTGCTTCTGAAACTATTCCAAAAAACAGAAAAAGAGGGAATCCTCCCTAACTCATTTTATGAGGCCAGCATCATCCTGATAACAAAGCCTGAAAGAGATACAACAAAAAAAGAGAATTTTAGGCCAGTATCTCTGATGAACATCAATGCGAAAATCCTCAATAAAATACTGGCAAACCAAATCCAGCAGCACATCAAAAAGCTTATCTACCACAATCAAGTCAGCTTCATCCCTAGGATGCAAGGCTGGTTCAACATACGCAAATCAATAAATGTAATGCATCACATAAACAGAACCAATGACAAAAACCACATGATTATCTCAACAGATGCAGAAAAGGCCTTAGACAAAATTCAACAGTCTTTCATGCTAAAAACTCTCAATAAACTGGGTATTGATGGAATATATCTCAAAACACCAAGGGACAGCTATTTATGACAAACCCACAGTCAATATCATACTGAATGGGCAAAAACTGGAAGCATTCCCTTTGAAAACTGGCACAAGACAAGGATGCCCTCTCTTACCACTCCTATTCAACATAGTATTGGAAGTTCTGGCCAGGGCACTTAGGCAAGAGAAAGAAATAAAAGGTATTCAATTAGGAAAAGAGGAAGTCAAATTGTCTCTGTTTGCAGATGACATGATTGTATATTTACAAACCCCATTATCTCAGCCCAAAATCTCCTCCAGCAAAGTCTCAGGATACAAAAATCAATGTGCAAAAATCACAAGCATTCCTGTACAAGAACAGACAAACAGAGAACCAAATCATGAGTGAACTCCCATTCACAATTACTACAAAGAGAATAAAATACTTAGGAATCCAACTTACAAGGGATATGAAGGACTTTTTCAAGGAGAGCTACAAACCACTGCTCAATGAAATAAAAGAGGACACAAAGAAATGGAAGAACATTTCATGCTCATGGATAGGAAGAATCAATATCATGAAAATGGCCATACTGCCCAAGGTAATTTATAGATTCAATGCCATCCCCATCAAGCTACCAATGACTTTCTTCACAGAATTGGAAAAAACTACTTTAAAGTTCATATGGAACCAAAAAAGAGCCCGCATTGCCATGAAAATCCTAAGCAAAAAGAACAAAGCTGGAGGCATCACGCTACCTGACTTCAACTATACTACAAGGCTACAGTAACCAAAACAGCATGGTACTGGTACCAAAACAGATATATAGACCAATGGAACAGAACAGAGGCCTCAGAAATAACACCACACATCTACAATTATCTGATCTTTGACAAACCTGACAAAAACAAGCAATGGGGAAAGGATTCCCTATTTAATAAATGGTGCTGGGAAAACTGGCTAGCCACATGCAGAAAGCTAAAACTGGATCCCTTCCTTACACCTTATGCAAAAATTAACTTAAGATGAATTAAAGACTTAAATGTAAGACCTAAAACCATAAAAACCCTAGAAGAAATCCTAGGCAATACCATTCAGGACATAGGCATGGGCAAAGACTTCATGACTAAAACACCAAAAGCAATGGCCACAAAAGCCAAAATAGACAAATCAGATCTAATGAAACTAAAGGGCCTCTGCACAGCAAAAGAAACTATCATCAGAGTGAACAGGCAACCTACAGAATGGGAGAAAATTTTTGCAATCTATCCATCTGACAAAGGGCTAATATCCAGAATCTACAAAGAACTTAAACCAATTTATAAGAAAAAAACCAATAATCCCATCAAAAAGTGGGCAAAGGATATGAACAGACATCTCTCAAAAGAAGACATTTATGCAGCCAACAGACATATGAAAAAACGCTCATCATCACTAGCCATCAGAGAAATGCAAATCAAAACCACAATGAGATACCATCTCACACCAGTTAGAATGGCAATCATTAAAAAGTGAGGAAACAATAGATGCTGGAGAGGATGTGGAGAAATAGGAACACTTTTACATCGTTGGTGGGAGTGTAAATTAGTTCAACCATTGTGGAAGACAATGTGGTGATTCCTCAAGGATCTAGAACTAGAAATACCATTTGACCCAGCAATCCCATTACTGGGTATATACCCAAAGGATTATAAAATCATGTTACTGTAAAGACATGTGCACACGTATGTTTACTGCGGCACTATTCACAATAGCAAAGACTTGGAACCAACCCAAATGCCCATCAGTGATAGACTGGATAAAGAAAATGTGACTCATATACACCATGGAATACTATGCATCCATAAAAAAGGATGAGTTCATGTCCTTTGCAGAGACATGGATGAAGCTGGAAACCATCATTCTCAGCAAAATATCACAAGTACAGAAAATCAAACACCGCATATTCTCACTCGTAAGTAGGAATTGAATAATGAGAACACATGGGCACAGGGAGGGGAACATCACACACTGGGCCTGTTGCAGGGTGGGGGGCTGAGTGAGGGAGAGCATTAGGAGAAATACCTAATGTAAACGACGAGTTGATGGGTGCAGCAAACCAACATGGCACATGTATACCTATGTAACAAACCTGCATGTTGTGCACATGTACCCTAGAACTTAAAAGTATAATAATAAGAAGAAAAGTAATTCCTCCAAAGTAGGAAATGTTCCTTTAGCAACCAGCTACATGAGTACCATTAAAAGGGAAAAGACAAAATAAAATGTGGTGGATCATTACCATAGAATACTAAGCAGCAATTAAAAATAATTTAAAAAGACTTATAAAATATAAAAAAGCCAACATCAGAACAGTATGTATTAGGTTAAACAAAATTGTAGCAATAAAAATGCATATAACAGAACTACATAAAAATATTTTCTGTGGAGATACCTATATATCTCTTCTATCATCTATCCACAGAAATAACTTTAAAAGGGCATGGAGAACTAATTACCCAAATGTGAGCCATAAAACTATGAAACTCCTAGAAGAAAACATAGGGGAAATTATTCATGACATTGGACTTGCCAATGAAGAGTGAGTATTCGGAGGATACAAAAAAAACGTTACAACTCAACAACAAAAAATCACATAACCCAATTTTAAAATGAGCAAAAGCAGGAGTGGTAGCTCACGCCTGTAATCTCACCATTTTGGGAAGCTGAGGCAGGCGGATCACCTGAGGTCAGGAATTCAAGACCAGCCTGACCAACATGGTGAAACTCTGTCTCTACTAAAACTACAAAAAATTAGCAAGGCGTGGTGGTGTGTGCCTGTAATCCCAGCTACTTGGGAGGCTGAAGCAGGAGAATCGCTTGAAGCCGGGAGGCAGCAGTTGAAGTGAACCGAGATTGCGCCATTGCATTCAGCCTGGGCAAGAAGAGTGAAACTCCATCTGAAATAATAACAATAATAAGTCATATATCAATAAAATGGGCAAAAGACTTACATGGGCATTTCTCCAAAGATGATCAATGCTATAGTTTAAATATTTGCCCCCTCCAAATCTCAAGTTAAAATGTAACCTCCAGTATTTGAGATGAGGCTTAGTCATGGGTGTTAGGGTCATGGGGGTGCTTGGCGCTGTCCTCACAGTAACGAGTTAGCTCTCACTCTATTAGTTACTGCAAGATCTGACTGCAGAAGAGACCCTGGCACCTCCTGCCTTCCTCTTGCTCTCGCGCCGTGTGATGTCAGCTCCCCTTGCCTTCCATTGTGAGTACAAGTTTCTTGAGACCACTCCAGAAGCCAAACAGATATCAGTGCCATGCTCCCTGCAGAACCATGAGCCAAATACACCTCTTTTCTTTATAAGTACTCAGTCTCCAGTCTCAGGTATGCCTTTACAGCAGTGCAAAATGAACTAATATGATATACAAATGTCCAAAAAGTACACGAAAAGTTAAGATCACTAATCATTAGGGAAATGCAGATCAAAGCCACAATGAGATACCACCTCACCACCATTAGGATGGCTGCTATCAAAAAAACAGAAAATAAAAAGTGTTGGCCCTTATATAATTGGAACCGTTGTACATTGTCGGTGGGATTGTAAGATGGAGTAGTTGCTATGGAAAACAGTATGGCAGTTCCTTTAAAAATTAAGAGAACTACTATATGGTCCAGGAACCCCACCTCTGGGTATATACCCCAAAGAACTGAAGGCAGGGTGCTATGGTCTGAATGCTGTGTCCCCGCCAAATTTGTTAAAATCATAACCCCAAAGGTGATGGTACTGGGAGATGAAACTTTTGGGAGGTGACTAAATCAGGAGAGCAGAGCCCTAATGAATGGGATTTGTGCCTTTATAAAAGAGGCCCCCAGAGAGCTGCCTTAGCCCACTACCATGATGAGGACACAGAGAAAGCACCATTTACAAACCAGGAAAGCACCATTTACAAACCAGGAAAGGGACCTGACCAGACACCAAGGGGGCTGACACCTCTTAATCTTGGACTTCCCGGCTTCTAGAACTGTGGGAAATAAATTTCTGTTTTATAAGCTACCTAGTCTATGGTATTTTGTCACAGCAGTGCAAACGGCCTAAGGCACTGCATCTTAAAGAGATATTTGCATACCCACATACATAGCAGCACTATGCACAACAGCCAAGAGGTGGAAGCAGCCCAAGTGTCCACTGATGGGTGAATGGATCAACAAAATGTGATCGATGCATCCAATGGAATGTCGTTCAGCCTTAAAGAGGAAGGAGATTCTGTCACATGCTGCATCATGGATGAGAACATTATACTAAGTGAAATAAGCCAGTCACAAAAAGACAAATACTATATAGTTTTGGCCAGGCATGGTGGCTCGCACCTGTAATCCCAGCACTTTGGGACCCCAAGGTGGGTGAATCAGCTGAGCCCAGGAATTTGAGATCAGTTTGGGCAATATGGAGAAAAAAAAGCCATCTCTACACACACATACACACACACGACAAATACTATATAATTCCGCCAATAAGTGGTACCTAGAGTAGTCAAATTCACAAAGACAGAAAGTAGAATGGTGGTTACCAGGGGCAGGGGGAGGGGTAGAGCGGAGCTGTTTAATGGGAACAGAGTTTCAGTTTTGCAAGATGAAAAAATTCTGGAGATGTTTCACAGCAACGTGAATATATACCTAACATTGCTGAACTGTACTTAAAAAAATGGTCAAGATGGTAAATTTTATGAATTTTTATCACAGTATAAAAGGGGGGTCCCTAGAAAGGAACGTAAGAAATTGCAGCAGTGCTTTACTTCTGAGAGTGGGAGTAGGGGCTGTAACGAGGGGCAAGGATGCTTATCAGAGCCAAAGGGGCTTTAGCCTCACCTATAGGAATTCAGATTTTTAAGAGTCAAAGCTACTTCAAGATCTCTTAAGTAATTAAAATGTAATAAAATGTTGGTTTTCATTAGAAAATAATATAATCCCATATTGTAAAGTTAAAAATAAAAAGACAGTAACCTACTGTCCACTTGCCTTCGGGTCCGGTGTGCTCTTCCTTAATGGCCGGAGTGGTGAGGATAACAAGACAGAGAAAGAAGCAGTGAACCTGGTGGGAGCCCGCTTTGGTTTTCCCCAAGGATCCTTGAGGCGCTGTCTTCCCTGAGAACAACGCCCACGCTGTCTGTACAGGACACTGTGTGGACACTCAGTGTCTCTTACCCCCTCTCTTCTTTGAAACAGAAACCTCCTCTTGCAGGCATAGGAGCCCCTGCCCTGACCTATGAGTGTATCAGAGGCATGGGCTCTCCTTGCACTGTCTAAAGGTGAGCCCAGGTGGACTTAAACCAGTCATCACACCCCACCCATCCTTTGGGCCTAACTAAAGGGTTTTAGGAATGAGTAAATGACTCCATTTAAGATTGCAGCATGAACATTTACTAGAGGTATTTGGGAAAGATGTTTCTTTGCTTTTCAGGAGGAAGTACATGAAAAAATGTTCTTTCTGGGAGACACGAATAAAGAAGGTAGCTTCCAGAACTTGCTAACAGCTGTCTTGTAACCACGAGAGCTGGCAGCCACAGGATGAAGCTGATGCCTCAGAAACGAAGAATAGAAAAGACAGGTCTTTGGCATCTGTGTTGCTGAATCAAACCCTGCCTGAAGCATACTTTACCTTTGGACCTTTCCATTTCGTAAAGCAATGAAGTCCCTTGAACTCTGAGCAAGTTGCGATCAAGTTTCTGGTACTTCCAACTCCATAATCCTTAGGTCAAACAGCCCTTACGCCAGGAAGTCTTCCCAGGTTGCTACAATTAGAATCAATCACTTCCTTCTCTGTCCTACAAGCCATATAGCCTGATCCTCTTCAGTGATTATACACATTGTCTTACGTTGTCAGTCACCTATGGCTGGATAAAAAGTGACCACACAATTTAGTGGCTTAAAAAAGCTATGTAGCTCCTGATTCTGTGGGTCAGCAATCTAGGCAGGTGGTTCTTCTGGTCTCGGCTGGGCCCCTCACCCATCTGCAGTCAGCTGCAGGTCGGCTTTGCAGAACTTGGCTGGGCGTGCTGCCATGTCGGGGGTCTTGTCTGGAATGAATGAACTTTGTGCGCTTGCCCAGCCTGGCTTGTTCTCATGGCAGTGATGGGGTCCGGGAGGTACAGCAGAAGGCTGCAAGGTTTCTTAGGGACTAGGTTCAAGATTAGCACGCCATCACTTCCACTGTGTTCTATCCACCAGGCCAGAGCAACTCCCCAGGCCAGAAGAGATTCAAAGGGAGGGGAAAGAAATCCCTACCTCTTGATGGGAGGAGCTGTACAGCCATGCTGAAAGGGAAGAGAATGTGGTCATTTCTGTAATTTACCCCAAGTCCCTTAACATCACTGGTTAAGGGCTGGCTTCCCCAGCATTGTGCACCCTGGGCAGAGGTGGACCTCTGTGATCCTCTGTAGCCAGGGCGATCACGTGGGATGGAGCCTTGAGGCCCGTTGGGAGCTGTGGGAGTCAGCTCAGCCAGCATCCCAGGGAGAGTCCTGTGGGAATGCAGCTGTAAAGGAGAAATAAGTGTGAAGGTCAAATAGCCCAGAATGGGACTAATGTTGAGGTCAGAGGTCGAGTCTAAACAGGCCTTCCAGAAGTCAAGTATGGTTTACTTATCCTCACAGCCAGGGAGGTGCCGGGTGGCAGATGCCAGGTCAGTGTGCATAGGACAGCTGGCACCTGATTTGGGGCCAGGCACATAGTAGGTCTCTGGAAATGGATGTTCTGCATTGGCCTGCTTCTCAGGAGCCCCAGCCCGTTGTCCATCCTCATGGGCTCTGCTCAGTCCACCTGGGGACTGAGGAGCTTGGGCTGTGTGCTGAGAGGGACAGAGCTCCCTGGAGGAATGAAACTTCTCTACCTGTGTGGCGAAGGCTCACAGGCCAGGCAAATGCAGGGTTGCCGAACTTCTAGAGTAATCATACAGCCACACCCTGAGTCCTAGGTGGGAAAGGGAGGGATCAGTCATGCGTGAGGACAAAGGGCTTCGTAATTGAGGGTCAATGGCTCAAGCAATGACCCAAGAGCCACACCATCCTGTAACACTGACTCTGCCTGACTCTCCCATCTGAAGAGCAGCGAACTGAGGCTCAAAGGGCAGACATGACCTGCTCAGGACCACAGAATGAGTGGAACGCCTGAGGCCAGACCTGGCTCTGGTCATGGACATCCCATGCTCCTTCATCTTGAGTCCCTCCCTGTTCAGCACTCCTGCAGCAGAGATGTACCCTATCCTGACCACAAGAACAGAGAACTGACACTAGGAGAAGATCACCAGCATCTTTATTTTTCATGCTTCCTTGAAGAATTTTGGGAGTAGGGGACTTGTCCTTTGGAAGACTGTCATCCAGAGGCCCAGGAGAGTCATCTCCACCAAGAGAGCCACCTCCCTGCCTCAGTGTGGTGTTCAGCTGGGGGGGTGGAAGGGGTGAACCCAGCCAGGCCCCAAGAGCCGTCCCAGCAGAGCCCAGGATAACTTTGGATGTCACGGAGAGTCCAGCTGCCTCTGCGGGAGAAGAGAGGGTGAGCACAGGGCACAGGGAGAGGTAGCAGCTCCTAACAGGGGGTTGGAGGCCAGAGACCCTGGGTCCCTCCGGAGGCCTGAGGCCCAGGCAGCCCAACCCTGTTCTCTGCCTCTACTTCCTAAAACCCTAGGAGTTCTGCTTTGGGAGGGGCTGCTGCAGGCCAGTGGCCGGAGAGGAGGCAATAACGCTGGTGGGGAATCCCAGCAACAGGGTAGACCCTCTGAGAAATGGCAGGCTCCTTATCTTCCAAAGGCCCAGAGAGCGGAGGGACATGCCTGGGTTTTGTAGGGTTCACCAGGAACACAGATCTCCGAGGCTGCACCCCTGGTCCCACCTCCAACCAGAAGAGGGGACAGTGAGAGAAAGACAAAGGGCCCAGGAGGCAGAGGATCACGGACCTGCAGGGAGAGAAGAGGCCTCCCTGGGGTTCAGCCCCAGGGCTGGATCATCTCCTGGCTCTGGTCATCCTGTCCAGAACACTCACCCACTGACGGCAGAGTAGCCACCAGACTGCCCGCGGCAACTCCGCCCCCGTTGGCAATGGCCACTGTAGATGTCATCTTGGCTGCTATGGAGGACGCGGCGATTCCTACTGAGGTGAAGCCCACGGCACCGAGCTCCACGGGCACAGTCCCCACAGCCACAGCTGCGGGAAGTGGAAATTTGGGGTTGGCCCCATGGGACAGAGTCCCCCAGACCTCCCTGACATCTTCCTGTGGCGACGATGAGGAGGAGGGGTCTGCTGTGCTCTCTGGAAACACTCAGGGCAGGTATGGGATCCCAAAACAAGGGCAGTCAACGTGGAAAGCGGCCAGTGGACCGGCTCCCAGGAGAACCTGAATCCCAGGCTTGTTTATGCCTGTTTCACAGACACCATCGAGGGCTCACTGGCCCTCCCTGCGCCTGGATTTATTTAATGTAAAATAAATCCATTGAAGCAAACAGCAGTCTTCACACTTTCCCTTTTGGCAAGGAAAATATAATCTTTCCAAGCACAGGGTTGACAGAAGACAATATCAGATCTGCTCTTCCAGAGAGGTGAGGGGATGGAGGCCCTGAGGGCCCTGCAGCAGCATGCGGGGGTCCTCTAGGGCTCCCCAAAATCTCCACAGCAGTGCCATCTGCAATCATAGCCACATTTGTTTTCTGTACTGTCTACTAAGGTAGCCACGTTTAGCACGTGAAATGTGGTGCAGGTGACAGAGAAACATTATGATTTTCTTTAGTTTTGGCCATTGCATTGGAGGACATTGCTTTATAGCAGCTCAAAAGCTTCTGCCTCAGTGGATGGGCTACCAGCATTTGTCAAATAATTTTGAGGAATGAGACAGAGCTCAGCTGACATACTCTCTTCAAAAGTCCCCAAGGATACCATGGGCCCCGCTTTAGAGGGGGAGGAATCCCAGGCTCTGACTCTGCTCAAATGACTCATCTGGGGTTACATGGTTTGTACTTGGTGGAAGCTGAGAGTAGCTCACCTCAGAAGGACCAGCAGCCCCCAGAATTATGTGCAATATCCACCTGAACCCCATCCACTCTCCTTTCCCATGGTTGGCCCCTTCGCCTCGGTGAGTCTCCACTGATTCTTGGACTTCCACCTGTTGGTTGAGTTTTGACTTTATTCAGGATCTGGTTTGGACAAGGCTGCATTAATAAAGGACTCTGCATCCCTCCTGGGACTATAAAAACATTAAAAATAGAATTATCATATAATCCTATAAACTCACTTTTGGGTAAATACCCTAAGTATTGAAAGCATAGTCTTTTTTTTTTTTTTGAGATAGAGTCTCGGTCTGTCGCCCAGGCTGGAGTACAGTGGCGCGATCTCTGCTCACTGCAACCTCTGCCTCTCAGGTTCAAGCAATTCTCCTGCCTCAGCCTCCTGAGTAGCTGGGATTACAGACATGCCCGGCTAATTTTTGTGTTTTTAGTAGAGATGGGGTTTCACCATGTTGGTCAAGCTGGTCTTAAACCCATGACCTCATGATCCACCCATCTTGGCCTCCCAAAGTACTGGGATTACAGGTGTGAGCCACCATGCCCGGCTGAAAGCATAGTCTTGAAGAGATATTTATACATCCTTGTTCGTAGCAGCATTATTCACAATAGCTAAGAGATGGAAGCAACCCAGGCATCAGGAATATAAAACACTGAATGGAGACATATCTATTGGCTGCTGTGGTACAGGGAAAAGTCATGGTGTTGACCTACCCATCTGCTTAAAACCCCTCAACAGCCTTGTATGGCCCACAGGATAAGCAAGTCCTCCATGAACTGGCTTCTGCCTCTCCCTAAACTTATTGCTGCCAATATCCAGCTATGCTTCTCTCCTGGGGGACAAACAGAAGTCATTCCCTGCTCTTTTAGGCCTCTGATCCTTTGCATGCCAGATCCAGGAAAATTTTCAGGACCTCACCAGCTGATATATTCTCCAGGAAGACTTCCCTGATCACACATTCCCAGTCTCGCTTGACAACTACACCCCCACCTATGGTCTCAAATGTGAGTCCACTATATTCCTTCTGCCACAGAAGTTCCCACAATGCAATGTTGTTCTCTGTCTCCTCTGCTGGATTCAGAGCTCTCTAAAGTCAAGGACTGCTATGGTTTGGATGTTTGTTCCCTCCAAATCTCATGTTGAAATGTGATCTTCAATGGTGGTGGTGGAGCCTGGTGGGAGGTGCTTGGGTCATGGGGGAAAATCCCTCATTGTGGCTTGGTGCCCTCCCTGTGGTAATGAATGAATTCTCACTCTGTGTGTTCATGCAAGAGCTGGTTGTTTAAAGGAGGCTGGCACTTCCTCCTCTCACTCCTGCTCCCTCTCTTGCCATATGACACACTTGCTCCCCCTTCAATTTCTGCCATGAATAAAAGCTTCCTGAGGCCTCACCAGAAGCTGAGCAGATGTTGGTGCAATGCTTGTAAAACCTACAGAATCATGCCCAATAAACCTCTTTTCTTTATAAATTACCCAGCTTCAGGTATTCCTTTACAGAAATGTAAAACTGACTAACATGAGTCAGGAGTCATTCATTGGTGCCTCCCTTAATGCTAGGCCCAAACCGGAGATCAAGGAGACACTGAGTATTTCATAAAAAGATGTATGGATAAAGAGTATGCCTAAGGCTCAGAATGGTGGCTGGCACCTGTAATCCCAGTTACTTGGGAGGTTAAGACAAGACAATCACTTGAGGCCAGGAGTTCCAGACCAGCCTGGGCAACATAGCAAGACCCTCATCTCTAAAAAAGTCTCTAAAAATCAGCCAAGTGCTGTCACGTATACCTGCAGTCCCAGCTACTTGTGAGGCTGAAATTGGAGTATTGCTTGAGCCTAGGAATCTAGGCTGCAGTGAGCTATGATCATGACACTGCACTCCAGCCTGGGCAACAGAGTGAGATCCTGTCTCTAAATTTTTTTTAAGTGTGCCTTTGTGCATCAAAGGACACAATCAACAGAGTGAAAAGGCAACCTGCAAAATGGGAGAAAATATCTATAAATCATATATCTGATAAGAAGTTAATATCCAGAACTACAACTCAACAACAACAAAAAAACTCAATTAAAAATGGGCAAAAAAACTCAAATAGATATTTCTTAAAGAAGATATACAAACAGCCAACAAGCATATGAAAAGATGGTTAACATCATTCATCATTAGAGAAATGAAAATCAAAATCAACTTACATACATTAGGATGGCTACAACCAAAAAATCTGAAAGCAACACGTGTTGGGAAGGATGTGGAGAAATTGCAACCCTTGTGCACTGTTGGTAGAAATGTAAAATGGTACAGCTGCTATGAAAAACAATATGACAGTTTGTCAAAAAATTAAAAATAGAATTCTATAATCCCATACACCCACTTTTGGATAAATGCCCTAAGTAATGGAAAGCATAGCCTTGAAGAGATATTTATACACGCATGTTCATAGCAGCATTATTCACAATAGCTAGGAGATGGAAGCAGCTCAAGCATCCATCAATAGACAAATGAATAAACAAAATATAATATATACAATTATTCAGCCTTCGCAAGAAAGGAAATTCTGACATATTCTATAGCAAGGATTCACCTGGAAGACATTCTGCTAAGTGAAATACGTTTGTCACAAAAAGACAAATGCTGTATGATCCCAGTGATATGAGGTACCTGGAACAGATATATCCATGGAGACAGAAAGTAGAATGGTGGTTGCCAGGGGCTGGGGAGAGCATGGAATGGGGAGTTGTTGTTTAAGGGGTACAGAGTTTCAATTTTACAAGATTAAGAGTTCTGGAAATGGATGGCAGTGATGGTTGCACAATGTATATGTACATAATTCTACTGAATTGTATCATTAAAATTATCAAGATGGTAAATTTTATGTGTATTTTATCCAAATTAAAAACAACAAAAAGGATTGTCTCTGCTGTCCTGCCCCAGCTGGCCCCGCTGTAGAGGTGGGAAGGCCCAGCAAGGGTGTGTTGGGGAGAAGCACATTATTGACTGGGCCCTGGGACAGCAAGGGAGGAGCACCCAGAGAAATGAAACTTAACTCAGGCTGTGAGAGCTCTGGGGCCAACAGGCAGGGCACAGGCAGTGGACTTTGGAAATAGGCGGTCCTGAGCCTGTACCTGCTGGATCCAGGAGCCTGAGCCAGGAGACATCTGTGAAGAGCAGGAGGCCAGCATGAACCTGTGCCACCCCAGAGCAGGAGGCCAGCATGAACCTGTGCCACCCAGTCAATTATAACCTAGTGCTGGGGACCCCTGAGAGTGACCTAATACTACTGTTGCATTTTGAAACAAACCAACTGAGGCCCAGATACCAGAAGTGCAGTCCCTTATCTCCTATCATACACTGTGCCCCTTTTCTGACAATGTGGGTACAATACAGACTCCATCAGGGACATGTGCCTTCATACTGACAATTTAGAAGGTTGAGCCAAGCGGTGTGGTGGGGGTGGGATAAAGCTGGTAGACTGAGATTCCTACAGGAGGGCATCTGTGGCAACTCCTTCCCCATTTCCTATGACTCGAGCTGACATCTCATTGCAGCAACACTGACTCAAAAATTCAGGCGGCCCCCTGTCATCCTGAAGGGATCAGCTCTCAAGTTTCCCCCTTTAGGGAGAAAAAAGCTCCCCATGCCCCATGATCCTCTACATGCTTAATCCTGCCACCCACATCCATCAGCAAAGAGTGCAAGGCAAATTAACCCAAAGAGAATAGCAGTTAATACCTCATAGTGCCAAATCCATTTTTAACCAAGAGAGACTTTACTGAGAGGGATCTCTGACTCCCTCAATCTTAGGAAGGATTCTAACCTTCCTAAATTGGGCCTCAAACCCAAGTTTCGTCAAGCATGCTTGCCTTTTATTAAGAGGGGTCTTTAACCCTCTCTGTCTGAGGAGCGACTCTAACTCCCCTAAGTTGGGCTTCTAACCCAATCTCATCCTTTACCCAGGTAAAATGTACCCCACCACTTACCCAAAGTCAGCCAATTGGTGTTGCAGTCTATTTCCTTTGGATAAGGGGTCTCCTCAATATCGTTCTTTCGTGGTTCACCAGGAGTGTATTACTGGAAAGGGGTCCCAATCAGACTCCAAGAAAGGGTGCTTGGACCTCGCACGAGGAAGACTTCAAGCCAAATCCGGAATGAAGTAAGAGCAAAGCAGCAGCTTGGGCTTAGCTTGAGCTCAGAGGCCTAACATTAACTCCTGGTGGGAGGTCCCTGAAACAAACAAACAAAAAAACGGGATGAGGTTTCCCTCGTTTTATGTCCTTGGGAGCTCAACCTTGTAATCACGTGGCAGTACTTTCTCTTAGTTTCTGCCACCGAGGGGACAGGACCCAGAAGCCCATAATCCAATTAAGAAACTGGCAATAAAAAATCTTACAACTACTGGATCTTCTTCTGTCTGTCTCTGTATTTATATGTGTTGCATGTGTAATGTTTATATGAAAAAGCTCTGATTAATTGACTTAAATAAAATATGTTGTCAGAAAAGTAAAAATGTAAGGCCTCTTAGTTCACGTGACTTAAGTAATCTTTGGGAAATAAAGATAGTTTTAAAGATTATTGGTAAAATAAGAACGTCTACAAAATAGACATTTGGTCTAAATTAGGCAGGTCAGATATTAGGTTTGCTAAACACTTTAAGGTCATAAACTGCTTCTTTGATTTTTTTTTTTTTTTTTTTTTGAGACGGAGTCTCGCTCTGTCGCCCAGGCTGGAGTGCAGTGGCCAGATCTCAGCTCACTGCAAGCTCCGCCTCCCGGGTTCCCGCCATTCTCCTGCCTCAGCCTCCTGAGTAGCTGGGACTACAGGCGCCCGCCACCTCGCCCGGCTAGTTTTCTGTACTTTTTAGTAGAGACGGGGTTTCACCGTGTTAGCCAGGATGGTCTTGATCTCCTGACCTCGTGATCCGCCCGTCTCGGCCTCCCAAAGTGCTGGGATTACAGGCTTGAGCCACCGCGCCCGGCCTGCTTCTTTGATTTTTGAAAAATTTTCACTTACCTACTTTGGAGCCATTTGATTCTAGGTAAGGCCTTGGGACATTTGGTGGAGTTAGCCATGTCCCCTGGCTATGCTGAAGTCAGACCCTATACACACTTCTGTCTAGTGTCCTAGGCTCCATACCTAGTACGTAATTAAAACTGCTTACTGTTGGAAGTAAAGCTCGGGGTCACAAAGAAAACAAGCACTTGAACAAAAGATTTCTCAGCAAAGCAAAGTTAGTTTTGCAGAAGGGGTGCTGCTCGCAGGTCTGGTAGCCATGAGAGCACACGGAACAAAGGAGGGAAGGGGGTTTTTATTCCTAACACAGCTTGTCCCTGCTACTGTGTCCTGCCTCCACTGACTGGAGAGTTGGACTGCACAATCTAAGCTGAACCCGACTGGCTAGCTTGAAAGGTGCAGGAATGTAGTTACACTGGCAGGAAGGGCAGTTTTAGTGGGAAGAGCCATTGCAACGGGAGGGGTAATTTACAGAGTGGGTATCAGATGTGGGTTTTGTAGATAAGGACTGGTGGGAAAGTTGTTTACTGGAACCAAGACAGGGAGGCACGAAGGATAAGGAAGTTAGTCTGGCCTTGGAGGTAGGGAACAAAGAACAAGGATGCTGAACAAGCCAAACCTTTGAAGAGGAACTTTTTTGTATCTGACCCTTACTTACCAGGTTTTTCGCCAAAAATTAAAAAGTTCCTAAGAGTTAACAGTATAACATGTACTTGAGACTACTGGAAAAACAGTTTTACATGCAAGGTATGTAAGGAAAGTAAAATGTGTTTTTGATAAAAGGTTATAAGAAGGCATGGGAATGTGGATTTTTTTTTTTTTTTTTTTTGCCTAAATTAAAGAATTAAAGGATTGTTTTAAGTTGTATAGGAAAAAGCTGAAAGTTTGAGCAAATTGTGAAAGGTTTGTGGAAGATTAATCTTATAAAAAATATTCTGTGTGAACATACTGGCTAAAGTGAACGGGGTATCATTTTAGTCCATTCTCATGCTGCTGATAAAGACATACCCAAGACTGGGTAATTTATAAAGAAAAAGAGGGCTGGGTGTGGTGGCTCACGCCTGTAATCCCAGCACTTTGGGAGGCTGAGGCGGGAGGATCATAAGGTCAAGAGATCAAGACCATCCTGGCCAACATGGTGAAACCCCATCTCTACTAAAAACACAAAAGTTAGCTAGGTATGGTGGTGTGTGCCTGTAGTCCCAGCTACTTGGGAGGCTGGCGCAGGAGAACTGCTTGAACCCAGGAGGCGGAGGTTGCAGTGAGCCAAGACTGCACCACTGCACTCCAGCCTGGCAATAGAGCAAGACTCCATTTCAAAAAAAAAAGAGGTTTAATGGACTCAGAGTTCCATGTGACTGGGGAGGTCTCACAATCATGGTGGAAGGCAAAAGGTACATCTTACATGGTGGCAGGCAAAGAGCAAATGAAAAGTCAAGTGGAAAGGGAAACCCCTCATGAAACCATCAGATCTTATGGGACTTACTCACTACCACGAGAACAGTATGGGGGAAATCACTCCCATGATTCAATGATCTCCCACTGGGTCCTTCCCACAACACACGGGAATTATGGGAGCTACAATTCAAGATGAGATTTGGGTGGGGACACAGCTAAACCATATCAGGTATTCTTCAGTTTTTCTGTAAATTGAACATTGGAATAAAAGCACAACAAGGTTTTTCTTAGAGCACTGATCTTCTCTTTAACAAAAATTTGTAAAGGGTTATAAAAGGTTTATGAGAATCTCACCTTATAGTCAAACTGATTGATTGGTCTATAAGGTTTTTTTTGTTTGTTTTTGTTTTGTTTTGTTTGAGATGTAGTCTCGCTCTGTCACCCACGCTGGAGTGCAGTGGTGCAATCTCGGCTCACTGTAACCTCTGCCTCCTGGGTTCAAGCAATTCTCCTGCCACAGCCTCCTGAGTAGCGGGGATTATAAGCGTGCGCCACTGCCCCTGGCTAATTTTTGCATTTTTAGTAGAGACGGGGTTTCACCATGTTGATCAGGCTGGTCTTGAACTCCTGACCTCGTGATCCGCCTGCCTCGGCCTCCCAAAGTGCTGGGATTACAGATGTGAGCCACTACGCCCAGCAGGTTTTATTAAGAATTGAGTTTGACATCAATAGTACACTAATGCAAAGGGTGAAATCTGGCTTTCTCTCTTAAACAAGATTTTCTTTTTCTTTTTTCTTTTTTTTTTTTTTTTTTGAGACACAGTCTCACTGTGTCACCCAGGCTGGAGTGCAGTGGTGCAATCTTGGCCCACTGCAACCTCTGCTGCCTGGGTTCCAGTGATTCTTCTGCCTCAGCCTCCTGAGTAGCTGGGATTACAGGCGCTTGCCACCACGCCTGGCTAATTTTTTTGTATTTTTAGTAGAGACGGGGTTTCACTATGTTGGTCAGGCTGGTCTCGAACTTCCGACCTGAGATGATCTACCTGCCTCAGCCTCCCAAAGTGCTGGGATTACATGTGTGAGCCACCGCACCCAGCTGATTTTCATGTTATATTAAAAAAAAAAAAAAAAAAAAGATTTTGTCTGCCTTTTGAATAAACTGTAGACAAAAGAAGTGAAAGGAAAGAGACAGATTGTCTGGAAAGCTAAATCTTCCCTCTATTAATGAGTAAAGGTTTTGTCTTTTAAAAAATTTTGAGTTATTGTTTTGGCTAATGACTTATGGTGACCTGGGATTTGATTTTATAATATCAAATGGTTTAAATCTTTGATATTTGACAAAATTTCCAAAATCAAATTATAAATTATGTCTTCTTCTGACCTCCTAATTAATCTTTTAGATATTAGGTCTCCTGAAGTCCAAAAATGACTTATTTGGCTTATTTGGTATAAAAATCATATAGGAACCATGGTTAAATATGAAATGGTTGAGTGGCTTTCCTTGGGCTGTATTGGTATAACTAAGTTATTGGTATATGTTCTAAAATTATGGGAAACTCCTATAATCATGATATGACTTAGTGTATGCTATTAATAGTTATAATTGTTATGCAAAATTGTTGTATGCCATAGAAGTAACTGCAATTCCTAGCCAATTGTGGCTATAATAGCGGCTGTCCTAAAACTTTTTGTCATCCACAGGCAATTGTTATCTTGTTTTGATCCTCTTTAAAAGGTGACCCTTAATCAGCTATAGGACTTTGACAGACGCTCTTGAATGCAGGTTTCTGATAACTTTGGACATTGTGACATTAGAATAGAGAAAATCTTTCAGGATGCTCCTAGAGAGCTGAAATGTTCATGAGCATCAAACAGAACAGGAATTAACTGCATGAACTAAACTAATAGAAGTCTGAACCAATCTTTTAGACTTTTTGCTGTTCTTTTACAGAGCCAAAAAAACCTTTTATTTTGAGCTATTTACAACTTTTGATAATTGAGTAAAGTATACCCCTGTAAACAAAATTTGGAGTATATTTGCTTCTCTCTACCTGATTTCTCCAGAATTTGGAAACTGCATATTCTTAATTTATGGTAATATAGTTATCTGCATAAGTACAATAATAATCCATTTTATTTTGCAACTGGACACAATTGGAGACACTGGTTATTTTACCAAGGCTTTGACTGTAATGAGATGCTTTCCTTTAAGGAATCAAACTTGACTTATAGAGACAATAAAAGCCCCTTGGGAAAACTAGCCTCATACCTTGCCTACACAGTCACTGTACAGGGTTCCAGACCAAAGAATGTCACTTTCTGACAGGCCCAAGAGCCCCAAGTTATCTTGAAACCTCTTAAGGACAGGAATTTACCCAAACTCATAGGTATCTGCTACCAACCCATGGCTGGCCTCAGCTTTAAAAATGTCTTATCTGAGATTCTTTTTATGGAACCAAGTTCCACCAAAGCCAATTTAAAAAGCCTGTGTGAAAAATAATCATTCTTGCTGCACTTTATGCAAATAATCAGGCCAGGTATAATAAACCAAATCTGTCGTAATTATGATTTGTTTTAAATTAAAATGAGGACTGGAGACAGAAAAATTACGTTTCAAAAACGATGGTACACCTGTTATTAAATTCTAGTCTCATCAGTTGTTTTTGAGTTTTTTCCTGCAATTTAGACTGACCCTGCTTATTCCTGTGAACCAATCAGTGATCTCTGGCTTAAGCTCAGAAGAAACAAGAGGGATGGGTAATGTAAAAATCTGGATCAATATTCTAATTCTGGGCACATATTGGAATCGGCTAGAGACCCCCATATCAGCTTGGTTCCAACAATTGCCCAGTTCCTGGAAAGCCTTCTTAATTAGTTTACTTAGGATAATTTTGCTTATTTTACTTTACTGCTGTGGAATATGTTGCTGTTGTACTCTTTGTATAGAAATGTAGCATGAGCTTACTCAATGTTTTCTTAAATTGAACACTTACTAATCTTCCAGATATTACCTTTTGTCAGAACTCAAGAGTTACGAATGGTCCTTGCCATACTGACACTTTCTGACTGAGCTGCACTCTACCCTGAATACAAGAGACCCCAATAGTTAGGCAGGAATATCATCGCCCCTATTCAGTCTGAAGAAGTTGCAGAAGATGGATCTACATACTTCTACAACCCTTAGGATTAAGGGTTCCCTTGTAAAAGGGAGGGGGAAAATGTGTCAGAAGCATTTGAACCAGAGTGACTCCATCTTGAATAAGAGCTGGGTAAAATAAGGCTCAGACCTACTAGGCTGCATTCCCAGGAGGTTATGCATTCTTAGTCATGGGATAAGCTAGGAGATAGGCACAAGATACAGTTCACAAAGACCTTGCTGATAAAATAGCATGCAGTAAAGAAGACAGCCCAAACCCACAAAAACCAAGATGCTGATGAGAGTGACCTCTAGTCGTCCTCATTGCTCATTATATACTAATTATAATGTATTAGCACGCTAAAAGACACTCCCAGCAGCACCATGACCATTTATAAATGCCATGGCAACATCAGGAAGTTACCCTATATGGTCTGAAAGGGGGAGGAACTCTCAGTTCCAGGAACTGCCCACCCCTTTCCTCAAAAACTCATGAATAATCCACCACTTGTTTAGCATGTAATCAAGAAATAACTATAAGTATTATCATTCAAGCAGCTCAAGCTGCTACGGAATAGCCATTCTTTTATTCCGTTACTTTGTTAATAAACTTGCTCTTGCTTTATGGATTCACCTCAAATTCTTTCTTGAGTGATATCCAAGAACCTTCTCTTGGGATATGGATCGGGACCTCTATCCCTTAACAGCTGCAGTGAGCCATGACCCAACCACTGCACTCCAGCCTAGCCAACAGAGGAAAGCCCTGTATCTAAAAATAAAAATAACAAAATCACCAAAACAAACAAACAAACACCATGAACAAAGTCCCTCTCGGTTAAAAATGGATTTATCATGAAGTTTAAGAGACAAGCGACCTACTGAAGGGAAAACAAACCAAACAAAATAATACCTTTGCACGATTAGTATCCCCAACTCAAAGAGAGTTTTTCTTATGAATCAATTTTGAAAAGGAACTGCCTTTAACAAGGAGCTCCAAATACTAGAAGAGACAGCTCCCCAAGACTGAATTACACATGACTAATAGACACTTAAAAAGATGGTCAATCTTACTAATAGAAAAAGAATTATTTAAAGGAGGTGACATTTTGTATGTGTGTCACATGCATCTGTTAGTCAGAGTTCAGCTGCAGATAACAGAAGTCACTCTGGCCAACTTAAGCAGAGTGGGTTTTGACACAGGGAATTAGGTGACTATAAGATCGTTCCAGGATTGGAGGAGGAGGGTCTAGGCTGATGTTCCAGGAATGGCCCCACCCTAGAAGTGGGCCACCAAGAATGCTTCAGCCAGTGCCATGATCATGAATCTGGGATATCGAGAAGCCACTGCCACACCCGTTGGCTCTGGGGCATCTATGCCAGTAAAATGATACCTCACATAGTAAGGTAAGAAATGGATCCTGGGACTGTGCTTCTGCTACTGCAGAAAACCAAGTCCCTACTACAATGCTTGGCAGTAGAAGCAGAAGCACAGCCCCTGTGTTCCTCCCACCTTCACATCCTTGCACAGGGGAGTCGGCTTGGCACAATTCAGGTCATTTGCAGAACTGGTGTATGGGGAAGCCAGGGGAGTAGAGTCATCAGCTTTCTATCCTTGAGGGTTCACAGCAGAGCATGAAACAGAGCTGAGTGACTGCATCCTTATGATCTGCCTCAGGAAGCAAATAGCTGGAACACGCGGTGTTTGCATGAGGCAAGGAATAGTGATCCTCATTCACTGCTTGGTATGGCGTGTTCTAACCCATACTTTCTGGTCAGCAATTTGACAGCATGTAGTGAAAGCTTATTTGGTTTAGAAATTTTACTTCTTGGAATTCATCACAAGAAAAGAATCAGAGATGTGCACAAATAGCTGCACATGAATGATGATCACAGTGTTTTTGATGACAGCTATAAAAGCAGTCAGAGTCAAAATGGAGTTGCTTGTGTTTTAAAAAAAAGACACCCAAACTCTGACAAATAGAGCTAGGGAAATCCATGAAGAGAGGGTTTTCATGCTTTTGTATGCCTGAGGACAAAACCATCATCTGCAAAAATTGCAATCTTGCACAAAGGCCATCACAACCTTACACAAAAAATACTTCAGTGAGCACATCTTCCCAGAAACTACCTGCCCAACCTCAGACTGTTGTCACCCTTGCTATTAATTCTTATAGCCAAACATGTTATTATTATTATTTGTATAAGTAAGTTCTTCTAAGAGTAAATGATTCAGGCTGTTGTCTTTTAATAGCTTTCCAATCTGGCTTCAAAACAATTACATAACTGTCTTCATTTTTCCTTTAAAAACCTTTGTCTTCCTTTACATCCTTGAATATGTACATAGTTTACTATGGCATGAATTTTCCCACTGCAGTGCTGTATTCTCAAATAAATGTCAGGGCTTTTCTCTGTTATTTAGGTTGACACAGCAAAAGTGTGAAGTAACAAAAATTGAATAAATAAAATTTTATACCCCTATGTAAATAATTTTATGTAGCCACTGATGATAGAAGCAGAAATGGGTTTACCTCGAAGCAAAAGAAGCCTGAGTTCAGGGACCCTCGCTTACACTGGCTCCTTCCAAGACCCTAAGAGCAGCTCTAGCCATTGGTCACATTTTTGTTGTTATTATTATTATTACTTGCAAAAGTAAGTTCTTCTAAGAGTAATTGATTAGGGCTGTTGCCTTGTAATTGCTTTCCAATCTGGCTTCCCTCTGCCATACTTCCCCTGGTTTGGGGTGACATAGTAGTGTTACTGGTATTTTCTATCATAACTCTCTTTTTTTCAGCTGTCTGCTCGACCAATTTTGTACATTTCAGGTCCCTAAATAGCCTGGATCCGTCCCTGGTTACAGATTTATATTTTTTGGCAATGGGGAATGGTTCATTAGGTATTGTTGAGTGAAAGAGGTAACTTACAAAACAGTGGTAAAGGAAGACCTCATTATATTAGGCCATTCTTGTATTGCTATAAAGAAATATCTGAGACTGGGTAATTTATTTAAAGAAGAGGTTTAATTGGCTCACAGTTCTGCAGGCTTTATAAGAAGCATGGTGCTGGCATCCGCTCAGCTTCTAGGTAGGCCTCAGGAAGCTTACAATCATGGCAGAAGGTGGAAGGCGGGCAGGCACATGAGATGGTGAAAGCAAGAGTCAGAGAGAGTTGGGGGGGAGGTGCCACACACTTTTAAACCACCAGATCTCACATGAACTCAGAGTGAGAGCTCATTATCACGAAGGGGATGGCCCAAGCCATTCATGAGCTATCTGCCCCCATGATCCAAACACCTCCCACCAGGCCCCAACTCCAGCATTGGGGATTACAATTCAACTATGAGATTTGGGTAGGGAAAAATATCCAAACTATATCACCCATGTAGAATGCTTATACATATGTATGTTTTTTGGTGCTAGATGAATTACAATGCCTCAGGCATAAGTCACTTTTACAATAAATGAAAATACCAAAATGGTTCCCATTTAAGAAATAGTTGCCAATTAATTTTTAAATTAAAATATAATCGTGTTCTGGGTAGGGATAAAAACTAACTGGAAATGGGGATGAATGAATTTTCTGGGGTGATGGAAATGTTCTTTATCTTGTTTTGTACATTACTTACATGATGAAATAGAAATATTAAAGTTCACTGAACTGAAAAGCTGCACTCTGCATTTTATTGTACATTAATTATACCTCCCTACAATATATATAATTAAAATAATCACATTAAAATTGAAATATTGAAAAGAAAAAATTAAACTCAATTCTATCACCTTAAAACAACTACTTAACACTGTGGGACATTTTGCTGAAATGTGTTTTCCCCCAACTTGTCACCTTTTCGTATTTATACTATATGAAAGGTATGTGTATGCTTAGAAGGAAATGTGTGATGACAAAACGAATTGCTAAGGTCAATTGAGCTCACCATGCGCCAGGCACTGCAGCGAGAACTTTACATGCATTTACGTTTGATCTTCTCAACAATGTTAATCTCATTTTACAGATGAGGAAACAGATGCAGGAAGAGTAAGTAATATGCCAGAGTCACACAGCTGTTTACAGAGCTCAGACCTGACTCCAGGCAATCTGCTTCCCCCACCCTTCTAGATGCCCTACCTAGCTAGATGAGCCATTTTCTTGCTGGGGCATTTTATGAGCTCAACCATTCCAATTTTATGAGTCACACAGCTCACGTTTACAAAGCTCAGACCTGACTCCAGGCAATCTGCTTCCCCCACCCTTCTAGATGCCCTACCTAGCTAGATGAGCCATTTTCTTGCTGGGGAATTTTATGAGCTCAACTATTCCAACATCTCCATAGGCATTCTTGGTTCCCCTCAGCCCACATCTACCCTTAAGTCTTTTTGGAAAGGCGATCAACACATTCATAAGTACTCCCACTCCAGCCACTGGCAATGGAGGCTTCTGTATGGGTCCCTTGGAAACTGGGACTCATTACGGGGTTTCTTTTTTTTTTTTTTTTTTTTTTTTTTGAGATGGAGTCTTCGCTCTGTCGCCCAGGCTGGAGTGCAGTGGCCGGATCTCAGCTCACTGCAAGCTCCGCCTCCCGGGTTTACACCATTCTCCTGCCTCAGCCTCCTGAGTAGCTGGGACTACAGGCGCCTGCCACCTCGCCCGGCTAGTTTTTTGTATTTTTTAGTAGAGACGGGGTTTCACCATGTTAGCCAGAATGGTCTCGATCTCCTGACCTCGTGATCAGCCTGTCTCAGCCTCCCAAAGTGCTGGGATGGGAGACCTTACAGGGTTTCTTGATCTTGATTACTTTTTTTTTTTTTTCCCACACAGGGTCTTGCTTTGTCACCCAGGCTGAGTATAGTGGCATTGGAACAGGAATTAAAAGAAATTAAAAACTGTATAAGCAAAAACTCAGCTGTATGTAAGAAAACCCAATTCCCCCTGAGGAAGAGAAAGGGCTGGAGTCTTTCAAAATTAACTTCCTGTTTTTCTTTCTGAGGCTAGTGAACCTTATCTCTCCTTTTCCCAAGAATTGTGAAGACTCTGTTTCTCTAGCTGTGCAGCTGCAAGGTCACTACACAGATAATCTCAAGTCGCAAAACATGTTGTTCCTTGAAAAGTAAGAAATAATGTAATGCATGTCTCAGTTGAATAACTGTCTTTGTTTCTTGCTTCCATAATATGCTTCCCCTGAACAGATCTCCCCCTACCCCACAAAATGCTTAAAAGTTAGCTTAACTCTTTGTTCGAGGCTCAGTCCTTCGGATGTTAATCTGTTTGGGTCAGTGCACCTAAATAATTAAATAACTCCTCAACCCCTTGGTCTCTCTGATTCCTTAATTATCCCACAGCCCGCATGGGGTTTGGAGTTGGCAGATTTACTGTCTCCTTTGCCTGCGGGACTAGGGCCCCGGGGCTAGGGGAGACCTGGCATCCAAGGTGTGCCGTGGGGGAGCTTCACCTGGATGGAGACTGGCTCTCCCCGTGTCCTGGTGCCCTGCCTGGCAGTGCAACGGAACCAGAGGTGGGGCTGCAGGATGATACCAGCACTTCAGGGACCATGGTAAGGAGAAAAGGCCCAAGGCAGGAAAGCCATCTCATAGGGGACCAGGGACCAACCACTAATCCAACCCAGAGTGGCTGGGGGTGGCAGGAGTGGACTGCCAATTTTTATGAACCTCGTGTCCCCCTAACAAGTGAAAGTGGTTCACTGGTGGTAAAAATGGGCCGATAGAGTGGCAAGTGCAGCAAGGAAGAGCTTGCTGGCAGGGTGGCAAGAGTGGCTTGTCACCCCAACTGGGAGTGGTGTATGTGTGTGAATGTGGACCTAACCAGGATCGAGAGAGGCTCGTTTCATCTGATGAGGAGTCCTGGGGTAGGAGAGGTGTCTGCGTGTGAACATGGGAGCCTAAGTAGGCTCACCTGGGATGCAAGAGAGGCTCATTTCATCTGATGAGGAGTCCTGGGGCAGGCGAGGTGTGTGAAAGAGATGGTCTCGGGAGAGGCCAATGAAGGGAATGATGTAGGGAGGCACAGATCCCTTAGTGTGGGCTGTGTGCTCCCAGGCGAGTGTGGGGGAAATCAGACCTAGGACGTTGTATACAGCTGATAGGACCAGCTCCATGACCGCAGCAGGCTGTGAGAAGGGAAGGCACGTTCCTGGCTGAGCAGTGTCCGAAACTCCCAGGACCCGGTCTGGTGGACCTGAGATTGAAAGTGAGACTGAAAGTATGTCACAAGGGAGGAAATGGGAGGAAAAGCATCAAAACCAACTCCTTTGAAGTGCATGATAAAATTTTGTAAAAAGGATTTAGAGGTGATTATGGGATGAAGCTATGGAGGGATAATGGGCAGCTATGGAGACAAAAGAAAAGTTTCAGGAAAGAGAAAACTGGTTTTGCAAGAACCACAGAAGGGAACAGAGATCCCTCCTCACTACATTCCAATCTACCCCCCTTTACCAAGGCTAACTGCCCCTAAGGAGTTAAGTTCAAAGAGATACAGGCTCCTAGACTCACCAGAGAAGGAGAAGTCAGAGCTCCGGGAAGTTAAACTGAAAGGCTGGAAAAGTCAGGCAGGCCGTCTCAGGTCTAGCCATGCCCAAGTTATGCTTATGCCTCGTAAGAGGATAAGAGCACCCCCATTAGGACCCAGATGATGCAGTCCAGCTTCAGCACCTACAAAAGTGCTGAGAAGCACTTCTAAAAAGGCTAAAGGATGGTAAAAGAAAAAGGCAACCAATATAAAAAAATCTCAGAGGCGCTCCAGGGTGCAGAAAAAAGCACCAACGAGTTTTAAGAAAGACTTTGTGAGGCATTTTGGTTGTACACTCCATTTAACCCTAAGGCTGCTGAAAATCAGTGCATGGTGGATACAGCATTTCTAAGACAGGCCCAAGGAGATATCAGGCATCAACTGCAGAAGTTAGAAGTTCCACAGGCATGAATGCTACTCAGCTTATTAAAGTGGCTACCAAGGTGTACATTAACTGAGATCAGGAGGTGTAGGGTCCAGCCCCACAGGGTTGGTGGGTTTTCTCCCTGGGTGCAGAGACAAAAGATTGTAGGAATAAAGACACAAGACAAAGAGATAAAAGAAAAGACAGCTGGGCCCAGGGGACCACTACCACCAAGACACGGAGACCGGTAGTGGCCCCGAATGCCAGGCTGCCCTGATATTTATTGGATACAAGGAAAAGTTGCAGGGTAAGGAGTATGAGTTATTTCCAGTGATTGACAAGGTCACATGAGTCACATATCCACTGGACAGGGGGCCCTTCCCTGTTTGGCAGCCGAGACGGAGAGACAGGGAGAGAGAGAGAGAGAGAGAGAGAGAGAGGACACAGCCTACGCCATTATTTCTGCATATCAGAGACTTTTAGTACTTTCACTAATTTGCTACTGTTACCTAAAAGGCAGAGCCAGGTGTACAGGATGGAACATGAAGACAGACTAGGAGCGTGACCACTGAAGCACAGCATCACAGGGAGACGGTTAGGCCTCTGGACAACTGTGCGCGAGTCAGGCCCTCCACAGGAGGTGGAGTAGAGTCTTCTCTGAACTCCTCGGGGGAAAGGGAGACTCCCTTTCCCGGTCTGCTAAGTAGCGGGTGTTTTTCCTTGACACTGATGCTACCTCTAGACCAAGGTCAGCTTGGCAACCGGCATCTTCCCAGACGCTGGCGTTACCGCTAGACCAAGGAGCCCTCTGGTGGCCCTGCCCGGGCATAACAGAAGGCTCGCACTCCGGTCTTCTGATCACTTCTCACTATGTCCCCTCAGCTCCTATCTCTGTATGGCCTGGTTTCTCCTAGGTTATAATTGTAGAGCAAGGATTATTATAATATTGGAATAAAGAGTAATTGCTACAAACTAATGATTAATGATATTCATATATAATCATATCTATGATCTATACCTAGTATAACTATTCTTATTTTATATATTTTATTATACTGGAACAGCTCATGCCCTCGATCTCTTGCCTCGGCACCTGGGTGGCTTGCCGCCCACAAGGAGGCAAAGAAGAAAGTTGATCGGAGGCTTAAGAAAGGACAATTTGGCATATATAGAAACTCATGCTGCACTTCTTGTCCCCCAATAACACATCTCCTGGATTTGCAAAAAGGTCTCTTTTCTTTGGTCCCTGTAGCCCACAAAGTTCTTTGTGTGTGTGTGGGGGGGCACTAACTGGGTGAGTTACCACAGAGAAATTTACTAGCAGCAGCCCTTATAGGAAGAGAAGCTGGCTTTGCAAGGGGGCATGGACGCAGGCGTGAACACAGTCGTGGAAAAGGCTAGTCTGGACAGGAGTTTGAAAGCTGGCTGAGGCTAGAGAGAGACTAATGTGCACAGTGCAAAAGGAAAGGACACTAGAAGGATAAATGTCACAAGAATAAGGAGAACGGTCAATGGTTTAACAACCGAGTGCAGCGGTCAGTTGCTAGTTGTGGTGCTTCAAAGGCAGACCCTGATCTGAGCCGCTTACCGGGGCGCGAGAATTTGGAGAACTGAGACA
Organism: Macaca thibetana thibetana; assembly: GCF_024542745.1. Classification (NCBI taxonomy): domain Eukaryota; kingdom Metazoa; phylum Chordata; class Mammalia; order Primates; family Cercopithecidae; genus Macaca; species Macaca thibetana. The sequence continues at coordinate 13,508,294 of NC_065584.1, forward strand.
GACAGGGATCCATCCTTTTAGGCCCTGGGGAGCCTATAGTCTTTATGGAAGTAGGGGGCCGATTAATGGATTTTTTGGTCGATACTGGTGCTGATTTCTCTGTGGTAACTCACCCAATTAGCCCCCCCGCCCCCCCCCCCACAAAGAACTGTGCTACTATCATATGGGCTACAGGGGCCAAAGAAAAGAGACCTTTTTGCAAATCCAGGAGATGTGTTATTGGGGGACAAGAAGTGCAGTATGAGTTTCTATATATGCCAAATTGTCCAGTGCCTTTGTTAGGGAGAGACTTACTCCAGAAACTGCACAAATTTCCTTTACACCTAAAGGGAATATGACACTGTAGTTTGGAAGGTCTAAGGCAATGGTATTGACTCAGCCTCAAGAACTGAGGAATGGCAGCTCTCTGAACTGTGTACCGGGAGGCTGCCAGAGCCGGACCTACACAATATGTGGGGAATGCTTTTCAAGGTACCAGGTGTATGGGCTGAGGACAACCCTCCTGGACTTGCTGCAAACAGACCCCTGGTGCTAGTAGAGCTTAACCCTCATGCTGCCCTAGTAGAAGTCCATCAATACCCCCCTACCCGGAGACGCAATTGATGGCATAGCAAAACATTTAAATCGACTCTATGAACATAGGATTATAGTGAAATCCAAGTCCTCCTGGAATACTCCCCTGCTGCCTGTGTGCAAGCCAAACGGTGAATACAGGCCAGCGCAGGCTTAGAAGTGCACGCAAGGAGGCTGCATGTGCACTGCCCACCCCAGTTACAACGCAGCACGTCAGGGAATTTCTAAGTGCAGCAGGATTCAGCCGAATCTGGATTCTACCAAATCTGGATTCCAAATTTCTTCCTTATAGCAAGGCCCTTATCTGAGGCTCCCAAAGGAAAAGAAAGAGAGCCCCTCCTATGGGAAAAGGAACAGGAAAAGGCCTTCAAAGATATAAAGGAAGCCCTCATCCAAGTCCCGGTGCTAGGGTTGCCAGATGTAAAAAGCCCTTCTTTTTGTATGTGGATAAATGAAAGGGAATGGCAGTCAAAGTCTTAACTCAGTTGTTGGGCTCTTGGTATCGGCTGGTAGCATACTTATCCAAAAGACTGGACTTGGTGGCCTTAGGTTGGCCCCACTGCCTCAGGGCATTGGCAGCTACTGCAATCCTTATAGAAGGTGCCAACGAGCTAGCCCTAGGTCAGAAGTTAATAGTTTGGGTGCCACGTGCTGTAGTCACCTTAATGGAGCAAAGAGGACATCGACCACTGTCCAGCTCTAGAATGCTAAAGTATCAAGGGCTTCTGTGTGAAAATCCCCAGATAACACTGGAGACTGTAAATAACTTGGACTCAACTACCCTGCTGCCTGTGGAAGAACCCGATTGGAAGGACGGTAGGTTGCCTCACTGCTGACAGCACCTTCCCCATTGTTGCATAAATACGGTGTACGAAGTGTTCTCGAGCCGGGAAGATCTCAGAGACAACCCCTTGGAGAGCCCATATGTTGAATACTGATGGTAGCAGTTTCATAACAGATGGGGTGTGATATGCAGGGTATGCAGTAGTGACCCAACACTCGATAGTCGAGGCTCAAGCCTTACCTTCTGGGACTTCCGCTCAAAAGGCTGAATTAATAGCATTAACCAGAGCACTGTTATTGGCCAAGAGGAAGAAAGTAAACATATATACTGATTCAAGATATGCTTTTGCAACCCTGCACACCCTTGGGGCAATATACAAAGAGAGAGGACTTTTCACTACTAAAGGAAAAAAAAAAAAAAAAAGAGGAAATTTTGCAATTATTAGAAGCCACATGGGCTCCAGAGAAGGTGGCTGTCATCCATTGCAAAGGACACCAAATCGGGAAAAGCTATGAGGCACAGAGCAACAAAAAGGCAGACCAAGAGGCTTGGCAGGCAGTAATGTGCAAGGCTTTACCTGAAGAAAGAACTCTAGCAATGCCTCTCCTTATAGAGCCTCCTTTCTCAGAGGTACCCAATTACTCTTCAAGTGAAAAAGCTTGGTTTGGTCAGGAAACAGAAAAATATATTAAAGACGGATGGTGGTGGTTCTCTGACGGGAGGCTAGCTGTCCCAGAAACCACAGCCCCAAGGTTTGTGAAGCAGACCCATCGAGGAACACACATTGGGAGGACGGCCCTAGAAACTTTGATAGGTTGGCATTTCTATGTGCCATGGCTCTCTGCCATCACCCGTGCTGTTCGTGAACAATGTCTATCCTGTGCCTGGAATAATCCAAGGACCTACTTGACCCCCAGGAATACCAGAAGTGGGAGCTGTGCCTTGTGAGAACCTGCTTGTAGACTTTACTGAGTTGCCTCGAGCCGGAGGTTACCGGTCTATGCTAGTATTTGTTTGCACCTACTCGGGGTGGGTTGAGGCCTTCTCCACCAGAACTGAAAAGGCACGAGAGGTGACAAAGGTGCTACTAAAAGATACCATACCAAGATTTGGGGCATTTGTGGCAGAAGTTGTACAACTGCTGACTCAACTTTTAAAGATCAAATGGAAACTGCACACAGCCTACAGACCACAGAGTTCAGGGAAGGTGGAACGGAGGAACTGGACACTCGAACAGCTACTAAAAAATTGTGTCAAGAAACTCATCAAAGGTAGGATCAGGTCTTGCCCATGGTCCTCCTCTGAATCTGGTGCACCTCCACCAAACAAACTGGGTATTCGCCCTGTGAGATTTTATTCGATCGGCCACCTTACCCCATCATAAGACAGATTAAAGGTAATCTCTGTAAACTAGAGGAGCTAACTTTAAGAAGGCAAATGCAGATTTTAAGTATGGCTATGTAAAAATGCATGGCTAGGTATAGAAAAATGCCTATAAGTCTAATAGACCCAGCACACCCTTTCAAACCTAAGCATTTTGTTTAAGCTAAAAAATGGAATCCAACCACTCTAGGACCCACATACGATAGGCCTCATATTGTAATCACGTCTACTTCCACTGCTGTTAAAAGTTGCAGGTGTCACACCTTAGATTCACCATAGCCGGCTGAAACCAGTGGCAGCAGTGATTCCCGACGATAACCAGTGGATTAACCAACAAGACCCAGATCACTCCATCTGAATAGTCCTACGGCAAAACCCAACTACCGGTAAGAAGGACAATTGCCCTGCTCTGACCACACCGGAGGCTGGTCAGACTACGCATGGCTGAAGCTTGAGGATCCTGCAAGCTCTGCTCTAGTCACATCCTGGAAGCTGACTAGTCAACGCACAGCCGAAGCTAAGAGGACCATCTCCGGATAAGTAAATGTGAATACAATTTATAAGCCTAGTTATAATTCTGTCAATACTGATTGTTTTGTTGTTATGTTGTCATTGCAAATGCTGCAAATGTCTATGCCCAGAGGGAGGTTTGCACGCTCATGTGTAGTATAAGCATGTTTCTACTACATACACTGATGTTGTTACCATTTCTGCCTATGCTACAAAGTGAGAATTCTTTAAAAGATGTCCACACTGTGTACATACTACCTGGGTAAGAAATACCGTAGTCAAAACTCTACTGTACCGTACTTACTATAAATGTACAGGAACCAAGTTAAAAACCTACACATACAACCAGAAACAGTCTGCAATAGTTTAATACAAGACAGGTTTAGCAGGGGCAGCCCTAAACATCAGTACAGAGAACCACAAATCGGATGCCCAGACTGTAACATTCAGTGGTCAACGCTAACACAGCTCCAATATTTATATTCAGGAAGGACTGCTCTGCAAAGTAGTATGTCAACCAAACCAAACTGTAAGACAAGAACATGCAATCCTTTAAATTTTACTATCTTAAAGCCAGAGCTACCTTTTTGGTATACAGGACAGACATCACTACTACGAGTTGATAGACAAGGAGCAGGCCTTGGAGTTCCACTACTAATTGTCAAAAAGACTAGAAGGAATCAAATGTGTCCAACCCCGCAATTCCGAGTCCATAAGTCATTCTACAAGCATTTTGATCAGTCAGCGCCTGAGCTTTCCCATCAACCAAAAACTTATTTGCTCAACTAGCTGAAAACCTAGCTGGCAGCTTAGAAATTTCCTCATGCTATGTATGTGGAAGAACTAATATAGGGGACCAGTGACCATGGGAGGCTAAGAAATTAATGCCACAAGATAACTTCACTTCGCCTAACCCTGCCAGTAAACCAACAGCCTTAGCTAGTGTTTGATTGTTAAAAATCTCCATAATTGGAAAATACTGTATTGCCCGTTGGGGAAAGGCTTTCACAGAGGCAGCAGGACAAACAACCTGCCTAGGGCAACAGTATTATGATGAGACTAAAACAAAACTCTATGGAGAAACACCCAGAAGACTCCTACTTAGCAGATCCAAACCCTTTCTCTCGATTCTCTCCTCTAAGCCACTCTTGGTATCAGCTAGAGGCTCCAAATGCTTGGAAAACGCCCTCTGGCCTATACTCAATCTGTGGAGCATGGGCACATCGGCAACTGCCGGCTAAATGGGCAAGGGCATGTGTGTTAGAAACAATCAAGCCATCCCTCTTTTGAATTCCTCTGAAGCAAGGGGAACTCTTAGGATATCCAGTTTATAAAAAAAAATAAAAGAAGCATAATCACAGCTAGAATGCGCAAGTTGGCCCATGTTCCAGTTCAGACTTGGGCCGGATGGTCTCTGGATTCCTTGTTTAGAAGATGGTTCTCAACCTTTGGAGGATTCAAAACCCTCATTGGTAGGTTTATTTTTGACATCTGCCTCAGCCTTCCTTGCTTTTTACCCCTGTTTATTAGGAGTATTCACTTAACTATAGATGCAGTAGTAACGCGGCACACTACCACAAATTTCATGGCATTAACCAAATATTAGTCACTACCAGGAGAAGCAGCAGCTCAGCTCCATGAAGAGGTGGCAAATAGTAGTGCTTTCTATTAACACCTTTGTTATAAAACACACCAAAGGGGGGAAATGGAACAGGAATTAAAAGAAATTAAAAACTGTGTAAGCAAAAACTCAATTGTATGTAAGAAAACCCAATTCCCCCTGAGGAAGAGAAAGGGCTGGAGTCCTTTAAAATTAACTGCCTGTTTTTCTTTCTGAGGCTAGTGAGTCTTATCTCTCCCTTTCCCAGGCATTGTGAAGACTCTGTTTCTCTAGCTGTGTAGCTGCAAGGTCACTAAACAGATAATCTCAAGTCGCAAAACATGTTGTTCTTTGAGACGTAAAAAATAATGTAATGCAGGTCTCAACTGAATAGCTTTGTTTCTCGCTTCTGTAATATGCTTTTGCCTGCACAAATCTCCCCCCGCCCCACGAAAGGTTGCTTGACCCTTTGCTCAGGGCTCAGTCCTTTGGATGTTAATCTGACTGGGTTAGTGCACCTAAATAATTAATTCCTCCTCAACCCCTCGGTCTCTCTGATTCCTTAATTATCCCACAGCAGCATGAACATGGCTCACTGTAGCCTCGACCTCCTGGGGTCAAGCAATCCTCCTACTTCAGCTCCCTAAGTAGCTGGGACTAAGGGTGTATGCCACCAAGCCCAGTTAATTTTTGTATTTTTTGTAGAGACGGGGTTTCACCATGTCACCTCGGCTGATCTTGAACTCCTGAGCTCAAGCGATCCACCCGCTTGGGCCTCCCAAAGTGCTGGAATTACAGGTGTGAGCCACCGCACCCCGTTAATGTTATGTAGCTCTGAGTCAGGTCTGAGCTCTGTAACATTAGCTGTATGACTCTGGCAAATTAATCGTCCTGCATCTGTTTTCTCATCAGTAAAAGAAGAATAACATTAAAATAGTTTATTTTAACTACTTTTTAAAATTAAAATATTGAGAAGAAGGAAAAAAATACCTATGTTCCCACTACTATAAAGGAACCTTTGCCATCATTTTGCTCTTGGTTGGCATCTCCCCCACCCCCCTTTTTAAAAATGAAAATTGACTCTATTTCTTTCCTTCTTTCTTTTTCTTTTTTTAAAGATGATGTCTTCTATGTTGCCCATGCTGGACTCATACTCCAGAGCCCAAGCGATCCTCCGTCTTCAGCCTCCTAGATAGCTGGGACTACAGGGATGTGCCGCCATACCTGGCTTAAACCAATTTCTTTTTTAATTCATAATTTTAAATCAAAACAATTTACTCAACTCTTTATTTTGAAGTTTTAAACCTCAAAAAAGTTGAAAGAATAGTACAGTGAACACTCACGTACCCTTACTCTAGCACCAAGAATTCACCAATTATTAGCATTTTGACTGTGTCCCCCTCTGCCATAATATACTTTTCCTTTTTTCTGAAATCAGCTGATTGATTAGGGTGGTGGTTGCTGAAAGGGGAGGTGCTGTGGCAATTTCTTAAAATAACACAACAATGAAGTCTGCTGCATGGATTAATGCTTCCTTTCATGAAAGATTTCTCAGCAGCATGTGATGCTGTTTGATAGCATTTTATCCACAGTAGAATGTACAAAATTGTAGTCAATCCTCTCAAACTCTGCCACTGCTTTATCAACTAAGTTTATGAAATATTCTAAATCCTTCATTGTCATTTCAACAGTGTTCCCAACATCTTCACCAGGAATAGATTCTATCTCAAGAAACCACTTTCTTTGGTCATACATTAGAAGGAACTGCTCATCATTCAAGTTTCTCATGAGATTGCCACAATTCAGTCATATCTTCAGGCTCCACTTGTAATTTTAGTTTTCTTGCTATTTCCAACCACATCTGCAGTTACCTCCTTCACTGAAGTCTTGAACCTCTCAAAGTCATCAATGAGAACTGGAATCAACTTCTTCCAAACTCCTGTTAATTTTGATATTTTGACCTCTTTCCATGAATCACAAATGTTCTTAATGATATCTAGAATAGTTAATCCTTTCCAGAAGGTTTTCAATTTACTTTGCCCAGATCCATCAGAGGAATAACTATCTATGGCAGCCATAGCCTTACAAAATGTATCTTAAATAATAAAACTTGAAAGGCAAAATTACTTCTTGATCCATGGGCTGAAGAATGGATCTTGGTTCGCAGACATGAAAACAACATTAATCTCCATATACATCTCAATTAGAGCTCTTGGGTGACTAGGCACATTTTCAATGAGCAATAATACTTTAAGAGAAATCTTTTTTCTGAGCAGTAGTCCTCAACAGTAGGCTTAAAATATTCAGTAAACCATGCTATGAACAAATGTGCTGTCATCCAGGCTTTGTTGTTGCACTTACAGAGCACAGGCAGATTATACTTAGTGTAATTCTTAAAAGACCTAAGATTTTTAGAATGGTAAACACGCACTGGCTTCAATTTAAAGTCACTAGCTGCATTAGCCTCTAACAAAAGAGTGAGCTTGGCCTTTGAAGCCAGACATTGACCTCTCTAGCTATGAAAGTCCTTGATGGCATCTTCTTTCAATAGAAGGCTGTTCTGTCTACACTGAATACCTGCTGTTCAGTGGCCACCTTCATCAGTGATCTTACCTAGATCTTGGGGATAACTTGCTGCAGCTTCTCCATCAGCACTTGCTGCCTCATCTTACACTTTTATGTTTCTGGAGACAGCGTCTTTCCTTAAACCTCATGAAATAATCTCTTCTAGCTTCAAACTTCTATAGCTTCCTCACCTCTCTCAGGCATCACAGAACAGAAGAGAATCAGGGCCTTGCTTTGGATTCGGTTTTGGTTTTAGGGGATGTTGTAGCCGGTTTTATTTTCTATCCAAACTACTAAAATTTTCTCCAAATCGGCAATAAACAGTTTCACTTTCTTATCATTCATGTGTTCGTTAGCGTAAAATGTTTAATTTCCTTCAGTAGCTTTCCTTTGCATTCACAAACTGGCTAACTTTTTTGGTGAAACTTTCAGCCTAGCTTTCAGCCTATCTTGCCTTTTGACATGCCTTCCTCACTAAGCTTAACCATTTCTAGCTTTTGAGTTAAAGTGAGAGATGTGCGACTCTTTCTTTCACTTAAACAGTTAGAGGCCCATTGTAGGGTTATTAATTGACCTAATTTCAATACTGTTGTGTCTCAGGGAATAGAGTCCCAAGAAAAGGGAGAGAGAAGGGAGAACGGCCTGTCAGTGGATTAGTCTGAACACACACAACATTTATCAATTAAGTTTGTCGTCTTATATGGGCACAGTTCATGGCGGCCCCAAACAATTACAATACAAGGAACACTCATCACAGGTCACCCTTGTAGCAGAATACATCTCCCTACGATGGACGCGTACGTCCTCTTTCGGGAACGCCCCACTCCGTCTACGAAGTAGCCGCACTTTCGCCACTTTACTTAATAAACTTGCTTTTGCTTTGCTATGCGGACTTGCCCTGAATTCTTTCTTGCGCAAGATCCAAGAACCCTCTGTTGGGGTCTGGATCGGGACCCCTTTCTGGTAACAAAACTACACCAAAAATAAAAGAAAACACGTTACTGTGCGGTACCTGACAAAGTCTCTAGTCGGAGGGAGCACACAGAACTTCACCTTCTGTGGCCTTTCCCTAAGCGGGGAGGAGCAGAGCTGGAAGAGGAGGGGCCAGCGCCCCAAGCCAGCTCTCCCATCAGCACAGCTTTGGTCCGCGAGGCAGCCAATCAGATAGCTGAGTTTGCCATAGGGGTGGGACTTCCTCCGCAGCGCGCACGAGTACGTGTGTGGAGGTCCCGCCCCGGAACTGCGGTTGCTTCTGCAGCTGAGGTGCAGCGGCGGTTTCTGAGGCTCCTGACCGGCGACCAACGGAGCTGCCGTGGCGTCTTCACACGGTGAGTACCAAAACGAGCGGGGCTGGAGCGGACCCTGGAGAGGGGCTGAGGCCAGGAACCCGGGTTCCTATTCGCAGGTCTCTCTGGGCCGGTGGGTTCCCGGGTCCAGAGAGGGCGGCCGCCGGCCCAAGCCGTCCAACCGAGCTGCGTGCCATGGTCCCCGCGCCTTGGGCTCCTTGTCTGGGCATCAGGGCCTGACGGCCTCGGCTTCTCGGTTTCGTGCGCGCGTTCGTGCCTGAGACAAAGCGAGAGCGCCGCGCGAGACCGGCGTCACGAGGAAACAGAGGCCCTTCTACTCTGCCTGACGCTCCCCGTGTCCTCGCCCGGTTCGCGTGGCACCCCCCCCCCTCTCCTCGCTGAACCCCGCGTGTTTTTTTTGCCATGGCGCAGCGGGTCCGGCGGGCACCGTGTGCGAACGTGCTCTTCTCGCCGGGCGCCATGCTCAGCGGTTTTTGACGTGCGTCACTTTTTCGTAGTGGCGTATAACGATTCTGTGGGACAAATGTCCTCGTTATTCCCATTATGCAGACGGGGAAATAGAGACTCAGAGATGGATACGTCCACCGCAGAGCCACAGCTGACGAGTGGTGGATCCGGATTTGAACCAAGATTTACCTTGGTCTTTTTCACGGAACGTGTTGTCTTCCTTCGGCTTTCTTAAAAGGAAAAACCTGGATCGAGTTCCACCCAAACGAGTTGGGCCTAAATGGCCATTAAGCCACTTAAAATATGATGAAAAAGCTGGATGGGTTTTAAGACGCTTGGCAAAGGAAGGGATGGTAGAGCAGGCATTTGCTCTCTCAGGCAAGGCTTGAGAAGGAAGCAAGCGCAATACGCTTTTAATAAAGCTCACCCCTCCTCCCCCCACAAGAAAAACCCCTCAGATTCTTACTCTGCCTTCAGAACGGCTTATGTGTGGCAGGCTTCATCCTCCGTGCTTTACATAATTTCCTTTATTTACACAAAATATACAACTTAGATATTGTTAGGTACTCTTCCCCCTTTTTATAGATGAGAGCACTGAAGTTCAGAGAGGAGTGGGTGGCACTATCCAAGGTCACACACGCAGTAAGTGTTGAATTTGGAATTCAAACCAGGTCTAGCTCATACGTCTTTGTTCCATCACATGTGTACCCTGTGTTTCGGGCAAAGCTGTCTGTTCTGTGGTATTTCCTTCTTTGTTCTTCTCTAGGTGGGAGCAACTGTGTGATAGCCGTCTTTGTATCCTCAGTTCTTTGTAGGGCCTAGTTGCTTAGAAAATATTTGTTGCATCAGAACCCTCTGCTTCTCAGACACCAACCTAATAGAACATGTATCTCCTTTTCAGCAACCATGAAGTTGAAGGACACAAAATCAAGGCCAAAGGCATCAAACTATGGCAAATTTCAGACAAAGGGAATCAAAGTTGTGGGAAAATGGAAGGAAGTGAAGATTGACCCAAATATGTTTGCAGATGGACAGATGGATGATTTGGTATGCTTTGAGGAATTGACAGATTACCAGTTGGTCTCTCCTGCCAAGAATCCCTCCAGTCTCTTCTCAAAGGAGGCACCCAAGAGAAAGGCACAAGCTGTTTCAGAAGAAGAGGAGGAGGGAGAGTCTAGCTCACCAAAGAAAAAGATGAAGTTGAAGAAAAGTAAAAATGTAGCAACTGAAGGAACTAGTACCCAGAAAGAGGTTGAAGTCAAAGATTCTGAGCTGGAGGCCCAGGGAGATGGCATGGTTTGTGATGATCCGGAGGCTGGAGAGAAGACATCAGAAAACCTGGTCCAAACTGCTCCAAAAAAGAAGAAAAATAAAGGGAAAAAAGGTTTGGAGCCTTCTCAGAGCACTGCTGTTAAGGTGCCCAAAAAAGTGAAGACATGGATTCCTGAAGTTCATGATCAGAAGGCAGATGTGTCAGCTTGGAAGGACCTGTTTGTTCCCAGGCCGGTTCTCCGAGCACTCAGCTTTCTAGGCTTCTCTGCACCCACACCGATCCAAGCCCTGACCTTGGCACCTGCCATCCGTGACAGACTGGACATCCTTGGGGCTGCTGAGACAGGTAAGGGCAACTCTGGCCAAGGCAGGATTGCTTCTGGATTGAGCCCATAGCTACTAATAAGCCAGATAATTGGGAGAGAGAAGAATGTTGAGAACATAACCACAAAAGCAACGCTGAATAAAGGTGTTTAGAAGTCAGCCCCCTCTGGTTTGAAATATGCTTTTCCTGAATGGTACCCTAGCCATCACTTTTATCTCTCTCAGCTCTATAGACCCCATTATCAACCAAATGGAGATAACAGTTTCTACCTCTTGCATTGCTGTGAGAGTTAAATGCTGCAGTAAGCTAAAGCTTACACTGTACATTGGAAGTGGTCTGCAAATGGTAGTTTCTCCTGTTCTTGAGCCTTTTCTGAATGACTCATAGGGATAAGGTAAGGCTAAGATCAGCCCTCTGGAGAGGTAGATCTTCATAAGTATAAGGAAGAACTGTCTAATTCTCAGGAGTTGTGCAAAGGTGAAAAGGGTTGCTGCTTTGGGAGTTGATGAATTTCTTGTCATTGGAAGGATTTGAGTATGATGGATAGTCATTGGGTGGATTTTGTAAACAGATTCAGCTATGACATGACTGTTAGGACTAGGCTGTGTGAGGTTCCTGCAAGACTTTTGGAAGCAACGACAGGTTGGCTTTGCTGGATAACTAGACTACTGACTTGGGGGAGGAACTAGTACTGCCTGGAACTATTGGTCTGTTTAGACCAGCAGTGTCCGTTAGAAATACATATAGTCATCTCTTGCTATCCATGGAGGATTGGTTCCAGGACCTCCCTTGGATACCAAAATCCAGGGATGCTCAAGTCTGATATAAAATGGTGTAGTGCTTGCATATAAGCTATGCACATCCTCCTGTATATTTTAAATCATCTCTAAATTACTTATAATACCTCATACAATGTAGATCTTATGTAAATTATTACACCGTATTGTTTAGGGAATAATGACAAGAAAAGTCTGTACGGTGTTTAGTACAGATACAGTTTTTTTTTTACCCCCTGATTATTGTCGATCCCCAAGATGCAGAACCCACGGTTACAGAACGGTGATTGTATAGTGTAAAATACATGTGTAATTGAAAATTTACTAGGAGCCACATTTTTTAAAAGTTAAAAAAAACTAGTGAGATATTTTACATTTTCTTACTAAATTTTTAAGTAATAAATTACTTAAATTTTTAAACAATTTTAAAATTTTAATTAATTTTTAGTAATAAATTACTAAACTTGCAGCACATGTCAGGTTAGAGTAACTACATTTTAAGTGTTCAATAGACACGTTGTGCTTTGGGTTTCTGGAACAGTGGTCAGGAAACTCTTGATGAGGTTCTGTGACAGTCATATAGGTGGAAGAGTGAGGAACCCAAAGGAAAGGGGAATGGAGATTATAACTTAGAACATTTACTGAGCATTTAAGATGTGTCATGCACTGTGTTAAGTGCTTTATGTTGATGAGGTCGGTTGTCACGACCACCCTGAGGTAAGTACCATTATTCCCATGTTACAGATGAGAAAACTCAACCTCACAGAGCATAGACAGCTTCCCTAAAATTACACGACTGAAATGGTAGTGTCTGGATTCCAGGCTAGTTCTGTGTGTTGTTAAGCATTCTGCTACACTGCTTTGATATGTGCAGCAGAGTCCTGGAAATAAGTCCCTGGAAGGCAGAAACAAGGTTTATTTGAGCCATTGTGGCCAGAGATTGACATTTGGATTTATACCACAGTTCCTGTCAGGTTGTGAATCTACAAGTCCAGAATTCAAAACGACCTGGATAAGTCATCCATTTGGGGCTGTGAACAGACCATTGCCCATGCAATAACGAATAGAACCTTAAACAATGTGGGGATTAGGGGCACCGGTGCCCCATGCAGTCAAAAATCCATGTATGATTTTGAACTCCCCCCAAACTTAAAATAGCCTATTTTTGGCTGGATGCCTTACAGAAAGCATAAGCAGTCTATTAGCATATATTTTGTATTATATACTTTATTTTTACAGTAACATAAACTAGAGAAAAACTGTTACTAAAATCGTAAGGAACAGAAAATGTGTTTGCTATTCATTAAATGGAAGTGGATCATCATAAATGTGTTCATCTTCATCTTTACTGTGAGTAGGCGGAGTAGAAAGAGGAGGGGTTGGTCTTGCTGTCTCAGGGGTGGCTGAGGTGGAAGAAATTATGTGTATAAGTGGACCCCCACATTCAAATTTGTGTTCAAGAGTCAACAGTATATCCATTACCCCCCAAAAGATGCCCTGGTTTTTTTTGTAATCCCTACCTCCTTCAGTTCTTGTTCCTCCTCAGGCAACCACTGATAGGCTTTCTTAGGCTTTCTATCACTATAAATTAATTTGCATTTTTTTCTTTCTCACACACACACAAACACACACACACACACACTCTCACTCACTCTCACTCTCTCTCACTCTTCTCTCTCCCCCTTTTTTTTTTTGGTTTTTTTTTTTGGAGATGGAGTCTCACTCTGTCACCCAGGCTGGAGGGCAGTGGTGCAATCTCGGCTCAGTGCAACCTCCGCCTCCCGAGTAGCTGTGCCCGCCACCATGCCTGGCTAATTTTTTTTCATAGTTTTTGTAGAGATGAGGTTTCACCATGTTGGCCAGGCTGGTGGTGAACTCCTCACCTTGTGATCCGCCCACCTCAGCCTCCTAAAGTGCTGAGATTACAGGCGTGAGCCGCCACGCCCGGCCCTATACTCGGTCTTTAATTTTATTTTAGACTTTTAAAATTTTAGTATTATTTCCTTGTCATTTGAATTTGCATTTCCCTAGTGACTAGCAATGTTGAGCATTTTAGCATATGCTTATTTGTCTATTCAATTATTTTACCCATTTTAAAATTGGGATGTTCTGTTGTAGAGTTTTGGGGTTCATTGTGTATTCTAGATACATGTCCTTTATCAAATGTGAGATTTGCAAATTTTTCTCCCAGTTTGTGGCTCACCTTTTCATTCTCTTAACAGTGTTTTTCAAAGAACAGAAGGTTTTATTTTTATGAAATCCAAATTAGCCTTGTCTTTTATGAATTTATGATTTTGGTGCCTTTGGTATTTTATCTAAGAACTCTTTGCCTAACTCAAGATCACAAAGATTTCTCCTGTGTTTTGTTCTAGAAGTGTTAATAGACTTAGGTTTTATGTTTTGGTCTCCAATCATTATTGAGTTAACTTTTATTTAGAGTGAGAAGTATGGATCAAAGTTTGTGGGTTTTTCCGCATATGGCTGTCTAATTATTTCAGCACCATTAGTTGAAAAACTATTCTTTCTCCACTGAGTTGACTTTGCGTCTTTGTTGAAAGTCTGTGACCATATAGGTATGGGTCTTCCTCTGGAGTCTTTGTTTTCCGTTGATCTGCTTGTCTAGTCTTTATGTCAGTTTCTTACTCTCTTGGTTATACTAGCTTTATAATAAGTCTTAAAGGTAGTATAAGTCCTCTTTGTTCTTTTTAAAAGTTATTTTGACTGTTGTAGGCCCTCCCTACAACAGTTTGCCCTCCCATATGGATTTTAGCATCCGTTTAATCAATTTCTACAAAAAAAGGAAGCTGATACTTGGATTGGGATTCTGTTGATTACAGAGCAAATTGAGGATAGATGACATCTTAACAATATTGAATTTTCCAGTCTATGAATATGGTATCTCTCCATTTCTTTAGGTCTTTAACTTTTCTTAGCAATGTTTTATAATTTTCAGTATATAGATTTTTCACATCTTATGTTAGATTTATCCTTAAGCATTTTGTATTTTTGATTCTATTGTAAATGGTGATTTAAAATTTTTTATTTCCAATTGTTTGTTGCTAATAAGTAGAAATATGATGGATTTTTGTATATTGATCTTGTGTCCTGCAACTTAGTACCACCAAGTAGTTTTCTGAGGATTCCACAGTATTTTCTGCAAAGATGATCATTATCCTGTCTTAGATGCCTTTTATTTTTCTTGTTGTATTGCAGTGGCTAACACCTTTAGCAGAATTTTGAATTGTAATGGTAAAGTGAGCATTATTGCTTTGTTTTTGATCTTTTGGGGAAAACATTTAGTCTTTCACCAATAAGTCTGATCTTAGCTGCAGGTTTTTTGTAGATGGTTTTTATCACGTTGAGGAAGGTCTCTTTGATTTCTCATTTGCTGAAAGGTTTTATCAGGGATGGATGTTGGATATTTTTCAAATGGTTTTTTACTGCATATATTGAAATATGTGGCTTTTCATTTTTAGTCTGTCAGTATGATGAATGACATTTTCAAATACGAAATTAGACTGACATTCCTGGGATAAACTGAACTTGGTCACAATATACCAATGTATTTATATATTGTTGGATTTGATTTGCTAAAATTTTGTTGAGAATTTTTGAATTTAGGTTCATGGGATATTTGTAGTTTTCTTGTAATGTTTTTGGTGTTGGAATCAGTAATATAGCTTCAGAATGATTTCTGAAGTATTCTGTTCAGTTTTCTGAAATAATTTGTATAGGATTGACATTTTATCCCCAACTTAAATGTTTGGTAGAATACATCTGGGCCAGCACTTGTCTTTGTAGGAAGATTTTTGACTACAAATTTACTTTGTTTAATAGATTAGAGATATTTGTGTTAGTTATTTTTTTTTCTTTTTCTTTTTTCTTTTTTGTTTGAGATGGAGTCTTGCTCTGTTGCCCAGGCTGGAGTGCAGTGGCGCAGTCATGGCTCATTGCAGGCTCTGCCTCCCAGTTTCACGCCATTCTCTTGCCCCAGCCTCCCAAGTAGCTGGGACTACAGGCGCCCGCCACCATGCCTGGCTAATTTTTTGTATTTTTAGTAGAGACGGAGTGTCGGAGTGTCACTGTGTTAGCCAGGATGGTCTGGATTACCTGACCTCATGATCCGCCTGCCTCGGCCTCCCAAAGTGCTGGGATTACAGGTATGAGCCACTACGCCTGGCCTCTTATTTTTTTCTTGAGTGACAATTTTCTACTTGCAGTTCTTCTAGTTTTTGTTTCATGTATTCTGATGATCAGTTTATGTGAATAAATGTTTTATGGATTAAAACATTAGATTGTTGTTATATCCTCTAAATGAATTGGCTTCTTATCATTATGAAATGGCCCTCTTTCTCTTTGGTAATATTTTTTGTTCTAAAATGTACTTTGATATTGATGCAGCCAGTCCAGCTTTATTGATTAATGTTAGCATGGTGTGTGTTTTTCCATAGTATTACTTTCCCTTATTTATATCTTTATATTTAGTGTGAATTTCTTATAGGCAGCATATAAATGCATCTTGCTGTTTAATCAGACAGTTTCTGTCTTTCAGTTGAATTATTGAAGCCAGGCATGGTCACTCACATCTGTAATACCAGCATTTTGGGAGGCCAAGGCAGATGGATCACTTGAGGCCAGGAGTTCGAGACCAGCCTGGCCAACATGGCGAAACTGTCTCTACTTAAAATACAAAAAAATAGGCGGGCGTGGTGGCACGTGCCTGTAGTCCCAGATACTTGGGGGGCTGAGCCACAAGAATTGCTTGAACCCAGGGAGTGGAGGTTGCAGCGAACCGAGATCGTGCCACTGTACTCCATCCTTGGTGACAGGATCTCAAAAAAAAAAAAAATTATCAAGTTATTGAAATTATTTATGTTTAATGATTATTTGTAATGGCTGGGTTTACGTATTTATTTTTTGACTGATAGCATACCTGATTTATTTTTTTCACATTTCTGTTTTTTAAAATTTTCCTTTTCTGTGTTTAGATGTTTATTTTTAAAATTTATTTTTCCATAAGTTATTGGGGGTACAGGTGGTATTTGGTTACATGAGCAAGTTTTTTTGTTTGTTTTTTTTTTTTTTTTTTTGAGACGGAGTCTTGCTCTGTCACCCTGGCTGGAGTGCAGCAGTGCGATCTCGGATCACCGCAACCTCCATCTTCCGGGATCAAGCCGTCTTCCTTCCTCAGTCTCCCAAGTAGCTGAACTACAGGCATGTGCCACCATGCCAGGCTAATTTTTGTATTTTTAGTAGAGACTAAAAATACACCATGTTGGCCAGGCTGGTCTTGAACTCCTGAACTCAAGTGATCTGCCTGCCTCGGCCTCCCAAAGTGTTAGGATTACAGACATGAGCCACCGTGCCAGTTTAGTGGTGATTTGTGAGATTTTGGTGCAGTTACCACCTGAGCAATATACACTGCACCATATTTGTAGTCTTTCATCCCTCACTCCCCTTTCATTCTTCCCCCCAAGTACCTGGAGTCTGTTGTATCATTCTTATGCTTTTGTGTCCTCATAACTTAGTCCTGCATATCAGTGATAACTAGGATGTTTGGTTTTTCCATTCCTGAGTTATCTTGCTTAGAATAATAGTCTCCAATCTCATCCAGGTCACTGCAAATGCTGTTAATCCATTCCTTTTTATGGCTGCGTAGTATTCTGTCCTAAATATACCACAGTTTCTTTATCTGCTCGTTGATTGATGGGCATTTGGGTTGGTTCCACGATTTTGCAATTGTGAATTGTGCTGTTATAAACATATGTGTGCAAGTATCTTTTTCGTATAATGACTCCTTTTCCTCTGGGTAGATACCCAGTAGTGGGATTGCTGGATCAAATGGTAGCTCTCCTTTTAATTCTTTAAGGAATCTCCACACGGCTTTCCATAATGGCTATACTAGTTTACTTTCCCACCAAGTGGTGAAAAGTGTTCCTTGTTCACCACATCCATGCCAACATCTGTTTTTTTGTTTTTGTTCTTGTTTTTGAGTCAGAGTTTCGCTCTTGTTGCCCAGGCTGGAGTGCAGTGATGCAATCTCGGCTCACTGCAACCTCTGCCTCCTGGGTTCAAGCAGTTCTTCTGCCTCAGCCTCCCGAGTAGCTGAGATTACAGGCGTGCGCCACCATGCCCTGCTGATTTTGTATTTTTAGTAGAGACGTGGTTTCTCCATGTTGGTCAGGCTGGTCTCAAACTCCCGACCTCATGTTATCTGCCCGTCTCAGCCTCCCAAAGTGCTGGGATTACAGGCATGAGCCACTGCGCCCGGCATTCATTCATTCATTCATTCATTCGAGTCAAAGGCTCACTGTGTTGCCCAGGCTGGAGTGCAGTGGCACAATCTTGGCTCACTGCCACCTCCACCTCCCGGGTTCAAGCGATTCCCCCGCTTCAGCCTCCTTAGTAGCTGGGATTACAGGTGCCTGTCACCATGCCCGACTAATTTTTGTATTTTTAGTAGAGATGGGGTTTCATCTGTTGGCCAGGCTGGTCTCGAACTCCTGACCTCAGGTGATCTGCCCACTTCAACCTCCCGAAGTGCTGGGATTATAGGCGTGAGCCACCGTGCCTGGCTGCCAACATCTACTGTTTTTTGATTTTTTGATTATGGCCATTCTTGCAAGAGTAAGGTGGTATCGCATTGTGGTTTTGCTTTGCATTTCCCTGATCATTAGTGATGTTGAGCATTTTTTCATGTGTTTGCTGGCCATTTGTATATCTTCTTTTGAGACTTGTCTATTTATGTCCTTAGCCCACTTTTTGATGGGATTGTTTTTTTCTTACTGATTTGAGTTTGCTGTAGATTCTGAATATTAGTCCTTTGTCAGATGTATAGATTGTGAAGATTTTCTTGCACTCTGTGGGTTGTCTGTTTAGTTTGCTGACTGTTCCTTTTGCTGTACAAAAGCTCTTTAGTTTAATTAGGTCCCAGATATTTATCTTTGTTTTTATTGCATTTGCATTTGGGTTCTTGGTCAGGAAATCCTTGCCTAAGCCAATGTCCAGAAGGGTTTGTCCAGTGTTATTTTCTGGAATTTATATAGTTTCAGGTCTTAGGTTTAAGTCCTTAATCCATCTTGAGTGGATTTTTGTATAAGGTGAGAGATGAGGATCCAGTTTCATTCTCCTATAGGTGGCTAACTAGTTATCCCAGCACCATTTGTTGAAAAAGGTGTCTTTTCCCCACTTTATGTTTTTGTTTGCTTTGTCGAAGATCAGTTGGCTATAAGTATTTGGGTTTACTTTTGGGTTCTCTATTCTGTTCTATTGGTCTTTGTGCCTATTTTTATACCAGTATCACTCTGTTTTGGTGACTGTGGCCTTATAGTATAGTTTGAAATCAGGTAGTGTGATGCTTCCAGATTTGTTCTTTTTGCTTAGTCTTGTTTTGGCTATGCAAGCTCTTTTTTAGTTCCATATGAATTTTAGAATTGCTTTTTCTAATTCTGTGAAGAATGATGGTGGTATTTTGATGGTATTGCATTGAATTTGTAGATTGCTTTTGGCAATAGAGTCATTTTCACAATATTGATTTTACCCATCCATGAGCATGGGATGTGTTTCCATTCATTTCTGTCATCTATGATTTCCTTCAATAGTGTTTTGTAGTTTTCCTTGTGGAGGTCTTTTGATTCCTTTGTTACATTCCTAAGCATTTTTTTTTTTTTTTGGCAACTATTTTAAAAGGGATCGAGTTCTTGATTTGATTCTCCATTTGGTTGCTGTTGATGTATAGAAGAGCTACTGATTTGTATACATTAATCTTGTATCCGGAAACTTTGCTGAATTATGAGTTCTAGGAGCTTTCTGGAGGAGTCCTTAGGATTTTCGAGGTAAACGATCATATCGTCAGCAAACAGTGCCAGTTTGACTTCCTCTTTACTGATTTGGATGCCCTTTATTTTTTTCTCTTGTCTGATTGCTCTGGCTACGACTTCTAGGACAGTGTTGAAGAGGAGTGGTGAGAGTGGGCATCCTTGTCTTGTTCCAGTTCTCAGAGGGAATGCTTTCAACTTTTTCCCATTCAGTATTATGTTGGCTGTGGGTTTGTCGTAGAAGGCTTTTATTACATTAAGGTGTGTCCCTTGTATGCCGATTTTGCTGAGAGTTTTAATTGTAAAGGGATGCTGGATTTTGTCTGATGCTTTTTCTGCATCCATTGGGATCATGTGATTTTGGTTTTTAACTCTGCTTACATGGTATAACACATTTATTGACTTGCATATGTTAAACCATCCCCGCATCCCTGGCATGAAACCCACTTGATCATGGTGATTAACTTTTTGATATGTTGTTGAATTTGGTTAGCTAGTATTTTGTTAAGGATTTTAGGATCTATGTTCATCAGGGATATCGGTCTGTAGTTTTCTTTTTTGGTTGTGTCCTTTCCTGGTTTTGGTACTAGGGTGATGCTGGCTTCATAGAATGAATTAGGGAGGGTTCCTTCTTTCTCTATCTTGTAGAATAGTGTCAAAAGGATTGGGAACAGTTCTTCTTTGAATGTCTGGTAGAATTCTACTGCAAAACCTTCTGGTGCTGGACTTTGTTGGTAATTTTTTAATTACCATTTCAGTTTTGCTGGTTGTTATTGGTATGTTCAGGGTATCTGATTCTTCCTGACTTAAGCTAGGAGGGTTGTTTTTTTCCCAGGAATTTATCCATCTTTTCTAGGTTTTCTAGTTTATGTGAAGGTGTTCATAGTAGCCTCGAACGATCTTTTGTACACTTGATCTTAGCCAAAAGGCCGAGAAGCGATGAATGATCTTTTGTAATTTCAGTAGTGTCAGTTGTAATATCTTCTGTTTCGTTTTTTAGTGAGGTTATTTTGATTTTCTCTCTTCTTTCTTAATCTTGCTAATGTTCTTTCAATTTTGTTTATCTTTTCAAAGAACCAACTTTTTGTTTCATTTATCTTTTGTTTGTTTGTTTGTTTCAATTTCATTTAGTTCTGCTCTGATCTTGGTTATTTCCTTTCTTCTATTGGGTTTGGGTTTGGTTTGTTCTTGTTTCTCTAGCTCCTTGAAGTGTGACCTTAGATTGCCTGTTTGTGCTCTTTCAGACTTACTGATGTAGCCGTTTAGGTCTATGAACTTTCCTCTTAGTGTCACCTTTGCTGTATCCTAGACGTTTTGATATGTTGCATCGTTATTGTCATTCAGTTTGAAGAATTTTTAAATTTCCATCTTGATTTCGTTTTTGACCCAATGCTCATTTAGGAGCAGGTTATTTAATTTTCATGTATTTGCATGGTTTTGAAGGTTCCTTTTAGAGTTGATTTCCAGTTTTATTCCACTGTGGTCTGAGAGAGTGCTTGATGTCATTTCACCTTTCTTAAATTTATTGAGGCTCGTTTTATGGCCTGTCATATGGTCTGTCTTGGAGAAAATTCCATGCACTGTTGAATAGAAGTGTATTCTGCGGTTGTTGGATGAAATGTTCTGTATATATCTGTTAAGTCCATTTGTTCCAAGGTGTAGTTTAAATCCATTGTTTCTTTGTTGACTTTCTGTCTTGATGACCTATCTAGTGCTGTCAGTGGAGTATTGAAGTCCCCCACTATTATTGTGTTGCTGTCTGTCTCATTTCTTAGGTTTGTTAGTAATTGTTTTGTAAATTTGTGAGCTCCAGTGTTAGGTGCATATATGTTTAGGATTGTGATATTTTCCTGTTGGACAAGGCCTTTTGCCATTATATAATGTCCCTCTTTGTCTGTTTTAAGCACTGTTGCTTTACGGTTTGTTTCGTCTAATATAAGAGTAGCTACACCTGCTTGCTTTTGGTGTCCATTTGCATGAAATGCCTTTTTCCACCCTTTTACTTTAAGTTTATGTGAGTCCTTATGTGTTAGATGAGTCTTCTGAAGGCAGCAGATAGTTGGTTGATGAGTTCTTATCCATTCTGCAGGTCTTTCTCTTTTAAGTGGAGCATATAGGCCATTTCCATTCAATGTTAGTATTGAAATGTGAGGTACCCTTGCGTTCATCATGCTCTTTGTTGCCTGTGTACTTTAGTTTTGTTTTTTCTTTTTACTTTTTAACTTGTATTTCTGCATCCTGTGTGATTTTTATTTTATACTTTAAAGAGGTTGTTCTGATTTGATATATTTCTAGGGTTTGTTTCAAGATTTAGAACTCCTTTTAGCAGTTCTTATTATAGTGGTGGCTTGGTAAATGGCAAATTCTCTCAGCATTTGTTTATCTGAAAGCAGTTGTTTATTTTGTGTATCTTTCCTTCATATATGATGCTTAGTTTTGCTGGATACAAAATTCTTGGTTGAAGATTGTTTTGTTTGAGGAGGTTGAAGATAGGGCCCCAGTCCCTTCTAGCTTGTAGGGTTTCTCCTGAGATGTCTGCTGTTAATCTAATAGGTTTTCCTTTATAGGTTATCTGGTGTTTCTGTGTCACAGCTCTTAAAATTCTTTCCTTCATCTTAACTTTGTATAACCTGATGACAATGTGCCTAGGCGAAGATCTTTTTGCAGTGAATTTCCCAGGTGTTCTTTGTGCTTCTTGTATTTGGATATCTAGGTCTCTAGCAAGGCTGGAGAAGTTTTCCTCAATTATTCTCCCAAATATGTTTTCCAAGCTTTTGGCATTCTCTTCTTCCTCAGGTATACCAATTATTCTTAGGTTTGGTCATTTAACGTAATCCCAGATTCTTAGAGCCTTTGTTCATTTTTTCTTATTCTTTTTTCTTTGTCTTTCTTGGATTGGGTTAATTTGAAGACCTTGTCTTTGAGCTCTGAATTTCTTCTACTTGTTCAGTTCTATTGCTGAGACTTTCCACAGCATTTCGCATTTGTAAAAATATGTCCAGAATTTCCTTTTTATTGTTTTGCCTTTATGTATTTCCTCGAATATTTCTCCCTCCACTTCTTGTATCATTTTTTGGATTTCCTTGCATTGAGGCTTTACCTTTCTCTGGTCCCTCCCTGATTAGCTTAATAACTAACATCCTGAATTCTTTTTCAGGTAAGTCAGGGATTTCTTCTTGGTTTGGATCCATTGCTGGTGAACTAGTGTGATTTTTTTTTTTTTTTTTTTTTGGTGGGGGGTGGTGTTGAAGAGCCCTGTTTTGTCATATTACCAGGGTTGGTTTTCTGGTTCCTTCTCATTTGGTAGGCTCTTTCAGAGGGAAGGTCTAGGGCTGAAGGCTGTTATTCAGGTTCTTTTGTCCCATGGGGTGTTCCCTTGATGTAGTACTCTCCCCCTTTTCCTATGGATGTGGCTTCCTGTGAGCCAAACTGCAGTGATTGTTGTCTGTCTTCTGGGTCAAGCCACCCAGCAAGCCTACCTGGCTATGGGCTAGTACTGGGGGTTGTCTGCACAGAGTCCTGTGATGTTAACCGGCTATGGGGATCTCAGCCACGGATACCAGCGTCTGCTCCAGTGGAGATGGCGGAGGATGCATTGTACTCTGTGAGGGTCCTTAGCTTTGGTAGTTTAATGCTCTATTTTTGTGTTGGTTGGCCTCCTGCCAGGAGGTGGCACTTTCCAGAAAGCATCAGCTATAGTGTGGAGAGGGACCAGCGGTGGGTGGGGCCCTAGAACTCCCAAGATTATATGCCCTTTGTCTTCCGCCACCAAGGTGGATAGGGAAGGACCGTCAGGTGGGGGCAGGTCTACACCTGCTTAGACTTTCCTTGGGTGGGTCTTGCTGTGGCTGTTTTGGGGATGGGGGTAAGATTCCCAGGTCACTGGAGTTGTGTACCTAGGAGGATTATGGCTACCTCTGGTGAGTCATGCAGGTTGTCAGGGAAGTGGGGGAAAGCTGGCAGTCACAGGCCTCACCCAGCTCCCAGCTCCCTCACAAACTGAAGGGCAGGTCTCACTCCCACCATATCTTCCCCAACAGCCCCTGTCTGTTTCCAGGGGGAGGGCTTGAAAACTTGCCCAAGGCTATCCACTTTCCAGCTGTGAAAGAAAAGGGCTTTAGTTCTTCCCCTGCCTGTGAAGTCTGGATTCCTGCCCTTCCCCCAAGTTCTGGCCAGGAGGCTTCTGGTCCTCTTCAGATTGTTACATCAAATTGTTACAGAGTTTGGCTACAGAATGCCTTCTTTCTGTGGAGTTTTACCCCCTGCTCCTCTGGCCACCCGCTAAATGGATCCCTGTGGTGCCAGGCAGGAATGGGCTGCTTGGGGACCCAGCGAGCTCCCAGGGCCTTTCTGCTGCTTCCTCTACCCCTGTATTTCGCTCAGCTCTCTAACTTGACTCAGGTTCAGGTAAAGTCAGAAACTTCTCCCGCAAATGGACCTTCAGCTTCTCCAGTGGGGGTGTGCGTTTGGGAGAGGAGGGTCTCCCTCCTCTCCGCATTTGGGGCACTCACAGTATTTGGGGGTCTCCTGGGTCCTGCAGGAGCAGTCCACTTCCTTCAGAGGGTCTGTGAGTCTTCTTGGGATTACTGGTTTGTTCTTGCAGTCAATCTGGAGCTAAAACTCACAGTGCAAGCCTCCGCTTACTGCTCTTTCAGGAGCTGCAATCTAGTCCTGCCTCCTGGGAGCCACATCAGTGGTTGGGTTTAAATCTGTTACTTTTCTATTAGTCCCAGCTCTTTGTTTCCTTCTTTGGCACTGAAGTGTGTGTGTGTGTGTGTGTGTGTGTGTGTGTGTGTGTATGTGAATTGTTCAATTCAGACACTATCTACCTAGAGTTGGTGTCATTCCTTACAGGTTAAGGGCTCAGCTCACAAGGTTGCCCCCATTAATGATGCTCATCACAAATACTGGTACTTCTGATCAGCTTGGCTACAAATTGGGTATTCCTACAACACCTTCCTCAGGTTCAACACTTTGCTATGCCTGACAGAACTCAGGGAAACACTTTACTTGCATTTAACAATTTATTATAAAAGATGTAACTGAGAAACAGCCAGATGGATGAGATGACTAGGGAAGGGTATGGGGCGGGGTTGGAAGTCAGGAGAGAGGGCATGGAGTTTCCATCGTCTCTGAGGAGACCACCCAGGAATCTCTCCGAACTCCATTGTTTAGAGATTTTTTGGAGTTTCCATTGCATAGGCATGATTGATAATTGATTAAATCATTGGTTGTTAGTGACTGAGCTCAGTTTCCAGTCCCTTCTTCCCTCCCTGAAGGTTATTGGGGAGAGGCAGCTGAAAGTCTCACAAGGTTTTATATCAGCAACTGAGGACTAAGACCAAATATTTCAACAAAAGATGCTCCTATCACTCAGAAAGTTACAAGGCTCTTAGAAGCACTGTGTCAAGAACTAGGGACAGAGACTATAATATATATATATGTATATGCATAGATACCATTTTATCTTTTTTGTTGTCTTATTAGCTATAATTCTTATGTCTTTTTAGTGATTGTTTTGGGGTTCATAATATATATCTTTAATTTTATTATAGTTTACCTTCAAGTAATTTACTACTTCACATACAACATAAGAATCTTACAAGAATATATTTGTTTCTCTCCTCCTTTGTGCTTTTTGTTGTATACTTCATATGTTTTAGAGATTCCAGAATACATTTTTATTATCTTTGCTTTAAACAATTGTTTTTAAAGATGTTTAAATAAGAAAAATAAGGGGTTTTGGGTTTTTGTTTGTTTTTAGAGACAGTGTCTCCCTCTGTCACCCATGCTAGAGTGCAGTGGCATGATCATGGCTCACTGCAACCTCAACCTCCCGTGCTCAAACAATCCTCCTGCCTCAGCCTCCCAAGTTTTGAAGACTACAGGAGTGTGCCACCATGTCTGGCAATATTTTTTTAAAGATGGGAGTCTCACTATGTTGCCCAGGCTGGTCTTGATCCTCCCACCTAGACCTTCCAAAGTGTTGGGATTGCAGGCATGAGCCACCATGCCTGGCCATAAAAAGAAGTTTTTAAATATTTACCTACGTAGTTACTGTTTTGGTTGCTCATTATTTCTTTGGGTACATCCAGATTTTCATTTTATATTATCTTTTCAATTGCATGAAAGACTAATATTTCTGATAGCTCACATTTGCTGCTGGTGATTTATTTCAGGTTTTATATGCCTAAAGTCTTTATTTCACATTTTGTTTTGAGAGAGAGTTTTGCTGGGTGTAGAGTTACAGATTGTCAGGTTTTTTTTTTTTTTTTGGTCTTTAGGCATTCAAATATAAAATATTGCTACACTGTCTTCTGGCTTTTAGTTGTTTCTGATAAAAAGCCTGCTGTTCTTCTTATCGAGAGTTTTATGTGTTTTTGCTCTCTTTTTTCCTTATAGTATCTTATTTTTGTGTGTGTGGTAATTTTTTACTGAGAGCTGCTTGTTTCCTTTGCAAATTGTGAAAATTTTTGGAGATCTATAATAATGGTTTCTCCCTTGAGAAAGCATTTATTGGCTTCTGCCTAGGGCATTATCACTTTGGAACTTTAAATTCTCAGCCTGAGTTGTTTTGTTTTAACCACCCAGATGATTTGGACTCTGTGTACATTCAAAGACCAGTTTGAAAATGTTCAGACATAGACAAAAGTTTTATATTTACGTTTTCTGAAAACTTGAGAAAATTTTCTTTTATTCCCTCCTTTCTCACCGAAGGAAAGTCTTGGGAAAGTGTTGTGTAGATTACTGCTTCCCACTCCTCACAAAAACAACACATACACCCAAAACTTGCCCTTTATCTCTTTATTTTTTCATTTCTTGGACATTTGTAATTCATTACTGGTGACCTAAGACCTCAGTGCTAGCCTGTCATACTTTTTTTCCTCAGTTTCTAATTTACTTGTGCCTTCTGGTTCCATCTGGGAAAATCTGTGTAGAGTGGAGGAGCTTTGGGTCAGTCAGGGTGGCACTTGGCTACCTTATTCTGTGCAAAAGAATGAATTCCAGACTAAAGTATGTTCATCTGTTGATTCACACTGTTTTTATTTTGTTTTGTTTTTTACTTTTAAGGAAGTGGGAAAACTCTTGCCTTTGCCATCCCAGTGATTCATGCAGTATTGCAGTGGCAGAAGAGGAATGCTGCCCCTCCTCCAAGTAACACTGACGCATCACCTGGAGAGACCAGAACTGAGGCTGGAGCTGAGACTGGATCACCAGGCAAGGCTGAAGCTGAGTCTGGAGCATTGCCTGATGATACTATAATTGAGAGTGAAGCACTGCCCAGTGATACTGCAGCTGAGGCCAGAGCCAAGACTGGAGGCACTGGCTCAGACCAGGCATTGCTCTTTGGTGACGATGATGCTGGTGAAGGGCCTTCTTCCCTGATCAGGGAGAAGCCTGTTCCCAAACAGAATGAGAATGAGGAGGAAAATCTTGATAAAGAGCAGATTGGAAATCTAAAACAAGAGTTGGATGACAAAAGCGCCACCTGTAAGGCATATCCAAAGCGTCCTCTGCTTGGACTGGTTCTGACTCCCACTCGAGAGCTGGCTGTCCAGGTCAAACAGCACATTGATGCTGTGGCCAGGTTTACAGGTGAGGTTTAGTTCCATTTAATAAATCCTTTCTAGGCAAATCCCAAATGCTCATTGGTAAAGATGAATGAGCTGTGGCTCCTGCCCTCTAGGGTAAGCCATTCTCATCTGTGAGCCAGACAATTAAGCCCTAGAGAAAATTGATTGAGTGACATTTTTTCAGTTCCCTCAAGGATAATACATAGTTGGTGCCATTGTAGATGCATAGGAAATTTATTGGATACAGTAGATGCTCAGGGCAGGGATTAGCAAACTGTCTGGTTTTGTAAATAAAGTTTTACTGGAATACACCCACACCTATTTGGTTTTATATTGTCTATGGTTAGTTTTGTACTACAAAGGTGAAGTTGAATAGAGTTAATAGTTGTGACGGAGACCATCTGGCCTATGAGGCCAGTAATGTTTACTAGTGACCCTTTCAGAAAAAGTTGGCTGATCCCTGCTATAAGCAGTTAGGATTTAATTCTCTCAGGGAATTCACTCGGGGAAGGTCTTCACTCTGGGAATTTTAATTTTATAATAGAAGCAGTTAATTACCAAATTGTTACTATTGCTAAGCCCTTTACCTGCATGATACTATGAGAACTTCTCCATCAGAGAAGAAAACAACAGGGCATTAGAGGACCTTTCAGAATAATTCTAATTGAGGGAAATAAGAGAGGTATAGCACAGCTGCAGCTCATATTCCCCCCAGCATTATGGTGCACCAGTGCTCAGTTTTCCCAGAGCTTTGGAGGTAAGCATACCTGGTTTCAAATTCATCCTCTTTGGTGTGGTTGGAGGGGAGGGAGCAGGAAAGAAATGAGGTTGAAGAAGTAGGGCCCAGATCACAGAAGACTTAGTAAGCCCTGTAGGAGTGGCACCAACAGTCTGGCCAGGCCTGCTCTTTTAGCAATGCTCTAGAGCATTACACTGTGCTGATGACTGTCTCTGGTAATCTGGGGTGCCTGTGTCAGCCATGTAAGAAAATGATCACCCAGATTGAATGAGTGTCCCTTATGTTTTCTGTCCCATAGGAATTAAAACTGCTATTTTGGTTGGTGGAATGTCCACGCAGAAACAGCAGAGGATGCTGAGCCGTCGTCCTGAGATTGTGGTTGCCACTCCAGGCCGGCTGTGGGAATTAATTAAAGAAAAGCATTATCATTTGAGGAACCTTCGGCAGCTCAGGTAATAGATGGTACTTCTCTTTTCCCCCTCACTGCGTTTTCTGAAATGAGCTTCAGGTGACATGGTGTGGGCAATGCCTTCTTCCCATTGCAGAATGCCATGGTGTGGTATCATCCAGACCCTGGCCTTTAGAAAGCCAAGAGTGCATGAGGGAGAGTAGTTGAGGCCCCGATGTGGTGGTGGTAGTGGGGTGTGTGTGTGTGTGTGTGTGTGTGTGTGTGTGTGTGTGATGAGAGTAGGATGTGCTGTAGATGATTCCTCTTAACCTGCTACAGAGTTGAGGCCCCGATGTGGTGGTGGTAGTGGGTGTGTGTGTGTGTGTGTGTGTGTGTGTGTGTGTGATGAGAGTAGGATGTGCTGTAGATTATTCCTCTTAACCTGCTACTGACTGTGTGTGGGTGTGGGTGTGGGTGTGGGTGTGGGTGTGGGTGTGGGTGTGGGTGTGTGTGATGAGAGTAGGATGTGCTGTAGATGATTCCTCTTAACCTGCTACTGACTGATGATATGGGTCTCTCTGGATCTGCAGGTGCCTGGTGGTGGATGAGGCTGACCGGATGGTTGAGAAAGGTCATTTTGCTGAGCTCTCACAGCTGCTAGAGATGCTCAATGACTCCCAATACAACCCAAAGAGACAAACGCTTGTTTTTTCTGCCACGCTCACCCTGGTGCATCAGGCGCCTGCTCGAATCCTTCATAAGAAGCACACCAAGAAAATGGACAAAACAGCCAAACTTGACCTTCTTATGCAGAAAATTGGCATGAGGGGCAAGCCCAAGGTCATTGACCTCACAAGGAATGAGGCCACGGTGGAGACGCTAACAGAGACCAAGATCCATTGTGAGACTGATGAGAAAGACTTCTACTTGTACTACTTCCTGATGCAGTATCCAGGCCGCAGCTTAGTGTTTGCCAACAGCATCTCCTGCATCAAACGCCTCTCTGGGCTGCTTAAAGTCCTTGATATCATGCCCTTGACCCTACATGCCTGTATGCACCAGAAGCAGAGGCTCAGAAACCTGGAGCAGTTTGCCCGTCTGGAAGAGTAAGTTAGGACTGTCCCCAGAGGCTTAACCTCTAGTTAGTTACTGGGGTAAAAGGGGTCAGGATGGTGGGGAAATGGTAGAAAAGCCACCTTCTGTCATAGGGGCCTTATCTCAGTAGTAGGTAGCCTTTTTTTTTTTTTTTTTTTGCACAGCATTTGGCAAGGTTACTCTTTTAGTGGATTTGGTTGCTGTTAAATGCCACACAGAAGCTTCAATACTAATGAATATGGGTGACAATACATAATATTGAATATATAGACAATAGATTAGGTCCTATGCTGGCACTTTAGATTCAGAATCACATTCAGTTACTCTCCTAACATCCTTAAGAGGAAGCAGAATAGATTCATGGTTAAGAGCACAGATCCTGGAACCAGAATGCCTGAAATCAAATCCTAGCTGTGTCACTCCTTAGGTGGTCAAGTTATTTAACTTCTCTGTAATTTAATTTTCTCATTTTTGGGATAATAATAGAACCCATTATAGGGTTGTTATGAGGATTAAGTGATTGTAAATTCATGCGTGTAAAGTATTTAGAACAGTCTCTAGCATATAGTATATGTATATTGCTAAATGTTAGCTTTAATAATTTTTTCTTCTATTACTACTTATTACCATTATCACTATTCTCATTTATAGATGAAGAAATGAGGTCTAGAAAAGCCGATCAGTCTGCCCAAGGTTTCTCTGCCTGGAAGTGGTAGAACTAGGCCTTAGACAAGCCTGTTGGACCTCAGAGCCCATGCTGTGTCTTATTCCTGATGTCTTTGTCCATCTGCCTTTGGACCAGGCTGATGCTCAGGGAATGGGGTCCAGATTGTCAAGATGAGGGCCTGGGAAGTTGAGGCAGACTATAAAGTGTCCTTTGCTAGTGTTTTGTCAGGTCACAGGGTAGTTTTTAGAACAAGTGTTTGATTTACTTGTTTTAAAAAATTGGTAAGTAGTATCAGTGGTTTACTGAGATTAGCTTAGAACAAGGCTTGGCAAACTATAGCCCTCGTGCCAAATCTTCCTTGCTGCCTTTTTTTTTTCCTTTTTGAGATGGGGTCTTGCTGTGTTGCCCAGGTTAGACTTGAACTCACGGGCTCAAACAATCCCACCTTAGCATCCTAAGTAGCTAGGACTACCAATGAATGCCATCACACCTGGCTGCCGCCTGTTTTTTAGTAGATGTTTTACTGGAACACAGCAAAACCCATTTATGTATTGTCAGTATCTGCTTTTGCGACAGAGTTGAATAGTTGCCATGGAGACTATGTTTTTCACAAAGCTGGAAATGCTCTCTGGCTCTTTACAGAAAAAGTTTGCTGATCTTGACCCAGAGCAGTAGTTTAATGTTTTACAAACTAGGATTTGCATTGCGTTTCCCGGCCTCAGCTCAGAAATGCAGGGAGTGAGGATCCTGAAGGGCCAGAATCTTATGTTTTGAAGCACCTCAAGTACTTTTGACTTTCCATGAACCACACATTGAGAAACATCATCCAACACATTTATCAAGTGATTACAATGAACCAGATGTTGTTTCTATGTGGTGGTTATACAGCAGTGAGTAATGCAAAGTCCTTGCTCTCATGGAGCTTACATTCTAGTAGAGGGAGATAATAAATTGCAAAGTAAGTCCACAGTGTACCAAGTGATCCTAAGAAGTAAGTCGAGCAAGGGTTGGAGAAAAGAGATTGGGTATGTGTGGTCAGGGAGGCTTCTCTGATGAAGTGAAAATTGAGCAGAGAGCTGAAGAAAGTAATAAAGTGAGTCATATGGATATTTGAGGCAAGACCCTTTAAGGCCTAAGGAGTAGCAAGTGCAAAGGCTTGGAGGTGAGAGCATGCTTGGTTTGTTTGGGGAAGAACAAGGAAGTCTGTGCCATTGGGAGGAAGTGGGTGATAGGATAGGAGGTCACTGACCCAGAATATGTATGGCCTCATTTAACTCACTGGAGGGAGTTTTTTTTATCATTGCAGAGTATGGCATGTTAGTTGGGGTCAGTGAGTCCCAAATTTGGATCCAGACTCCACAACTGAATAGCCATGTACATACCTTGGGAAGTTAATCTCTAAGAGCCTCAGTTTTTTTGCAAAAGGGTATAGAAGTGATATCTTACAGAGTATTGGTAAGGACTGTAATGTTTAGGATGCTCAGCAGTTGGTAAGAATTTGATTAAAGATAGCTGTTAGTTATTATTAATAAGCTTTCTCTCTCTACCCCAGCTGTGTTCTCTTGGCAACAGATGTGGCAGCTCGGGGTCTGGATATTCCTAAAGTCCAGCATGTCATCCATTACCAGGTAGGGGCATCTGAAAATGTATAGGCATCTGCCTGCATTGAATCGGGAAATTTTAAGGCAAAGGTTGGGGGAGGGAGGAGGAATTGTTGGTTCCAAGGCTCTTGCATCAGAGAATACCAGCCCACTACTCCCACTTTTGGAACACTGCTGAGATTTGGTCTCCAGAAAACTTTGCTTTGTCTGATGTCAAGCAACCCTTCTCTCCAAGCTACTTGATATTGTCAGGTTAGAGTCTTAGTTTTTTCTGTGAAATGGGCATAAGTTAAGCTTGTAATTGGTTACCCTGATGTAGAGAAGTATGAATAGAAGAGTGTGGTAGTTTAGATCTCTCTGGGCTCAAATCCCAGCTGTGTAACCTTGAACAAGTCATGTAATCTCTCTGTATCTCAGTTTTCTCATGTGTTAAATGGCAGTGAGTACCTGCTGCTTAGGGTTCTTATTGAGGTAAAATAAGTTACTGAGTATAAAGAGCTTAAGAAGCCACCTGGCACATTGTAAGCACTTACTCATGTTAACTGCCATTGATAGTAGCAGTAATATTAGTTTGTGCATCTAGTGAATATCAGCATAAAGCTGTGGTTAGGAGTATGGGCACCGGAACCAGCCTGCCAGGCTTTGAATCCCCAGTCTGCTGCTTCATAGTTGGTTAGCGTTAGGCAAGTTATTTAGTACCTCTGGTTTCAGTGTCATCGTTTGTAAACTGGAAGTAACAATGCTAGCTATCCCATAGGGTTATCCTGAGAATTAAATTGAGCTGATGCTCATGAAGCCAGTAGCACAGTGTAAGTACTCAATAAATGGTAGCTGTTATGGCATTATTATTTTTTCTCTTTAATTCCTCTTTGTGCTTTTAAAAATCTTTTAGGCTGCTGTTTCAGTGAAACAACAAACTCAAAGTGCTTTTTCCCATTCTCTCACTTCACAACAACAATCAACACAGAAGACTTCTGTAACCAAACGTGTGGGCATTTTTCACCATATATCAAGCTGCAGCCTCCAGCTGGGTGTCCTCTTATTTAGTTTCATTTTCTGATGCTGTCTTCCTGGAGATGGCCTCAGATCCCACAAGATGTCCCTCCTCCCCGTGACCAGTCTATAAGTTGGGGCCTCTGGAACTTCTGACCAACCAGCCTCAAGTTGGGGTTCCCTTGACCCCCCTCTTTGGGTTCAATTAATTTGCTACAGCAGCTCTCAGAACTAAAACACATTACCAGTTTATTATAGAGGATATTAGAGGCCGGGCACGGTGGCTCAGGCCTGTAATCCCAGCACTTTGGGAGGCCGAGACGGGCGGATCACGAGGTCAGGAGATCAAGACCATCCTGGCTAACACGGTGAAACCCCGTCTCTACTAAAAAAAAAAATACAAAAAACTAGCCGGGCGAGGTGGCGGGCGCCTGTAGTCCCAGCTACTCGGGAGGCTGAGGCAGGAGAATGGCGTGAACCCGGGAGGCGGAGCTTGCAGTGAGCTGAGATCCGGCCACTGCACTCCAGCCTGGGCGACAGAGTGAGACTCTGTCTCAAAAAAAAAAAAAAAAAAAAGAAAGAAAGAATATAGATGGGGAGATGTATAGGCTGAGGTATAGGGGAAGGAGCATGGA
Organism: Macaca thibetana thibetana; assembly: GCF_024542745.1. NCBI lineage: Eukaryota > Metazoa > Chordata > Mammalia > Primates > Cercopithecidae > Macaca > Macaca thibetana. Next base: position 13,541,345 of record NC_065584.1, read on the forward strand.
GTTGCCATGCCCCTCCTGGGTACACCACCCTCCAGGAATGTCCACATATTCAGCTTATTCAAAAGTTCTCCAAACTCTGTCCTTTTGGGATATTTATGGAGACTTCATTGGGTAAGATGATTAATTAAACCATTGGCCTTTGGGTAGTAGCACTGAAAGTCCCAACCTTCTAATCCCGGCCTTTCTGGTGACCAGCCCCCATCCTGAAACTACCTAGGGGGCTATCAGCCATCAGTCAATAGTTTGTCATTAGCTTACAAAAAGACATTACTTTTGAGATTCCTTTGCCAGGAAACAGGATGAAGAGCAAAAACATATTTCACTGTATCACAGGTGCTAATTTTGGTTTAGCAAATCTCTGTAGTCTTCCCTTTTTTGGGGAAGGAGTTGGGTCAACCTTTGTGGAGTCAAGATGAATCAAATACAGTCCCAGCCCCTAAGAAGTATTGGATCCAGCAGAGGAGGTGAGATGACCACAGCCATAATTTAAGGCAGAAGGTATTAGAAAATTACCAAATACAGTGGAAGAGAGGTAACTTCTAGTTTGGGAGGTTGGAAAGTACTTTTTAAAAGATGCCTGGCATTTAAGGGTGGAGAGGATTTGGACATGTAGAGGCATTAAAGGAAGGAGCAAAGAAATGGGCAGTGTTCAGGGGCACTTGGCTCAGAGTGAAAAGAGGGGATGTGTTGGGAAAGGAATAGTTGCTGAGGCTGGAGGGGTAAGTTGGAGGCAAGTCACTAAAGGCCCTGAGTGTCAGGTTGAAGAGTTGGGCCTTTATCCTATAAGTAAAGAATGGCAAATCTCATTTCTAGAGCTCTTATGAACAGTTCATAGTGGCTGCTTAAAGTACTATATTGAAAAGGATACCTAGTTGTTATCTGGGCCCAGTGGAGAAGACTGTTATGCTTGATTAATGGTGTGTGCCGGGGCTCAGTGGGTGTGTCAGCAACCATGCCACATTATCTATGGATAATATATATATAGGAGTAGAGACCATGTAACCCAGGGATTAACATGGTTTGTGGAGCTGGGCTGCTTAAATCCTGGATAAGAAGTGACTGCTGTGGTCTGGCTACATGGTCTTGAGGACCTGAACTAGGTTGAGGGGCATGGGAGGGGAGAGCCTACACAGTGAATGGGCTAAACCTGGGAACATTTTGAATGTGGGACTAAGAGAGGAGGGCTAGGTTGCTCTACAATGCTGCAGAAGTTTCTACCTGCCTGGCTGGGAGGTAGGAGGGTCCGGTTTGGAGATGTGGCCCTGAGGAGAGGACCAGTGTTTGGCAGTGGCCATGTATTGATCTCCCAGTTCTTCCTGTGGCAGGTCCCACGTACCTCGGAGATTTATGTCCACCGAAGTGGTCGAACTGCTCGAGCTGCCAATGAAGGTCTCAGCCTGATGCTCATTGGGCCTGAGGATGTGATCAACTTTAAGAAGATTTACAAAACCCTCAAGAAAGATGAGGACATCCCGCTATTCCCTGTGCAGACAAAATACATGGACGTGGTCAAGGTAGAAAGCAAAGTTAAAACCCCAGTGTTAATGAAGGGATTGGGCTGCTCCCTTGCAGAGCACCTTGCTGTGGGACTCTGGCAGCAAAACCCTTGAAAACTAAGGAATGGTTCTGCCAACAGCTGAACAAGGAGACTTGTAGAAAGGATTGAGAGCAACATACCTGGGAAAAGAGAGAAAAGGGGAGTGACTGAAGGTGTGAGGCATTTTCTCCCTGAACCATTTCTTCCTTGTCTGGCCCTGAAGTCCCCCCTGCTCACCGGACAGTGCAGTGGTCATGGCTGCCTGGATATCCTGTCAGAGGGTTGTAGACAGTGTGGTTAGCATTTCTTGCTGAGGCAGATGCTACAGGTTTGGCACATCCCTGGAGCAGGTTCCAGTAAAGTCTGTCTTTTGGGTTTTAACTCAGCAAGTATTCCCCAAGTAGGTGCTGCTTACCGTGGGACACTGTATTAGTGACCAAAGTGGGGTGAGTTCTCCTTCTCAGAGGTTTGCCAGCTGTGAATAAAGTTCAGGTACAATGGAGCAGTGTGGAATTACTGGGCATATGGTTACATTGGGAGGAGAAGCGGTTCTGTCCCAGCTTCCTGCTGGCAAAGATGTGGAAGGGTACAGAGGAGGTGGAATTCCAGGAATTGAGGGAGCAAAAGCATGGCACAGTTCAAGGAATGTTGGCTTCTCTGGCTCAAAAGGAATATTAGCTATTTGGGGAAATAGGGTGGAGATAAGGCTGGAAAAGTGGAAATCAGAGAGAATTCCCATTAGTAAGGAGGAATAGGAGCCACCCAGGCTTCCCGTGATTCCTTTGATCACATCACAAGATCCTTCTCATTTTGCCTCTGCAGTGCAGCCCCAAAACCCCCTAGAGGGAGAGTTGAAATGTTTTATCTTAGCTCAGCTGTGGAAGCGAGCTGTGGCATCTGTGTAAAGAGTTCACTTGGGTTACCTATAGGTTGGCAGTCGAACCAGTAAGGGTTTTCAAAGGATGTGGCTGTTGAGGTTGATTGTTGGAAAAGCTGTCGGTTGTGTTTAGATGTGTACACACAGACGGGTAATGGTTGCCCACTGGGTTTTTATCAGGAAACAAAACAAATGCGTTTCAATAGGAACTGAACTGCATCTCACCACTGATCTCAAGAGCTTTTTATTTATTTATGTGTTTATTTATTATTATTATTATTATTATTTGAGACAGAGCTTCACTCATGTTGCCCAGGCTGGAGTGCAATGGCACAATCTCGGCTCACCACAACCTTCGCCTCCCAAGTTCAAGCGATTCTCCTGCCTCAGCCTCCCGAGTAGCTGGGATTACAGGCATGTGCCACCATGCCAAGCTAATTTTGTATTTTTTTTGTATTTTTAGTAGAGATGGGGTTTCTCCATGTTGGTCAGGCTGGTCTCAAACTCCTGACCTCAGGTGATCTGCCCGCCTTGGCCTCCCAAAGTGCTGGGATTACAGGTGTGAGCCACCATGCCTGGCTCAAGAGCTTTTTAAAAACACTACTTGCTGGGCATGGTGGCTCACGCCTGTAATCCCAGCACTTTGGGAGGCTGAGGTGGAAAGATCACTTGAGCCCAGGAGTTCAAGACCAGCCTAGACAACACAGTGAGACCCTGTCTTTACAAAAAATAAAAATAAAAAAATTAAAAGAAAATAGCTAGGCATGGTGGTGCCTCCCAGCTGCTTGGGAGGCTGAGGTGGGAGATCGCTTGATCCAAGGAGGTTGAGGCTGCAGTGAGCCATGATCGTGCCACTGCTCTCCAGCCTGGGCAGCAGAGTGATACCTGCCTTAAACACACAAACACAACTCAAGTGAGACTTTGCTTCCCAGAGGCCTGAACTCTGTTTCAGGTGAATATTTTCTGTTACTTCCCCCCAGGAGCGAATCCGTTTAGCTCGACAGATTGAGAAATCTGAGTATCGGAACTTCCAGGCTTGCCTGCACAACTCTTGGATTGAGCAGGCAGCAGCTGCCCTGGAGATTGAGCTGGAAGAAGACATGTATAAGGGTAAGCCCTTGGGCGGGATGGAAATTAAGGAAGTTGAAATCTCTCTTTAACTTTTGCCTTGTTGGAACCATCTCTACTACTGTGGATCTTGTCAGAATCAGCAAGACGTCCTTCCCCCTCTTTGCTAACAGGCCCTAGTCCCAGATGAGCCTACTGGCCTCTGTCAGTCTTTGTTTCCTCTGTCTCTGTCTTGTGCCCTTAGCTGCCTCCTCTTACATGGACAGGCAGTGGAGTACAGTGAGGAAGGGAGCAGGCTTTCTGGCCAGGCTGCCTGTGTTAGAATGCCGGCTCATTGCCTTAACTATGTTACTGAGTCAAGTTATTTAACCTCTGTTGTGTCTCAGTTTTCTCCGCCATAAAATGGAAGTAGTCAACTACCTACTTCATGGGATTGTTGTGAAGACTGATTGAGTTAAAAAATGTTAAGTGCTTGTGGTATTGCCTGGCAAATAGAAAGTATTACATTTTAAGTTACTTGTCATTATGGTTCCTACTACACCTGCCTTCCAAGCTGACAAAGCACTTCCATGCCATTATCTCATTTGATCTTCTCCAATCTCATGACATGAACACAGCAGGAATTACTCTCCTTTTACATATGGGAACTAGATACTCACAGCAGAGGCACTTTTTGCAGGGCAACAGCTCTGTCACAAGGCATTTCCTGAGCTGCTACTCTGTATGTGACCAGAGGCTGAGGCTTCAGGGATGAGTCTGCTCGGTCCCTGCTCGAGAAAGCTCCTGAGTCTTAAGAAGTGGTAGAACCAAATCTAGAACTGCATGCTCCTTCCACACCACCAGGGATGCGGCTCAGCAGAGATGTTGACACCTCGGTGCCCAAGTCAGCAAATTCAGAGACAGACTAACTGCTGTCTGCTCAGCATGGAAGCCAGGAGCCAAACCAGTGGGCTTGATGACAGTGAGCTGGTCCTCCTGGTGGCTCAGGGTTGGGGCTTGGGCCCGGCTTCCCTTCCTAAAGACAGGCTGAGGTGGAACCCTTTGGCTCTTCCAGCCTCTCCATGTGCAGTCACAGCACTGGTGGCAAGGCACAGGACAGCTGGGCTACAAGGAAGCATTCAGTGTCTCCTGGGGGGCGGGGGGCAGTGGGTGGTTGTAGTTGTGAAGTCACCAAACCCTAGGTGGGCAGTAAGTGGGTGGGTCATAGGAAGAAAAGTGATCTTCAGTCAGGAGACTTGGGTTCTGGGCTCTGTCTGATGGCTGGCTCTGTGATGTGAGCC